>NC_064633.1:204207998-204832998 GCF_023864275.1 Schistocerca cancellata
TAAGTCATTAATAATAATAATACATTTGTTTAATTTATCTGAAGCACGGTGGTTTCCTGTGTAAAACTCACACATACACTCATCAACGGTAATACAGTAGATACAATTGCAACACCAAAAGCAACGAACAAGTGGGACAAGATACACACTCTGAGAATTCCGTACAAACTTAATTATGTATATAGACAATAATAACAATAATTACGTGTGGCTCAAGGCACTTAGTTGCCTGCATAACACCTGGGCGACTGGCGTGTGCGTAACCGACAGCAGTTATCCAACCGGAGATGGGAACCTCCAGCTTAATGTGGAATCCGAAACGCGTCTTATTTCTGGTTACTTCTCACATCTATGAGAGGAGACGGCTAGATTAAAACTAAAAATAAAATATCTGTGTTACGAACGGGATTCGAGCTTGCGATCTCTCGGTTTCCAAGCATGTGCTTTTACTGTTAGAGCGCTAGGCCGAACATGAACAAAAATAGTTCTTCTGTAGGTTTTGATGTGTGAGTTTGCGAATATGAAAGTATGTGACATACTTGATTGCATTACCTTAGAAGCTCACATTTTTCACGTCGCCAAGGGAGCGTAGACTTTAATATTTGATACACATCTCAAATTTCAACTTTAAACTCCTACCCGTTCGTGAGAAACAGCAGTCTTGACAGACGGATAGACAGGAAGACATACGGGCAAAAAATGGCAAAAAAATTAATGTGATATAACCACAAATTAACAGTTTTCGAACTTTTTCATTTATTTGTACTGTAAATCCTAGACCGTTGCCAAATTACACGATTCTAGGACGGCGGTAAGTGCTCTGTAGGTTTTGAATAGTAAGTTTGCAGGTATCAATACTTTGTGAGATATATGGCCGTATCTTTTGATTGCATTGCCTTGGAAGCTTAAAAGTTTCCATACCATCAAGCGACCGAAGACTTTAGTACTTGATGTAAATTTCAACTTTATATCTCTACCTGTGGCTGAGGAAAAGCGGTCTTAACAGATTGACAGACAGAGAGAACGACGGACAATAATTGACAAAATAAATCGATGTGATACAATCACAAACTAACAATTTTCGTTTTTTCATTTATTTTTGCTGTTAAACCTTGATCGTTGTCACGTTTCATGATTGCAGGTCAACGGGAAGTGCTCGATAGGTTTTGATGAGTGAGTTTGCCGGTATCGAAATTTTGTGACAGAAATGACCGTATCTTTTGACTGCTTTGCCTTAGAAGCTTAAATTGTGGTGTCACCGCCAGACACCACACTTGCTAGGTGGTAGCTTTAAATCGGCCGCGGTCCATTAGTACATGTCGGACCTGCGTGTCGCCACTGTCAGTAATTGCAGACCTAGCGCCACCACATGGCAGGTCTAGAGAGGCGGACTAGCACTCGCCCAGTTGTACGACGACTTTGCTAGCGACTACACTGACGAAGCCTTTCTCTCATTTGCCGAGAGACAGTTAGAATAGCCTTCAGCTAAGTCCATGGCTACGACCTAGCAAGGCGCCATTAACCATATCTGGAGAGAGTCTCATTTGTATAGTCAAGAGCGATGTACCACAAGGATGAATTAAAGTTAAGTAAACAGACGCTACGTACTTTTCTTTAGTGCATTAATAACGTATCCTGTTCCAGAATTCACGCCAGTCGGCGTGTGTGTACGCGTGCCTTTCGGTTACCCGTCACTGTGGACTGGCTGTCTTGTCAGTCCACTACATAAATTTTTCAAACCGCGAAGGGTCCATAGACCTTAACATTTGACGTAAATTATAGCTTGTTACCCCTAACCTGTTGCTCAGAAAAGCGTTTTAACAGGCGGAGAGACAGACAGACAGCGGGACAACAAAATGATCTTATAAGAGTTTCGCGTTTACCAACGGAGGTACCCTAAAAAAAGATCGATATAGTCTCTGAGAGTGGTTCTGTAACGCTGAAACGCATTAGAATAAAAGCAGGTAGTAAAGCATTGTGACTGGAAACGATAAAATCAAGATGGGTTGCGTCTTTTTGTTGTTGGGTCGTGTAGCGGCGTGCTACAGTACTGTGGCACAGAAACGTCCTTGTACTCCAGGACTATATGCGTGCACCTACAAATAATCATAAAATTAATTAAGTAATCCAATTTTTTCGCAGTGATAATTGGGTCTTTACGACTACCGCTGTAAGTAACATAACTTGCCATGCCTAGTTTTCTGGGCGTGGCTGATCGTAGTGGACAGTAATCATCGACGTTTGATAACACATTTTCTAGATATTTTCCACTGTAATTGTAAGATAATCTTCAGCAATACTAGAAATTTTTTCCTGTTACTGTGTCACATGAAAGACTATCTACTGATAAGGCAAAACATTATCGCCAGCTGCATCATGGCGCGTTGACGCACATTTGGAACTCAGTACTGCCGCGATGCTGCATGACATGGATCCGACAAATCGCTCGGAGGTGTCTCGAGGTAAATGAGTTCAGATTTCTACACACGCGTCACACGTTTCTCGTAATTCACTGGCCGGGGGCTGAGTGCGTGCGTTTCTGCCACTCAACAGCGCCACAGACATGTCGCATTTGGTTCAGACCAGGTGAGTTTTGTGGTCCAGGCTTCAACAGGAGTTCATGCTCCTCAAACCACTGTAGCATTATTCTGACCTTTTAAGACGGGCTGTTATTCTGCTGGAAGACGATATGGCCGCTGGGAAAGATACCAAGCTTGAAGGGACGCAGTTGGTCCCTCGTAAAGTTCACGTAGTCCACGGCTGTCATGGTGCCTTCGATTACCTCCACAGATCACATGGAAGCCCAAATAAATGTTCCTCATCGTAGAGGCGGCGATATGTGGTTGGTATGACGATAGAGTACAATGTTGCTACAGGTAGGAGTGTTTTGGAGCACACTGTACAGAGCATGACGTTGAACATCGGGCCCCATAGCTGACGAACCCTATGTGTTCCTGTGTCGACCCAACAACAATGTCAGTCACGATTGCAGTGATCACAGGATCACCAAGAATGGACCATTTATCGACGGGAAATTAGAATAACTAAATAGAAAATGGTTCAAATGGCTCTGAGCACTATGGGACTCAACTGCTGAGGTCATTAGTCCCCTAGAACTTAGAACTAGTTAAACCTAATTAACCTAAGGACATCACACACATCCATGTCCGAGGCAGGATTCGAACCTGTGACCGTAGCGGTCTCGCGGTTCCAGACTGCAGCGCCAGAACTGCGCGGCCACTTCGGCCGGCAACTAAATGTTGTTGTGGTCTTCAGTCCTGAGACTGGTTTGATGCAGCTCTCCATGCTACTCTATCCTGTGCAAGCTTCTTCATCTCCCAGTATCTACTGCAACCTACATCCTTCTGAATCTGCTTAGTGTATTCATCTCTTGGTCTCCCTCTACGATTTTTACCCTCCACACTGCCCTCCAATGCTAAATTTGTGATCCCTTGATGCCTCAAAATATGTCCTACCAACCGGTCCCTTCTTCTAGTCAAGTTGTGCCACAAACTTCTCTTCTCCCCAATCCTATTCAATACCTCCTCATTAGTTACGTGATCTACCCACCTTATCTTCAGCATTCTTCTGTAGCACCACATTTCGAAAGCTTCTATTCTCTTCTTGTCCAAACTAGTTATCGTCCATGTTTCACTTCCATACATGGCTACACTCCATACAAATACTTCCAGAAACGACTTCCTGACACCTAAATCTATACTCGATGTTAACAAATTCCTCTTCTTGAGAAACGCTTTCCTTGCCATTGCCAGTCTACATTTTATATCCTCTCTACTTCGACCATCATCGGTTATTTTACTCCCTAAATAGCAAAACTCCTTTACTACTTTAAGTGTCTCATTTCCTAATCTAATTCCCTCAGCATCACCAGACTTAATTTGACTACATTCCATTATCCTCGTTTTACTTTTGTTGATGTTCATCTTATATCCTCCTTTCAAGACACTGTCCATTCCGTTCAACTGCTCTTCCAAGTCCTTTGCTGTCTCTGACAGAATTACAATGTCATCGGCGAACCTCAAAGTTTTTACTTCTTCTCCATGAATTTTAATACCTACTCCGAATTTTTCTTTTGTTTCCTTTACTGCTTGCTCAATATACAGATTGAATAACATCGGGGAGAGGCTACAACCCTGTCTTACTCCTTTCCCAACCACTGCTTCCCTTTCATGCCCCTCGACTCTTATAACTGCCATCTGGTTTCTGTACAAACTGTAAATAGCCTTTCGCTCCCTGTATTTTACCCCTGCCACCTTCAGAATTTGAAAGAGAGTATTCCAGTTAACATTGTCAAAAGCTTTCTCTAAGTCTACAAATGCTAGAAACGTAGGTTTGCCTTTTCTTAATCTTTCTTCTAAGATAAGTCGTAAGGTCAGTATTGCCTCATGTGCTCCAACATTTCTACGGAATCCAGACTGATCTTCCCCGAGGTCGGCTTCTACCAGTTTTTCCATTCGTCTGTAAAGAATTCGTGTTAGTATTTTGCAGCTGTGACTTATTAAGGCAACTAAATAGAAAATACTAAATCATTAGTACGTATTGTTACATGGCAGTTATTTCCAAAACTGCCACCTGATTTGTTAAGTAATCCAATATGCATATAGTCAATCGAATCAAAACATTGTGCATGAAATTTGAAAGCGATAGTGACAAATGCCAATGACTAAAATTCTGATAATCTCTGTCTCTTTTCCTTTTGGTTCGTTGATGGATTCTTATAATGTGCTGCAGGCTGGGGATTGTAGGTGGCTGGAAAAAGGTGAGGCTCACTGGGGAACCGCACAGGTCAAAAAAATGCTTCAGCTGAAAGTAAAGTCTCGACCAGACACACATTGAGAAGAGCGCTCTGCCTGCCAAATGCAGTGGTAGCGAAAAGCCCGGGCGCAGTCCAGATGGTTATATTTCTTCATTGTGTGCGAAGTGCACATGTTTGCTTTTTACTATTAGTTAAAAAACAGTCGTGATTGCAATAACATTTGTTTGTTAGGACCAGTTTCGGCTTATGTTAAAGCCATCCACAGATTTTTTGGGCCCGCTATGGCTCGTGCTGGAGGCTCCCCGGTTTTTCAAGTGATACCAATATTGTACATTGTCAGTGTGCTGTCACGTGAAAACCCGAGGAGCCGCCAGCATCAGCCATTGTGGGCCCAAAAAATCTGAGGATGGCTTTAACGTAAGCCGAAACCAGTCATAATAAACAAATGTTATTGCGATCTCGACTGTTGTTTTAGCCAAAAGTAAAGCATCAGATCTCTGCGCTCCACGGTCAGTATTTTCTAAATTTATTGCTAGGATAAGATCTGCAGGACTGGAGATAACATGCTGCTGATATTGTGTGTCCCAGTCACTAGGCCTGAAGGACGCCAGCTGGAAATTTTATTCAAAATTTAGTTTGGAGATACCTGACTGCCTCATAGCAATTATTTTGGTAGCAGAGAACACTACCTACGTGGGGTTACGTCCACGCCTTCCCATTGGTTGTAACTAGAATATCACATAGTGGGGGTCATTTTCTGCCTTCTACCCTTCTCCAAGGGAGGAACATAATTCACTGGTTAACCATGCCAGAATCCAGAAGTGTAGGGGATTTGTTAGCATGGTTGTTAAATTATGCTTGGTTGGAACTCTCAGTGTCTGTTGCAATTGTCGGCGAGGTTCTGGTGCTGACAGAACTAGCCAAGTTTTGTAGAGGAGTTTAAGAGAGCACTTGCTCCAGGGGCATTGTAGCGAGCACTTGCTCCAGGGGCGTCATAATGAGCGCTTGCTGTATAGTAATCAAAGCGAACACTAGAGCTGCAGAGCGACATGTCTCTAGCTTAGAGGAGTAGTCAGCTGCCAGTGCCGATCTTAGAATTATCACCCATTACTGCAACCGTCCTCTGTTTTCGTACATCACTAGAGTGGTAAGCATGAGTCACATAAGCGTGGATCACGATGAGGTGAGTGCGAAGTCATTTGTCTTGTGTCAAGGCTATGTTTTGCTGATCTCATTTTTAGTCAGGTTGCAGAGCCCCCTGTGAGCTCAGGTGAGGGTACTGGTGTTTGTTCTTTGTCTGCGACTTTTCTTTTTCTCATTAATGTATTCTGCAGTCATTGGTCATATTCACAAATATAGCTTTATATCGTTTCTATCATTCATCCACCCACCTGTGTCAAGACTGTCACACACATTGTTAATTCCTTCTTTCCTAGATAATTGATTGCATTCTTGATGCACCGGTTAAAACATTTTTGAAAACCTCTTAGCAATAAATCACATTGTTGTACTGACTCTTGCTTCCTTTTCATAGTTTGATAGTCCGGCCCCGGTAGCTGAGTGGTCAGCGTGACGGAATGTCAATCCTAAGATCCCGGGTTCGATTCCCGGCTGGGTCGGAGATTTTCTCCGCTTAGGGACTGGGTGTTGTGTTGTCCTAATCATCATCATTTCATCCCCATCGACGCGCAGGTCGCCGAAGTGGTGTCAAATCGGAAGACCTGCACCAGGCGAACGGTCTACCCGACGGAGGGCCTTAGCCACACGACATTTCATTTCATAGTTTGATAGATCCTGCAATCAGTATTCAATGTGAGGTGCGGTATCCATATTTCACGTCTACTTTGGCCAAGCCTGGTAATGTAATTAAACAAGCAATATTCTGTCAGACGGCTTTGTTTTATTTTAATTTGTGTGACCTTAAGGTGTGTTATCTATCATTGTGGTTCACTGAGGATAGATTCTGCAACATCTCAGGAGTATGGTAAATGCTCAGTCGACACCTCACAGTGTAATACTGTCCCAGTGGTATGAGTCTGTGGAGCAGTGCATGTTTCGATCAATCAGTTGCCTGTATAGTATATCCGGATACATCCATCGACCAGATGTGACAAGAAACGCGGTTCATCCGACCAGGCGGTACATTCCCATTGATCGACGGTCCAATCTTAACGATCCTGTGGACAGTGAAATCGTAACAGACGTTATCATTGGTTCGACATGGGAACACATGGGAGTCCTCAGCTACGAAGGCCCGTGTTTGACAATGTGCACTGAACAGTGTCTAAAACACTTGTGCCTGCACCAGGATTGTACTCTGCCGTCTTGTACGACTTTCACCTTGTGTAATCAGGCATGGACGTCCAACATCATGTCACGTAGTCGTGGTTTCACCGTCCATCAACCACTTTCCATAGATGTTAACGACAGCAGCACGCGAACGGGCAGTTAGCTTCGCCGTTTCTAAGTTCTCCGTTCCCACGAGACAGGGACAATAATATTTCCTTTCACAAAGTCGCTCATGTTACTGATTTCCCCGTTTACAGCTCGTACAGTCGCTGAAGTCAATCTTCATTCTCCCAGAACGAGGTTTTCACTCTGCAGCGGAGTGTGCGCTGATATGAAACTTCCTGGCAGATTAAAACTGTGTGCCGGACCGAGACTCGAACTCGGGACCTTTGCCTTTCGCGGGCAAGTGCTCTACCAACTGAGCTATCCAAGCACGACTCACGCCCCGTCGCAGGAGAGCTTCTGTAAAGTTTGGAAGGTAGGACACGAGGTACTGGCAAAAGTAAAGCTGTGAGGACGGGGCGTGAGTCGTGCTTGGGTAGCTCACTTGGTAGAGCACTTGCCCGCGAAAGGCAAAGGTCCCGAGTTCGAGTCTCGGTCCGGCACACAGCTTTAATCTGCCAGGAAGTTTCAATCTTCATTCGTCTTTGCTCGGCTTATATACCTTCCTCACAGCGTCACGAACCCTCAGCGCCTGCACATAGCATTCAGTGTCGCGATGGGCAGTAGTCATAAATGTTTCATCTCTTCAGTGAAATTTTCATGAGTTTAGCCGTATCAATCATTAATGCTGGAGGGGCAGAAAATTTTGGTACTAGTGTTTTAATGAATACCATAAGAGAGAAAGCAACAGAAGAAATCGCAAATTTATTTTCCAAACGACTACAAAGTGGTACTCACAAAACAGAATCTCCCTAAATTTTGGAATAACCCATTATTTTCATTCCTGTACAACATTAAAAGTCATAGCAACAACTGATGAAGCACATGAGCAGTAATCAGTAAAAAGGGTAGAACGTTCCAAATTTTAGGTGTACATATTGATGGAAACTTGAACTGGAAGAAGCATATATACTGACCTGCTCAATCAGTTAAGTTCAGTTACTCTTGCTCTTCGTGTAAATGCTAATCTTGGAAAGAAATGAACTTATCTCCTGACATATTTCGCATATTTCCACTCAATAATGTCGTATGATTTATACAGCCAAGATTTTTGAAAGAATTTTACTAAATCAAATAAGTGAAAACATAGAAAAGGAGATGAGTGAAGAACAGCATGGGCTTAGGAAAGGAAGAAGCACAATCGACCTGATATTTTCTATTCGTCAACTTATGTAAAAAAGTTGGGAGTATAACAAAAGGATGATAATGGTTTTTATAGACATAGAAAAGGCATGTGACTCAGTTAACAGGGAAAGACTCTGGGAAGAAATGAAGAAAATGGATATAAAAGATGGATACATTAATGTAACAAAGACATTGTACAAAGGACACAATTGTGGAATTATAACATCATTGGGGAATTCTGAATACTTCGAAATAAGACAAGGACTTAAACAAGTAAGTATTTTGTCTCTCGCACTTTTTAATGTTGTGATGGAGGAGTTAAAGACATAGTAAAAGAAAAATACAAAAAGATGATTTTTGCAGATGATATGGTAATATGGGGCGATAAAGAGGTAGATGTACAGTTACAACTTGATGCATGGAAGGAAATAATGAAAAGGTATGGATTAAAAATAAATAAAGATAAGAGTGAAGTAATGGTATTTGGAAGAGACAAAGGGATCAACGAAAATATTAGTTTGAATGGAGAACCCCTCAAAGTGGTAGACAGTTTCACTTATTTAGGGAGTGAAATAAGTAGTGGTGGAAGAATAACCAACGAAATTAATAGGAGGTTACAGAAGGGATGCAGTTTCTACCAAACAATAAAACACATGATTTGGAATAAGGAAGTTTCAAAAAAAGCAAAACTCCTTATATATGAGTTATTGCTTCCCTATTGTCACCTATGGAGGAGAAACATGGACAACGACAGGATGGAGCTGGAGCAGACTGCAGGCAGGGGAAATGAAATTTCTCAGAGCAGTTAAGGGAAAAACAAGAATGGACAGAGTAAGGAACGTAGATATCAGAAAGGACCTTAAACAAGAAAGTGTGAGAGAAGAAAGAGAAAAAAAGAGATTAAGATGCCTGTGTGGGCAGAGACTCCCAAAAATTATGGAAGAACTAAAGATGGATGGAAAAAGACCTAGAGGGCGTCGAAGAACACGGTGGAGAATGGGAATGAGAATGCCTGTGAAAAGGAGAGGTGTGACCTGGCAGCAAGTGGAGGAAGAAAAGTGGGGGGAGGCCAAATGGAGAGGACTCGTCAGCACCCAGACCTGGCAGTAGCTGCAGCGGCATCCGGATATAGAAGGATAGAACGTCTTTGGGATAATTTTCTGGGGTAACTCACAGCTTAGAAAGAAAGTACTGACTGAACAGCAGCGAGCAGTAACAATAATATGTGATGTTCAGCCGTGGAAGTCATGTAGGTACCTCCTAAAGGGGCTAAGCATTTTGAAATGGCACAGTCACGATACATACAACCGCTAATGAAATTCTTCATAAGTGACCGATAACAATTTGAGAAGAACGGTGGTATCCATCCCTACAAAGCCAGAAAGAAAAATGACCTTTATTATCCATTATTAAAACTGTCAGCGGCTCAAAAAGGAGTTCGACATGCAATAACAAAAATTTTTGATCCTTTGCTAAATAACATAAATTGCCTGGCGGGTGGAACAGGGAGTTTTAAATCTAACGTAAAATCATTTGTCGTGGACTGCTCATCCTATTCCAAGGACGAATTTCTATTTAAAAATTGGTATCCCGTAAAAAATAAATAAATTAACTAAAAAAACTCGTTTTAAGTATATTTGCAAGAGTAGGACGAAAAAAATGTGTTGATTAACGGTAACACTAATCGTGTATACATATGCTACAAACTGACTCGCTTCACATCATTTCAGTAAAAGAATCTTTGAAATGATACACTCCTGGAAATGGAAAAAAGAACACATTGACACCGGTGTGTCAGAACCACCATACTTGCTCCGGACACTGCGAGAGGGCTGTACAAGCAATGATCACACGCACGGCACAGCGGACACACCAGGAACCGCGGTGTTGGCCGTCGAATGGCGCTAGCTGCGCAGCATTTGTGCACCGCCGCCGTCAGTGTCAGCCAGTTTGCCGTGGCATACGGAGCTCCATCGCAGTCTTTAACACTGGTAGCATGCCGCGACAGCGTGGACGTGAACCGTGAACGAGGACCATTCGCAACCGTCTCCACGAAGCTGGGCTACGGTCCCGCACACCGTTAGGCCGTCTTCCGCTCACGCCCCAACATCGTGCAGCCCGCCTCCAGTGGTGTCGCGACAGACGTGAATGGAGGGACGAATGGAGACGTGTCGTCTTCAGCGATGAGAGTCGCTTCTGCCTTGGTGCCAATGATGGTCGTATGCGTGTTTGGCGCCGTGCAGGTGAGCGCCACAATCAGGACTGCATACGACCGAGGCACACAGGGCCAACACCCGGCATCATGGTGTGGGGAGCGATCTCCTACACTGGCCGTACACCACTGGTGATCGTCGAGGGGACACTGAATAGTGCACGGTACATCCAAACCGTCATCGAACCCATCGTTCTACCATTCCTAGACCGGCAAGGGAACTTGCTGTTCCAACAGGACAATGCACGTCCGCATGTATCCCGTGCCACCCAACGTGCTCTAGAAGGTGTAAGTCAACTACCCTGGCCAGCAAGATCTCCGGATCTGTCCCCCATTGAGCATGTTTGGGACTGGATGAAGCGTCGTCTCACGCGGTCTGCACGTCCAGCACGAACGCTGGTCCAACTGAGGCGCCAGGTGGAAATGGCATGGCAAGCCGTTCCACAGGACTACATCCAGCATCTCTACGATCGTCTCCATGGGAGAATAGCAGCCTGCATTGCTGCGAAAGGTGGATATACACTGTACTAGTGCCGACATTGTGCATACTCTGTTGCCTGTGTGTATGTGCCTGTGGTTCTGTCAGTGTGATCATGTGATGTATCTGACCCCAGGAATGTGTCAATAAAGTTTCCCCTTCCTGGGACATTGAATTCACGGTGTTCTTATTTCAATTTCCAGGAGTGTATATGGAACAATGTAACTAACTAACTAATTAACTAACAATGGAAGTGAAACGTGGCCGATAAACAATACAGATAAGAGGAGAACAGAAGCTTTGAAACGTGGTGTTACGTAAGACTACGGAAAATTGCATGGGTAGATAGGGTACCTTACGAAAAGTGGAGAGAAGACAGCTTAGTAGCTCAGCATGACTACAGGAAGGGATGGGCTGATAGGACATACTTAAATTAGTAATGGACGGAAGTGTTTTGGGGTAAACGTTGCAGAGACCCCTCGGGCATGGATGTGTGTGATGTCCTTAGGTTTAATTAGTTCTAAGTTCTAGGCGACTGATGACCTCAGAAGTTAAGTTGCATAGTGGTCAGAGCCATTTGAACCATTGCCGAGACCAAGCACTGACTGCAATAACCAGGTACCAGTGTCTGCCGTTTTAGTAGCTGTGAACAGTTTAAGAAACTTGCACAGACTATAACAGCACGGAGAGCAGCATCAATGCCTACAGTCACATGGATTTAATATGTTACACTGCACGTGAAATGTTACGAAATTTCAAACATAGTTTCTATTATCAGCTATAGTAGTAATTCTTTTTTTTTTTAGAATGGTTTATCTGAATAAATGTCTTGAACACAACGAGGATTGCAGTTCCTTATGTATCTCACACATTGTGCAAAATATAGCAGCAGCTATTTAATTTCGTTTTGTGAAGCAGCATCCATTACTTTTTTGTAAATTTCAGGATTTTGGACATAACATCCTAGACCGAATTAATGAAATATTGAACTCATCCATTGGTGACCCATGTATGTGTACATTATATTTTATTTTCTCGAAAGCATTATCATAGTCTGTGTAACGGACGATGTCAGAAAGGTTGTTGAAAGGAAAATTTGACTTGCGGACAGCTTAACTTGAACGCAATTGTGAAAACAACTAACAGCGACGCGGATACGTAATCGCATAAAACATTGTGGGGGGAGACTAATTTACGATGGTGAGTTCTGTTTTACGCATAAGCAACTGCACGAAACGTGATTTAATACAGGTGAATGAGATGGATTTTTTCGCGCACTACCAGTTTATGCAAATATTGTCAAAAGATCACCAACATAGAACACGCTTGGTTGAGAATTCCTTGGCGTTCGGAAACGTATTCCACACTCCGAGACGATAGAATATCAAAAGGTCAAAGCGACCAGTGCGATGGAAGAGAGAAAGCGACCTTAAGCGAGTCGTCCGTCCCGGTGGTGCTGAGTTGCTTCTGCCCACGCGTCTACCGTATTTGTCCTACCGTTGCTGCACAGTCGCATCTCGTGCGTGCGCTTCTGTACTCGCTTCGGCCTCGGTTTGGTTCGTTGCTGTTGCGCAATATACACAACTGTGACGTCCCCTTAACTGCTCGAAGAGCAGATGGTGGAGATATATTCGTTACGTTGTAAAGCGTGTGTCAAAAACAGAAACCAGTCAACAGATCTAACGACAAAGCATGGTGAACTAATTCAGAGGAAATTAGCCAGATGTGAGTATGACTCGCGGGTTCTGTACAATCTTAAGCATTCCGGGAATCAAGCATCTTAACGATTTTTGCCTGTTGATAACACTGATACTGCCAGGATATCGGTCACAGGGATTCCAAGACTTCCGAGAAGGTTTTAATTTCACGTTTGAAGTCGGATAGCAAATCACAAAAGAAATATTTTTGCGTGTCATATCATTAAAAAGTTTTTTCTGAACTTCATTGTGAAACCTTTCGTCTTGAGAAATTTCGAGATTCTACGTCAATGGGAAACACCACTCACGCCAATGTGCGAGTTGGCGAGTATCAAAGTATGTAACATCAATGGCGGTATCTATTGATCGTATTCACTTAGAAGCTTAGCATTTCTACAACACCAAAGTATTATAAACCTCAGTACTTGACACAAATTTCAAAAGGATATGTCTACGTGTTCCTGAGAAAAAGTGATCTCAACAGACAGTTTGATAACAAATGATGATTTTTGTTTTAGTTTCATATAATGGCAGATTAACAATTTTCGTATTCTTACCTTTGGTTGTACTACGAAAAATTGCTTCTTGGAAAATTTCATGGTTCTTGATGGTTTTACTGAGTGAGTTCGCAAGTAGCAACATTGTGACAGGGTCGAACAAAATGTGTGACATAAATGGCCGTATATTTCGATTGCATTGACGTAGAAGCTAACGTTTATTATGCCGCAAAGCAAAATAGACCTTAGAATGTGACATAAATTTCAACTTGATACATCTACCCGTTCCTGAGGACGAACAATCCGATAATACATGGCAAAAAATTAATTTTTCGTATCGTACAATTACAAATTACCAATTTCGGATTTTTTCCCTTTGTTATTCCTGAAACCTCGCTTCTTGAAAAATTTCGTGATTCTAGGTCAATGGGAAGAAACCCTGTAGGTTTTGCTGAGTGAGTTTGCGAATATCAAAATATATTACATACACTACTGGCCATTAAAATTGCTACACCAAAAAGAAATGTAGATGATAAACGGATATTCATTGGACAAATATATTATACTAGAACAGACATGTGTAACCGCAGACATGGTCTCCGAGCTGATAGTCCATGCTGCTGCAAACGTCGTCGAACTGTTCGTGCAGATGGTTGTTGTCTTGCAAACGTCCCCATCTGTTGACTCAGGAATCGAGACGTGGCTGCACGCTCCGTTACAGCCATGCGGATAAGATGCCTGTCATCTCGACTGCTAGTGATACGAGGCCGTTGGGATCCAGCACGGCGTTACGTATTACCCTCCTGAACCCACCGATTCCATATTCTGCTAACAGTCATTGGATCTCGACCAACGCGAGCAGCAATGTCGCGATACGATAAACCGCAATCGCGATAGGCTACAAACCAACCTTTATCAAAGTCGGAAACGTGATGGTACGAATTTCGCCTCCTTACACGAGGCATCACAACAACGTTTCACCAGGCATCGCCGGTCAACTGCTGTTTGTGTGTGAGGAATCGGTTGGAAACTTTCCTCATGTCAGCACGTTGTAGGTGTCGCCACCGGCGCCAACCTTGGGTGAATGATCTGAAAAGCTAATAATTTGAATATCACAGCATCTTCTTCCTCTAGGTTAAATTTCGCGTCTGTAGCACGTCATCTTCGTGGTGTAGCAATTTTAATGGCCAGTAGTGTAAATGTCCGTAACTTTTGATTGCATTGAGTTAGAAGCTTAATATTTTGACACCACCAAAGAACTGTAAACGGCAGTACGTGACATAAATTTCATCTTCATGCCTCTACGTGATCCTGAGAAAAAGGTGTCTCAACAAATTGACAGATAGTCTAATGAGAGATGACAAAAAATTAGTTTCGCCGGATGTAGTTACAAATTAATAATTTCAGGATTTTTAACTTTGGTTGTAGTGTGAAACCTTGGTTCTTGGAAAATTAGATGATTCAAGGTCAACGGGAAGTACCATGCAGCTTTCGACGAGTGAGTTCGCGCTTATCAAATTATATGAAGCTATCTTTTGATTGCCTCGTCTTAGAAGCATCACTTTTGATATTAGGAACCGTATACGTGGCCGGCCGGTGTGGCCGTGCGGTTCTAGGCGCTTCAGTCTGGAACCGCGTGACCGCTACTGTCGCAGGTTCGAATCCTGCCTCGGGCATGGATGTTTGTGATGTCCTTAGGTTAGTTAGGTTTAAGTAGTTCTAAGTTCTAGGGGACTGTTGACCACAGATGTTAGGTCCCATAGTGCTCAGAGCCATTTTTTTGAACCGTATACGTCAATATTTGACATAAATTTCAATTCATACATCTAATCGTTCCTGAAAAACAAAAAAAAAGCCGGCCGCGGTGGTCTAGCGGTTCAGGCGCTCAGTCCGGAACCGCGCGACTGCTACGGTCGCAGGTTCGAATCCTGCCTCGGGCATGGATGTGTGTGATGTCCTTAGGTTAGTTAGGTTTAAGTAGTTCTAAGTTCTAGGGGACTGATGACCACAGAAGTTAAGTCCCATAGTGCTCAGAGCCATTTGAACCTGAAAAAAAAATGGTTTTGAACAGTCGGACAGACAGACAAACAGACGGACAGGAAGTGACCCTATAGGGTTCCGTTTTCACCGACTGTGGTACGGCACCTTGAAAAACGGGAACTTTATGCATAGTCTTTCGGAGCAGAGATGTATCTCATAAACGATGCAGCGTATCAAAACAATGTTCTTCATAAGTAGCAGTTCGGACACAGTCTTTTTGCACACTTTGTTATATCTTTCATATATTGAGATTTTAAATCAACTCGGCTTTTTTTTTTTGGACGATACGACTTTACTACCGCGAAGACTTGCTAAGCGAAGCAGAGCAGTATACACTGCCTGCCAGTTAGTGTAAAGCTTCCATACGTGGAGGAGGAAACGAAACGAAACTTCACGAACTAATAGCGTATCTGATGTATTTCAATGATTACAAAATCAAGTCACATTTAGAAAAAAAAACTTCTCTGCATGTGTTCACTGATTAGACTGGGAAATGTGTCACAATGTCTTTACATTCTGTCCTGAGGAAAGCTGGCCTACAACTGTTGTAACTGATTATTTATGTCCTGAAAACTGGCATTGGGACTGAGTTGACGTCCGAGAAGATCCCACACATGTTTTATCGGAATAAATTCGGCGATCTTGCAGGTAGCGGGAGTTCCTCAACACCATGTAGACAGTTCGTAGAGACACGTCCTACGTTTGACGAGCAATGCTCTGATGAAAAATGGCACACCGGTACTGTCACATTAGAGGTAACACATGGCGATGCAGGGCGGCCGTGCCGCACCGTTGCGCTGTCTGAATTCCCACAGTCACAAGCAGCGGTGGCCTGATGTCATACCCAATGGCTCCCTACGCACCATAATGCTAGAAGTAACACTGCTCATCTTCTGCAAAACAATGGAAGGATGAGACCTCTGTCCAGGTCGCCGCCATCCACGCCGACGATGGTCGACCTACGTACTGCAGAAACGCAATTCATCTCCGAACAAAATTTGACACAATTCGTCAGCAGTGAGTGATTTCCGCTCATGGCATCGCTACAAACGCAGCCGGTCGTGTTGTGCTGCTAGTCTCCGACAAATGTTGGGGGATGATCCAAATGTCGCAAGGAGTCCATCATTTGTTTTCGGATGGTAGGCATAGAGCTAAATGGAGATGAGTGTTTGGCGTCACTGACCGGGAGGCCCCTTACGGATCAGGTCCGGCCGCCTTGGTACAGGTCTTATTACATTCGACACCACATTGGGCGACCTGCGCGCCGGATGGGGATGGAATGATGATGAAGACAACACAACAACCACTCCCTGAGCGGAGAAGATCCACGACCCAGCCAGGAATCGAACCCGGGTCCGTAGGACGGCAAGTCGTCACGCTAACCAGTCAGCTATCGGGCCGGACGGCTTAGAGGTGATATTCTTATAATGTGCCTCGTGGTGGTTAGACGTGGCGACCGGAACCTTCACGGTGAGTATCCACATCTACATCTACATCTATACTCACAAGGGAACCTCCCCATCGCACCCCCCTCAGATTTAGTTATAAGTTGCACAGTGGATAGGCCTTGAAAAACTGAACACAGATCAATCGAGAAAACAGGAAGAAGTTGTGTGGAACTATGAAAAAAATGAGCAAAATATACAAACTGAGTAGTCCATGAGCAAGATAGGCAATATCAAGGATAATATAAACTCACGAGCGCAGTGGTCCCGTGGTTAGCGTGAGCATCTGTGGAACGCGTGGTCCTTGATTCAAGTCTTCCCTCGGGTGAAAAGTTTAATTTTTTTATTTTCAGACAATTATCAAAGTTCAGGCATTAACACATAATCAACTTCGCTCTCCAAAATTCCAGGACATGTTCAGATTTGCTTGGACATATGCAGGATTTGACGGTCTACACACGGAAAAAAAACGTTAAAAACATATGTTTTGACAGAGCACAGGGAAAACTGTGCGACTGTGAAACTGTTGCATTCATTTGTTGCAGTTTATGTGACAAACTCTTACGTTTTCATCACTTTTTTGGGAGAGATTATCACATCCACAAGAAAACCTAAATCGGACAAGGTAGAGGAATCTTTTTACCCATTCACCAAGTGTACAAGTTAGGTGGGCCGACAAAATATTCCTGTCATGTGACGCACATGCCGTCACCAGTGTCGTATAGAATATATCAGACGTGTTTTCCTGTGGAGGAATCGGTTGACCTAAGACCTTGCGATCAAATGTTTTCGGTTCCCATTGGAGAGGCACGTCCTTTCGTCTACTAATCGCACGGTTTTGCGGTGCGGTCGCAAGACACAGACACTAAACTTATTGCAGTGAACAGAGACGTCAATGAACGAAAGGACAGATCAGAACTTAGCGAAAATAAAGAAAGTAAACTTTTCACTCGAAGGAAGGACTTGAACCAAGGACCTCTCGTTTGGCAGTTGCTCACGCTAACCACGGGACCACGGCGTGCCTAAGCTAACCCTATACTTGATGTTGCCTATCTTGCACATGGACTACTCAGTTTGTATATTTTGCTTATTTTTTTCATAGTTCCACACAGCTTCTTCTTGTTTTCTCGATTGATCTGTGTTCAGTTTTTCAAGGACTATCCACTGTGCTAACTTATAACTAAAACTGAGGGGGATGCGATAAGGAGGTTCCCTTGTCAGCAAACCGCAGTGCACGGCAGAGGGTACGTCCCACTGTATCAGTTATTAGGGCTTCTTCCCGTTACATCCACTTCTGGACGAGGAAAGAACGATAATTTGAATGCTTCTGCGGGTGCAGTAATTATTCTAATCTTGTCCTCACAATCCGTGTGTGATATAGACTTAGAGGGGTGTAGTATATTCCTAGAATCATCATTTAAAGCTTGTTTTTGAAACTTTACTAATAGACTTTCTCGGGATAGTTGACGTTTATCTTCAAGAGCGTTCTAGTTCAGGTCCTTCAGTATCTCTGTGACGCTGTCCCACGAATGAAACAAACCTGTGACCTTTCGTGCTGCCCATCTATGTGTACGTCCAAATATCCAGTGTTAGTCCTATTTGGTAGGGGTCCCACATACTTGAGCAATAATCTAGAACCGGTTGCACGAGTGATATGTAAGCAATCTCCTTTGTAGACTGCCTGCACTTCCCCAACATTCTACCAATAAAATGAAGTCTACCTCTTGCTTTAACCACGACTGAGCCAATTTGATCATTCCGTTTCATGTCCTTACAAAGTCTTACAACATCCAGATATCTGTACGAGATGACCGATTCCAACAGTGATTTATTGATATTATAGTCATAGGATATTACTTTTTCGTCTTGTGAAGTGCACGATTTTACATTTCTGAACATTTAAAGCAAGTTGCCCATCTTTGCACCACTTTGAAATCTCCAGAAGCTATATAAGCTTCTTTCAGAAGCTATATAAATAACTGCATTATCTGCAAAAAGTCTGGAATTACAATTGATATTGTCAGCAAGGACACTAATATACAACATTAACAGCAAGAGTTCCAACACCCTTCCCTGTGGCACACCTGAACTTACTTCTACATACAAGATAACATACTGCATCCTCCCTACCAAAAAGTCCTCAGTCTAGTCACAAATTTCATTTGGTACCCCAAATGACCATACTTTTGACAATAAGCGTAGGTTTGGTACTGATTCAAATGCTTTTAGGAAGTCAAGAAATACTGCGTATACCTGACTGCCTTGATCCAAGGCTTTCAGTATGTCATGTGAGAGAAGTGCGAGTTGGGTTTCACATGATCGATGTTTCCGGAATCCAAGCCAGTTGGCATGGGGAAGGTCATTCTGTTCAAGATACCTCATTATATTTAAGCTCAAAATATGTTCTAAGATCCTAAAACAAATCTGTCAACGGTATTGGACGATAGTTTGGTGGATCTGTGGCTACATGATACGGTGCGTATTAGGCAGTATTTTCTGTAACAGTGTACTACTAAATGAATGGTCTCTAGCATGGAAACAATGCATTTCCCGACATAAGTTCATTAGGCCTTTTTGTTCCGTATCCTCTCATCGATCAATACCCAGAGTTTGTACACGGTAAAAGAAATCACCCTGCATATACAGAGTGGTCCATTGATCGTGACCGGGAAAAATATCTCACGAAATAAGCGTCAAACGAAAAAATACAAAGAACGAAACTTGTCTAGCTTCAAGGGGGAAACAAGATGGTGCTGTGGTTGGCCCGCTAGATGGCGCTGCCATAAGTCAGACGGATATCAACTGCGTTTTTTTAAAAATAGGCGACCCCATTTTTATTACATATTCGTGTAGTACGTAAGGAAATATGAATGTTTTAGTTGAACCACTTTTTTCGCTTTGTGATAGATGGCACTGTAATAGTCACAAACATATTGCTCACAATTTTAGACGAAGAGTTGATAACAGGTAGGTTTTTAAAATTAAAATACAGAACGTAGGTACGTTTGAACATTTTATTTCAGTTCTTCCAATGTATACATGTACCTTTGTGAACCTATCATTTCTGAGGACGCATGATGTTACAGCATGATTACCTATAAATATCACAATAACGCAATAAATGCTCAAAATGATGTCCGTCAACCTCAGTGGTCCAAAATGGCTCTGAGCACAATCGAGCTTATCTGAGGTCATCAGTCTCCTAGAACGTAAGACAACTTAAACCTAACTAACCTAAGGACATCACACACATCCATGCCCGAGGCAACTTTCTAACCTGCGACCGTAGCGGTCGCGCGGTTCCAGACTGAAGCGCCTAGAATTGCTCGGCCACTCCGGCCGGCCAACCTCAGTGCATTTGGCAATACATGTAACGACATTCCTCTCAACAGCGAATACTTCACCTTCCGTAATGTTCGCACATGCATTGACAATGCACTGACGCATGTTGTCAGGCGTTGTCGGTGGATCACGATAGCAAATATCCTTCAACTTTCCCCACAGAAAGAAATCCGGGGACGTCAGATCCGGTGAACGTGCGGACCATGGTATGGTGCTTCGACGACCAATCCACCTGTCATGAAATATGCTATTCATTACCGCTTCAACCGCACGCGAGCTGTGTGCCGGACATCCATCATGTTGGAAGTACATCGCCATTCTGTCATGCAGTGAAACAACTTGTAGTAACATCGGTAGAACATTACGTTGGAAATCAGCATACATTGCACCATTTAGATTGCCATCTATAATATGGGGGCCAATTATCCTTCCTCCCATAATGCCGCACCATACATTAACCCGCCAAGGTAGCTGACGTTCCACTTGTCGCAGCCATCGTGGATTTTCCGTTGCCCAGTAGTGCATATTATGTCGGTTTACGCTATCGCTGTTGGTGAATGACGCTTTGTCGCTAAATAGAACGCGTGCAAAAAATCTGTCATCGTCCCGTAATTTCTCTTGTGCGCGGTGGCAGAACTGTACACGACGTTCAAAGTCGTCGCCATGCAATTCCTGGTACATAGAAATATTGTACGGGTGCAATCGATGTTCATGTAGCATTCTCAACACCGACGTTTTTGAGATTCCCGTTTCTATCGCAATTTGTCTGCTACTGATGTGCGGATTAGCCGCGACAGCAGCTAAAACACCTACTTGGGCATCATCATTTGTTGCAGTTCGTGGCCGACTTTTCACATGTGGCTAAACACTTCCTGTTTCCTTAAATAACGTAACTATCCGGCGAACGGTCCGGTCACTTGGATGATGTCCAGGATACCGAGCAGCGCACATAGCAAGCGCCCTTGGCCATTTTGATCACAATAGCCATACATCAACACGATATCGATCTTTTCCGCAATTGGTAAACGGTCCATTTTAACACGGGTAATGTATCACGAAACAAATACCGTCCGCAATGGCGAAATGTTACGTAATACCACGTACTTAGCCGTTTGTGACTATTACAGCGCCATCTACTACAAAGCGGAAAAAGTGGTCCAAGTAAAACAATCACATTTCTTTACGTACTACACGAAAATGTAATAAAAATGGGGGTTCCTATTTAAAAAACGCAGTTGATACCCGTTTGACCCATGGCAGCGCCAGCCAGCGGGTCAACCATAGCGCCATCCGGTTTCCCCCTTCAAGCTAGACGAGTTTCGTTCTTTGTAGTTTTTTCGTTTGACGTTTCTTTCGTGAGATATTTGGCCCGGTCACTATCAATGAACCATCCTGTATATATACAGGGTCTCCAATTTATCTTGACCAACCTAAATAACTGTTTGTCCAGATGTAAATTATAAAATGTTTCAAGCAAAAAATGTTCTTTAGCCGTCAGGGGGACATCAATAAGCATGATCTCCTTCATTGTAGCTTTGTTTTTTACAAAGATATGAACAGCAGTATGACTTTCTTTAATGGCACCCTGTATTTTTTATTCGGTAATTGACTTCCTCTCCTAAAAACCTATTCAAAAATGTATCACCGTGTACCATTTACAGAAACGCAACGTTATTAGTCACATAACACAACACTGACGTTGACGCTCCAAGCATTTAGTGCAGGTACTCGGGGGTCACGTGCTGACGTTGACAGAGGACAAATGTAAACACAAGTAGAAATCACACTCGTCATTCCGTCAACCATCGTCAGTTGAAGAGTTGTGTGAGTAGAATGTGCACGAACGAAGAGAAGGTAGAAATGCTACTCATCTATGGAGAATGTAAGTTAGCAGAACAGTAATTGCAACACTGTTTTCTTATGTACGGGTACATTTAGTATAGTAGTTTAGTCCTTTTAAATACTGTTGTGTAGAGTGGGCATACAGTAAAGGCTGTCCTTCCTACAAACTGCATCGACATAACGTTTCTTTAATTGTTGATAAAGGTAAACGAGATGCTACGCAGGCAGCGGAACTGTACAGAGAGCGATATCCGAACAAGAACCCAACTTCCCGACGCATGTTTTCTCGTCTTGTAGCGACGCTTCAGGGAACGGGAAGTTTCAACCCACGGCAACGCAGTCGTCGTAACAATCACACAGACAAAGCTGCCGAAGTTACTGTTCTCGCTTCCGTTGCTATGAATCCACATGTGAGCACACGACAGCTTGAACACGAGATTGGCATTTCTAAAACCAGTGTACACCGTATTCTTACACGTCACCAGTCCCATCCTTACCATGTACACCTATGTCAAGAATTTCATGGGAATGACTTCCAGAATGGTGTACAGTTCTGTCAGTGGGCATAGCAGCAAATCCTCGCCAGCCCGAACATCTTCTCCGATGTTCTATTTACCAATCAGTGTTCCTTCTCAAACAAAGAGCAGGTAAATGCAAGGAACAAGCGTTATTGGTCCAGCGACAACCCACGCTAGCTTAGGCAGGTGGAACATCAGCGTCAATGGAGAGTTGATGTCTGATGTTTGATGCTTGGTACTACAATTATTGACCCTTATTTCATCAATGGTAGTCTAAACAGCACAGCATATGCCAACTTCCTCAGACGAATTCTTCCTCCTCTTCTGGATGAAGTGCCGAGAACAACCAGAATGCGTATGTGGTATCAACACGATGGATGTCGAGCACATAATGCCTTGGGTGCACGTCGTGTTCTGAACCGAAGATGTCCTCCCAGATGGATTGGTCGAGGAGGAACACTTACTTGGCCTGCTAGGTCTCCTGATTTAAATCCTCTGGACTTTTTTCTTTACGGATGCATTAAAGACGTTGTCTATCGCGATATTCCAACAAGTTCAGACGAAATGCAGGAACGTATCGTGCTTGCTTGTAATTCTCTTCAACAGGCATTACTGGAAGCAGTAAAGAATTATTTCATTCAGCGAGTGCACCAGTATATCAGTGTCCAGGGTCACCACTTTGAGCAACTTTGAATGTTCTGCTCCTGGGCAATGGTACAGGAGGGTCAAAGCCAATTTTTTGTTACATTTTTACTTGGTTTTCATTTGTTTTCTGACAACTCCAGCAAGTGGACGAGTTTGTGATCCCGGGCTCAAAGTCAGTGTTGTGTTATGTAATCAATAACGTTGCGTTTCTGTGACTGGTACACTGTGATATATTTTTGAATAGGTCTTTAGGAGAGGACATCAATTACCGAATAAAAAATACAGGGTGCCATTAAAAAATTCATATTGCTGTTCATACCTTGGTAAAAAACAAAGCTACAACGATGGCAATCATGCTGATTGATGTCCCCTTGACGGCTAAAGATCATTTGCTTGAAACATTTTGTAATTTGCTTGTGGACAAACAGTTAATTAAGGTGGTCAAGGTAAATGGGACACCTATATATATGTGGGTTTGTGTGTCTGTGTGTATGTGTATGTGTGCAGCTGGTCCGCGCCGCTTATGTATGAACTCAGACTCGTCTTCTGGATCTTGCATGGGGCGCATTAACGCGATTTTTACCCCCAAAATATCGAATGTGAAAAAAACACAACCAAGAATCGAACACGGACCAAAGATTTGGTAGCCGAAAACCTCAATCGTTTTGTTTTTTAGTTAAACTAGACCAAGAAGGCCACAAAAATTAAATAATCTGCGAAACAATATACCTGAAAAGGGGCAATGACTAGAAAGCCACAAGGACCAGTTAACTCAATCGATGCCTTGACGACGAAATACAAGATTCAACATACTGACGAATAAGTCGCGGTACCGTGGCAGGCGCAAACACTTCCAGTGTGCAGTGGCCATATACTGGCGGAAGCGAGTAGGTCCCTATCTTCAATGTAATGAGTATAGCGCCCCAGCGTGCAGTTGTGCTTGGACTTTGCCCTCGGAAAGTGAGAGGAGTCGGAACGCAACAGGATATCGGCCAAAAGACAATCTCAGTTCAAAAATGGTTCAAATGGCTCTGAGCACTATCGGACTTAACATCCGAGGTCATCAGTCCCCTAGAACTTAGAACTACTTAAACCTAACTAACCTAAGGACATCACACACATCCATGCCCGAGGCAGGATTCGAACCTGCGACCGTAGCGGTCGCGCGGTTCCAGACTGTAGCGCCTAGAATTGTTCGGCCACTCTGGCCGGCAAAAGTTTGGTAGGGAGATGCTGCCTACGTAGAATATTAGTCCCAAGTAACTGACAGCAATATAAAATTCACAGACATATTCTAACTGAAAATGCAGTCGACCGATATCGTCAGGTGGATCAAGACAGTAAAACAACCAATAGGTGAAAGTGCGAATTGCGCGAGAAATAGTCAACACGGTGCGCCGAACAAATAACACAGACGCTTTCCTCTGAGGCCGCCCCGATAGCTGAGTAGTCAGCGCGGCGGTATGTCACGCCGGGTTCGATTCCCGCCTGGGTTGGAAATTTCCCCACTCAGGAACTGGGTGGTGTGTTGTCCTCATTATCATTTCATCATCATCAGTGGAAGGCAACGGGAAACCTCCACTCGAATCACGTCCCTAGACGCTCATGCGGTCGACCTCTCTGACGAGGCTTCTCCCATGACAAGACCTGCCATAAGGTAGAACACAAAGTTAAAGTTTTCCTATGAATATTGGAAAGCACCGAGGGGACTCGCGCGGGAAGCCACGTCATGTCGTGGCTTCCATAAAAAAACGACTAGACACTCACTTCAGTTTCCTAGCCATCATTGCGGGAAGGGGAAAGAACTGAGCGGTGTAGTATGTATGCTGCGCAAAATACAGGGTTATTACAAATGATTGAAGCGATTTCACAGCTCTATTTGAGATATTTTCACAATGCTTTGCACACACATACAAAAACTCAAAAAGTTTTTTTAGGCATTCACAAATGTTCGATATGTGCCCCTTTAGTGATTCGGCAGACATCAAGCCGATAATCAAGTTCGTCCCGCACTCGGTGCAGCATGTCCCCATCAATAAGTTCGAAAGCATCGTTGATGCGAGCTCGCAGTTCTGGCACGTTTCTTGGTAGATGAGGTTTAAACACTGAATCTTTCACATAACCCAACAGAAAGAAATCGCATGGGGTTAAGTCGGGAGAGCATGGAGGCCATGACATGAATTGCTGATCATGATCTCCACCACGACCGATCCATCGGTTTTCCAATCTCCTGTTTAAGAAATGCCGAACATCATGATGGAAGTGCGGTGGAGCACCATCCTGTTGAAAGATGAAGTCGGCGCTGTCGGTCTCCAGTTGTCGCCTGAGCCAATTTTCCAGCATGTCCAGATACACGTGTCCTGTAACGTTTTTTTCGCATAAGAAAAAGGGGCCGTATACTTTAAACCGTGAGATTGCACAAAACACGTTAACTTTTGGTGAATTACGAATTTGCTGCACGAATGCGTGTGGATTCTCTACCGCCAAGATTCGCACATTGTGTCTGTTCACTTCACCATTAAGATAAAATGTTGCTTCATCACTGAAAACAAGTTTCGCACTGAATGCATCCTCTTCCATGAGCTGTTGCAACCGCGCCGAAAATTCAAAGCCTTTGACTTTATCATCGGGTGTCAGGGCTTGTAGCAATTGTAAACGGTAAGGCTTCTGCTTTAGCCTTTTCCGTAAGGTTTTCCAAACCGTCGGCTGTGGTACGTTTAGCTCCCTGCTTGCTTTATTCGTCGACCTCCGCGGGCTACGCGTGAAACTTGCCCGCACGCGTTCAACCGTTTCTTCGCTCACTGCAGGCCGACCCGTTGATTTCCCCTTACAGAGGCATCCAGAAGCTTTAAACTGCGCATACCATCGCCGAACGGAGTTAGCAGTTGGTGGATCTTTGTTGAACTTCGTCCTGAAGTGTCGTTGCACTGTTATGACTGACTGATGTGAGTGCATTTCAAGCACGACATACGCTTTCTCGGCCCCTGTCGCCATTTTGTCTCACTGCGCTCTCGAGCGCTCTGGCGGCAGAAACCTGAAGTGCGGCTTCAGCCGAACAAAACTTTATGAGTTTTTCTACGTATCTGTAGTGTGTCGTGACCATATGTCAATGAATGGAGCTACAGTGAATTTATGAAATCGCTTCAATCATTTGTAATAGCCCTGTATGTTGGTATCCAGGATACGAATTTTCTGAATCAGGTTAAAGGGATGCCGTTTATGTTCCAGGGTTGCACCTTGTATCTTCCTCGTAAACGACTTCCAGAGAAGTGCAGCCATTTTAATTGGAGAACGACCAATTATGACTGCCAAAGTCTTATGTCGATCGACCACCGTTGTCTGCGAAATGACAGTATTGCCCCTAGACCACCAGGTGCTACATGTATGTGGCTAGCTCATTTATAGGTTTTCATAAACTTGTGAGCATCAAAATATGTGACATATATGGACGTATCTTTTGACTGTATTGACTCAGAAGCTTAAATTATTCACACAACGAAGGGCCTGCAGACCTTATTATTTGACATACATTTCAACTTGATACCTCTACTCATTCCTGAGAACAAAGTGTCTTAACAGAGTAATAGACAGGCGGACAACAAACGGCGAAAAAATATATTTTATGTGGTATAAATACAAATTAAAAATTTCGTATTTTTTCCTTTACTTCAGCTGCTAAACCTTGTTCCTTGCCAAATTCTACGATTCTAGGTCAACGGAAAATACCCTTCAGCTTTCGATGAGTGAGCTTGCGAGTGACAAAATACGTGGGATAAAGGGCCGTATCTTTTGATGACAATGACTTTGAAGCTTGAAATTTTTACACCGCAGAGGGCCTTAGATCTTAGCCAGTGACATAAATTTTTATCTTCATACACGTACCTCTCTCCGTTCCTGAGAGAAAGGGGTCTTAAGAGTCGGACAGGCACAACGGACAGACGAACGAGCAACAAAGTGATACTACTGGGGTTCCGGTGTTACCGATTAAGTTGTTGTTGTTGTGGTCTTCAGTCCTGAGACTGGTTTGATGCAGCTCTCCATGCCACTCTATCCTGAGCAAGCTTCTTCATCTCCCAGTACTTACTGCAACCTACATCCTTCTGAATCTGCTTTGTGTATTCATCTCTTGGTCTCCCTCTACGATTTTTACCCTCCACGCAGCCCTCCAATGCTAAATTTGTGATCGCTTGATGCCTCAGAACATGCCCTGCCAACCGGTCTCTTCTTCTTGTCAAGTTGTGCCACAAACTCCTCTTCTCCTCTATTCTATTCAATACCTCCAAATTAGTTACGTGATCTACCCGTCTAATCTTCAGCATTCTTCTCTAGCACCACATTTCGAAAGCTATTCTCTTCTTGTCCAAACTATCTAGCGTCCATGTTTCACTTCCATACATGGCTACACTCCATACAAATACTTTCAGAAACGACTTCCTGACACTTAAATCTATACTCGATGGTAACAATTTCCTCTTCTTCAGAAACGCTTTCCTTGCCATTGCCAGTCCACATTTTATATCCTCTCTACTTCGACCATCATCAGTTATTTTGCTCCCTAAATAGCAAAACTCCTTTACTACTCTAAGTGTCTCATTTCCTAATCTAATTCTCTCACCATCAACCGACTTAATTCGACTACATTCCATTATCCTCGTTTTGCTTTTGTTGATGTTCATCTTATATCCTCCTTTCAAGACACTGTCCATTCCGTTAACCTGCTCTTCCAAGTCCTTTGCTGTCTCTGACAGAATTACAATGTCATCGGCGAACCTCAAAGTTTCTATTTCTTCTCCATGGATTTTAATACCTACTCCGAATTTTTCTTTTGTTTCCTTTACTGCTTGCTCAATATACAGATTGAATAACATCGGGGAGAGGCTGCAACCCTGTCTCACTCCCTTCCCCACCACTGCTTCCCTTTCATGCCCCTCGACTCTTATAACTGCCATCTGGTTTCTGTACAAATTGTAAATAGCCTTTCGCTCCCTGTATTTTACCCCTGCCACCTTTAGAATTTGAAAGAGAGTATTCCAGTCAACATTGTCAAAAGCTTTCTCTAAGTCTACAAATACTAGAAATGTAGGTTTGTCTTTCTTTAATCTTTCTTCTAAGATAAGTCGTAAGGTCAGTATTGCCTCACGTGTTCCAGTATTTCTACGGAATCCAAACTGATCTTCCACGAGGTTGGTTTCTACCAGTTTTTCCATTCGTCTGTAAAGAATTCGCGTTAGTATTTTGCAGCTGTGACTTATTAAACTAATAGGTCGGTAATTTTCACATCTGTCAACACCTGCACCGATTAAGTTACTCAACCCCAAAAATAGAGTAGAAATGTGATGACTAGGGCATCTGGCGGAGGAGGTGGGGTGGAGGATCCCCTGGGGAACACCACAACCCTAAACACCCCGCCCCCTCCCCGAAGGCAGCTTAGAACGTTAGAAATGAGGAAAAAAACACCCTCTCAGAGGAATAGTACGACTAGTCCAACAGGCCGTACGTCGTGTGCCAACATTAGAGGCAAATAATCAGTAAGACCGTGCTTGCTGTTGACATCAAGAGGGAGGAAATATTTTACCAGAATGTGAGATACAGTCTGTAAGGTTCCACAGTCATAGTGTTGGGGGTGGGGGGTGGCTCATTACATTAGACAAAACCAAGAATTTATCCGATGTGACCGATGTGAAAGCGACATACGTCGATATACGCCTTCCGGAAGAAGCGGAGTCTGGAGTGCCGTGCATCCACAGTCTCCTTAATAATGCTGAGTTCATTAGGGAAGACTGTGGCCTTCCAGATGTTAAATCATCTCTGAATAAGTAGAGGCCGTACCTATACTCGCCGATACCTCCCCGGGATTGTCAAAGAGAATGTTGGGCGAGTCATCGCTTCTGTAGCCAAACGGTCATTCAGTTCATTGCCTTGTATACATACATGACTTGGGACTCAGAAAAAGACAGCTGAGCAGGTAGTGCGACTAGGGCTCCGTTAATGGTTATCAAAAAATGGTTCAAATGGCCCTGCGACTTAACTTCTGAGGTCATCAGTGGCCTAGAACTTAGAACCAGTTAAACCTAACTAACCTAAGGACATCACACACATCCATGCCCGAGGCAGGATTCGAACCTGCGACCGTAGCGGTCGCTCGGTTCCAGACTGTAGCGCCTAGAACCGCACGGCCACTCCGGCCGACAGTGGTTATCAGTCAGGCTGTGAAAACACTACATTTTCCAGGTAACGAATGCTGTTTCTAATCAGTGATAGATGTAAAAGCATGTCCCGTCCTACCCATGGCTGTAGACAAGTCATCGTAAATGACGGCACTCCCTAATACTCCTGCAGATCTGAGAGGAACAGACGCCCAAAGGTCATGAAGGTGACTGAATGCTTACGTCCTTCAAATAAATCAGCGCTGATTCGTGAACTGGATAATAACCGAGGATGAATGCACGGCAATACATGGGTAGGTTCCGGCGGAGGCTTTGAAGGTGCATTCCAGCTGGAAAACCCTTCCGAGGACGAGCGAGACGCCCTGTATGAGTAAAGAATTCGATAAGTAGTATGATTAGGAAATTGCATCATTTTGGAGAGGAGACTATGGGACTAGTACGGAAGGCGCCAGTGGGCAGTCTTACGCGACAACGATGTGCCAGGTTCAATAATTTCAAAGTCGAAGGAGCCGCTTAGCCGTAAACCTGATAACTCCAAAATCGTGACGAGATCAAGAGCCAGGATATATTGAGTAGAGCAGCGCGATCCGCACTCCAAGAAGTGTGGGCAAAGAAGCAGAGAAGCATTATGCATTCGCATATATCTTGTCGTAAGCTGATGGCTATGGGACAGTCATATCAGCTTCTTACCAAAGAGGAATCGCAAAAAAAAAAAAAAAAAAAAAATGGTTCAAATGGCTCTCTGAGCACTATGGGACTCAACATCTTAGGTCATAAGTCCCCTAGAACTTAGAACTACTTAAACCTAACTAACCTAAGGACACCACACACACCCATGCCCGAGGCAGGATTCGAACCTGCGACCGTAGTAGTCCCGCGGTTCCGGACTGCAGCGCCAGAACCGCTAGACCACCGCGGCCGGCCAAATCCCAAAAATCGGGACTGCGTCCAAGTGGTGGATATTCAAGATATTTATGTAGCTCCTTGAAGCTGGCATTCAGCCAAGGTTATAGATTGGTAGTTACAAGGGTAATCCCAAAAGTAAGGTCTCCTATCTTTTATAAGTACAGAACTCTATTTGTGTGGCAGTTGGTCACACTGTTATGAAGAGTGCTTCACGCGCTGTGTGTAAACATGCGCACGCCGCGCTGAGGCGCTCAGTCTTGGCTTGGCAGCCGTTGAGAATGGAGCTCCCGCCAAGTGCAAATTTCACGCAGTTATTCGGTTTTTGAACGCAAAGGGCACTGCGGCGATTGAAATCAATCGCCAATTGAGGGAAGTGTATGGTGAATCGTGCATGAATGTCAAAAATGTTCGTAAGTGGTGTAAAGAGTTTGCAGCTGGTAGGACGGAAATTCACGACGAAAAAAGGAGCAGGAGTCCATCAATTTCTGAGGAGACAGTGTTGAAGGTTGGAAAAAGCATGCGTGAAGATCGGCGGATCACCCTGGATGATCTCTGCACGTTGGCTCCTGAGGTTACCCGAAGCACCGCTCACAAAATTTTAACGGTAACGTTGAACTACCGGAAGGTGTGCGCAAGATGGGTGCCACGCATGCTGACTGAGGACCATATGCGGCAACGGGTTGATGCTTCCCGCGCATTTCTTCACCGCCTTGCAGCCAAACTGGACAACATTCTGGACTCAATTGTCACGGGTGACGAAACCTGGGGGTACCACTTCACACCTGAGGCCAAGCAACAATCACACCAGTGGCGGCATCTTTCTTCGCCAAAGCCGCAGAGCTGGCAGCGAGTTGGTATGACATAGGCACAGAAAAACTGCCACAGCGTCTACAAAAATGCATCGACAGAAATGGTGACTATGTCTAAAAATATCTAAATGTTCAAGCTGTAAACTGATGTAAACCATTGTAGAAATAAACAGGTCTATGTACTTATAAAAAAATAGGAGACCTTACTTTTGGGATTACCCTCGTATATCAGATACAGAAGTGGTCAGCACACAGCTTGTCGGTAACCACCGGTCCTACGAAGGTCACTGGCCCATGGAAACAGTGCAATGAAGATGATTGTAATACTCAGCAAGAAGTCCTGCCGGATACTGCTCTCGTGGTCCCGTGTGGAGCTAGCTGACTCAAATTGACTGGAGGGATAAAAAAAAAAAAAAAACGGTAGGGAGCCTCTAAAGTGATGGAGGTGAGTAAAATGTGAAGCGCCATGTCGTATGACTTCTCTCTCTCTCTCTATTCGTTTAGTCGGTTCCGACTCTTCGTGACCCCATGAACCAAATCACGCCACTTTTTCCTGTCTTGCACTTTTTCCCGTACACCTTCCAGGTTGGAACACATTGCTTCTATGATGCCATCGATCCATCTCATCCTCTCACGTCCTCTTCTTCTAGTTCCTTCAATCTTCCCCAGCATTAATGTTTTTTCCAGCGAGGCATGCCTTCGCATTGTGTGTCCAAAGTAGGTCAGCTTTTGTTTTGACGTTAGACCTTCCAGGGAGAAGTCTGGTTTTATTTGCTCCAATATTGATCTGTTGGTTCTCTTTGCAGTCCATGGAACTCTAACAAGGGAACCTCCCCATCGCACCCCCCTCAGATGTAGTTATAAGTTGGCGCAGTGGATAGGCCTTGAAAAACTGAACACAGATCAATCGAGAAAACAGGAAGAAGTTTTGTGGAACTATGAAAAAAATTAGCAAAATATACAAACTGAGTAGTCCATGTGCAAGATAGGCAACATCAAGTATAGGGTTAGCTTAGGCACGCCGTGGTCCCGTGGTTAGCGTGAGCAACTACCAAACGAGAGGTCCTTGGTTCAAGTCCTTCCCTCGAGTGAAAAGTTTACTTTCTTTATTTTCGCTAAGTTATGATCTGTCCGTTCGTTCATTGACGTCTCTGTTCACTGCAATAAGTTTAGTGTCTGTGTCTTGCGACCGCACCGCAAAACCGTGCGATTAGTAGACGAAAGGACGTGCCTCTCCAATGGGATCCGAAAACATTGGATCGCAAGGTCACAGGTCAACCGATTCCTCCACAGGACAACACATCTGATATATTCTATACGACACTGGTGACGGGATGTGCGTCATATGACAGGAATATGTTATCGACCCACCTAACTTGTACACTTAGCGAATGGGTAAAAAGATTCTTCTACCTTGCCCGATTTAGGTTTTCTTGTGGATGTGATAAGCAACAAATGAATGCTACAGTTTCACAGTCGCACAGTTTTCCCTGTGCTCTGTCAAAACATATGTTTCTAACGTTTTCAAATTTTTCCGTGTGTAGACCGTCAAATCCTGCATGTGTCCAAGCAAATCTGAACATGTCCTGGAATTTTGGAGAGCAAAGTTGATTATGTGTCCCCATACTATGGCGCAGTTACCTCGCATCGGACGGACGGACGGACAGACAATAATTGTCTGAAAATAAAAAATTAAATTTTCACTCAAGGGAAGACTTGAACCAAGGACCTCTCGTGACGCAGCTGCTCACGCTAACCACGGGACAACGGCGCTCCTGAGTTCACACACTCCTTGATGTTGCCTATCTTGCGCATGGACTACTCAGTTTGTATATTTTGCTTATTTTTTTAATATTTCCACACAACTTCTTCCTGTTTTCTTGATTGATCTGTGTTCAGTTTTTCAAGGCCTATCCACTGTGCCAACTTATAACTAAATCTGAGGGGGGTGCGATGGGGAGGTTCCCTTGTAAGAAGTTTCCTCCAACACCACAATTCGAAGGAGTCAATTCTTCGCCGTTCAGCCTTTCTAATGGTCCAGGTCTCACATCCATACATCACAACTGGAAAGACTATAGCCCTCACAATACGGATCTTTGTTGCTAGTGTTATATCTCTGGACCTTATAAACTTGTCAAGGTTTGACATCGCCTGTCTACCCAGCAACAGGCGTCTCCGGATTTCATGGCTGCAGTCGCCATCAGCAGAGATCTGGGAACCGAGATAACTGAATGTGGTCACTACCTCCATGGTTTCTCTTGCTATATCCCACGAATTGGTAGGTGTAGTTGCCATAATTTTCGTTTTCTTCACATTCAGCATAAGACCGGCCTTTTCACTTTCGTCTTTCACCTTCAGTAAGAGTGTTCTCAATTCTTCTTCACTTTCTGCCAACAGGATCGTATCATCCGCGTACCTGAGGTTGTGCACATTTATTCCAGCTATTTTAATTCCTGTTTCTTCTGCATCTAGCCTCGCATTCCTCATAACATGTTCTGCATACAGAATGAATAAGTACGGTGACAGTATGCAGCCTTGCCGGACCCCTTTCTGAATATTTATCCATTTCGTTGTTCCATACATAGTTCTCACCGTGGCTTCTTGGTCAAGGTATAAACTCCGTATCAGATGAATGAGGTGATCTGGTACACCCATGTTTTTCGATACGTTCCATAATTTGTTGTGATCGACGCAGTAAAAGGCTTTGGCGTAGTTAATAAAGCAGAGGTACACATCTTTCTCGAATTCTCTCGCTTTTTCCATAATCCACCGAATGTTAGCAATTTGATCTCTAGTTCCTCTTCCTTTCCTAAATCCAGCTTGTTCTTCTGGTAGCTCTCGATCTAGATATTGGCGAAGTCTATTTTGTAAGATTTTCAACATAACTTTGCTAGCATGTGAAATAAGTGCGATTGTTCGGTAATCTGAGCATTCTTTAGAACTTCTCTTCTTTGGAATGGGGATGAATACTGATCTTCTCCAGTCTTCTGGCCACTGCTGCGTGATCCATATTTCTTGACATATTGAGTGCAGTCGTATGACTTACGCGGAAAAAAAACGGTAATGAGATGCTGGTGTTTAGAAAAAGTCTGTCAGATGGCGAGGGGAACTGGCGTCTTTGTTTTCGCCAGCATTGCCTTTATCTATATCTGCGCCTACATGATTACTCTTCAGTTCACACTTAAGTGCCTGAGATATTTTCTTTTTCTCCTTAGTTACTTTGGACGAGGGATTATCTGCTATGAGGAACTGACGAAGAGCGGGCAACCCTTGGAACTCGCAGTCCGTGGCTACTTCGACCTGACAGATGTCGAGTCGCTGGTCTGTAGGTTTCCGGGGAGAGGGTTCCCGGTAGCCATCCCTGTCACCCCTAGACGCCAGGAGGACGCAGCTTCTCTGTGTGAGTATGGTGAACCAACACGGTGCTTTAGTGGCGGAGGGCTGTCTCCCCAATGAGCTAATTTAGTTCCACGACTAACAGTGGTCAGAGTCGATGGAACAGCCGGTCGCGGTTGCCGAGCGGTTCTAGGCCCTTCAGTCCGGAACCGAGCGACTGCTACGGTCGCAGGTTCGAATCCTGCCTGGGGCATGGATGTGTGTGATGTCCTTAGGTTAGTTAGGTTCAAGCAGTTCTAAGATCTAGAGGACTGATGACCTCAGATGTTACGTCCCACACTGCTCTGAGCAATTTGGACCATTTTTTGGAGTCGATGGAATGGAGGAAGTAAGTGCTTGAAGAACAGCCAATGACTTGACCATGGTAGCAGCAAATACCGATACCAGTGAGACGTATTTTTTCCAGGCTTCATAATGATGATGATGATGAGGTCCCACACTCCGAGGAGTGCAGGGGACGATGTGGGAGACCCGCATCGCTCTACTAGGCAGGGTCCTAGTGGAGGTGGTTTGCCATTGTCTGCCTCCGACCGTAATGGGGATGAATGATGATGATGAAGACGACACAACAACACCCAGTCATATAGAGGCAGGAAAAATCCCTGACCCCGCCGGGAATCGAACCTGGGACCTCGTGCGCGGGAAGTGAGAACGCTACCGCAAGATCACGAGCTGCGAACGGCTTCGTAATAAGAGAGACAATTGGAGACGTGAAGTTCCTGGATTTGATGTTCCCTAATTAAGATAGCACACTTCGGGAATTGGGGAGGAAGGGAGCTGTGATTTTTTCCACAAGTTACACAGGACGGTGGTTGCTCATGTAGGGTGTTTTCATGAAGCGGTCTCTATAAAATGGATTGTTCATGCTGTGGGAAGACATATGATCGAAGTATTGGCATCTGAAGCATTACACCTTGTGTGCGACACACGGCTTCACACCGCAATGATAGACAATTATTTTAACTTTGTCAGGAAGCGCCGGCCGCGGTGGCCGAGCGGTTCTAGGCGCGTCAGTCCGGAACCGCGCGACTGCTGCGGTCGCAGGTTAGAATCGTGCCTCGGGCATGGGTGTGTGTGATGTCCTTAGGTTAGTTACGTTTAAGTAGTTCTAAGTTTTAGGGGACTGATGACCTCAGAAGTTAAGTCCCATAGTGCTCAGAGCCATTTGTCAGGAAGCGAATCCTCTTCAAAAGCGAAGTTGAATGCTGCAGTTTGTATCTTGTTGCCTGGCAGGGTCTGACATAAACGACATACGAAATGGCACTGTTGCTTTTACACGTTTTGGCGTAACTCCTCACCAGTGCACAGCGTTACCTCGCTAAACCTTGATTTATGTTAAGGCTCTCATGGCAGGTTTCTTTCAAGAGATAAATGCTCGGCACTGAGCGGTACACTGCCAGAAAATAAAACTAGTAAATCCTTTTAGAATATTCCAATCCACTCTAGATTTACTGTTGCAACAGTGCATATGGAGTACATGAAATAGTTATTTTTGCATATCAATTACACAAGTGGTTCTGATGTGCCAGATGTCGACCCATGCTGAAACACATCCAGTCGATTGTACTGTTGGCGAATAGTGTCCAGGTGTACATTTGTAAGGCGGCAGAATAAATGAAGGTCAGATTCGCATCTTACATGAGAGCTTTATACATCGCAATGGGAAGGTGAATATGACACATAACTTAATTCAGCAGTTATCAGCAAATTTGCCTATCAGTATGTAATGCAAAATAGGGATGACACTCAATTGACCATAATTAACATGCTGTTCCCATATAATGCATGTCTATGAGCAGAAGGTGCAACAAGCAGCGAGAGGCGTTTTAGTTTGGAATTTCAGAGGGGCAAGCAGAGGCAAGGCCACGCTTCAGAGGGGGACTACGGAAACCACTTAAAGGGGAGTCCCAGGTGGAAGGTCAAGGTCAGTAACCAACCAGGTGACTCAGATGGAGAGAGCGAATATAATGACCCCTCTGAGGGAGGACAGGGAAGGAAGCTTTAAAAAAGTGTGTTTCGGAATTCCAAAGGGATATGAACAAAACCAGTGACACCTTTTCGATCACGTGTCCAGCGAGTGCTACACATGTGAGAGAGTCAATGTACGCATTTAGGCGACTGGAACTGGCACAAAACGTCCGATTGGCGGAAACGCGCTAGGAAGGAGAAAAAGAGCCAAATTTTCGACACAGTTTAATGGTAACGACCTTGCGATTGGTAGACAGTTCGGCTATGAGTAAGGCAACACCAAAATTTAGGGGTACTATTGTCTGAATTGGCGTCAAGTGCAGAATGGAGCGCATAACACTCTGTACGACGCAGAGCAGACGTTTGGGTGAACACTGCGTTCACAGCAGCTGACGTCCAGCTAGGAATTAGCTGTAGCATCGTTTAGCTCCAACTGTGGAGAATCAGTCAATTATAATTGTTCTTGTGAGAACTGAGAGGCATCATAATATGCACACTGCTCCAACCATGCGCGTGTGTATCGCCACATTCCAAGACTAGGGATGAGTACATGTTCTCTCGCATAACGAGAAACATAGAGAAAGTTTCTGCTGGAAAATTCAACAAAAGTGTAATTAGTTTTATAGGAATTTCAGCGGAAGAGATCAGCCTAGCAGACGACAGCTCATCACAGCTTAAGGTAAATACCGCGTGCAGAGGCGTAAACCTGTCGGTTCACCAGCTTGCGTCCACTGTAAGCTCGAGCGACCTTGGGTAGTCATTTGCTCAATTTGTCACATAAGTCCACCATAGACTTGATTGTCATCCTAAACCAGTACCGAACTTTGAACCGGTATCGGACGATTTTCGTAGTGCTGACCAGCATCACAATGTAAGCATAGGGACAATTTTGTAAAGAATCTAGTTAAACTTTAATATTGTTGTGTTTAGGATTATTTCACTTTTTGATGTTGACGAGATGCATTATCCTCACAACTGATTTTTGTTGTCACATTGAAAACTGTGTAAAAGAGTGTATTTTTATGCTAATATTGCGACATTAAACATGTCATTTCAACTTACACAGTTGTCTTCAATCACAGAAAAAGTGAACAACAAAAAATATAGCACCTTACACATTATGCCACGGCTGCTCGACCTGATCATATAGTTCTATAAGAGTTACAAAATTGTTGAGGCTTTCGTGGCCACTTGTTGACAAACTGCCTATTGGCTTCTGTCTCGGGTTCTTCGGCCGACGTTCATCTAATGATTTTTCTGACGTTTCGCCAGCACGAGTGGCTGGCATTGTCAAAGCTTCACCCTCCATTGCCGGTGGTGAACTGGAGCCGAGCTCGCGGCCGCAGACTATATGTTCCTGGCGCGCCATCGTCCAAGGGCTTCTCCGCGGTCATTTCCGGTGCGGTTCTCCTCTTGCTACCTGCGACGGTTGTTCGCTGCAGTACAGGAAGCCAGGATCCGTTTACCTTAAGGCTTTCCTCTTTCTTGTTCAAAGTGTTCGCGTGTTTTTCTATTTCTACAGCTTCTCTGAACAAGCGCGTGTGATAGTGGTTCTCTACAGCCAGAACTTCCGTGTCGGCGAATTTTATTAGGTGGTCGGTCTCATTCAGTGCGTGCTCTGCCACGGCCGATTTCTCCACCTGCCCCAACCTGCAATGTCGCTTATGATCTCTGATCCTGGTGTTAATGGATCGTCCAGTCATTCCGACATAAACTTTTCCGCATGTGCATGGCATGCGGTATATTCCCGACATTGCAAGGACAAGAAACTGCCATTTCTAGATGTGCTGGTCACAAGGGACGGCGAAAACCTAGGACACAGCGTGTATCGAAAACCGACTCACACGGACCGATACCTGCACAAACTGTCAAACCACCACCCGAGCCAGGAAAGAGGCATGATTAGTACGCTCGTAACGAGAGCAGGACGAATATGTGAGCCGCAACACCTCAAACGAGAAATGCAACACCTGGAAACTGTCCTGAGGAGCAATGGGTACTCCACAAATTATGTTAGAAGTGTAACAGAGCCAAACACTCGGCGAAGTAAGGAACCAGAAAAAGAAATGTCGGGTACGGCCTTTCTGCCATACATTCCCAGAGTGACGGACAGAATCGGCCGTATATTGCGCAAACATGGCGTAAAGACGATTTTCAAACCGACAAGGAAGATCAAAGAGTGTCTTAGATCGGCGAAGGAGAAAAGAGACCCACTTGCAATGTCGGGAATATACCGCATACCATGCACATGCAGAAAAGTTTATGTCGGAATGACTGGACGATCCATTAACACCAGGATCAAAGAGCATAAGCGACATTGCAGGTTGGGGCAGGTGGAGAAATCGGCCGTGGCAGAGCACGCACTGAATGAGACCGACCACCTAATAAAATTCGCCGACACGGAAGTTCTGGCTGTAGAAAACCACTATCACACGCGCTTGTTCAGAGAAGCTGTAGAAATACAAAAACACGCGAACACTTTGAACAAGAAGGAGAAAAGCCTTAAGGTAAACGGATCCTGGCTTCCTGTACTGCAGCGAACGACCGTCGCAGGTAGCAAGAGGAGAACCGCACCGGAAATGACCGCGGAGAAGCCCTCGGACGTTGGCGCGCCAGGTACATATAGTCTGTAGCCGCGAGCTCGGCTCCAGTTCACCACCGGCAATGGAGGGTGAAGCTTTGACAATGCCAGCCACTCGTGCTGGCGAAACGTCAGAAAAATCATTAGACGAACGTCGGCCGAAGAACCCGAGACCGAAGCCAATAGGCAGTTTGTCTATAAGAGTTGTTACTTGACGAGTTGCACGGGTCACTACTCGTCCCATCATGTCACACACGTGTTCGATTGGAGAGAAATCCGGAGACTGTGCTGCCCGGGGAAGTTGCTTCAAGTCTTGCAGAGCACGATGAGTTTCACGGGCAGTGTCTGGGCGAGCGTTATCCTGTTGGAACAACACATCCCCTTCTTATTGCAAGATCTACATCTACATCCATACTCTGCAAGCCACCTGACAGTGTGTGGCGGAGGATACCTTGAGTACCTCTATCGGTTCTCCCTTCTATTCCAGTCTCATATTGTTTGTGGAAAGAAGGATTCTCGGTATGCTTCTGTGTGGGCTCTAATCTCTCTTATTTTATCCTCGTGGTCTCTTCGCGAGATATATGTAGGAGGGAGCAATATACTGCTTGATTCCTCGGTGAAGGTATTTTCTCGAAACTTCAACAAAAGCCCGTACTGAGTTACTCAGCGTCTCTCCTGCAGAGTCTTCCACTGGAGTTTATCTGTCAGATACTTTCAGAACCTCGCAGGCACCAGCTGATAACTTTGGTCTTTTATTTGTGCGATATATCCTCCACGATGCCGCTTAGTTGCGTCGAGGGCCCTTCCCAGGGGCGCCTTCCAGCCAGAGCAATGACCACTTGGCCATTGCGCAGGGCCCCTGTGCTCCCAAAACAACAGCCACGGCATGCGCAGGGTCGGGCATCAAAGCGCCTTCCCTGGACGAGTACCTGACGGCACTCCACACGCACAGGCTATCACGCTGGATATTGGGTGACTTTCTCCACATGACCTGCGCTTCTGTAAAATTTTGAGACAGCAGGGACCAAATCCGATTGTATGGACGAAACATGGGTTGACTGAAATGAATGTTTTAAAATAAAATATTAAAAAAATGTTGGAAAGTCAGTAAAAGGTAAGAATGAAGGAAACACAATAATCTAGGTCTTGCAGATAAGCTAGGTTGTCAACAAGCAACCCGTCCTACAAAGCCAGAGAAAAGGTGTAGTCAGAGAGTACGAGGGCAGCACAGGGAAGGGACAAGTATGATTATGCCTCGAGGCCTCATATTCGCTAGGCACGTACTCAAAAAAGAGTTGACAGAACCTCTTGGGGCAGTTTAACAACGAATGGTGTAAGGTTTACTCAGGTCTTAACAAAGGTAAAGATAATTCTTTTGGTCTATAAACTGTGTGCCCATTAAACTTTAGTGGCTGGCGGAAGCTATTACAGTAATGGACATCAGTATAAGAGTAAAGGTATGGAGTTTTGTAGGAAAATTAACGTTGGGATGAGAAGTTCAAGACACCTTTTTCATTTGGTTCACCCATACATGTTTCAGCACTTTTGTGCTATCATCAGTGGGTTCTATTTTTATTTTTAACTGTAAGTTTGTTGTTAACATATTAACATGAATACACATCACTGTGCAACAAAACTCTCTTCGCCATAATAGAAGAACTATACAAGTAAAACACACACACACACACACACACACACACACACACACACACAAACCCCCTTTCTTTTCTTTCTTTCTTTCTTTCTTTCAGTCTCTCTCTCTCTCTCTGCCCCAGTACTCATCAGACACACGCAAACCCACATAAACCACACACCAATAACACCAAATACAATTCAAACTCGCGCGCCTCACCCAGCAGAGCACGCTACGAAACAAATGAACGCCACACAGCCACAACAACACGTAATGGCAGCGAAAACTCCGCCTATGTTTTGAGTAATCGAAAAACTGCGTTGCCACGCGAACACAGGCAAAGAAGTAAGCCTATTTACTTCGCCAACAAAACAGGAAAACGTACCACAACTTCAAAACTGTAAGTTTACAGAAAGAAAACGTGATACAGTCTTATTTCTGTTCGTAAATACACAACAAATAGAAAATAAATTACGTTTTGCTGTTTGCAGATGACATGTTGTATATTGTGTAGCATAACAGCTACCAAAACAAGAGGACAATAACATAATGTAAGGTATGTTACTTTTCGCCAATTAAGTTATAAATGCAACTTTTACATAATGTTGTAAACGACGCAAATGTTAATATGTTAACAACAAACTTACAGTTAAAAATAAAAATAGAACCCACTGATGATAGCACAAAAGTGCTGAAACATGTACGGGTGAACCAAAAGGAAAAAGGTGTCTAGCATAAGGCGGAACTTCTCATCCCATTTTCTTAGCAAGCACGGAGACAAGAAGAAGAACTGCACCACAAGATGATTAAAATTAACGTTGTCGCTTGGAATAGTTGTGCACAGTATACATGCAATAGTATGAAATCCAGTACACTGACAAATGGTTTCGCATTTGATGTCAGTAGCACACTATGTAACTTCAATGATTCAGGTGGTAGAGGGTGGAACAAGGTTTAATGCTAGGCGCCTCAGTGTGGGGTTAGTGTGTGCGTTAGTGCCTCCCCTGCAGACAGGAAACAGGTACCGTCCACCGTCAGTGACAATTCGTTTTTTGTACATGAAGTACGATTATGACTTTGCCACGCGAAAAACAGCATGTGATGAAGATTCAAAAATCGTTCCGTAGAAGGAAATGGTATTCTGTAATAGTCAAATCGTCAAGAAGTTGGCCGCGCGGGGTAGCCGCGCTTATAACCCCGTCTTGTCACGGTCCACGCGGCTCTCCACGTCGGAGTTTCGAGTCCTCCCTCGAGCATGGGTGTGTGTTTGTCGCCCTTAGTGTAAGTTAGATTAAATAGTGTGTAAGCTTAGGTACCGATCACCTCAGCAGTTTGGTCCCATAAGACCTTACCACAAATGTCCAGTTTTCAAGAAGTTGAACCGTTCAAGAACAGCGATTCATAATTTCGCTAGATATGGACAGAACAGAAAAAATGGGCAAAACAGAAAATTATCTGTGGCAACGATATGGTTATTTTTGCGCAAAGCAAGAGCCACTAAATGTTATTCTTCTCAACTTTTTGCTGATATACATTTGCCAGTAACTGCCAGACATGTACGAGAAATATGAAAATACCTTGCATTCACGAAATGACTTCAGAAACGTGCTGTAAAATTCAAACATAAACAGGCTGGATTGTTGTTTGCTGAAGAACGTATGTCATGCATTTGGAAATGGAATAAAGCGACCTTCAGTGATGAGAAGATATTTAATTTAGATGGCGCTGACGGAGTTTAACACGATTGACATGATCTCGGAATAGAGCAGCAGGCACGAATGAGCAGAAATTTTGATGGTGGAAGTGTTATGATTTTGGTAGCTTTCTGCCCTAGAGGTATATCCACACACTGCTTGGTTGAACACGAGAATGAACTCTAATATGTGCACTGGCATACTAGATACACAGTGGAGTAGAATCTATGACAACCTAGAGGACGAAATTAAAATGTTTCAGCAAGATAATTCATGTGTGCATGTTTCTGCTACACACACAAAAAAAGGTTTGAAGATAAAGACTCGATGCCTTGCTCTGGTGTGCACGTAGCCTGGATTTGAACCCAATGGACAACCTTTGGGGAATACTAGCAGGGTGTGTTGATCGCAATGAAAGGCAATTTGAGGCCATATCTAAGTCGAAAATAGCGATATGAGAAGAGCTGGCGCAAGAACTACAAAACTTAACAAACTCAGTGCCGAAGAGAATTTTTAAGGCGATTAGGAAGAACGGAGGTTGGACAAACTGCTAACACGTCAATGACACAACCGGACACTGTGTGCCTTTATACCAATTTCCATCCAGGAAATGCAAGCGCCTTATTTTGCAGCTCGTGTTATGAAAGAAATTATGTAATTTGGTCATGATTGTTTATATTTTACATATATCAGTTACTTTCATAATAAATTCGATACATGTATATTTCAAACATTGTATATTAATTTCACATGATTTTCGCCCCTTTATGATGTTAAAAAATGCGCTCTCATTGCAGCATGCGGAACTTTAGGTCGTTGGTTGGGCTCGACAAGGAAAATCAAAAGTTGTTCTTATTTCACCTCGCATAGAAGCATAGAGCAATAAAAAATGGTAGTTGTGGAAGCTTTGTTTGTGTTTCACTCCATTCTACTTTGTCATGTTCCCTGTTTCTTTCTGTGTACTGCTGCAGAAATTTATTCTCACAGGTCTTTTCCCATTTTCAAACCTCTGAAAGATGATGAAGATAAACTGCTCATTTACGTGCTTTAAGTTTCGTTGTTTTCTCGACGACGAAGAAAGGGATGTTCAGCTACGGAAATTGAAAAGTCAAAGAAACTGGTACACCTGTCTAATATCGTGTAGGATCCCCGAGAGCACGCAGAAGTGGCGCAACACGACGTACCGCTGACTCCACTAATGTCTAAAGTAGTGCTGGAGGGAATCGACACCATGAATCCTGTAGGGCTGTTCATCAATCCCTAAGAGTACGAGGGGGTACAGATCTCTTCTGAACAGCACGTTGCATCCCAGATATGCTCAATAATTTTCATGTCTGGATTCAATGGTTCAAATGGCTCTGAGCTCTATGCTACTTAACGTCTGAGGTCATCAATCGCCTAGAACTTAGAACTAATTAAACCTAACTAACGTAAGGGCATCACACACATCCATGCCCGAGGCAGGATTCGAACCTGCGACCGTAGGGGTCGATCGGTTCCAGACTGTAGCGCCTAGAACCGCACGGCCACTCCGTCCGGCTCATGTCTGGGAAGTTTGATGGCCATCGGAAGTGTCTAAACTCATAAGAATGTTCCTGGAGCCACTCTGTAGCAATTTTGGACGAGTGGGGTGTCACATTGTCCTGCTGGAATTGCCGAAGTCCGTCAGAATGAACAATCGACACGAATGGATATAGGTGATAAGACAGGATACTTACGTACGTTCCATCTGTCAGAATCGTATCTAGACGTATCATGGGTCCCATAGCTCTCCAACTGCACACGCCGCCCACCATTATAGAGCCTCCAGCTTGAACAGTCCCTTGCTGACATGCAGGGTCAATGGATTCATGAGGTTGTCTTCATAGCCGTACACATTCATCTGTTCGATACAATCTGAAACGAGACTCGTCCGACCAGGCAACATTTTCCAGTCATCAACAGTCCAATGTCGATGTTGAAGGGCCCAAGCGAAGCGTAGAGCTTTGTGTCGTGCAGTCATCAAGGGTACACGAGTGGGCCTTCGGCTCCGAAAGCCCATATCGATGATGTTTTCGTTGAATGGTTCGTACACTGGCACTTGTTGATGGCCCAGAATTGAAATCTGCAACAGTCTGTGGAAGGATTGCACTTCTGTCACATCGAACGATTCTCTTCGGTCGTCGTTGGTCTCGTTCTTGCAGGATCTTGTTCCGACCGCTACGATGTCAGAGATTTGATGTTTTACCGAATTCCTGATATTCACGGTAAACTCGTGAAATGGTCGTTCGAGAAAATCTCCACTTCATTGCTGTCTCGGAGATGCTATGTCTCATCGCTCCTGCGCCGACTATAACACCACGTTCAAACTCACTTAAATCTTGATAAACTGCCATTGTAGCAGCAGTAACCGATGTAACAACTGCGCCTGATATTTTGCCTGTTTAAATATGTCTGTATTTGAATACGCATGCCTATACCATTACTTTGACACTTCAGTGTACTTGGTTCTGTTTGCGCCCTGCGTCGTTGTAACACTTCAAGGACAGAGAATAATAAACCAGTAACTGCAGGATGCACATCTGAATTGTGGATCTGTATGTATTAATTGAGGGCGTTTTAACAAAACTCATCAAACGTAATTTTTTAAGTGTATTTTTATCAGGTTTTTGTACTTAAATAAGAGCCTCACCGCATGGCTAAAACAAAAAGAAAATACAAAACCCAATATTGCCGTTGTAAAATTAGCCTGAATAGATCAAATTTTCACAAAACTCTACAGATTAATTTTTCAAGATTCCACAAAACTCAAGTAACCCTTCCTTTACACTGCATGGTTGATACATAGATCATAAAATTTTAAAGTTAAGTTTAACAGCCTTTAGCCTCGCACATGTTCATTGTCAGGCCGTCGCTGGACATCCTACAAGATAAACTAAATGTTTGCTAAGCGTTTGTTGGACAACAAAACATATTGTACTACTTAATTCTCTTTCATATTCAGCTGCTAGATTAGTAGCTGTTGTAGTACGTTCTTGTTGGAACATCATTATTAAGATATTAGAAGACTCCGAATATTCTGAAACAGTTGTGGAGGTGAAAAGTGCAAGATACAGAAGGAGTCGTCAACGACAAACAGGGAGAAGTGCGCGATTGCATCCTCAAATGAAGATCTGAATGTAGATTGTAACCACACTGAAATAACAAAGTAAACAACATGCAAAGCAGGATGTTTGTGTTTCAGCGATCTTATTCATTTTAGGGACAGCCTAAGTAGTAGTGGCCGGCCGGAGTGGCCGTGCGGTTCTAGGCGCTACAGTCTGGAACCGAGCGACTGCTACGGTCGCAGGTTCGAATCCTGCCTCGGGCATGGATGTGTGTGATGTCTTTAGGTTAGTTAGGTTTAATTAGTTCTAAGTTCTAGGCGCCTGATGACCTCAGAAGTTAAGTCGCATAGTGCTCAGAGCCATTTGAACCATTTTAAGTATTAGTGCTCAACAATTCGGATGAAATGGCATTTCTTTGAATCTTGTGGTTCACTGTGAGCATTCGTGGAACTCATCGCCAGCACCTCTTTGAATATCCGAGAGTCTCGATCACTGCAGACACACTTTCAATGCTGACCGACAACTGTAGAGACAATTGTCGAGTCGCGATGCGTCAGTCGGCACGAATAATTTGTCTATGTTTATTAATGGCTTTTTACAAAAATGTGGGGCATTACTTATTGAACGACCTTCGTGTTCGCAAGTGGAAATTATTTTAATCGACGTTCGGCATCCCAAATAAAAGTGAAATGAATTTTTGACTATTTCTGGCCTGAAAAACCAAGAAATGTTCGGACTTTTTTCAGTTTTTCGCTTACAACTCGAAAACGATACATCCTGAAGGAAGTTTCCAAAACACCGGAATGAAAGAGCATAAAATTTCGAGTAGAATGAGCTACTCAAGAGTGACAATAGGCTCAGCCGTTTAACCACGCTCGATCGTCGTAGACCGGCAATTTTTACCAGTTCGGTGGGAAAGTGACTTATGTTCATTTTCCAACGCCTGTAACTCAAAAGCGGTTATTCCAAACAAAACGTCCTAGGCATGAAAGTTGTAGAGCATTAATTTCCAAGTAAAAAGACCTGCTAAATATTAAAATTCACTCACTCCTTTGCAAAGATAGAAATAAAAATGAGTAAGTATTCGTAGTGCTAAAAAAGAAACACACGTGAAAACTACTCGAGTAGTTATTTCGACCAGTCTGATTTTCCATTGTTCGGTGATTCTAAAGTGTGAAAGATGCAGAACGTAATATGAAGTTGTATGCGGTTCAGTACCGCCTCTTTTAAAAGCTTTATGGAGGCGACAAGGTTCCACACGTTTATTGCTTTCCACTGAAGCCAGACAACCGTCCCCAAGTCGCCTGCTTTGCTCCTCGGCTTTCCAAGAATCGTTTATGACAGATGGCGAAACTTCAATGGGTCTCCCCCAGTCGCTTATGACGTTTTGTGCGGACAGCACATTGAATAAGCACTTGCATTCCATCTTCTGGAAGAAGAATGCAGAAGGGAGAGAGATAACCTTCCCGAAACGGACATGACGTCTGCGGTTTTTTCTGTTTCAGTAAGAAAGTTATTATGTAGTTCTCGGTAGAGCTGGTTTATGTTTCGACTATACTCGATGTTGTACACCTTTTCCTTCTTCACCCAACTGCTAGTAAGTCATTTCGAATGACTTGACGATGTTATTCAGCCTGTACATTAAGTAAGCTGTGAAGGAAACAACGTCGATTTTTGGCAAGAAAATTAAAGTTCAGAGAGATGAAGTAAAAACTTTGATGTCTGCCGATGACATTGTAATTCAGTCACTGACTTCGTAGAGCAGTTGAACGGAATGGACCGTGTCTTAAAATAGATTATAAAATGAAAGCAACAGAAGTGGCAGTGGAAAGTTACGAATTAAATCAGGCGATGCTGAGTTTAGGAAATGAGACACTAAATGTAGCAGCCAAGGTTTGCTATTTAGGCAGCTAAACAACTGATGATGGCCGAACTAGGAAGGTTTTAAAATGCAGACTAGCAGTAACGAGAGAAAAATTTCTAGAAAAGCGAAGTTTGTCAACACTGAAGATAAATTTAAATGTAGGATATTTTCTCTGAAGGTATTTCTCTGATGAGTAACCTTGTAGGGAAGCAAAACTTGGAGATAAACAGTCCAGACAAGAACAGAATAAGAGCTGCAGAAGAATGGTAATGATTAGCTAGGTACGTTGAATGAGTAACAAGGAGGCACTGAATCTAATTGAAGGAAAAATAATTTATGGCACAATCTGATTAAAACAAGGGATTGGTTGACAGACAGGACAAATCCTGCGCCTTTTCATGATGGACAGTTCCTGAGAAATCCCAAACACCATCATTTAGGGTGCCAAAAATAACAATTGTGAGGATGGTCATTCGATAATTTCTATTCACGGAAAATGGTTCAAATGGTTCAAATGGCTGTGAGCACTATGGGACTTAACATCTGAGGTCATCAGTCCCCTGGAACTTAGAACTACTTAAACCTAACTAACCTAAGGACATCACACACATCCCTGCCCGAAGCAGGAGTCGTACCTGCGACCGTAGCAGTCGCTCGGTTCCGGACTGAAGCGCCTAGAACCGCTCGGCCACCGCAGCCGGCCACGGAAAATGGTCGAACCTTTTACCATATGCTCTTTAGAGGACGTTCTCGGTGAACCTTACAGCTTTTTTCAACATCATAATCCGTTACCAAGATCCAGTGGTTCAAGATTGCTGCACTCATGCACATAATATCAGGTCTAAGACGTAAATGTAATATTAAGCGATGTAGTGAACTTATGGCAAGGGTTCTGAGCTCATCGCAAGGGTTCTGACGTTACCAAAAGATGTTTTTAGTTAGAATTTTTTCACTAAAAAAAACTTAAAATGATACTAAAAAGTTATTTGAAACTGGAAAGGCTGCAAATTCAGTTGAATACTGTTTTAAATAACACCTTTACTCCTTTTAAGAAAGAGATCGTAAGTCGGGCGTTTTCGATAAGTTACGACCGTTGAGCAAATGATCCAGAAAAAAATGAAAAACAGACGGTTTTGTGTTAAACCTATATTATATGCAATTATTTATTATTTATATGTCCCAAAATATGTAAATAAACTGTCAAAACTTTACTGACTTTAAGAGTTTGTTTCATAAAGCAGCACATCCGTTGTAGTAGAGAAAAGAACGGAACCAGCCGGAAAATCCTACTGCTCAGCACAAAAAGGGCGAATATGTTTCTTTTTAAAAGAGTCTGACAGAAAAGTGGGGCACCAGCTGCCGTAATTCTCATTCCACCTCCCTCACTAAAAGTTTTGGAATGTGAACATAATCGTGCTTTATTGTGCTGAAAGAGGGCAACAGAGAAACAGTGGAAATGGATGAGAGAAGAGACAGTGCCAGTGGGAGAGAAAGAGAGAGGGGAGAGAAGAAGTGGCAGTAAAAGAAAAAGAGGTCGATGAACAGAACAGCAGTGGGAGCCAAAGAAAGAGGAGATGTTGATGGTCAGTGAGAGACAATGGCCGGAAGAGAGAGAGAGAAAGAGAGAGAGAGAGATGGGTAGAAATAGAAGAAGTGGGTGCAAAGAGATAGGAGGCAGTGGAAATTAAAAGCACGTGCGAGTGGTGACCATACATCGGCTTGGGTGGGAGGGAGGGGTCTGGAAGTTGGCACACCGGCGAGCTTTAACATATAGGCATAGGGGTGGGAGAATTTTGGACCGAAATTTTAAACACTTGGGTAAAGGGAAAACATAATTTTGACCTCCTAGAATATCTGAGCTGTCAAGGTATGGTTGCGATAGTGGAAAGTGGAAGAAAGATGAAAGGAGACAATGCAATTGAGAGAGCAGACAGTGGCAGGAGATATACATAAATGAATGGGAGAAAAAGAAGGCAGCGGGAGGATACATATACAGAGTATTAAAAAAAAAGTGTCGAATACTTTGGGACACGGTAGTACGCATCGAAACAAGAAGAATAAATCCATCAAACATGGATCTGGAAACGCATACTTTCCGACATAAACACGTGTTTATACAAAGGGTTGTGCAACGGTTGGTTGCAGATTTAGCACAGTTATTGCATTGGTGGTCTGTCGAATGTGTTGGCCGGGTATTATGATGTCTTACTCGCGGTACTTTACCTACCATTAGGTGGTCTGTAGTAAGTTGTGTGGTTCTAGCCGTGTTGTAGGTTATGTCAGTTTCCGACGTGTTTGTGTGCCTTATTGCACAGTACTGTCGACCCTGTATACGATCATGGTGTTTTACCTTCTTTCAAATGAAGATTCACTTATGTGTTTACTATTATTGCTCTGCTTGTACTTAGAAAATGGTGTATTACATTTACATTTTCTCTCTTCCACCACTTGTTAGCAATGGAAACTGTAGTGTTGGCAGAAGAGCCAACACTGTGTTGCTAGAGGAGGCCGAAATGCACGCTATAAGCTCACGCAGGCTGGCGTGAGGTCTGGAACAGTTAAAGGAGATGAGTCTACTAAATAAAGTACGAAGCTGTTGGAATACTTAACTTTAATCCATAATTGGAGAACATCGGTTTGAAGGTACAGGCATCACTAGTTAAATATCTATTGATAATGGCGCCTTGCTAGGTCGTAGCAAATGACGTAGCTGAAGGCTATGCTAACTATCGTCTCGGCAAATGAGAGCGTATTTGTCAGTGTAGCTTCGCTAGCAAAGTCGTCCGTACAACTGGGGCGAGTGCTAGGACGTGTCTCTAGACCTGCCGTGTGGCGGCGCTCGGTCTGCAATCACTGACAGTGGCGACACGCGGGTCCGACGTATACTAACGGACCGCGGCCGATTTAAAAGCTACCACCTAGCAAGTGTGGTGTCTGGCGGTGACACCACAGAAACCTAGTACTCGACAAGTGAAATGGCGGCTATGGTATTCTGCCATGGTTCAGACCATGTCCTCTACGCTGAATAATATCAACAGCATAAAGCGCCGTCTGATAAGCTGTTCGGCAGACTTTTCCAGCTTCTGAGGGACACAGGTACTCTTGCACCTCGCTGGAAGTCCCTACACACTCCACACGTCTGACATGGAGAAGCGTGTGCTCAGTAGCAGCAGATGGTGTGTCTTACATGCCGGACATTTCATAAACAATTGTAAAAGACATATCATCTACAGCGCGTTCGGGCAGTATGGCCACAGGATCATCATGGCAGATGGTGTTCTGTCAATGGCTGTTTCAGAAGTGTGCAACAGATCCACTGTCACCAGCAAAAATTTTATTTTGCGATAAGGCAGGTTACACAAGAGATGGTCTTGTGAATTTTCATAACCAGCATGTATGGGCAGATGTAAATCCCAAGCAATTCAGGAAAGAGGGCTCCAGCACCTTTTCCCAATCAACGTATGGACACGAGTACTTGGCAATAATTTAATAAGGCTGCATGTGGTACCAAAAAAGGTTAACTGGGGCGCAACATCTCATTGATGTATTGCCTACCTTGCTGGAGGCTGTGCCATTGCAGCAACGAATGCAAATGTGGTTCATGCATGATGGTGCATCAGCACAAGCGAACGTCTGAAGCAGACATTTCAGGCCCGTTGGATTGGTCGGGGTGAGATTGGGGGAAGGGGGGGGGGGGGCGGAAGGAGCACACCTTGGCTTGCTCGTCCCCTAGACCTCACAGATCTCAATCCCCTACACTTTTGGATATTACGACACTTGAAGGAATTGGTCTACGCCACTCCAATCAACGACATGTGCCGCGTCTTCAATGCGTGTCAGCAGGCACCACAACAACAACAACCGGGTATACCTCAAAGGGTGCGTCATTCCTTACGCCGAAGGGCAGAGAGGTGCATTGTCATGAATGGACGCCAAAATGAACACTTCCTGTAAACACATGTTTATCGCAGAAAGTATGCATTACCGGGCCCATGTTTACTGGACTTACCTCACAAAGTACGCATTTCCGGACCTATGTTATGTTTGGGTGTGGCCGTGCGGTTCTAGGCGCTTCAGTCTGGAACCGCGTGACCGCTGCGGTCGCAAGTTCGAATCCTGCCTCGGGCATGGATGTGTGTGATGTCCTTAGGTTAGTTAGGTTAAAGCAGTTCTAAGTTCTAGGGGACTGATGACGACAGATGTTAAGTCCCATAGTGCTCAGAGCCATGGCCATCTATGTTTGTTGGACTTATTTTTCTTGTTTCTACGAGTACTACCACCTCTCAAACTATTCGATACTTTTTTTACCACCCTGTACAGACAGCTGCAGTGAGAGGCAGTTACTGAGTATGAAGGCTCAGCTGCAGGAGAGACTGGATAAAAGGATGTTCTGTTTAAAGGAGTGCGAAATGTTCTCAAGCCAAAATTTTTGGTGAGTAAGGCCGAATGGGGATTGAGCCAGCTGGTTCTCCACTTGTCTGTCAGTCTTGTAAAAAGAAAGAACATATTCGCCTTCTTTTGTGCCGCAATAGCTTTTCCGCTGGTTAACCTTTGCCACATCTCGATTAGTAGCGGCGGAGAAACAAGCGGTAGAGGTATCGCTTTCCGTAGGTACGTCATTAATATGGAAGTGGTACTAAAATATGTCATATGTTTTAACGTCCCCTTGACAGCGACCTTGTTAGAGATGTAGCAATAAGGCACGAAGCTGCAAATGAGAGGAGAGTCGGCCGTGGTTTCATTAAGAGAACTATCACTTGCAGGTAGCTAGTTTCAAATACTTGGCCATCTGATAGACACTCTTCAGCAGGGGTTCATAGTGTATTATATTATCTATGAGACGATAAAGGAGTTAAAGCTAACGCAGACCATCATAAATCTTCTCCAAAACCATAACTTCCACGTAAAATTTCAGGGAAAACAATGTAGGTGGTGGAATTAAAAAGATAGCATGTTCGCAACTACGCTGTGTGATTTCTGTGCACAAAGATACAAATAACCATATCTACGCAGATGACAAAGACAGCAGAAAGAGGAAGATAATTTGAAGGGATGAAACAAAAGCAAATAAAAACTTGAATCAATACTATGTAGAAAACCAAATTAAGCTGAAACGAAGACTTTCGCCTCTCATATTCTCAACCAGCACCAACCAAGAAAGCTGAATAACTAATGACGAGGTACGATACTGGAGCACAGTGCCAAATACATGGGAGCCGCCCTGGATTAAGTTCTATCTTTCGAAAAGCATTGTTCCACCACTAATTTGAAGATAAATGCTAGCAACAACATACTTCGGAAATTAGCCAGTATAGCTTTGGGAGCCGAAGACGCAGTTGCGAAGACTACAGTTTTAGTGGTTTCCTTCTACAAGGCTTAGCGAATTTATTGGGTCGTCGTTTATGTATTGTCCTTTAAAGCATGAGATACGTCATTGTTAAGTAAGTTTAACTAAGTTGCAGGTCAGCTGGTAAGTCTGCAATATGATAAAAATCCAGATATTTCTGAGCAGGACTCGAGTACGGAGGGTCCGGTGCAAATTTAATTATGTGTATAAATAGTTCATCCATTCCGTGTATCTAGAATTTCGAAGATGTTTTCCTACTGTCGGTATCGGTCCAGGAAATTCCAAGACTTTTTCTTATGCAAATTAACAATTTTCATATGACAGACGATCGAATAAAAAATTACGAAAAAATATTTTTTGTCGTGTGATACTTGGATATTGACAACTTTAGGATTTTTTCCTTTACTTGTGCTGTGTAACCTTGCTTCTTGAGAAATTTCATGATTCTAGGTCAGCGGAAGTAACCTATAAGGTTCGATGTGTGCGTTTACGAGAATCAAAATACACTACTGGCCATTAAAATTTCTACACCACCAAGATGAGGTGCTACAGACGCGAAATTTAACCGACAGGAAGAAAATGCTGTGATATGCAAATGATTAGCTTTTCAGAGCATTCCCACAAGGTTGGCTCCGGACGCGACACCTACAACGTGCTGACATGAGAAAAGTTTCCAACCGATTTCTCATACACAAACAGCACTTGACCGGCGTTGCCTGGTGAAACGTTGTTGTGATGCCTCGTGTAAGGCGTAGAAATGCGTACCATCACGTTTCCGACTTTGATAAAGCTCGGATTGTAGCCTATGGCGATTGCGGTTTATCGTATTGCGACATTGCTGCTCGCGTCGGTCGAGATCCAATGACTGTTAGCAGAATATGGAATCGGTGGGTTCAGGAGGGTAACACGGAACGCCGTGCTGGATCCCAACGGCCTCGTATCACTAGCAGTCGAGATGACAGGCATCTTATCCGCATGGCTGTAACGGATCGTGCAGTCACGTTTCGATCCCTGAGTTAACAGATGGGGACGTTTGCAAGACAACAACCATCTACACGAACAATTCGACGACGTTTGCACCAGCATGGACTAACAGCTCGGAGACCATGGCTGCGGTTACCCTTGACGCTGCATCACAGACGGGAGCGCCTGCGAAGGTGTACCCAACGACGAACCTAGGTGCACGAATGGCAAAACATTATTTTTTCGAATGAATCCAGGTTCTGTTTACAGCATCATGATGGTCGCATCCGTGTTTGGAGACATCGTGGTGAACGCACATTGGAAGCGTGTATTCGTCAGAGCCATACTGGCATATCACCTGGCGTGATGGTATGGGGTGCCATTGGTTACACGTCTCGGTCACCTCTTGTTCGCATTGATGGCACTTTGAACAGTGGACGTTGCATTTCAGATGTGTTACGACCCGTGGCTCTACCCTTCATTCGATCCGTGCGAAACCCTACATTTCAGCAGGATAATGCACGACCGCATGTTGCAGGTCCTGTACGGGCCTTTCTGGATACAGAAAATGTTCGACTGCTGCCGTGGCCAGCACATTCTCCAGATCTCTCACGAATTGCAAACGTCTGGTCAATGGTGGCCCAGCAACTGGCTCGTCACAATACGCCAGTCACTACTCTTGATGAACTGTGATATCGTGTTGAAACTGCATGGGCAGTGTATCTGTACATGCCATCCAAGCTCTGTTTGAATCAATGCCCAGGCGTATCAAGGCCGTTATTACGGCCAGAGGTGGTAGTTCTGGGTACTGATTTCTCAGGATCTATGCACCCAATTTGCGTGAAAATGGAATCACACGCCAGTTCTAGTATAATATATTTGTCCAATTAATACCCGTTTTATCATCTACATTTCTTCTTGGTATAGCAATTTTAATGGCCAGTAGTGTAAAAGTTTCGATGTATGAGTTTTCGAGTGTAAAAATATGTGACATAAATGACCCTATCTCTCGGCGGCATTGACTTAGGTGCTTGAATTTTTTTACAACGCCAAGGGACGATAGACCTTAGTATGGGATATAAAACTTGATACGTCTATGCTTTCCTGAGAAAAAGGGGTATTAACAGACTGACAGATAGAGAGTTGGGCAACAAATGATTAAAAAAAATTTTCTGATGATATAATTACAAATTTACACTTTTCAGATTTTTACCTTTTATTTTACTGTCAAACTTGCTTCTTACCAGATTTCATGATTGTAGACTAGCGAGAAATACCCCATAGGTTTTGATGAGTGAGTGTGGAGGTATCAAAATTATATGACAAAAATAGCCGTATCTTTCATTTGCTCTGACTTAAAAGCTTCGATTTCTTATATCACCAAGGCACCGTAGATCTTAGTACGTGACGTAAATTTCAAAGTGATACGTCTTCCGCGCTCCCCCTCCCCTCCCCACCCCCATGAACCATGGACCTAGCTGTTGGTGAGGAGGCTTGCATGCCACAGCGATGCAGATAGCCGTACCGTAGGTGCAACCACAAAGGAGGGGTATCTGTTGAGAGCCCAGACAAACGTATGGTTCCTGAAGAGGGGCAGCAGCCTTTTTAGTACTTGCAGGGACAACACTCTGGATGATTGACTGATCTGGCCTTGCAACACTAACCAAAACGGTCTTGCTGTGCTGGTACTGCGAACGGCTCAAAACAAGGGGAAACTACAGCCGTAATTTTTCCCGAGGACATGCAGCTTTGCTGTATGGTTAAATGATGATGGCGTCCTCTTGGGTAAAATATTCCGGAGATAAAATATCCCCCATTCGGATGTCCGGGCGGGGACTACTCAGGAGGACGGCGTTATCAGGAGAAAGAAAACTGGCGTTCTACGGAACGGAGCGTGAAATGTCAGATCCCTTAATCGGGCAGGTAGATCAGAAACTTTAAAAAGGGAAATGGATAGGTTAAAGTTGGATACAGAGAGGATTAGTGAAGTTCGGTGTCAGGAGGAAGAAGACTTCTGGTCAGGTGAATTCAGGGTTATAAGTACAAAATCAAATAGGGGTAATGCAGGAGTAGGTTTAATAATGAATAAAAAATAGTGCGGGTAAGCTACTACAAACAGCATAGTCAACCCATTATTGTAGCCAAGATAGATACGAAGCCCATGCCTACCACAGTAGTACAAGTTTATACGCCAATTAGCTCCGCAGATGATGAAACAATTGGTGAAATGTATGATGAGATAAAAGAAATTATTCAGATAGTGAAGGGCGACGAAAAATTAATAGGCATGGGTGACTGGAATTCGGTAGTAGGAAAAGGAAGAGAAGGAAACGTAGTAGGTGAATATGGATTGGGGGGGGGGGGGGAAGAAATGAAAAAAGGAAGCCGCCTGGTAGAAGTTTGCATAGAGCATAACTTAATCATAGCTAACACTTGGTTTAAAAATCATGAAAGAAGGTTGTATACATGCAAGAGGCCTGGAGATACTTGAAGATTTCAGATAGATTATTTAATGGTAAGAAAGAGATTTAGGAACCAGGTTTTAAACTGTAAGACATTTCCAGGGGCAGATGTGGACTCTGACCACAATCTATTGCAGATTAAAACTGAAGGAACTGCAAAAAGGTGGGAATTTAAGGAGATGGGACCTGGCTAAAGTAACAGAACCAGAGGTTGTACAGAGTTTCAGAGGGAGCATTAGGGAACGATTGACAAGAATGGGAGCAAGAAATACAGTAGAAGAAGAATGGATATCTTTGAGAGATGAAATAGTAAAGGCAGCAGAGGATCAAGCAAGTAAAAAGACGAGAGCTAGTAGAAATCCTTGGGTAACAGAAAATATATTGAATTTAATTGATGAAAGGAGAAAATATAAAAATGCAGTAAATGAAGCAGGCAAAAAGGAATACAAACGTCTCAAAGATCGATCGACAGGAAGTGCAAAATGGCTAAGCAGGAATGGTTAGAGAACAAATGTAAGGATGTAGAGGCATCACTAGGGGTAAGATGGATGCTGCCTACAGGAAAATTAAAGGAACTTTTGGAGAAAAGAGAACCACTTGTATGAATATCAACAGCTCAGTTGGAAACTCAGTTCTAAGCAAAGAAGGGAAAGCAGAATGGTGGAAGGAGTATATAGAGGGTCTATACAAAGGCGATGTACTTGAGGACAATACTATGGAAATGGAAGAAGATGTAGATGAAGATGAATTGGGAGACATGCTACCGTGTGAAGAATTTGACAGAGCACAGAAATACCTAAGTCTAAACAAGGCCCCAGGAGTAGACAACATTCCATTTGAACTACTGGCAGCCTATCAGTTTAATAAGTCTCGGCTGCAAAATACTAACGCGAATTCCTTACAGACGAATGGAAAAACTGGTAGAAGCCGATCTCGAGGAAGATCAGTTTGGATTCCGTAGAAATAGTGGACAACGTGGGGCAATACTGACCCTACGACTTATATGAGAAGATAGATTAAGGAAAGGCAAACCTACGTTGCAAGCATTTGTAGACTTAGAGAAAGCTTTTGACAATGTTGACTGGAACACTCTCTTTCAAATTCTGAAGGTGACAGGGACAAAATACAGGGAGCGAAAGACTATTTACAATTTGTACAGAAACCAGATGGAAGTTATACGAGTCAAGGGGCATGAAAGGGAATCAGTGGTTGGGAAGGGAGCGAGACAGGATTTTAGCCCTCTCCCCAATGTTATTCAATCTGTATACTGAAGAAGCAGTAAAGGAAACAAAAGAAAAAATCGTAGTAGGAATTAAAATCCTTGGAGAAGAAATAAATACTTTAAGGTTCGCCGATGACATTGTAATTCTGTTAGAGACAGCAAAGGACTTGGAAGAGCAGTTGGAGGGAATGGACAGTGTCTTGAAAGGAGGATAAAAGACGAACATCAACAAAAGCAAAACGAGGATAATGCAATGTAGTCGAGTTAACTCGGGTGATGCTGAGGGAATTAGATTAGGAAATGAGACACTTAAAGTAGTAAATGTGTTTTGCTATTTGCGAATCAAAATAACAAATGAAGGTCGAAGTAGGGAGGATATAAAATGTAGACTGGCAATGACAAGGAAAGCGTTTCTGAAGAAGAGAAATTTGTTAATATCGAGTTAGATCTAAGTGTCAGGAAGGCATTTCTGAAAGTATTTGTATGGAGTGTATCCATGTATGGAAGTGAAACATGTACGATAAATAGTTTGGACAAGAAGAGAATAGAAGCTTTCGAAATGGGGTGCTACAGAAGAATGCTGAAGATTAGATGGGTAGATCTCAACTAATGAGGAGGTATTGAATAGAATTGGGGAGAAGAGAAATTCGTGACACAACTTGACTAGACGAAGGGATCGGTTGGTAGGACATGTTCTGAGGCATCAAGGTATCACCAATTTTGTAATTGAGGGCATCATGGGGGGTAAAAATTGTAGAGGGAGACCAAGAGATGAATACAGTAAGCAGATTCAGAAGGATGTATGTTGCAGTAGGTACTGGGAGATGAAGGAGCTTGCACAGGATAAAGTGGCATGGAGAGCTGCATTAAATCAGTCTCTGGACTGAAGGTCATAACGACAACAACGTCTACCAGTTCCCAAGAAAGTGGGTTTTTAACACCCGGAAATGGGACATACAGGCGGAAAACAAAGTGATCCCATAAAGGTTTCGTTTTTGTCTATTGGCGTACGGAACCCTAAAAAAAAATTAAATGTAGAATAATAGAGTCCCCACTAGGCTTCAATACAGACAAAGAAGCAAGTAATTTCTGCTGCTCTTCATGTCTACATCAGAGCAGCAAGTCGAGTTTCCCAACTACATACTATCCACTGGCGGAACTTACAAGTTATGATGACACTTCCATATCAAGAGGCGCGGTAAACATTTTTTGATATTTAATTTAAATAAATTTTTTGCAGTATACCGACAAACAAGAAATATCTTGCAAATAATACAAAAGGTAAATAAATAAACAACAAACTGACATCTTGCGTTATCTAGTGTCCTGCAGGTCGCACCTGATGAAGGTAACGAGCTACGCTACCGAAATATCGTGCAAGTACGACGCTGATATCCGGCAGAACACCCAACAACCCAAGATGACACTAGATCGCCAGGAAAGCCTGATGAATTACAAACAGCAAACTGACTACGCAGCTAATCCTAGAAGGAAGGAATTTACGATGTACAGGATGATACGCGGAGACAAGATTACAGCCACTTTTTATAAAAACAGCGCCGTTACCGGTTTAGAACCGATAGATTCGTCACAAGCGACTTGTACAAGTTAAGAAATATTTTTTTGCAGTTTAAACTAGTTTTCAGTTTTCATTCCCCCATATGGTGAAAATTCCTTGAGTTGTCGTGCACTGCAACCAAAACATCATGTGAGAAACTGTCTATTTAACTACAGTTGTGCCTCATAACGATTTCAAATGATGTAAACAAATTATTAAAGTGAAAAGTTTTAGTTTGTTACGTTGAAAATTTCCTGCCATTACGTAGCATTGCACTATTCTGATTAATATGAAGGGTTTATTTCAATAGTGGTACAGGTCCATTTTTGTTCATATTGCAATACAGAGTCCTGAAGTTAAATGAGCGCTGAAAAATCTGCAGGTGAGATACCAGAAATATTCAAGCATATGCCTTTTTGCTAGAGATGAACCTTTCTTTCTGGTTGTTTGGCTCATTACTGTCAGAAGCCTTATAGACAGAAAAGTGGAAGTAATAAACTTGTAACACTATTGAAATAAGCCCCTCATATGTTCACACATAACGTAAAGCGCCACTCAACACACACCAGAAAGTTTTGCCATGTGGAAGGAGGTATACAAAGATGGAGATTCCACAACCATAACAATGCCAAATAATTTCTCTTTCAGACATATTTCGATATGCACATACCAAGATATGATGGTAGAAGTGTACAAACTACAAACGTTCCATTACTTACAATTTATATTAAATGAGAACTGATTACAAATAAGATAAACAAATAAAGAAGCCAGTTTAAGAGTGTTAATGCAATGATATTGTGTAAATATTATGGTATGACCTGGAAGCAAAGTAAATGATGACAATGGATATACATAAATAAATATTACAAAAGCGGACATTATATCAAAATATGATAGGTAGTCGACTAAGTAAGTTGTTATATTTTATACGCCATTTAATGTTGGTTCAGTGTCTGCATCTTGTTATTGTCAAAGAGAATTGTGTTTATTTTAAAGTGGAAAATAGGTGAATGAAGTTGAAGAAAGGCTACATTGGCTAACTCGGTCTCTTCATTGAGGAGGTTGTGTGGCGATTACCTTTTATGTTCATTTATTTCAATATCTTCAAATAAATTCATAAAGCTACCTATCTCTATGTGATGCAATACCTGGACGTGGGCTTCATTTTTATTCCACGATTGTTGGTAGTTGTGTGGACTGAAAATGTGGATTTCGATACGTTGTTCAAATCTGTGGCATCTATATGCTCTTTGAAACGAATCTCAAAACTTCTCCCAGTTTGTCCTGTGTAGTAGGAGCGGCAACTTTGGCAGCTGAGTTTGTTTATGTCTGATTTTTTATGGTAAGGGGGGGGGGGAGGAGGAGTTATTGGTCTTTGTGAATTAATATCTTCTGAAGTCTGTTGTTTGTATGGCTGCTTCCTACTGCATCTTGTTGTGTTAACTGCATGGTTGTGTGGCGCGAAGCTTTGTTGTCTGATACTTTTTTTCGCTAGTTTGTCTATCGTGAGCGGGCTGTATCCATCGTCTGAGGATATGGTTTTAATGATATTGATTTCTTTTTCTTTTTTGAACTGCTTCAAGTGGAATTTTGTGTAGGCAATTCAATGTGGACCTAAGGAATTTTATGTAGGCAATTCAATGTGGACCTAAAATGTGCCGTCTTACGCTGGTTTCGATGACAAGATGAGCTGTTAATATGCACATCAATGGATGGTGGTTTTCCATAAATCTCAAAACGATGTTTACGGTTCTTGTTGGAGGTTTTTAAGTCTAAGAAATTGATGCTGTTGTTGATGTCAAGCTCAACGCTGTTTTTCTGCTTGCTGCTCAGACTCATTGCTTTTGTGTCATTTTCCTCCGTTCAAAAGGAATAATTGTATCATCAACATACCTTTTGTAGTATGTGATTGATGAATGGGTGGAAAGGAAAGCGGCTGTACCCTTTCAATGGGAGCATCTCGGCATTTACTTGGAGAGATGTAGGGAAATGACGGAAGACCTAAACCTGGATGACCGGATGCGGGTCTGAGTCATCGTCCTCCCCAAAATACAGCTCGAAAGTGCTAGCCACTGCGCCACTTCGCTCAGTCCTAATTCTTGAGTCTCATCCGTAAGTACTGCCACACTTCCATAAAACTCAGCCAGTCGCATGGAACATCTTCCCTCCGTCAGGTGTCAGCCAAAGGGGAGATCGTACACAGCCACTTTAATTGAAATAAGACAATCGACGTTCGCCAGATTCCCCATCACAAGTTGGGCGTCCTCCCCTTGTTGTAAATACTGATTTATTATGTAAAATTTGTGTATATGACTGTCCCTTCAATACGAGTCTTTCTATTTTTGAAACTTTTAGTTACTTTACCTCCCCACTGTTCATTCGTTACTTCTCGTAGCACCTCCAATAGGAGGAAAGTGGCAAGCAACAAGGAGAAAACCAAACTGTCTCCTTCCACACTGCATACCGCTCCACGACTGAGGTCCAGTCATAGTTTTATCAGACCTACTGCAGAGGTCAAGTAACAAGCCACTCCCTAAACAGAGGTGCATAAAGTGTAAGGAATTTTCACGGTAAATCATAACAGCCAAACAGTTGCAGGATAAAGATTTATTGAAATCCTTGATCACGGTTTCGGTATATGTAAATATACCTTCATCAGAAGCAAAAATACACCTGAACAGGAAGACCCCTTCATTACCAAAAAAAAAACTTAGCACCATAAATGAGAAAAAAAACTCTTATCGCTTTAAGTAACAGTGAAAATTCCCGAAGTTCTACAAGCACAAAAACTTCAACTGACTTACTAAAAATCACATCCTGCAGTGGAGATACATAAAACAATCGTGCCAAAGGCGTCGTCAGTAGTTAAAATATCACCTCCATCTGTACAGCATAATTATGAAGAGAAGGTCGATGCGAACACTGCATATTATCAGTACTTAGCCTGTGAAGTAGCGTGAAGAGCGTGTGGAAGCACTAGGGCAGACAGTTTCTCCGAGAGAGGGCACTTGTGGTAGGCGCGAGAAACTCGCGCGCATTAAAACCCATGGATACATACTCATGCGCATCAAAATTTGTCTGTTGATGCTGGTGAGATGCTCCTTTCCTGTCTTGTTGGGATTCAACGTATTTTTTACGTTTGTTGTTCGCTGTTTTCGATGTGTATGTGTGGTTTAAATGATTCTGTTACGGTTTTTATTCACGACGACAGATGGTTTCGATTTACTACATCATTTTGTTAGTTTTCGATGGTATGTATCCTAGTCTTGAATTTGCGCGAGATTCTCGCGCATAACACTAGTGCCCTCTCTCGTTAGGCGCAAGCTTCATCTGCTTGGCACTAGGACACAGGCAAATTGGTGTTCATATTTTCTATTGTATGTAGGTGTTTTAAATGGTTCTGATGTGTTTTATTTCTTAAGACAGAGGGTTTGAATTAGCACAACCTTTAAAATTTTGACGCGCATGAGTATGCATCCCTGGGTTTTAATGTGCGCGAGTTTCTCGCGCATACCACAAGTGCCCTCTCTCGGAGAAACTGTCTGCCCTAGGGCTTCCACACACTCTTCACGCTAATTCACAGGCTAAATACTGATAATGTGCCATGTTCGCATCGACCTTCTCTTCATAATTATGCTGTACAGATGGAGGTGATATTTTAACTACTGACGACACCTTTGGCACGATTGTTTTATGTATCTCCACTGCAGGATGTGATTTTTAGTAAGTCAGTTAAAGTTTTTGTGCTTGTAGAACTTTGGTAATTTTCACTGTTACTTAGAGCGATAAGAGATTTTTTTCCTCATTTATGGTGCTAAGTTTTTTTTGGTAATGAAGGTGTCTTCCTGTTCAGGTGTATTTTTGCTTCTGATGAAGGTATATTTACTTATACTGAAACAGTGATCAAGGATTTCAATAAATCTTTATCCTGCAACTGTTTGGCTGTTATCGTTTACCTTAAAGATTTTCAACAGCAGAGCTCGCAGCTGGATACGAGGAGAGTAGGGCGATGTGCGAATCTCGGAATCAACTTCCTACTCGTGTTGCTAGATAAGTGGTAATCGTGTTTAGCTGTATTTACCTTTAAGCTTCAAGAACCAGTGGCTACAGTGCAAAACAGACGGTTTACATGCACAATAAGTGATCAAAAATATCCCGGCACCAATTAGTGGACATTAATATCTAGTGTGTCCACCCATTGCCTTTATGCTCGATTGAAATCTACTGGGGACGTTTCCAGTGAGGTGTATGAATTGTCTGTGGAGGAATGGCAGCCCACTCTTCGTCAAGAGCCATAACCACAGCAGATAGTGTGAAACGTCCCCTTAGAAAAATTGTACTTGACTGTGTTTGAACTGACACACAATATTTTTAGCGCAACGCCATCTGACTTTCAATAATCCCTACAAGAGAATGGCCCTGACTAAAGTAACCTATATGTTTCACAAATCACTTACCTCACAAAAATCTTCGTTACTCGAACTACTGCAATACAGCGAGCGCCACTACTGCCAGTTAAATAAAAGATTCAAATTACTGAAGGCACTGACTACTGATAGGCATAGTTAGCAAAAGAAAGATTTTGATAGAGAACAAACAATGTATTTACCGTAATAGTGTTCAAAAGTCATAATATATATATATCAGTTCATGATATCCAGTATTACAAGTGTACTGTCTCTGATGGACACGTCCAGATCGTCCGCTCTCAAAATTCCGCCATCTTTCTCCCCACATCCACCACTGCTGGCGGCTCACCTCCAACCGTGCAACGCTATGCGCTGTTAACATCCAGCTGCCCAACACTACAATGGCAGACAACAATGCAAACTAGCCACAGACTGCACACAGCACAGCCAGTGATTTTCATACAGTGCACTACGTGGCGTTACCAATAAGAAAACCTAAACAGCCTACTTACAAGTGCTGTTAGAACGCTGGGGTCTGAGCGAAGTCGAGACCGAGCGAGGTGGAGCAGTGCTCCCCACAAAAAATTTTACGAATTGTTTTGGGCACTGGCCAATACATATTTGTTAAAATTTTTTCACAATTACAATAACAAGGAAATCAAATGCACACATGTATTGATACAATGTTGGTCAAAAGCTAAAATTTTCTCACAGTCCGTAAAGACAGTCCTGATCATTCATCACAGTAAAATTGTAGTGTTTTTCTCAAAGGCTGAGCTGTAAACGAAAATGCACACGGAAGTAGTGGATTTCCATGCAGTCTTGAAGAAGTAGTGTTTTCCTTCCAACGGAAAGACAGTGCTGACTCTTGACATGCTGACAGGTAATGGACCACAACAGAGCAAACCCACAGCAGAGTCATTCGACGTTTTGCAGAAGATTGGTAGGTAGGTCATCACAGAGCAGACCCACTGTAGTTCCGGTAGAGATTACGGTATTGGTGGTCCACCAGAGATGCATACCCACTGCAGTCCTTGTAGAAATAATGATATTGGTGGGCCATCAGAGATGCAGACCCGCTGTAGTCCTTGCAGAGATGGCCAGCAGCCATCTGTTGTGACTGTGCGGGTGCACAATCACCATTGAAGAGTCTTGCAGATAATATAGCAAGTCCATAACCACCACTTGTGCACTCACAAAGTTTTTGGAATTGTCCTTAGAACCAGCAATGCTGTTATCCAGTCCTTTGCTGAATTATTAACACACGTGCAAACACTAACAGTCCCTACTTCTCACATATTGTCCATATACTATGACCAACAGAAATGTGTGTAGTGAAATGTAATGTACAAGTTAATAATATGATGAACTGGTGTCAATTACAATTTTGTAACATAAGAATACAATTACAAAGGTACAAAATGCATCATTAAAGAACATAACAATACAGATAACATTTGTAGTACAGGCTTTACAACAGAATAGAAATAAACATATACATCAGTGTTACAGGAATTATGACATAAGTAAATACATAAAAGATCTGAATAAATTTTGAAACATCAACTTTACACATGAGCATTAAAACAAAACATCATCATCATCATCATCATCATTTATTGCCTTATCGGGCCTTTAAGGCCTACAGCAAGAAGAACAAAAGGAAAAGTAAAGACAAAAAGACTTACAAAAGTACTCTATACAGTAGTAAAAGTTACATATGTACATTACAGCTTAAAGAAGAAACGAAAAAAAAATAAACAGGGCATTCAATCAAAGGTTTAAAAGGCAAGAGGGATACATTACAGAAAAAAAAAAAAAAAAAAAAAAAAAAAAAAAAAAAAAAAACAAAACAGAATAAATAATGTCTAAGCATATTTACAAGGTGAATAACATATTATTAATGCAAATTATATTTGAGGATAACGGTATTCCTCATCATAGTTCATGTAGGTGAGTATTAGAAAAATTCTACAACATAAGTCTTATCAGATAAACATATAAATACAGGAAGAACATAAATACACAAGGGTACACAAACATATAGCGGAAAAATACAAGGAAAGGACAGGGTTTGTTTTACTGCAGTATTTTGCAAACAAAACTTTCTTTACTTCTCGGAGATCTCCCTTCATTCTTCATTATTTCCAAAAGTCCTATCTATACCTGCTTTCTGTACTTTTCTCGTATAGCCTCTCAGTGCATTTCTTCAAATTCATCGCAACTCATTCTCTTATAGGCTACCCCCTCTTAACCTAACTTAAATCTACCAAGCTCAGGTGCTAAACTAAGGGACGAGGCAATGCAGCAGCACAAAACAATTAACACAAACAGCAATGCCAAAAAATAATGGAAAATTGCAAAGCAAGCTACAGTAAATCTAAATTACCAAGCAATGCAACATTACAACTAATATGAGCCAATGTGCAGCAACAAGAAAAATAAATCAGTAGTAAAACTAGCTTAACAGAGTAATACAAAGTGAAATTTAGTAGCACTATGCCTGGCAAACAGCAGCAGCAAATGCAATAACTTACATCTGAACATGACATAATCATTAAGCAATGTAACAATACAGATAACATTTGTAGTACAGGCTTTACAAAAGAACAGAAATAACATATACATCAGTGTTACAGGAATTATGACATGAGTACATACATAAAAGATCAGAATAACTTTCGAAACATCAACTTTACACATGAGCATTAAAACAAAACAGAATGAATAATGTCTAAGCATATTTACAAGGTAAATAACATATTATTAATGCCAATTTAGTAACTTTTGTGGTATAGCTACAAGGAGACAGCCTTTTTCCGTAGCACAACAATATGTTACAGCACAGTACTTTCTTCATTGCGGCAATAGGCGTAATAATTAAGATATCTGTACGCAAAGCATTTCTCTTTTGTGTATCATGTGGTAAGTACATTGACTTCTGCAGAACTTAGCTTTCGGAGGACGATAACTACGACACTTCCACAGAGATTATCTTACAACAAGACGCACAGTTTAGCGCTACAGTACACGTATTTGAGTGATTAATTTTGTACTTAAAACATTTATTTTTAAAGATATTTGAAGTACAATGATACAAAGGTTGTCTGTGATACATTTCATTCCATTGCTGTAATCTGTAACACCTGAGGGTATAATTACATTAATCCTCAGAGGGTACACGCTACTTTGTGTACCATGTGTTTGGCAAGCACGAGGAGCCCTAGCTAATATGGTATTTGCTTATACAACTTTAGACATCGGTACCATATTTCTCCAAGACACAAATTACACAGCTATCTGATCATTTAACTGAGAGATAAACATTTTTTAACTATGTCAGTGACACATGTTTACACAATTACACAGTTGGATAACTTCACACTTACAAAATTGTATTTTGTCTGTACTTTGTGAACTGTTCATATTTTTTCGGAACCATTGTGGTACTATGAGACCTTTTAATGATGTATTTGGTATGGGATCATGATTTTTAAAGTACGTTTGAGGTAGATGACACTTTTGAAACGAGCACAGAATTTTTTGTAGTTTTTAAAATATTCAGAAAGCTACGACGATTTTGAGATGTGATTGATCTGTTATGATATTATTATGACCATGATGTGTATTATGTTGTTGAGGTATGTTTATGATCAATGAGATGATGCTATATGAGGAATTTGATTATGCTATGTATTTATTATGATGAAATATTGCAGAATGTCTACAAATATGTATATGTGTAATAAGGTAAGGAATAATGAGTAGTGGTTGAGGATGCTGATTTGTGAAAAAGGTTGTTGGAAACCAAGAATCATACTTTAAGAGTTATGAAATGTATGTAAATGCGTGAATGTATTACAATGCCGACGAAAATTTTTTGGACACTGTTATATCAATAGGATTTTGTTTCTACAGATCTGTAACGCAAATTCTTGACCTGTGAAATATTTTTGTATGAGACTGTCACTGTAGCGGAAACTGCTGTCGTAAATATTTCTGTAAGAAAGTTAAGTGACCATCTGCACATAATGCGTCGTGGGCACCCAGCTGTATCAGACGCCTGGAGAAAAAGCCATTAGTGTGTGCCTTTTCAGACGCAGAGGTTGGAAAAAAAAGGGAGGTCATTATCCTCGCTATTGACATTCCTTTGTAGAAAGCATCGCAAATACGACACGCTCAAACTTGAAAACATATGATTATACTGTGGAGTTCTTAATTTATGATATTTACTAAAATGCCTAATGAAATGATGAGAAACATTTCATGGCTATTGTCTTGCTAGTTGAGAGAAGTGCCATATGGCTTGCTTTATGTATTTATTTACTCATTTTGTTTAATGTCAAGATCTAGCTGCAGCAGCATTGGTTAAAATAAAATTTAATAGATGTACTAATATAAATATTTTATGCCTACAGATCCAGTAAATAATTTTATGATCTATTCAAAAAAACGAATGAGAATAAAAAGACATTTCCCTTCACGGGAATTGCATACGGAATTTTCTTTTCAACTACTTGGTAATTTTTTTGGTAGAATAACTTCTTGTGGTGCACCACTTTAATTACACAGTCATTAAGATGTGAGTATACATTTCCCTTGTCTGCATTGTTGTCTTTACGGTAATATTTTTTCTGCTTGAGCTTTGTCATGTTTAGATATAAGTTACTGCATTTGCTGCTGCTCTTTGCCAGGCATAATGTTACTGAATTTGACTTTATATTACTCTGTTAAGACAGTTTTACTACTGATTAATTTTATTGTTTGCTGCACATTGCCTTATATTAGTTGTAATATTGCAATTGCTTTGCTAATTTATGCTGCTTGATTTCTCAATTTGCATTTTTTTATTCATTGCTGTTTGTGTTAACTGTTTTGCGCTGCTGCATTACCTCATCCCTTGGTATATATATCTGAGCTCAGCAGATTTAAGTTAACTTAAGATGGTGTAGGATAAGAGAACGAGCTGTGATGAAGGGAAAGAATGCATTGAGAAGTTATATGAAAAAGATTTGGGCCAAAAGGAGTATTGTACAATGAGAAATTAATATTTTGAAAGAAATATGAATAGAATACAGAAAGGAGGTATAGATAGGACTTTTTGGGAATAATGATGAATCAAGGGAGATCTCCAAGAAGTAAAGAAAGTTTTGTTTGCAAAATACTGCAGTAAAACAAACCCTGTCCTTTCCTTTTGTATTATTCCGCTATATGTTTGTGTACCCTTGTATATTTGTGTTTTTCCTGTCTTAATATGTTTAGCTAATATGATTTATGTTATAGAATTTTTTTGGTACTAAGCTACATTCACTAATGATGAGGAATACTGTTATCCTCAAATTTAATTTGCATTTATAATATGTGATTTTCTTTGTAAAGATGTTTACACATTATTAATTCTGTTCTGTTTCAATTCTCATGTGTGAAATTAATGTTTCAAAAACTATTCTCATTATTTTATGTATTTACTTATTTATGTAATTCCTGTAACACTGATGTATATGTTTATTTCTATTCTGTTGTAAAGCCTGTACTACAAATGTTATCTGTATTGTTATGTTCTTTAATGATGTATTTTGTACCTTTGTAATTCTATTCTTATGTTATAAAATTGTAATTGACACCAGTTCATCATATTATTAACTTGTAAGTTACATTTCACTACACACATTTCTGTTAGTCATATTAAATAAATAGCCGGCCGAAGTGGCCGTGCGGTTAAAGGCGCTGCAGCCCGGAACCGCAAGACCGCTACGGTCGCAGGTTCGAATCCTGCCTCGGACATGGATGTTTGTGATGTCCTTAGGTTAGTTAGGTGTAACTAGTTCTAAGTTCTAGGGGACTAATGACCTCAGCAGTTGAGTCCCATAGTGCGCAGAACCATTTGTTAGTCATATTATATGGACACTACGTGAGAAGTAGGGACTGTTAGTGTTTGCACGTGTGTTAATAATTCAGCAAAGGACTGGATAACAGCATTGCTGGTTCTAAGGACAATTCCAAAAACTTTGTGAGTGAACAAGTGGTGGTTATGGACTATCTATATTATCTGCAAGACTCTTCAATGGTGATTGTGCACCCGCACAGTCACAACAGATGGCTGCTGGCCATCTCTACAAGGACTACGATGGGTCTGCATCTCTGATGGCCCACCAGTATCATTATTTCTACAGGGACTGCAGTGGGTCTGCATCTCTGGTGGCCCACCAATACCGTAATCTCTACCGGGACTACAGTGGGTCTGCTCTTTGATGACCTACCTACCAATATTCTTCAAAACTTCGACTGACTCTGCTGTGGGTTTACTCTGTTGTGGCCCATTACCTCTCTGCATGTCGAGAGTCAGCGCTGTCTTTCCATTGGAAGGACAACACTACTTCTTCAACACTGCATGGAAATCCACTACTTCCGTGTGCATTGTCTTTTACTGCTCAGACTTTGAGAAAAGAAACGGCAGTTTTACTGTGATGAATGATCAGGACTGTCTTTATTGACTGTGAGAAAATTTTAGCTTTTGACCAACATTGTATCAATAAGTGTGTGCATTTGATATCTTTGTTATTGTAATTATGAAAAATTTTATCAAATCATTATTGGCCAGAACCCAAAACAATTTGTGAAATTTTTTGTGGGGAGCATGGGAACTATGTAAGTAGGCTGTTTAGGTTTTCTTATTGGTAACGCCACGTAGTGCACTGTATGAAAATCACTGGCTGTGCTGTGTGCAGTCTGTGGCTAGTTTGCATTGTTGTCTGCCATTGTAGTGTTGGGCAGCTGGATGTTAACAGCGCGTAGCGTTGAGCAGTTGGAGGTGAGTCGCCAGCAGTGGTGGATGTGGGGAAGTGAGATGGCGGATTTTTGAGAGCGGATGATCTGGACGGATGTCCATCAGAAACAATACATTTGTAAGAATGGATGTCATGAACTGCTATATATATTATGATTTGTCAACACTATTATGGTAAATACATTGTTTGTTCTCTATCAAAATCTTTCATATGCTATCTATGCCTATCAGTAATTAGTGCCTTCAGTAGTTTGAATCTTTTATTTAGCTGGCAGTAGTGGCGCTCGCTGTATTGCAGTAGTTCGAGTAACGAAGATTTTTGTGAGGTAAGTGATTTGTGAAAGGTATAGGTTAATGTTAGTCAGGGCCACTCTTTTGTAGGGATTATTGAAAGTCAGATTGCGTTGTGCTAAAAATATTGTGTGTCAGTTTAAGCACAGTTATTTATAATTTTTCTAAGGTGACGTTTCAGCTCAAGCAGAAAAAATATTACATTAAAGACAACAATGCAGACAAGGGAAATGTATATTCACATCTTAATGTCTATGTAATTAAAGTGGTGCACCACAAGAAGTTATCCTACCAAAAAAATTACCAAGTAGTTGAAAAGAAAATTCCGTATGCAATTCCTGTGCTCCTATGTTTTTTTTTTGAATAGATCATAAAATTATTTACTGGATCTGTAGGCATAAAATATTTATATTAGTACATCTATTAAATTTTATTTTAACCAATGCTGCTGCAGCTAGAAACTTGATATTAAACAAAATGAGTAAATAAATACATAAAGCAAGCCATATGGCATTTCTCTCAACTAGCAAGACAATAGCCGTGAAATGTTTCTCATCGTTTCATTAGACATTTTAGTAAATATCATAAATTAAGAGCTCCACAGTATAATCATATTATGTTTTCAAGTTTGAGCGTGTCGTATTTGCGATGCTTTTTTACAAAGGAATGTCAATAGCGAGGATAATGGCCTTCCTTTTTTTTTTCTACCTCTGTGTCTGAAAAGGCACACACTAATGGCTTTTTCTTCAGGCGTCTGATACAGCTGGGTGCCCACGACGCATTACGTGCAGGTGGTCACTTAACTTTCTTACGGAAATATTTGCAACAGCAGTTTCCGCTACAGTGACAGTCTCATTTAAGAATATTTCACAGGTCAAGAATTTGCGTTACAAAGCTGTAGAAACATAATCCTATTGATATAACTGTTTCCAAAAATTTTCGCCATATGAAACGTCCACTTAGAAAAATTATACATGACTGTGCTTAAACTGACACACAATATTCTTTTAGCGCAACGCAATCTGACTTTCAATAATCCCTACAAGAGAATGGCCCTGACTAAGGTAACCTATACCTTTCACAAATCACTTACCTCACAAAAATCTTCTTTACTCGAACTACTGCAATACAGCGAGCGCCACTACTGCCAGTTAAATAAAAGATTCAAACTACTGAAGGCACTAACTACTAATAGGCATAGTTAGCAAAAGAATGATTTTGATAGAGGACAAACAATGTATTTACCTTAATAGTGTTCAAAAGTCATAATATATATATATCAGTTCATGATATCCAGTATTACAAGTGTACTGTCTCTGATGGATACACGTCCAGATCGTCCGCTCGCAAAATTCCGCCATCTCTCTCCCCACATCCACCACTGCTGGCGGCTCACCTCCAACCGCGCAACGCTACGCGCTGTTAACATACAGCTGCCCAACACTACAATGGCAGGCAACAATGCAAACTAGCCACAGACTGCACACAGCACAGCCAGTGATTTTCATAGAGAGCGCTACGTGGCGTTACCAATAAGAAAACCTAAACAGCCTACTTACAAGTGCTGTTAGAACGCTGGGGTCTGAGCGAAGTCGAGACTGAGCGAGGTGGCGCAGTGGTTAGCACACTGGACTCGCATTCGGGAGGACGACGGTTCAATCCCGTCTCCGGCCATCCTGATTTAGGTTTTCCGTGATTTCCCTAAATCACTTCAGGCAAATGCCGGGATGGTTCCTTTGACAGGGCACGGCCGGTTTCCTTCCCCATCCTTCCCTCACCTGAGCTTGCGCTCCGTCTCTAATGACCTCGTTGTCGACGGGACGTTACACACTAAGCTCCTCCTCCCCCTGAGCGAAGTCGACGTTCTAACTCATCCGAAAACTGTCCAGTTGGGTTATGATCGGGACTTTGGGTAGGACAGTACATTTCATGAATATTATTGTCCGCAAACGGTTACTTCGCAGACGCTGCTTTATTACGTATGGCACGGTCGTGCTGAAACAAACGATCGTCTCCAATCTGTTCCAGTATTCCACGCAGCGCACAGTGCCATAAAATGTATTCATACCGTTCCGCATTTAGCATTTTCTTAAGCGCGATAAGGGGACCAGTTCATTAATACTAAAAACGCCTCACTACTGTATCGCCACCACCTGCATACTTCACTGTTGGCCCTACGTATGATGGCAAGTAATATTCTTTCTCCAAACGCAGACCCTTCCATAGGGTTGAAACTGGGTACAGCGTGATTCATCACTTCGAATTATCGAATTTCCAGCCATCTACGGTCTAATTGCGTCTGTCTTTACACTACGTCAGACCTCGCTTAGCACTACTGATTGGAGAAATGTACGGCTTTTGAGGAGGTGCTCCAACGTTGTACCCGATTCTTTTTACACTACTGGCCATTACAATTGTTACACCACGAAGATGACGTGCTACAGACGCGAAATTTAACCGACAGGAAGAAGATGCTGTGATATGCAAATGATTAGATTTTCAGACCATTCACACAAGGTTGGCGCCGGTGGCGACACCTTCAACGTGTTGACATGAGGAAAGTTTACAACCGATTTCTCATACACAAACAGCAATTCACCGGCGTTGCCTGGTGGAACGTTGTTGTGATGCCTCGTGTAAGGAGGAGAAATGCGTACCATCACGTCTCCGATTTTGATAAAGGTCGGATTGTAGCCTATCGCGATTGCGGTTTATCGTTTCGCGACATTGCTGTTAGCGTTGGTCGAGATCCCATAACTGTTAGCAGAATATGGAATCGGTGGGTTCAGGAGGGTAATACGGAACGCCGTGCTGGATCCCAGCGGCCTCGTAGTCGAGGTGACAGGCATGTTATCCGCATGGCTGTAACGGATCGTGCAGCCACGTCTCGATCCCTGAGTCAACAGATGGGGACGTTTGCAAGACAACAACAATTTGCACGAATAGTTCGACGACGTTTGCAGCAGCATGGACTATCAGCTCGGAGACCGTAGCTGCGGTTACCCTTGACGCTGCATCACAGACAGGAGCGCGTGTTGCTGGTCCTGTACGGGCCTTTCTGGATACAGAGAATGTTCGACTACTGCCCTGGCCAGCACATTCTCCAGATCTCCCACCAATTGAAAACGTCTGGTCAATGGTGGCCGAGTAACTGGCTCGTCACAATACGCCAGTCACTACTCTTGAACTGTGGTATAGTGTTGAAGCTGCATGGGCAGCTGTACCTGTACACGCCATCCAAGCTCTGTTTGACTCAATGCCCAGGCGTATCAAGGTCGTTATTACGGCCAGAGGTGGTTGTTCTGGGTACTGATTCTTCAGGATCGATGCACCCAAATTGCGTGAAAATGGAATCACACGTCAGTTCTAGTATAATATATTTGTCCAATGAATACCCGTTTATCATCTGCATTTCTTCTGGGTGTAGCAATTTTAATGGCCAGTAGCGTAACAATAATATATCGTCAGTAGTTTTAGAAAGTTTGGCATTCACAGAGTAAAAGTGAAGGTGACGGCAAGTTCTATTGGTGGTTTGGTGACGGGAGGGGGAGGGGGCACGAAGAAGGGGCGTGGGGCGTGGGGCGGGGGGGGGGGGGGGGGGGGAAGCAGTAACTAACTGTGAAACCGGTCGAACCATCCCTAATATTCGCGTCTGATAAGAAAGAACGTTTTATTATTCTGTGCCTGTGTCTATACTTACTTGATTCCTTAAACTGAGATATTTTGTAGAGAATAAATGTTGGCAAACATTGGGTAAATAAAATGTAGTTGAAGTTACTAATTAAATGGTTCAAATGGCTCTGAGCACTATGGGACTCAACTTCTGAGGTCATTAGTCCCCTAGAACTTAGAACTAGTTAAACCTAACTAACCTAAGGACATCACACACATCCATACCCGAGGCAGGATTCGAACCTACGACCGTAGCGGTCTCGCGGTTCTAGACTGCAGCGCCTAGAACCGCACGGTCACTTCGGCCGGCGAAGTTACTGACTCTGTCATTCTGTTATCTTCGCAAAGCCCGTCGAAAAGCTTCTTTACTGTTTCTATTAGTTTGTAACTGGATTTAAACTTTGTCTACTTTATTCACAGATGTAAGCAATATGCTAAATGATCCTTGCTGGCAGCGCCATTTCTAAATAGACATACGCAGTTGTAACCGCCATACTCATTGATTTCAATGTGCTAGGTACTAAGCTAATACTCTACATCCAAAAACAAAGCTGTAGGACTCAATATTGTGTATTTCAAACCCATTGTTAAACATCGTAAGTTACATTTATTACTTGTAAGAATTAGTTTTGTCAGAGCCTTAAAAAGATCCGTCTCTATGCGCATAAATGGCGACGTACCTTCCGTCCTAACACGTTGGGTTTAAGCACCTTTAACTTTATCTTGAAAGTGCTGACGGAACAAGCTGTTTAATGCTATCACCGTAGCTGCAGTGGCCCAAAAATTTGTAGATGCTGTTGTCTGCTCCGAAACATAGAACTGTTTCGTGATTAGCCACAAGAGTAACTTTATGGAGAAAATTTAAATCTGAACTAGATTCCTATTTGCACACCCGTAACGGATGCTCGGTCATAGCCTCTGACATAGCATTTACTTTGCGTTTTCGTTCTATAAATTGAATTAAGTAATGTTCGAGTGCTAATACAGGCAGATACAAAACAAGTAAATAATTGATTCATCTACTTTTACTCCTTGAGAAATGCTATAACTATCTCTGATCATATTAACATAGCGAAAGACTACACATGACTGATCGGTTTTAAAAGTTTTACAACTTTCCTTGCCATTTAAACTTTTCTTGTCCGTTTCTCCTTTCTCTTCTTCGGGCTCCGTGACTCCCTTTTCCTCTGAGATTTTAGGGTAATGCGTCGATGGTCTAAGCCTTATCACGCCCTGCTACGGCTGGATGGTTTCCTTAAATACGCGGATGTTATTTTCGGCGTGTCGCCCAAGAGTAAACGACAAACGGCGATGCGTCGGAGTTCTCAACAATACAAGGGCCCTGCAGCAGGCTAAGCCGTTGCTGAGAAACAGTCTGAGACGAAGCGACTGGCGAGAACATGAACGTGTCCGTCCCAAGTCGGCAACATCGTAAGAATACGGTGGAACTCATTGACAGCACGGAGCAACGATAGCTACTAGAAGGTAAGACATAAACAAATTTCAGATTTCCATGAATGCCCTGCGTCGAAATCATGGACATGAAATCGACTGCGTCTTTCGGCGAACGCACAACCTAAATATTCACGGGCGTAATTTTATTTTGCAAATCAGTCATCCAGGTTGTTTACTACGATTTGTCTGAAGGAGCTTGTATTGGAGAAGCCTGAGCTTTATAAAACTTCTAATTACAATAAGACCAGAATATTATAGATCTTCCGAGTTCGAAAGTTTATATAACACACGACAAGTCAAATGTATTGCCATAGTGTTTTGGAACGCACTTTTTCCATGCACGTATCAAAAGAAATAACATATACTTAATAGGACTGTCATCATGTTACCTTACAATGGATGCACTCAGCGACTGTTAGGTGGCTTTTTTAGATTTTATTACGCAAATCCAGATTTCGGCTAGTGGCTAGCCATTCTCAATGCACTATTTTCTATTCTCGATGCATGTAAGTCGCTATTGTTCGGGCGTCAGTCACATTTATTCAAACAATGTGACTGACACCCGAACACCAGGGACTTCCATGCATCGGGAACAGAAAATAGTGGATTTAGAATGGGTAGCCACTAGTCGAAATCTGGATTTGCGTAATAAAATCTAAAAATGGGCGACTGATTGCTGCACTCTATAATTTATAAGTTAATAGGATTTGTTACGCAGTAAACGACTTTTGTACGTTACGCCGTTTGCCTTCTCAATCACAGCCGGTTTTAAATGTTTAGAAATTAACGGAATTAAATGCGATTCCAAATTTTTTTCTTCTGACGTGTAATCCGATTCTTCGTCTTTGTGCTAGTCCATCTCGTACCCTTAATCTCAGAGCAGTGTGGTCATATTCTCTTGACTACTTGTGTCACTATAATTGGCGTCACAGACGAAGGCGATCGAGTTTAGGCTTCTTCTGCCCACATACGTCACGCATTCTCCGGCAGTCAATTAGCATTCAGTAGCTTTCTGTGCGATCTGCTCTCAATGTGGCAGCCAATCCGAGCAATTAGACGTGATCGTAGCGTGTTATTTGCTGTCAATTTATTCCATACTTTGCAAGTTGTCATGGGTGATGGTAGTGGTAAGCTAAAAATTCTAAACAAGGAAATGAGAGACATAGTTTGCACGATATATGCTTCCACCAAGCCCTACGCACGCGTATGTGCGTAGCGCGACTGTCGCTTGGAACCGGCAACAATGCAGCCTCCGTCTGTTTCTCGACCTGTGTGCACCACCATCGTGGTTCGGACTATAGAACCAAATCGGTAGAGGAAGCTGGAATTCCGTCTGCACATGCTGAGTCCTCTCACTGCTAACTTTGGTGATCAGTCAGTAGCGTGCGCAACAGACCTGGCAATATACTTGTAACTTTTATTTTATTTTTTTCTTAATGATCACACGACCATTTGACAGTATTGTTGTTTATTTAATTACGACCCAGGTTTCGTCCTTTTATGCCATTTGCAAGACAGTATTGTTGTTTATTTTGTTACGACCCAGGTTTCGTCCTTTTATGCCATTTGCAAGACAGTATTGTTGTTTATTTTATTACGACCCAGGTTTCGTCCTTTTATGCCATTTTCAAGTGATTGAGTTTATGTCATTAACATATAATGCAGGACAAGCTCAAAACTGGCCATAAATTAACAAAAATATTCGCTCCCCACGAAATGCCAAATGTAAAATCGTCGTCTTGTTAAAAGATCAGTAAATAATTGTGGGAGCTCGTGATATTTACGAGGGTAATCCCAAAATTATGGTCTCCTATTTTTTAATAAGTACATAGACCTGTTTACTTCTACAATGGTTTACATCAGTTTGCAGCTTGAACATTTAGCTATTTTTTTGACATAATCACCATTTCTGTCGATGCATTTTTTGTAGACGCTGTGGCAGGCCGGAGTGGCCGAGCGGCTCTAGGCGCTACAGTCTGGAACCGTGCGACCTCTACGGTCGCAGGTTCGAATCCTGTCTCGGGCATGGATGTGTGTGATGTCCTTAGGTTAGTTAGGTTTAAGTAGTTCTACGTTCCAGGGGACTGATGACCTCAGAAGTTAAGTCCCATAGTGTCAGAGCCATTTGAATCATTTGTAGACGCTGTGGCAATTTTTGTATGCCCATGTCATACCAGCTCGCCGCCATGCTGTTCAGAAAGTTATGAACCTCTCCTTTCACCTCGTCGTCGGAGCTGAATCGCTTTCCGACCAAATGTTCTTGTAACCTAGGGAACAGGTGATACTCACTCACCAATTCACGATTATAGGGTGGGTGTGTGATTATGTTCCACTGAAACTGTTGCAGGAGAGCAACGGTTTGCCGAGCGATGTGTGGGCGAGCGTTGCCATGGAGAATGCTCAACATTCCTCTTCTCCGGTTCTGAATTGCCCGTTTGAGTTTTTTTTTCAGAGTCTCACAGTATCTTTCAGCGTTAATTGTGGTCCCAGCGATTCAGCTCCGACGACGAGGTGAAAGAAGAGGTTCATAATTTTCTGAACAGCATGGCAGCGAGCTGGTATTACATGGGCTACACAATCTGCCACAGCGCCTACAAAAATACATCGACAGAAATGGTGACCATGTCGAAAAATATCTAAATGTTCAAGCTGTAAACTGGTGTTAGCCATTGTAGAAATAAAGAGGTCTATGTACTTATAAAAAGATAGGAGACCTTACTTTTGGGATTACCCTCGTAATAAAAATAGGTTTACTTTGTTATATTGTTGTCTACTTATTGCTGTGTTTCAAATCAGTGGTAAATAATTTATAGTTGTATAACTCTTACCAGCCCCCTTACGCCATTCCCTTACTCTGTGCTGTGACAGAAGTAGACGCGGCGATAGGAGTTCACTGAAGCCGCCACACATCGCTGGAAATCTCGGCTGTGATATCGTCTACAGTCTGTGGCTGCCATCGACCCTGCCACTCCAAACATGTACCTGCAAACAAGCAAGAACTCAATTATCTAGCGTCACATTTTGAGGTGATAATTAAAACTTGATGACTACCCATCGCACTCTTAAGCGTCCCTTAAGGTCACTACTCAGTAAGCTGTAGCTGGGTTTACTGGAAGAATCAGACAGTTTCGGATGTCCGCAAACTGGTCGGCGATGGCTCCTTTTTAAGCCAAAAGCACGCATTTCTCCCTTCTATAGCGTCCCCAGTGTTATATTACGAAAAGACTTAAAAAACAGTATTTATAAAGAAGAGACATATAAAAATTGAATAATATAGTTTTATCATGTAGCCGTAAAATAATAATTTCTCTATGTAAGTTTCGATTGCAAAGAAATAATTTATGACAAAATGATCTAAAGAGGTGACAAGATACGCCCTTTTGTTAATTTTTTAGTCGTCTTCACTTCTTCTCTTGTTTTGATTGCGTGTAGGCGGACATCTTGCGAGTGCTGGCAAATGTAAGCATATTTGTATGAGTTAAACAGATAATATATTGATTTAATCTTATTGTGCACTTTTCATTTGTAAGAGATGATCCCGATTTCATGTCCGCCTTCCTTGAATTAACCTGCATTCAAGTAATTTACAGTTCAACAATCGCAGCGGCCGATGCAGCCAACGACGCCATTACGTGGCGATATTAACTTATGAAAAATTAGCGGAAGCGAAATACTCGTCCGCTATTAACATAATATTAATTTTTCTTCACAGCCGCACGAAGTTGCAGAAATACGTAGCTTTAAGATTCTAATTTTCAGTACCATAGCCGACAGCCAGAGCCAGGACTCCGACTACGTGGCAATGGTTAACGAAGGTAAGAAAAAATACTCTCGCGCGTGCGTGGGCCGCAATTGTAATTAATAGCTAAAGATCTTTTGCTTTAAAGTGAGCTGACTAGCCGAGGAAATTAATATGAAAAGTTTATTACATTGTCCAGCTTATATGCTCATGTTTTAAGATTCAGCGAGTCTAACATTCATTAACGTAACAAATAATTTGAGATTAATATTGTTAAAAAGGAGAACTTCAGGAAAGCATTTAATCGTAAATCAAAATGAAATGAAATATCATTTTTAATTAAGGCCCACCACGTAAGTCGGCAACAATCAAAAAAATAATAATAACAATAATAATATATCGAACGCGAGACTTCCCTCGAGCAATCTCTTGCAACATGACCACGATTAAGGCTGAGGGAACACAGACACCTCCATTTTAATATCTTGAAGTGCTCCGGAGCTTCCTAACTACCGTGGGGCTTTACTGCGTATTTAATGAACAACGTGGCTACTGGTTGTAAGGCTGCAAGACAATAAAATTTAATCACTGTATGAGTCCACGATCATTATCACTAGTCAATATAATTACCCTCTTGATCGTTATTTGGCCGGCCGCTGTGGCCGAGCGGTTCTAGGCGCTTCAGTCCGGAACCGCGCTGCTGCTATGGTCGCAGGTTCGAATCCTGCCTAGGGCATGTTTGTGTGTGATGTCCTTAGGTTAGTTAGGTTTAAGTAGTTCTAACAAGGCAACCTCCCCATCGCACCCCCCTCAGATTTAGTTACAAGTTGGCACAGTGGTGTAGGCCTTGAAAAACTGATCACAGATCAATCGAGAAAACAGGAAGAAATTGTGTGGAACTATGAAAAAATAAGTAAAATATACAATTTGAGTAGTCCATACGGAAGGTAGGCAACATCAAGGATGGCGGGCTGTCAGGAGCGCAGTGGTCCCGTGGTTAGCGTGAGCAGCTGCGGAGCGAGAGGTCCTTCGTTCAAGTCCTGCCCTCAGTGAAAAGTTTAATATTTTATTTTCAGTTTATGGGACAAACTCTTATGTTTTCATCACTTTTTTGGGAGTGATTATCACATCCACACGAAAACCTAAATCGGGCAAGGTAGAAGAATCTTTTTACCCATTTGCTAAGTGTACAAGTTAGGTGGGTCGACAACATATTCCTGTCATGTGACGCACATGCCTTCACCAGTGTCGTATAGAATATATCAGACGTGTTTTCCTGTGGAGGAATCGGTTGACCTATGACCTTGCGATCAAATGTTTTCGGTTCCCATTGGAGACGCACGTCCTTTCGTCTAGTAATCGGACGGTTTTGCGGTGCGGTCGCAAAACACAGACACTAAACTTATTACAGTGAACAGAGATTTCAATGAACGAACGGACAGATCATAACTTTGCGAAAATAAGAAATTAAAATTTTAACTCGAAGGCGGACTTGAACCGTTGACCTTTCAATCCACAACTGCTCTTGCTAACCACGGGACCACGGCGCTCTAGAACTTAGATTATACTAGCTGTTGCCTATCTTGCGCATAGACAACTCAGTTTGTATATTTTGCTTATTTTTTCATAGTTCCATACAACTTCTTCCTGTTTTCTCGATTGATTTGTGTTCAGTTTTTCAAGGCCTATCCACTGTGCCAACTTCTAACTAAATCTGAGGGGGGTGCGATGGGGAGGTTCCCTTGTAAGTCTAGAGGTCTGATGACCTCAGATGTTAAGTCCCATAGTGCTCAGAACCATTTTTTATCGTTATTTACATTTATATCTTTTTTATAGATACGCCTAAACGTGGATCGACACTGGTACCATTGGAATCGGTCATATAAACAGAACAAATGAGAAGTAATATTTCTTTCAGAAATATGGTAGTACACTGTATAGAACAAAACGAAGACATACCACATTTAAAACCTCGATGCATTGTATCTCATCAATTCATCTGTACGCTTCTACCATGACAGTGCACGGTGAACATTAATAAAACCAACAAATTGCATCGACGGATTCCTGATTGGAAATGGAGGAAGAAAGGTTCTACGAACATGTGTGCGGAAATGCCTCGTTGCCGTAGTAGATGGCACTGACAAAATGGAAGTTCCTCTGGCCACGTGCCGTGAGCTCCTAGTGTGTTGCAGCCTGCGTGATTGACGGAACGTATGTAAGCAGGAGAATGGTCCTGTATTCATGTCGCGAGCAAGCCAAGATGGTGTTGGTGTCCGGCCAAGCACATGTAAACGGTCGACTCGCAGCACGGCTATACCAAAACAAGTACCCTCACAGACACCAACAACATGACATAACATTTCAAGCCCTTTTTGGGCGTTTGTGTGATCGTGGGTCCTTTCAGACAGACGAACGTGCAGGGAGACAGCGGACTCTGCGTACGCGAAATCTGGAGGACCAGGATCTACAGGATATTGAGAAAAACTCTAGTTCAAGCTTCAGGCAAGTGGCCTGCCAACACGGTGTAAGCCAAAGTATCTACATCTACATCTACATCCATACTCCGCAAGCCACCTGACGGTGTGTGGCGGAAGGTACCTTGATTACCTCTCTCGGTTCTCCCTTCTATTCCAGTCTCGTACTGTTCGTGGGAAGAAAGATTGTCGATACGCCTCTCTGATTCTATCCTCATGGTCTCTTCGCAAAATATACGTAGGAGGGAGTAATATACTACTTGACTCTTCGGTGAAGGGATGTTCTCGATACTTCAACAAAAGCCCGTACCGAGCTACTTAGCGTCTCTCTTGCAGAGTCTTCCACTGGAGTTTATCATCTCCGTAACGCTTTCGCGATTACTAAATGATCCTCTAACGAAGCAGTATGATTATGTGTGTCCTGCATGAGAACCACTACTAACTCTATCACTTGCAACGAGTGCAATGATAATCACCGGCAGATTTCCCTCTGCAGGAAGGACTCTATCGATGGTTTTTGCACCAGAGAATCACAATTGTCGTATTTCTGTCATCAGTCCTCTTTACCGACGAGGCAACCTTTACGAGAACTGGCGTCATCAGTCTACATAATCATCATCTGAGGGTTACAGACAATCCTCGGAGAATGGTTGGGGCATCGTATCAGCATCAGTTCAGCATCAACGTGTGGGCAGGGATTCTTGGCAACCGCATCCTTGGACTGGTTATTATTCCACAACTCCTTGACAAAGGAATGTACTTGGACTTCCTGTGGAATACAATGCCTGGTCTGCTTGAGAATGTGCCTTTGCGAATACGACAGGTTATGTAGTTTCCGTATGATGGAGTACCAATGCCCTTCCGCACCACAGTTCACCGACACCTCAAAAACATCTTGCCTGGACGGTGGATAGGACAAGGAGGCTCTATAGGATGGCCTGCTAGATCGCGGGACTTAAACCCCTGGATTTTTGTCTCTGGGGGCATTTGAAAAACATTGTGTATGCTGAACCAGTTCCTGATGTGCAGACTCTTCAACAAGCGTGTTCACGACACCTCTGACGCTATTTAGAGAGAAGCTGGAACGTGTGAAAGAGTGCGACGAGTGAGCGATTACGTTGCATCCCATGGAGGCCACTTTTAACTTCTGTTGTGACGTGGATGGGATGCAGCTCTGTACTGTGTTCTGGGAAGATTTGTTTTCGTCGCACGTACACCGTCCCTTTCCGAACACTAGTTCACAGGACGTTTTTTCTTTCATTTCCAGTCAGGAATCCGTTCCTGCAGTTTCTCGTTTTTAGTAATGTTAGCCCCGTATAGTGATGTTTATTAACAATCCGCGACCATTACGTTGCGTTTCATACTACTAGACTTGTCAACTAAAACTAAGCATTTGGTCATTTCAAATTGATCTATGAAAACCCCCCCATGAACCATGGACCTTGCCGCTAGTGGGGAGGCTTGCGTGCCTCAGTGATACAGATGGCCGTACCGTAGGTGCAACCACAACGGAGGGGTATCCGTTGAGAGGCCAGACAAACGTGTGGTTCCTGAAGAGGGGCAGCAGCGAGCCTTTTCAGTAGTTGCAGGAGCAACAGTCTGGATGATTGACTGATCTGGCCTTGTAACATTAACCAAAACGGCCTTGCTGTGCTGATACTGCGAACGCCTGAAAGCAGGGGGAAACTACAGACGTAATTTTTGCCGAGGGCATGCAGCTTTACTGTATGGTTAAATGATGATGGCGTCCTCTTGGGTAAAATATTCCGGAGGTAAAATAGTCCCCCATTCGGATCTCCGGGCGGGGACTACTCAAGAGGACGTCGTTATCAGGAGAAAGAAAACTGGCGTTATACGGATCGGAGCGTGGAATGTCAGATCCCTTAATCGAGCATGTAAGTTAGAAAATTTCAAAAGGGAAATGGATAGCTTAAAGTTAGATATAGTGGGAATTAGTGAATTTCGGTGGCAGGAGGAACAAGTCTTTTGGTCACGTGAATACAGGGTTATAAATACAAAAATGGTTCAAATGGTTCAAATGGCTCTGAGCACTATGGGACTTAACTTCTAAGGTCATCAGTCCCCTAGAACTTAGAACTACTTAAACCTAACTAACCTAAGAACATCACACACATCCATGCCCGAGGCAGGATTCCAACCTGCGACCGTAGCGGCCACGCGGTTCCAGACTGTAGCGCCTTTAACCGCTTGGCCACCACGGCCGGTTATAAATACAAAATCAAATAGGGGTAACGCAGGAGTAGGTTTAATAATGAATAAAAAAAATAGGAGTGTGGGTAAGCTACTACAAACAGCATAGTGAACGCATTATTGTGACCAAGATAGACACGAAGCCCATGCCTACTACGGTGGTACAAGTTTATATGCCAACTAGCTCTGCAGATGATGAAGAAATTGATGAAATGTATGATGAGATAAAAGAAATTATTCAGATAGTGAAGGGAGACGAAAATTTAATAGTCATGGATGACTGGAATTCGAGTGTAGGAAAAGGGAGAGAAGGAAACATAGTAGGTGAATATGGATTGGGGGTAAGAAATGAAAGAGGAAGCCGTCTGGTAGAATTTTGCACAGAGCATAACTTAATCATAGCTAACACTTGGTTTAAGAATCATGAAAGAAGGTTGTATACATGGAAGAGTCCCGGAGATACTAAAATGTATCAGATAGATTATTTAATGGTAAGAAAGAGATTTAGGAACCAGGTTTTAAATTGTAAGACATTTCCAGGGGCAGATGTGGACTCTGACCACAATCTATTGGTCATGAGCTGCAGATTAAAACTTAAGAAACTGCAAAAAGGTGGGAATTTAAGGAGATGGGACCTGGCTAAAGTAACAGAACCAGAGATTGTACAGAGTTTCAGGGAGGGCATAAGGGAACAATTGACAGCAGTGGGGGGAATAAGTACAGTAGAAGAAGAATGGGTAGCTCTGAGGGATGAAGTAGTGAAAGCAGCAGAGGATCAAGTAGGTAAAAAGATGAGGGCTAGTAGAAATCCTTGGGTAACAGAAGAAATATTGAATTTAATTGATGAAAGGAGGAAACATAAAAACGCAGTAAACGAAGCAGGCAAAAAGGAATACAAACGTCTCAAAAATGAGATCGACAGGAAGTGCAAAATAGCTAAGCAGGGATGGCTATAGGACAAAAGTAAGGATGTAAAGGCTTATCTCTCTAGGGGTAAGATAGGTACTGCCTACAGGAAAATTAAAGAGACCTTTGTAGAAAAGAGAACCACTTGTATGAATATTAAGAGCTCAGATGGAAACCTAGTCCTAACAAAAGTAGGGAAAGCAGAAAGGTGGAAGGAGTATATAGAGGGTCTATACAAGGGCGATGTACTTGAGGACAATATTATGGAAATGGAAGAGAATGTAGATAAACATGAAATGGGAAATATGATACTGCGTGAAGAGTTTGACAGATCGCTGAAAGACCTGAGTCGAAACAAGGCCCCGGGAGTAGACAACATTCCATTGGAACTACTAACGGCCTTGGGAGAGCCAGTCCTGACAAAACTCTACCATCTGGTGAGCAAGATGTATGAGACAGGCGAAATACTCTCAGACTTCAAGAAGAATATAATAATTCCAATTCCAAAGAAATCAGGTATTGACAGATGTGAAAATTACCGAACAATCAGTTTAATAAGTCACAGCTGCAAAATACTAACGCGAATTCTTTACAGACGAATGGATAAACTAGTAGAAGCCGACCTCGGGGAAGATCAGTTTGGATTCCCTAGAAATACTGGAACACGTGAGGCAATACTGACCTTACGACTTATCTTAGAAGAAAGATTAAGGAAAGACAAACCTACGTTACAAGCATTTGTAGACTTAGAGAAAGCTTTTGACAATGTTGACTGGAATTCTCTCTTTCAAATTCTAAAGGTGGCAGGGGTAAAATATAGGGAGCGAAAGGCTATTTACAATTTTTACAGAAACCAGATGGCAGTTATAAGAGTCGAGGGACATGAAAGGGAAGCAGTGGTTGGGAAGGGAGTGAGACAGGGTTGTAGCCTCTCGCCGATGTTATTCAATCTGTATATTGAGCAAGCAGTAAAGGAAACAAAAGAAAAATTCGGAGTAGGTATTAAAATCCATGGAGAAGAAGTAAAAACTTTGAGGTTCGCCGATGACGTTGTAATTCTCTCAGAGACAGCAAAGGACTTGGAAGAGCAGTTGAACGGAATGGACAGTGCCTTGAAAGGAGAATATAAGATGAACATCAACAACAGCAAAACGAGGATAATGCAATGTAGTCGAACTAAGTCGGGAGATGCTGAGGGTATTAGATTAGGAAATGAGACACTTAAAGTAGTAACGGAGTTTTGCTATTTGGGGAGCAAAATAACTGATGATGGTCGAAGTAGAGAGGATATAAAATGTAGACAGGCAATGGCAAGGAAATCGTTTCTGAAGAAGAGAAATTTGTTAACATCGAGTATAGATTTAAGTGTCAGGAAGTCGTTTCTGAAAGTATTTGTATGGAGTGTATCCACGTATAGAAGTGAAACATGGACGATAAATAGTTTGGACAGGAAGAGAACAGAAGCTTTCGAAATGTGGTGCTACAGAAGAATGCTCAAGATTAGATGGGTAGATCACATAACTAATGAGGAGGTATTAAATAGAATTGGGGAGAAGAGGAGTTTGTGGCACAACTTGACAAGAAGGAGGACCGGTTGGTAGGATATGTTCTGAGGCATCAAGGGATCACAAATTTAGCATTGGAGGGCAGCGTGGAGGGTAAAAATCATAGAGGGAGACCAAGAGATGAATACAGTAAGCAGATTCAGAAGGATGTAGGTTGCAGTAGGTACTGGGAGATGAAGAAACTTGCACAGGATAGGGTAGCGTGGAGTGCTGCATCAAACCAGTCTCTGGACTGAAGACCACAACAACAACTATGAAAATAGTGAACTGGATCGGTCACATTAAAATACTAAGTACCGTCTGCAAATTGATTGTTTGCAGTTGCAACACGACAGGTAAACACAACAGCAACGAGATGGCGGTGATCCTAAAGTCGACAGCACTTTGTATGATAACATTTTAAAACCTATGCCATGCGTTTTAATAATAAAGATATGATGATGTTACATCCCCAACTTTACATAACTTACACTATAGATAAAGTTATGGTAAACTCTGCCTCGTATAATTTTAAAGCCATGTGTTAACAGGATTGCCACAAGTTTCACCAAATAAAATTCCCTGATATTTCCCTGATTTCCAGACAAGTTGTAGCATTTTTCCATGACACATTTTGAGACCCCAAGGGCAAGTAAAGAGATAAGTTGACAAAGAAAAAAAATGCCGGCCAGTGTGGCCGAGCGGTTCTAGGCGCTTCAGTCTGTAACCGCGCGACTGCTACAGTCGCAAGTTCGAATCCTGCCTCGGGCATGGATGTGCGTGATGTCCTTAGGTTAGTTAGGCTTAAGTAGTTCTAAGTTCTAGGGGACTGATGACCTCAGATGTTAAGTACCATAGTGCTCAGAGCCATTTGTACGATTTTGACAAAAAAATGTAAGGACTTCCGTATTTCTAAACGTGTGAACAAAAATCTTAAGTTCTAACATCAACATGTTTTGTAATGAACTGGTTTTAGACGGAGAAAGCAAGAAAAATGGTATTTATGTTTCATTAAGTCCACTCATGTTGTTTTATTTCAATAAAGCAAAACACGTTTGGTTACAAAAATATGCATTTTTTTGGAGTCGCAGGACAGATTTAACATACCTTCACAGCTTTCAGAAATAACCTCAGAAAGATGCAGGCCTCTTGAAAGAATGTGTAAATTGGGGAAGAGTTGTGTAAACCAACACTGTAGGTGACCGCCAGTAAAATGTTGGTTCTACTACTTTCGTTATTGCCAGGCATTGTGTGATTTTTCTTTCAAGAAATACCTGAGTACATAGCGTACAAACAGCCAGCGACAGCCACAATTTTCTTCTTCTTATCGTCCATACTTCCTAATATATAAACCACTTTCGAAGTGCCAAAATGCACTAGAATAAATAAAATATCTATAAACCACCACACTGTACAATGTACTTGCTGTGAGACAGTCATAATTGCTGATATCCATCGCCTGTGGCATCTAGCTTGCTGAGGAGCATCACTGTCTTGGGTCCATGGATAAACCATGAAAATCCGCCGAATTACGCCACACACAGACAGGCCCGGCCTGCGGGCGGATCGGTGAGACTAGATCCGACAAGCAGGGCCCACACATTATTAGAAAACTATAGGCTTCAGACCGGCAGGCCCGATCCGCTAGAAATACCCACAGAAATGGCCTGCGGTTTTGACCCATCACGGAAATCCACTCGTGTGGCCAGCTATTCACGTGCCACAGACACCATTTTGATGAAATCAGACCGCAGTGGTCATCCACGCAACAGATAACTTGCACAACTGCTCCGAGAATCAATGAGGATAGGTAGCAGTTCACCGTAAAGATGATCGCTGAGCCACAGACAGGCACAATCACACTCTCACAACTAGATTTTTGGCCAAAGCCTTTATCAGAAAACGAGAACGCTCACACTCTCACAGAATCACTCAGACACAATTCATGCACACATGACCGTTGTCTCTGGCTGCTGCGTCAACTATCTGTGAGAATCAGATCACAGTGTTGCCAATTGTAAAAAAACCGAGTCGCTAGATTCAATATCAAAAGTCGCTAGAAAGTCGCTAAAACTGATTTTACTAGGGGTGTACTGAAAATTTCGTGCTGTGAATGGTGCAGTAAGCCAGTGGGGGTAGTGGGGGGAGGCAATAAAATATTAATAAAAATTGTCTAATACGTAATTGCTATATTTTCTTAATTAAATGACGCTTGCAACAACATACATATAAAATACGCTAACGTTTAACTAAACATGTTATCATAATTGACACAACACATAAATTGTTGTTTCAATCACAGTAGTCAAATATACTAGAAATATACAACTATATTTGTAATAAATAAAGCAAGAACTCATATTAGGTTACAAAATATATACATACCGGTACGTGAGCTGTTCATCGTCGTCACTCAGAAGATCGAATAACCCTTCTGTTTCATGCACTGACAGAACTGTAGTTGATGTAGAGGGTTGAACGTCGCTCAAAAGATGATGTTGCAGTTCGACTGGTTTTGTCGCAAAAGAGTAACTTTTGTTCGTTCCAATAAGCTCCAATACGTCTGACGGTACATCAAAAGATGAACAATCTTTACTTTGTTTCTTCACCTGGTCTCTCAATATGATCAAAGCATTAACTGTCTTTACCGATAATCTGTTACGTTGTTTAGTTTTTATAATGTTAATAGAACTGAATATTCTTTCCATTTCTGCATTTGAATGCGGTAGGCGTAGAACAGTCATTGCTAGCTGTGAAATCAAAGAAAAAGGATTCTCCCCTGCGGCATTTTTATACTGCAAAACTTCACTCCAAAATCGAACAGTGTCAGTAGTGTTATTTCACCTAATGATGTTGATATTATGCCATTCTTGCAGCATGCCGTCTATGAAATCGGCACTAAAACCCAGTTCTTTGGCTACATCCGCTACAGCATTATTTTATTCACTTTTAGTGTTTCTTCAACATTCAGCATTGACATTTTTTTCAGCATCGTGACGTTACTTGGCAGTCTTTGTTGAATTTCTTTTAGGAGTGTCAGACTAAACTGAATGCATCTCTTTTTCAAATAAACTTTATTTTCTTCAGACAAACTTGACTCAGACAATTTCTGTTCAAACAAAAGCCAAGGTTCGGATTTGCGTACATACATTCGCTTGGAACTGGTGTTGTCAACAAATCAACAGTTGGAAAAACTATGTTTTGTCCGAGTGACTGCATGAGAGATACAACTGTATCTAGTAATTTAATGGGGTCATTCTCTTCCCCATTCAAAAGCTTTTATTGCTATTTGTATGTCTTTTAAAGCATGTTTAAGGTAAAACATGTAAAGATGATTTGAGTTGTCACAATACATCTTGTACAAAAGATCGGCATTGTAACAATTGTCTTGTAACATGGCAAGTGAAAAATGTAGCTTTAGTTCTTCCCACTGCTCCAGAATTCTTCGTATTGCTGTTTCAATTGAAAGCCAACGTGTTGCGCAGACCATCAAATTTTTTACTGGCTGTTTTTCACAATTTATGGTCTCATAAAAAACACAAGAACAGCAGCCAGATTTCTTTTGGGTGAAATGGAGAACCAATTGAAGGTTTCCCGTACAAGATACTCTATGTTTCTAGGTATGGTATTCACTGAGGCGTGCGAAACTGCAAGCTGAAGAGTGTGGCAAATGAAACGGATCAATACCAAATGCTTCAAACCATATTCTCTCTTGAGCTGTTCGAAAAGCCCATTGTTTATTCCAACCATTGCAGAAGCATTATCTGTGTCAATTCCTACCATATTAGCGATTGGAAGGTTGAGATCTTTCAAAGAATTCACAAGAACAGCAGCCAGATTTCTTGCCTCTGCAATTTCTACTACAGCGAGTTTGAGAAATGCTGATCTAATGGTTTGGTTGTTTACACTATAGTACCGTATAACGATACCTAGCATTTTAGATATTGATACATCTGTGGATTCATCTATTAGCACACTGTATTTTTGGTTACCTATATCTTTTACCAATGATTGTGTAAAATATGGAGCCAAAACTTCAGTTATAATGTTAGTGCACTTTGTACGATGTAACTGCATGTTTTTAGCGTCCTCGTCACTGGAAAGCACCTTCTTGCACAGTATTCCTAAATGATCTACAGCTAAAATAGAACAATGTTCAGCAATAAATAAAGAAAGGGCGCCTTCCACTCTGCTTGCTGTTCTAACTGTAGTTTTCGGAACAATTTTCACAGGTAAGGTGGGTTTGTGTTTTTTTTAAATCAATTTTTTGTTTATGATTAGTAGTTTTCAAATGTTTTCTAATATCACACAATTTAGCATAAAACTCTGTTGCACATACTTGACATCTTGCCTTGGATAAGTCTCCAACGACTGGTTTCAGCCACCCATTGAATTCAGGTTCTGCTTCCCATGCATCCCGATATTTTTGAGCGTACTGCTTCTTCTTCTGCGGTAAATCCATTATTAAGCTACCACAACATAAGTTTCACCAATTTATAATCACTGAAAATACATTAAAACTCAAGCAAACTAGAGGTCATGAAACAATCCACTCACTCGGTAACTCGATATCAGTCCTATTGTTCACTGTTTAAAACGTAATAATGTCTGAGATACCCCTACCGAATTGTTCTTGCGTTACCACTGTGCATGTGGTAATAATTTGACTGCGAGTTAACATTTCGAAAAATAAGAGGTTGCTGGACAGAAATGTATTTTATTATACTTAATATTATGTATGTTTTTTGTCAATTCGAAAAATAAAGGGAGTTCAAAAGTTAAAGAATTATAGATCGATACGCTATCGATGATAATAGGCTAGTGGGTAATGAATAATGAATTGTTCTTCAGTCAAGGTTTTCTTACTCTGTAGGCAATTCCCACACTCAGGTTTACTAAATGCTGAACAATGATACATGATCTGCTAAGAACTTAATTTAACTTAGTAAATATAGAACAAAGTCAGTGTAGTACCCATTCTATAGTTAAAATCTTAGTTTTTTTAATGAAAATACTGGCCCAAAATAGTTTTGATTTGTACTTCAGAAGTCGTCAGTACTCCAAAAGTCGCCAGATAAGTCGCTAAACAATTTTTGTCACTGAAAAGTTTTTTTTTTTTTTTTTTTTTTTTTTTTGTCGCTAAGACGAAGGCAAAAGTCGCCATTTCTAGCGACAAAGTCGCTTAATTGGCAACACTGTCAGATCCGAACAAACCACTTCTCACACCTTCCTGCCTCTCATCGGCAGCTGCTAGGCTAGCAGCAAGTAGCGGTGGCAGCACTGACTGCTAGCTGCGGTGAGGGGGAGGGGGAGGGGTATGGGTGGGTAGGAGAGAAGCAGGAAGAATAAGAGAGTAGGGAAGCGACGCACTTACACAGCTGCGCCCAGCCAGCGACGAATCGTGACATCTCAGTAAACAAACAATTCCACACTACTGAGAAAAAACGAGATTTTTCCAGTGTTTTCTTTTTTTTCAAATTTCCCTGATACGTTTGAAATTCCCTGATACTGCCTAATTTCCTTGATTTCCAGAACTGGTGGCAACCCTGGTGTAACTGTTTAACAGTATAATGTAGTCGGCCAGCCTATTTTCATAGTTTACTAGTACGAAATCACAATGCCTTTTTTTTACGAAATGCCTGCATGCTGTTTTGTATGAAATGAGTGTATATACAATGTGTAGACGTTACTTTGAGTTTTAGTGTGAAAATTCCAATCTTTTTTTATAGATTATTTTTGAAACGATTTTACGAAGCTATGTGCCATTTATGTACTTTCAAAATTTTTTGTCAAAACAGATTTACTCTTCACTTCTCTTCTTGGAAATCATCCTTAGCTCTACACACCAGTGTGGTAAACATTATTGCTTATCGTTGATTTCAATCAGCATTCCGTACCGCGCAGTTTTACAAAACTTGTACATGCTGTTTCATCGAGAACAGTAAAGTTTGAGACGATAGCAGAACGGAGAATTTCAAGTAAAAAATCGTCTTCAGTGAAATATATTTCGCTGTCTTGGATCGTGAAATTTTACAGATCATGAAAGCAGAAGTTTGTTTCCTCCGTCCTAGGCATCCGAAAAGCACTCCACGCCACCACTGGTAAAACAGGAACTGTCATGTTTTTCTACATATGTGACTGACTAGCAGAATTTTCGACTGGTGGGCCCCCACGAGAAATCCTGAACACCGACTGTTAATTTAAGAACAGTATATTCCGAAGCAGATGGGCTCGTTCATATTTTTGCTATACAAGGGAGACAGCAGCGTTCTCTAAATATTCGCCAGTTATACTGTTGCCAGCAAGAGTATTTCATAGCTGAATTATTGCGGGGGTATTTAGTTAAAATCGTGGGTAGCTGTTTCCTTAAGGGGTAGCCCTATTTGAACACATGAAAAATAGACGATTTACGTGACTTTTTTCAAGCAAAATAAAAAGTAATGTTAAACCTGATGATGTAGTTTTATTCCTTTTACTTCTGTCTTGAAGAAATCCCCATTTTTCCACATTGGACACTCCGTGTTACCGCTGAACCAAGTAGAATGACTCCTTGCAGCCGGAATTTCGGTCATCGGCAGGAGTTTCCGAAGCCGTCCTATTGGACGTGTAACAAATCAGTTTTGTAGAAGTCATTTTTAATATATTTTTCATCAGTAGACGTATGATAAAAGAGAACTATTAAGTTCTGACCAAATGGTGACGTGTTGAAACAAATATCGTTTTCTTCGCCCGTAAAATGGAGACAAAAGCGTGCACCGAAAATAGACTTTTGAAGAAATCGCGAAACGCCAGCGGACGGCGGTAGAGAATTCGATTTCGAATTCCGGCGTCAAATTCCGATCAAAATCGTATGTATCGTTCTCAAGCTATGTTTCCAAACAAAATTACGGTTTTGAGAAACTACGGTTTTGAGAAAAATGCGTTTAAAATTATGGGTTACATCTTTTGTAGTAAAGTTAAACACACCTCTAGTCAGCGATCACTTGACCTTACAGCAATCCTTCCACAACGAAAAGGTCATCCTCCACTTTCTCCGTGGCCATGGTGTTCCTGCGGGCCTCTTTTGTCATCCGCTGCTCAGCTCGCTCGATAAGCTTTTCGTCCGCTTTTGTGTTGCAGCTGGTTCAGCCTCAAGTTCTAACACGTTCATAATTTCACAATGCATGTTGCGCCATAGTTGAAATTACATATCGTCTATTTTGTTCCCGCTGTGGATGGTTTCCGGAGACAATTTCTCACAAATGGCCTTGTGACTCGATAACGGAGTATCTTGCGAACTTGGATGAACGCTACACTAAAGTAGACATCTCAAGGAACGTTTTAAGCCAAGAAAATCGAATGTTTCAATTGTTCAAATAGGATTATCCCTGTAAGTGTGCTTACATGGAAGACAGCTCACGTGAAATGGAGAAAAATATTGTAGAATCATATTACAACATAGCTGATCAAATTAAGGGGTTTTTAGAGCTCATGAATAAAGAGTAACGGTAATATAAAATGGAACGATCACGCAACATCTGTTGGGGTAGAGGTGAATGCAGAACTTACATTTGTTGGGAGAATTCTACGGACGCGATGTGTCTATAAAGAAGATAGCATACAAAATTCAAGCGTCAAGTATTCTTAAACAATATCTACGTGTTCGTGGTCTTCACTGAGTCACCCTGAAGATGGAAGACGATAGAAGAGTAGCGGTTTCTAGGGTTGTGATCAGCTGGTCAAAATCATATAACAACGTTTCAAATCTTCCTAGAAAACTTAAAATTGGGTCGGAATAAGAAGGCGTGTTTCTTCACGCTAAATATACACTACTACGCATTAAAATTGCTACAACACGAAGATGACGTGCTACAGACGCGAAACCTAGCCGACAGGAAGAAGATGCTGTGATATGATTACGTTTTCAGGTTGGCGCCGGTGGCGACACCTACAACGTGCTGACATGAGGAAAGTTTCCAAACGATTTCTCATACACAAACAGCAGTTGACCGGCGTTGCCTGGTGAAACGTTGTTGTGATGCCTCGTGTAAAGAGGAAAAATGCGTACCATCACATTTCCGACTTTGATAAAGGTCGGATTGTAGCCCATCGCGATTGCGGTTTATCGTATCGCGACACTGCTGCTCGCATTAGTCGAGATCCAATGACTGTTAGCAGAATATGGAATCGGTGTGTTCAGGATGGTAATACGGAACGCGGTGCTGGATCCCAACGGCCTCTTATCACTAGCAGTCGAGATGACAGGCATCTTATCCGCATGGCTGTAACGTATCATACAGCCACGTCTCGATCCCTGAATCAACAGCTGTGGACGTTTGCAAGACAACAACCATCTGCACGCACAGTTCGACGACGTTTGCAGCAGCATGGACTATCAGCTCGGAGACCACGGCTGCGGTTACCCTTGACGCTGCATCACAGACAGGAGCGCCTGCGGTGGTGTACTCAACGACGAACGTGGGTGCACGAATGGCAAAACGTCATTTTTTCGGATGAATCCAGGTTCTGTTTACAGCATCATGATGGTCGCATCCGTATTTGGCGACATCGCGGTGAACGCACATTGGAAGCGTGTATTCGTCATCGCCACACTGGCATATCACCCAGCGTGATGTTATGGGGTGCCATTGGTTACACAAATCGGTCACATCTTGTTCGCATTGACGGCACTTTGAACATTCGACGTTAACATTTCAGATGTGTTACGACCCGTGGCTCCATCCTTCATTCGATCTCTGCGAAACCCTACATTTCAGCAGGATAATGCACGACCGCATGTTGCAGGTCCTGTACGGGCCTTTCTGGATACAGAATATGTGCGACTGCTGCCCTGGTCAGCACATCCTCCAGATTTCTCATCAACTGAAAACGTCTGGTCAATGGTTGCCGAGCAACTGGCTCGTCACAATACGCCAGTCACTACTCTTGATGAACTGTGGTATAGTGTTGAAGCTGCATGGGCAGCTGTACCTGTACACGCCATCCGAGCTCTGTTTGACTCAATGCCCAGGCGTATCAAGGCCGTTATTACGGCCAGAGGTGGTTGTTCTGGGTACTAATTTCTCAGGATCTATGCACCCAAATGGCGTGAAAATGTAATCACATGTCAGTTCTAGTATATTTGTCCAATGAATACTCGTTTATCATTTGAATTTCTTCTTGGTGTAGCAATTTTAATGGCCAGTAGTGTACTTGGCAAAATTCCAGTCTAGTATCTTATGATCCGCTTCAAGGTGGTGAATGCAAGGTAGTGAGACCAAATTACGAAGGGAACAGGCAGTATTTTTCTGTAAGTTCCGCAGAGTGGGGTAGCGCAGCGGTTAACACACTGGCTTCGCATTTGGGAGGATGGCGGTTCAAATCCGCGTTCGGACATCCAGATTCAGTTTTTCTGTGGCTTTCCTACACCGCTTAAGGCAAATGCCGGGATGGCTCCTCCGAAAGGACGCGGCCGCTTTCCTTTTCCATTCTTTCCTAATGCGAGCTTGTGCTCCGTGTATAATGACCTCGTTATCGATGGGACGTTAAACACTAATATCCTCCTCCCGAAGCTTCTTTCTCGACTTGAACAGAAGCCAAAGAATAATGCAAATCATTTCTGCCGTGCATTGACTACAGCCAGACTCTAAAGACTTTCAGAGGCTCAATGTTCCAGTGCGGATGTGCTGAAATACAGGGTGCAGCTGGCCGACGCAGGTCGATGAACGCACAGGTGTAGCGCGGATTACCGACACACACGGCGCTCTTACGTATTCCTGATTGCAATTTAAACCTGCTGCTTGCTGGTAACATGAATATTTATAACAGTCTCGCGCAGCTTGATACGCGCCAGTATCATGTTCGTTTATTAGCTTTGAGATGGTAGCGCCATAGTAGCTCGTGAAAAATAGCGCGGGTCGTTTCGTATCTGCAGAGTACGGGGTTTTAAAGTTTACTGTTTCGTTTTTGGGCAACAGAGATGGGTTTGTGGAAGACAGATTTTTTTTCTGGTTCCACCACTGTATGCATGCTAATGAAGTAGTGGACGGGTTCCAGAGAGAACACTCACGTGCAGAATTTCTTTATGGATTGGCGTGCAATATACAAAAATGCTGGGAAAACTGCAACAGCAGATCTTTTATCTCGTACGTAGAGGAGCTCCTTTCAGAGTGGCAGTGTAGCTAGATGCTACAAATTCTACGTGTATCAAAATTTGCTGCTCTGTGCCTCCTAAAACACACTGCTTGAAAAAAAAAAAAAAAAAAAGAAAAAGCGAAGCACGAGAAGACGTGTTCGGATGTCAAATTAACTGTGTACATGTACGCACCATCTGCGAGTGTGTAAATTGCGAGTATTACAGAACTACAGTTCTCTCTCTGACACATAGAAGGTTTTTTTCCCCTTTATTGTTATTTCCATTCCCCATCAGGGGCGGGCTGGCAGCAGCATGTCTGCATGTGCGCTGCTCTTCAGCCAAAAGACAATTATGATACAACAGAAGACTTTTAAAATTACGAAGGAGAAAATATGGCGGAAAAAAATATACGAGGGTGAGTCAAATGAAAACCTTAAATTTGTAATAACAAATCAAAATTTCGCGCCGTTATCGTGTAAGTTGGTAAGCGTGCTACAAACAGCGTACAGAATGGCCTGTAGGTGGCAGCATAGTGCAGATGGACACATACCGTCGCAGCATCAGTATAAATATAGCCGCCCCACTTGCGACTTGCACCAGGGAAGAACAGCGTTCTGGTATTCGGTTTTTGCGTAGTAAAGGTGCGAAACCTATTGAAATTCTTCGACGAATGAAGGTTCAGTACGGTGATGCATCTTTGTCACAGCAGCAAGTCTACGAATGGAGTAGGAAGTTCGCAAATGGTATGACTTCAGTGGAAGATGCTCCTCGTCCAGGTCAGGCACAACGAGTTGTGACTCCATAGAACATTGCAGCACTTGAAGCCATAGTGAAGGAAAACCGCCGAGTGACACTGAATGACATTGCAGCATGTTTACAGATTAGTCATGGGTCAGCACACCACATTGTGCATGATGTGCTCCAGTTTCACAGAGTGTCTGCAAGATGGGTGCCACGGCAGATGACGCCTGAAATGAGAGAACGACGTGTTGATGCTTGTGAAGAACTTATTCGGCGCTTTGAACGAGAAGGCGATGGCTTCCTTGCAAGAATCGTTACTGGGGACGAAACCTGGGTTCACTTCCACCCACCGGAAACGAAGAGAGCGAGCATGGAATGGCGCCATTCCTCATCACCAAAACCAAACAAGTTTCGAACAGAACCATCAGCAGGGAAGGTTACGCTGATTCTCTTTTGGGACGAAAAAGGCGTCATTTTGGAGCATTACATGCCTAGAGCGATCACTGTCAACCAGTGCATTATACACAAAAAAATGGCTCTGAGCACTATGGGACTTAACATCTGTGGTCATCAGTCCCCTAGAACTTAGAACTACGTAAACCTAACTAACCTAAGGACATCACACACATCCATGCCCGAGGCAGGATTCGAACCTGCGATCGTAGCGGTCACGCGGTTCCAGACTGAAGCGCCTAGAACCGCACGGCCATGCATTATACACAGATCTCCTAAAAATTCATCTGCGGCCTGCAGTCAAATCAAAGTTACGTGGATTGCTGTCCGCAGGTGTCTTTTGCAACATGACAATGCAAGACACTGCCCGTACAACAGTTGCAACAACCACAGAGCTGCATTTTGAGTGTCTTCCTCATCCACCACACCCACCAGACCTTGCCCCAAGTGATTTCCATACGTTTGGACCACTCAAAGACACAATGGGAGGAAAGAAGTTTCGTTCTAATTAAGAGGTACGCCACGCGGTGCATCAGTGGTTGCATGGACTACCAAAAGATTTTTTTTCTAAAGGAATTTATGCACCTTGTATGTGCTGGAGGACTTGCATTGAGCGTGGGGGAGATTGTTGAAAAGTGGTACAGCTTTGTACTACTTCTGCACAATAAATAATATTTAAAAAATATTTAAGGTTTTCATTTGACTCACCCTCGTAAAAAGTGGGGGGAGGGGAATATAATGGAAGAGAACAGACACAAAGGGGGAGACTGTAAGATGGAGATAAAAACTTTAAGAAAGTATTGTGCACAAAAAACCTCACACTGGGACAATTAAAAGCTCATAAGGCAAAGTATGGCTGCAGCATAAAAGTATCGATGGATGGCGTAGCACATAACGAGCACTGACAGTAACACTATGTTCAAGTCCAGCAGACAACTAAAATCACAGCTCTTGACGCCCAGGAGAACACCACCAAACACAACACTGACGTAGCACACTGATGAGGATGAGCAAAACACAGGATCTGTCAGGGGCAAGGAGATGAGGGAGAAGGGGAAAAGGGAAGAAAGGATGGAGGGGGGTAGAGGAGGGGGGGGGAGGTGGGCGGGGGCTCGTCGAAGACTTACGAGGGCTATTAGAGTGCATTATGGTTGTTCATGTTTAGCGCTGTGATCATGGTTGGTAGGATATATGAGAGTTTCCGCGCATTCGACTGAGAGGGCGTTCTCAGAACCTGACATACCGGGTGTTTCTAAGTTAGTTATACAAATGTGATCTTTAATTTACAGAAATGTTTGATAAAGCACTGAATGCATTAAACCCTCAAGTTTCATTCCCCCTAACACTCAGTTCGCGACGTTCCCGCTAGGTGGTAAGCATGAATAGTCTCTGTATTCCAGCAGTCATCATAGAGTCGTATAACGATGCAGAGGTTGCGCAGTGTTGTTTATGGTTTCATGAATCCAAATCCGCTACTGCAGTTCAGAGAACACTTTCAAAGACGAACTGATAGTGGCGGCTTGTCAGTATACATACTGGATGTCACAGACTTTTAAATTCAGATAAATACGAGAGTGTGAAATTAATAGCATCCGCTGTGTAGCAGTTATGCTTATCAACATATTTATACAACTTCAGCTGTTGCCTATAATAATAATAATAATAGATTTACAACTTTGCTTCCGCCGTTTTGCAATAGATGGAATTAGCGGCAAGTGGGGTTCAGATGGTTGGTCATAGGTGTAAAACCGTAAGCTTAGGCATCTGTAAACATAATGACATAAAAATATTAGTCACTTTGTGATGGTATCATAAGGTTATTCTCGATTACGTACGTCAACTTACGTACCCATTTCTCGCCATTTGCGGGAAGTTTTAATTTTCTGCTTAACATGAAGAAATCTGCGGCTGTGACTCTTAAAATGCTGGGTAAAACTGTAAGAGGTCCATGACTAAGGAATTTATTGCTAGCGCACTCGAGCAGATGTAACTTCGATGTAGTGCTCACGCGCTGCCTGCGATATGTAAGCTACAATAGACCAGAGAGCAGTGTCGGCAGCAGTAGTTGTAGTAGCTCGTAGACGGGCGGTTGGATGAGGTCGCTCTTAGAGAGCAGTTGTCTAGTTGTATAGCTCACAGAGAGCACTTGTGTCCTGTATGGGATTATCAAGGCCGGTCGTGGAGAACGATGGCGGTGCGTGAGCGATGTGTTATAAGATAAAAGCAAAAATTATTATTATTTATTGCCGCGCGCATATGTAATTTGCAACAACTCATTTTGTACTGTTATTATATCAAAGTCACATGTAAATAATTTTCAATACTCTTTCAATAATGACAGTCATTCATCTGAATTTAAAGTTTTTACTAATTTCTCCTATCCACAGTCATGCCAATTATCGTAAATAAAATTAGTTGTTTTTCATACATAACAAAATCTAGTGGCCAGCATTGCATTGGGCTGTGCCAGAAAAATTTCTTATAGGAGCAGATATATACGAGTTATCCGGCGACTTAATTGAGGTAAGAATTTTCAGTTTATTCAGAATGACTTTTCAGGGCCCTGACCCACCATTGCTGACGTCCAGATTTACCAGTTTGGATTCACAGTCAGTTAATTATTGAAAGGTTTTATATATGAGTCAGATATAAATCGAGAGGTTAGACACATTTTCATTGCGAGGTTACGGAAATAAACTATTGGTAGGTTGCAAGACCAATGGTGAGGGAATTATTAGTGGAAGTACGTGCAGAGAAGTTTTCACTGCCTGAAGATCGGTGATTTGGTGTTGAAGACCGGCATGGCGGGGGAAAATAGAACGTTTTCGTAGCTACTGAAGCAGACAAAGACAGTCACAGGACATCATTATTGAAAGCAGTTGATGTGTTCGAGCCCAGCACTGAAACACAAACGGCCGCAATACAGCAATAGACACGTAAAGGTAATTTTGCAGTTGGTCAGTGCTCGACCCCATGTCGCAAAACCTGTCAAAATACAGATGGAAACGTTGAAATGAGAAGTCCTATCCCTCCCGCCGTATTCTCCGTTCGTTGCTCTCTCTGGCTACCACCTTTTTTTATCAATGGCATACAGTCTGGCTGACCAGCACTTCCGATCATATGAACAAGTGCAAAATTGAATCGATTCGTGGATCCCCACAAAAAACGCCCAGTTCTTCCGCAACGGGATTCGTATGCTATCCGAAAGATGGGAGAATGTAGTGGCCAGCGATGGGTAATACTATGAATCATAATTTCTTTGTAAGTTTTTCACAATAAAGTCCTGAACTTCGAGAAAAAACGGCGGAAGCAAAGTTGTAGATCTAATAATAATAATAATATTAATAATAATAACAATAATGACAGAAGTCATACCACAATACAGAATCAAACAATAAACACCTGATATTACAGCAAGCATATTATTAAAGATCCCAATAACACAACCGATAAATGCAGACTTTGCAAACAACAAATAGAAACAGTAAATCACATCACAAGCGAATGTACAATACTAGCAAATACAGAATACCCCAGAAGACATGACAATGTAGCAAAAATAATACATCAACAACTTGCCATACAACATAAACTAATAAAACAATATGTTCCCACATACAAGTATGCACCACAAAATGTACTGGAGAATGATGAATACAAATTATATGGAACAGAACCATTATAACAGATAAAACAACACCACATAACAAACCGGACATCATACTCACCAATAAAAAGAAGAAATTAACACAACTAATCGAAATATCCATACCCAATACAACAAATATACAGAAGAAAACAGGAGAAAAAACTGAAAAATACATCCAACTGGCTGAGGAAGTCAAAGACATGTGGCATCAGGATAAAGTTGACATCATACCAATTATACTATCAACTACAGGAGTCATACCACACAATATGCACCAGTACATCAAGGCAATACAGATACATCCAAACATATATATATATATATATATATATATATATATATATATATATATATATATATATATATACAACTACAGAAATCTGTAATTATTGACACATGTTCAATTACCAGAAAGTTCCTAAATGCAATGTAACATATACCGTACAGTTAAAAGGAAGTCACGCTTGATCAAGGTCCGCGTCACTTTCCATTTTTGACCAGACATAACGTCCGAGAAAAGAAAGAACAATAATAATAATAGTAATAGTAATAATAATATGGATAACTTGTCTCAAAAAAGAAAGAATTGTTCTTGTCGAATTTTGTTGTTTTGTACATAATTCAGTACAGTTTATGGCAAGAACAATATAATGTTCAAGCTTTCACAAGTGTCCGTTTTGCATTTTTTGTAAGTGGGAATTTTCGTACTTTTTTTGTTTCTTCGGACATACGTACAATATCACTAATAAATGTATTACTTAACGAATTACCTTCCACGTTGAAAATCAGACATTCTTACGTTGCACCTACACAGCAACTTACGCTTATTATACAATTCTTTGTTAAATGTTCGCTTCTGTCACGCTTATTTGATTTCGTCTCTTTCTCAGACAACGGTATCTGGTCTGGAAGCCGTAGTTCCTTTGCGACTAACTTTCGCAGATAATTTTCTTTCCTGTTAGCGCTTAAAACAGGTTCAACATAGTTCATGTTGTCCCTGCACAAGATAGCCGATTCCTGCACAGTAAATAACCAACTCCCAATACAAACTGCAGTTTACGGAAATGATCTAATTTAAGCAGTACTACCTACCAACAAGGTCACTTGACTAGAGTACAAATGAGGCGCTGAAAACTATAAGGGCTAAACACACACCGTCTTCGACCCCGCTTTTAAGTGAATATCAGAGAAACCAGTGAGACACCTTTTCGTGAATGTTCATATACAGGATGGTCCATTGATAGTGACGGAGCCAAATATCTCACGAAATAAGCATCAAACGAAACAACTACAAAGAACGAAACTCGTCTAGCTAGAAGGGGCATACCAGATGGCGCTATGGCTGGCCCGCCAGACGGCGCTGCCATAGGTCAAACGGATACCAACTGCGTTTTTTAAAAATAGGAACCCCCTTTTTTATTACATATTCGTGTAGTACGCAAAGAAATGTGAATGTTTTAGTTGGACCACTTTTTTGGCTTTGTGATGGCGCTGTAATAGTCACAACGTGTAAGTACGTGGTATCACGTAACGTTCCGCCAGTGCGGACGGTATTTGCTTCGTGATACATTACGCGTGTTAAAATGGACCGGTTACCAACTGCGGAAAAGGTCGATATCGCGTTGATGTGTGGCTCTTGTGATCAAAATGCATAACGGGCGTGTGCTATGTATGCTGCTCGGTATCCTGGACGACATCATCCTAGTGTCCGGACCGTTCGCCGGATAGTTACGTTACTTAAGGAAACAGGAAGTGTTCAGCCACATGTGAAACGCCAACCACGACCTGCAACAAATGATGATGCCCAAGTAGGCCATGACTAGTATTAGTACGCAATCTGACTGCATAAAATAACAATAAAGAATGAAAGGAAATTTCCGTTAACACAATTGATTAATTAAGTCCCCTGCAACTATAAAAGCTACGAAACAACAAGGCACAAGTGTAACTGTTCTGTGTGTGGTAGTGTGGTTCAACGTACATGTATCTGGCACGGTTCTTCCTCAATACGACAAGAAATCTTAAACACATTTACAATGAACTAATTGAAAAACTACAAATACTATAATTGCACGTAGAAACCAGAATTAAAGTCTAATACATGAACACGAGCCAGATGCTTTGTTGACTGAACCTGTGACCAAGAAGCATTGTTATTTAGGAAATTTGAAATAAAAATTTTTTTGTTACCTTCATATATATTGACGAAAAATACACTGTGATCATTGCAACATCTTCAATCTATACATTACACCAACCGAACAGCATCTACTCTCTCGCCCAACAGAAGAACAACTGCACACGACATGCTCTCAACTAGTACTGCTCTCGACATCCTCTCAACAAGCATTTCCCACGGCAACCTTTGAACTACAACTGCCCCAGTGGAGGCGGCGGAATAATACTCTTTGGCGCAATCTCTGGCGCTGTGACTCAGTGTAGCCACCTTTCAACAAATGGTGCGAGAATCGGGAATCTCAAAAACGTCGGTGTTGAGAATGCTACATCAACATCGATTGCACCCGTACCATATTTCTATGCACCAGGAATTGCATGGCGACGACTTTGAACGTCGTGTACAGTTCTGGCACTGGGCACAAGAGAAATTACGGGACGATGACAGATTTTTTGCACGCGTTCTGCTTAGTGACGAAGTGTCATTAACCAGCAGCGGTAACGTAAACCGCCATAATATGCACTATTGGGCAACGGAAAATACACGATGGCTGCGACAAGTGGAACATCAGCGACCTTGGCGGGTTAACGTATGGTGCGGCATTATGGGAGGAAGGGAAGGATAATTGGCCCCCATTTTATCGATGGCAGTCTAAATGGTGGAATGTATGCTGATTTCCTACGTAATGTTCTACCGATGTTACTACAAGATGCTTCACTGTATGATAGAACGGCGGTGTACATCCAACATGATGGATGTCCGGCACATAGCTCGCGTGTGATTGAAGTGGTATTGAATAGCATATTTCATGACAGGTGGATTGGTCGTCGAAGCACCTTACCATGGCCCGCACGTTCACCGGATCTGATGTCCCCGGATTTCTTTCTGTGGGGAAAGTTGAAGGATATTTGCAATCGTGATCCACCGACAACGCCTCACAACATGCGTCAGCGCATTCGCAATGCATGTGCGAACATTACGGAAGGTGAACTACTCGCTGTTGAGAGGAATGTCGTTAAACGTATTGCCAAACGCATTGAGGTTGACCGACATCATTTTGAGCATTTACTGCATTAATGTGGTATTTACAGGTAATCACGCTGTAACAGCATGCGTTCTGAGAAATGATAAGTTCAGAAAGGTACATGTATCAAATTGGAACAACCGAAATAAAATGTTGAAACGTACCTACGTTCTGTATTTTAATTTAAAAAACCTACCTGTTACCAACTGTTCGTCGAAAATTGTGAGCAATATGTTTGTGACTATTACAGCGCCATCTATTACAAAGCGAAAAAAGTAGTGCAACTAAATCATTCATATTTCTTTACGTACTACACGAATATGTAATAAAAAATGGGGGTTCGTATTTTAAAAATCGCAGTTGATATCCGTTTGAGCTATGGCAGCGTCATTTAGCGGGCCACCCATAGCGCCATCTGGTTTCCCCCTTCAAGCTAGACAAGTTTCGTTTTTTGTAGTTTTTTTGTTTGACGCTTATTTCGTGAGATATTTGGCCTGGTTATGATCAATGGACCACGCTATATATCTACAATGTAGAGATAAACCTGACCCAGCCTACGATCAACAGATGTCAGAAGCATGAATAAATGCTACAGTCTCAGAATTGAGTATGATGTGCTTTATGGTTCTTGGCACCTCAAATGGATTACTGTATTATAAGACTAAAAACATGATATACTGCATCTCATTCAGAATCTCTCAAAAGATAAACATATACTGATGTCCGATTTAATTTTACTATATAGTAAGTGAATCAGCATACTTGACTGTGCTACCATCTAGCGGGATTTACGCTAAGTGAAGTCTACTGCAGTGTGCTACCACCTGGTGGCATTGACGTAACCTTGTAGCAGTGAGGGCTAGCTGTGCACAGCGAGAGCTGTCCATGTTGTGTATTAAATCCGTATGAACTTGGCCCGTAAGGCAATTTCGTCACGCATGTAGCGCATGCGCATAAGCTCTGTAAAATGTGTACAAGTGAAGGTGCAAAAGTTAAGGTGTTCACGTGCTCCTGTCCTCACACCACAGCCGCCACTGTTATTAATTAATATACCTGTTTCACTAAAAATGGCTGTGTATCACATAGCCTACATCGCCATGTCAGGGTTGGCCAGCAGTGTCTGTTGCAACAATTGAACAAGTTCGGCAGCCTTACATACATAGTCCGAGTAAATCAACGAGACGTGCCACCTCAGAATTGAAGATTCCTAGTGTTACAATATGGAAGGTATTATGGAAACGCTTGTCATTGGAATGCTACAAACTGGAACTGTTGGAAGCATTAAGAGAAAGTGAAAAAGAAAAACGAGCTGTGTTTTGTGTAGAAATGTTTAACAAAATGCAGACTGGAAACGATTTCCTTCATAAAATTGTGTTCAGTATCGAAGCCACCTTCTATATCAGTGGTAAAGTGGATCGGCATAGTGTTCGGAGATGGGGTGAGCAGAAACCACATCACATAATTGAACAAGTACGGGACTCACCTAAGGTAAATGTTTTTTGCCGTTTAATCTGTAACAGGATTTATGGTCCTTTCTTTCTTGCCGAGCCAGTATAATTAGACATCTAACCTGGGCATACCTGAACATTATCTAATGCCTCAATTACAACAGGAACTGGCACAGAATTTATTTTCCAGCAAGATGGCGTGCCTCCACATTATCATCGTGAAGTTTTCGTCTATCTCTGTTGGAATGTGCTGACTTGGATTTGACATGGTGGAGCAATATCCTAATTTAATCCCATTGGACTTCTGTGTCTTCTGATCTGGTAAACGTCGAAGAGCTGCGACAACGAATAACACAAACAGTTGCCACCATACATTAAGATTTGCTCCGTAGCATTTGGGAGGAAATTGATTACAGATGGGACATTTGTAGTGTTGCTAAAGATAGTCATATGAAACATTTGTAAATAAAACTTTAAGATGTACTGCATTCAGTGCTGTATCAATGTATTCTGCAAGTTGTTTATCTTTTTTTTTACAATTGAGGAGTATTATGGGCCGGCCGGGTTGGCCGTGTGGTTCTAGGCGCTTCAGTCTGGAACTGTCTCACCGCTACGGTCGCAGTTTCGAATACTGCCTCGGGCATGGATGTGTGTGATATCCTTAGATTAGTTAGGTTTAAGTAGTTCTAAGTTCTAGGGGACTGATGACCACAGATGTTAAGTCCCATAGTGCTCAGAGCCATTTGAACCATTTTTGAGTGTTATGGAGTATGGGCATAATTGGATTTACGTCCTTATTCCGTCAAAGTGCTAAATCGATACCTCCATATTTGAATTAACCACCCTGAAAATTTCAGCTCGATGTCTTTGGTGAAGACGAAGCAATCATCTTAAGAAGGCAGTGAATGACTGGCAGTTGTCACATTGTTTACTGCATATCGGTTATTGTATCGACTCTGAGCTGTGTTGTGTGTTAACTTGTGTGATATAATAAGTGAGTAGCAATGAGTCGGAAAATGACTTTACAGACAGAAAGAAGACAGTGTGAGCGGAATTTTGGCATTTATGGAAGAATGTTGAAGAAGATGGAAATTGTATATTCAAAAGAAGAGTATGTCATAAACCTTAAACAATGCAGGGAGAAACTAGAGCCATTTAAAGTCATTGTCGTAAGTAAGATTGGAATGAAAGTTTAATGGGCTTCTTCTCATCAAAGCCATAGGGGAAATTTCCTTTCCTGACCCCAGAGGGTCGCTACCAATACAGTGTGGCGCACGAAACCCAGCCCCAAATACAGATTGCTCGCCAGTTACGCACAGACTGTTGCCCGCCAGGAGCAGATACGACAGCAATTAGATAAGCATGTAATAATAAGATAATAAAGAAATAATGGATAAACTAATGCGAAAGTCTATATTTACTGCACTGACTTTGTCTTTTACATTACATTACATTAGATGGTGAAAATCATCTACCACATCAGTTCTCAGAATCACATTGCAAATATTGTCCTCCAAGCCTTCCAACGTTATTTTTGGCATTTGCATACACTTTTCCGTTGAGACCGCCCCACAGATAACAGACACGAGTGGTTAGGTCTGGCGAACCCGGCAGCCACAATCCTTTGCTGACAGTCCTCTCTTCTATGAATCTTTCATGAATTCGTGAGATTGAATTGCGTGAACGTCCATGGGGGCAGGCGGGTGGGTGGGGGGAGGGAAGGACGGGGGGGGGGGGGGAGATTCACATATGCACAGCAGTGTTTACTCTTGTTTCTAAAAGTATGGGACCTGCAATCCGATTTGATGACACGCCACATCACTCCGATTTTTTCGGCGTGGAGAGGTTTCTCATTCATAGCAAAGGGATTGTTTTCGACCGGTATCTGGTGTCCTGGTAGTTCACATGACGTTTCAGATGGAGCCAGACTTCGTCACTCACGAAACACAGCAGTGGATCCAACACTGCATTCACGACTGCTTGACATAGCCACGTACAGTAATTCACACGCTTTGTCTTACCTTCCTACTTCAGTTCTTGACACATGCCATTTTGTAGGGCTTCATCCCCATGGGGTGTAAAACGTTCACGTGTTGCGTCCACTTCTTTGGACTCTGGATCACTCGTGTTCGAATATCTGCGATCACAGTAGGTGTAGGAGGCTATATTCCTTTTTTGCGTTTGAAATTGACTCTTCAGCTCACCACTTTGCCTCAAAATCCTGTATACCGCTCTTTGCTGGCCTGGAAACGCCAGGAAACTTCTTTGAAGAAAAGCCCCCCGTTTCCTTAAATGAGCCGCTGGAAACGTACGCCTCCGTTACTGCGGCTCCTTTTTTTTTTTTTTTTAAAGAAGGGGATACATCGCGCTGAGATATTTAATTCTCGTATGTCAACCAAGTCGCAACGGCTTCCGTAATGACAATACAAAACGTAGTCGCAACCTTTTCGTACTAATGGATGACAATTTGAGGCGACAGCGAGAAGTCTAGTACTCGGGGCCGATTTTTCGTGCGCCGCGCAACACTTCCTATATACAGGGTGTTACAAAAAGGTACGGCCAAACTTTCAGGAAACATTCCTCACACACAAAGAAAGAAAATATGTTATGGGGACATGTGTCCGGAAACGCTTACTTTCCATGTTAGGGTTCATTTTATTACTGCTCTTCAAATCACATTAATCATGGAATGGAAACACACAGCAACAGAACGTATCAGCGTGACTTCAAACACTTTGTTACAGGAAATGTTCAAAATGTCCTCCGTTAGCGAGGATACATGCATCCACCCTCCGTCGCATGGAATCTCTGATGCGCTGATGCAGACCTGGAGAATGGCGTATTCTAGCACAGCCGTCCACAATACGAGCACGATGAGTCTCTACATTTGGTACCGGGGTTGCGTAGACAAGAGCTTTCAAATGCCCCCATAAATGAAAATCAAGAAGGTTGAGGTCAGGAGAGCGTGGAGGCCACGGAATTGGTCCGCCTCTACCAATCCATCGGTCACCGAATCTGTTGTTGAGAAGCGTACAAACACTTCGACTGAAATGTGCAGGAGCTCCATCGTGCATGAACCACGTGTTGTGTCGTGCTTGTAAAGGCACATGTTCTAGCAGCACAGATAGAGTATCCCGTATGAAATCATGATAACGTGCTCCATTGAGCGTAGGTGGAAGAACAAACTAAAATGAGCTCTAACATGGAAATCAAGCGTTTCCAGAGACATGTCCACATAACATCTTTTCTTTATTTGTGTGTGAGGAATGTTTCCTGAAAGTTTGGCCGTACCTTTTTGTAACACCCTGTAGATATCTTACAGTTGTGTCCCCTCTGGCGCCCTTCCCAGCTCGTCGTCCCATGAGGCGGTCTGTGTCGCTTGTGTCTTATGCGGGCCCCTGGTTGTCAGAGAGCATCCCTCAGGAGACGATGCAACTGCTTTTTGACTCGTGCATCTACGTCTTCATCTACATAGATCAGTGGTTCCCAACCTTTCTTAGACTACTACCCCTGAGTGCAATTTGATGTTAGCTACTGTCCCAGGCCTCCCCCCACTTGTTGCCCACCCTCTGCCCCTCCCTCTCCCCCTCCCTCTCCACGCCCACTAACACCAACTTTACCGCCTAACTACACTACTGGCCATTAAAATTGCTACACCACGAAGATGACGTGCTACAGACGTGAAATTTAACCGACAGGAAGAAGATGCTGTGATATGCAAACGATTAGCTTTTCAGAGCATTCACATAAGGCTGGCGCCGGTGGCGACACCTACAACGTGCTGACATGAGGAAAGTTTCCAACCGATTTCTCATACACAAACAGCAGTTAACCGGCGTTGCCTGGTGAAACGTTGTTGTGATGCCTCGTGTAAGGAGGAGAAATGCGTACCCTCACGTTTCCGACTTTGATAAAGATCGGATTGTAGCCTATCGCGATTGCGGTTTATCGTATCGCGACATTGCTGCTCGCGTTGGTCGAGATCCAATGACTGTTAGCAGGATATGGAATCGGTGGGTTCAGGAGGAAAATACGGAACGCCGTGCTGGATCCCAACGGCCTCGTATCACTAGCAGTCGAGATGACAGGCATGTTATCCGCATGGCTGTAGCGGATCGTGCAGCCACGTCTAGATCCCTGACTCAACAGATGGGGACGTTTACAACCCAACAACCAACTCCACGAACAGTTCGACGACGTTTGCAGCAGCACGGACTATCAGCTCGGAGACCATGGCTGCGGTTACTCTTGACGCTGCATCGCAGACTGGAGCGTTTGCGATGGTGTACTCAACGACGGACCTGGGTGCACGAATGGCAAAACGTCATTTTTTCGGATGAATCCAGATCCTGTTTTCAGCATCATGAGGGTCGCATCCGTGTTTGGCGACATCGCGGTGAACGCACATTGGAAGCGTGTATTCGTCATCGCCATATTGGCGTATCCCTGGCGTGATGGTATGGAGTGGCATTGGTTACAGGTCTCGGTCACCTCTTGTTCACATTGACGGCACTTTGAACAGTGGACGTTACATTTCAGATGTGTTACGACGCGTGGCTTCACTCTTCATTCGATCCCTACGAAACCCTACATTTCAGCATCCAAGCTCTCTTTGACTCAATGCCCAGGCGTATCAAGGCTGTTATTACAGTCAGAGGTGGTTGTTCTGGGTATTGATATCTTAGGATCTATGCACCCAAATGCGTGAAAATGTAATCACATGTCAGTTCTAGTATAATATATTTGTCCAATGAATACCCGTCTATAATCTGCACTTCTTCTTGGTTTAGCAATTTTATTGGCCAATAGTGTAACTATACTGTAGAATCAAAGACTTTTCTTGGAACACTTTCATCTTTAAAAAGATAGGTGAATTATATTTAGTTTGTCTGTGTGTGTGTGTGTGTGTGTGTGTGTGTGTGTGTGTGTGTGTGTGTGTGTGCGTGTGTGTGTGTGTGTGTGTGTATGTGTGTGTGTGTGTGTGTGTGTGTTCAAGTTTTTGTTTATGTGTTACAATGAATGAGGAAGGAATTCATGGTGCATGGCAAGTGCTACTTACAACTCCTTCTCACAAAAGAAAGCTAACTATCCATTGTGAGGTAGATACTTGTTACAAAACATACTTCCCCTGCATTCCTCCTCTCCATTGTGGCACTTGCTTCACGCACGCACTACAGCCTTATTTAAAATCAACCAAGTTAAAATCTGTGCACAATACTTACTGTTCGTAAATCACTTGATTGCTGCGCTCATTACTTCTGAACTGGCAGAAATTGGAAAACTTGATGCTGTCAGTGCTTTGTGTCTGTCCACAGCCACTAACAGTAATAATAATAATAATAATACTGTGTTCATCATTATAATAGCCCTTCTATAGTTATTGCTGTGTCGTGCTATCAATTGATTCATTTACCTGTTTCCAAGCGAGTAAAGAAACAATTTCTGGACTGCTGTAGGTCCTATCTACAATTTGGAGAAGACATTTTCTTGAGATGTTTATCATTTGTTACTTATACACTCCTGGAAATTGAAATAAGAACACCGTGAATTCATTGTCCCAGGAAGGGGAAACTTTATTGACACATTCCTGGGGTCAGATACATCACATGATCACACTGACAGAACCACAGGCACATAGACACAGGCAACAGAGCATGCACAATGTCGGCACTAGTACAGTGTATATCCACCTTTCGCAGCAATGCAGGCTGCTATTCTCCCATGGAGACGATCGTAGAGATGCTGGATGTAGTCCTGTGGAACGGCTTGCCATGCCATTTACACCTGGCGCCTCAGTTGGACCAGCGTTCGTGCTGGACGTGCAGACCGCGTGAGACGACGCTTCATCCAGTCCCAGACATGCTCAATGGGGGACAGATCCGGAGATCTTGCTGGCCAGGGTAGTTGACTTACACCTTCTAGAGCACGTTGGGTGGCACGGGATACATGCGGACGTGCATTGTCCTGTTGGAACAGCAAGTTTCCTTGCCGGTCTAGGAATGGTAGAACGATGGGTTCGATGACGGTTTGGATGTACCGTGCACTATTCAGTGTCCCCTCGACGATCACCAGTGGTGTACGGCCAGTGTAGGAGATCGCTCCCCACACCATGATGCCGGGTGTTGGCCCTGTGTGCCTCGGTCATATGCAGTCCTGATTGTGGCGCTCACCTGCACGGCGCCAAACACGCATACGACCATCATTGGCACCAAGGCAGAAGCGACTCTCATCGCTGAAGACGACACGTCTCCATTCGTCCCTCCATTCACGCCTGTCGCGACACCACTGGAGGCGGGCTGCACGATGTTGGGGCGTGAGCGGAAGACGGCCTAACGGTGTGCGGGACCGTAGCCCAGCTTCGTGGAGACGGTTGCGAATGGTCCTCGCCGATACCCCAGGAGCAACAGTGTCCCTAATTTGCTGGGAAGTGGCGGTGCGGTCCCCTACGGCACTGCGTAGGATCCTACGGTCTTGGCGTGCATCCGTGCGTCGCTGCGGTCCGGTCCCAGGTCGACGGGCACGTGCACCTTCCGCCGACCACTGGCGACAACATCGATGTACTGTGGAGACCTCACGCCCCACGTGTTGAGCAATTCGGCGGTACGTCCACCCGGCCTCCCGCATGCCCACTATACGCCCTCGCTCAAAGTCCGTCAACTGCACATACGGTTCACGTCCACGCTGTCGCGGCATGCTACCAGTGTTAAAGACTGCGATGGAGCTCCGTATGCCACGGCAAACTGTCTGACACTGACGGCGGCGGTGCACAAATGCTGCGCAGCTAGCGCCATTCGACGGCCAACACCGCGGTTCCTGGTGTGTCCGCTGTGCCGTGCGTGTGATCATTGCTTGTACAGCCCTCTCGCAGTGTCCGGAGCAAGTATGGTGGGTCTGACACACCGGTGTCAATGTGTTCTTTTTTCCATTTCCAGGAGTGTATGTCTCAATTTTATCATCAGTGTTGTACGGGACAAAGCACAACATATGTGTGTAGTGGGTAGACTGTGTGAGGGACCTGTAATCTCGATCGCATTAATGCTAATAATTAAGAAAAAATCAGTGTTTGAGTATAATAAAATTGTGATGGTAGAAATTTAGTTTTGTGACGGAAAAATAATCGAATCGTTTAGTTTTTATCCCACAGTAAATTTCATTTTACCCCTCAGCGGGTAATACCCCCAAGTTGGGAACCACTGACATAGATACTCCGCAAGCCTTCCTACGGTGCGTGGCGGAGGGTACCCTGTACCACTACTTGTCGTTTCCTTTCCTCTCCCACTCGCAAATAGAACGAGGGAAAAACGACTATTTATATGCCTCCGTATGAGTCCTAATTTCTCGTATCTTATCTTCGTGGTGCTTACTATTAATGTATGTCGGCACCAGTATAATCGGGGATAAGCTGGGTGCATAGCATTGAATTTGTGTTAAGGATTACGAAGAAAAGAAAAAAAAACTGAAAAGCCGAAAATGATGAGGTGAATGATATTTATGACCTCAGAAGTTAAGTCGCATAGTGCTCAAAGCCATTTGAACCATTTTTTTGGATGTATTGAAAGCTGACCTCGGTTTTCCTCGGGAACTGAGAGAGGAAAAGCCAGAATTACTTGCCTTGAGCTATCTCTCCGTCCTTATCGTTTTGCTTCTTCAAAAAATGGTGCAAATCTCTCTAAGCACTATGGGACTTAACATCTGAGGTCATCAGACCTTTAGACGTAGAACTACTTAAGCCTAAGGACATCACACACATCCGTGGCCGAGGCAGGATTCGAACCTGCGACCGTAGGAGCAGCGCGGTTCCGTACTGAAGCGCCTAGAACCGCTCGGCAACAGCGCCCCGCTTGCTTCTTCCGTTCCACCACAATGAATATTGCCACACTGCCGTTAACGCTTCTTTGAAGACCACGCTGAGAGGCTACAACACAAGGATATACGACAGCTGATAAGCGCCTAGTCGATGGCTGGGCCGAAAAGCTGCATATGCGAAGAAGCGCGGTTGATGACGTCAAGGAAGGCAGTTGGCCCGTCACTCCAAGTCGTATGCTATCTTTCGCTAACGTTTAAAACATTTAGCGATGAACTAGAATAAGTGCATGCTTTGGCTTAACATCTAGCTTCCATTAATTCACAGACTGGAGATACACGGTCCAGTGACGTTAATGGACCATTTGTTAGAAGCCTGAATGACCACCTTTGGCAGCGTGGACGTGCAGGAAGAGAGTTTATCAGGTTCTGGAAGGTACAGATGGGAATATGAAGCCATACTGCGCTAGTTTTCTCGGTTGAGGATCCATGGTGCGAACAGCCCGATCCAAGTAGTCCAACGGATTCTCGATTGGGTTCAAATCTGAAGAGTTTCCTGGCCAGGGGAATACTGCAAATTCATCCTGGTGCTCTTAGAATCACGCAGGTACACTGTGAGCTGTGTGACACATTGCATTGTCCTCCTGGTAGATCCTATAATCCTGAGGAGAAACAAACTTCGTCTAGGCGTGGACGTGGTCCCCAAGGTTAGATGCGAGGGTAATCCCAAAAGTAACATGTCCTACGTTTTTATAAGTACAGAACTCTGTTTGTATGGCAGTTGGTCACACTGTTATGAAGAGTGCTTCACGCGCTGTGTGTAAACATGCGCACGCCGCGCTGAGGCGCTCAGTCTTGGCTTGGCAGCCGTTGAGAATGGAGCTCCCGTTAGATGTTACGCCAAGTGCGAACTGCAAGCAGTTATTCGGTTTTTGAACGCAAAGGGCACTGCGCCGATTGAAATCCATCACCAATTTGCGGAAGTCGTGCATGGATGTCAAAAATGTTCGTAAGTGGTTTAGAGAGTTTGCAGCTGGTCGGACCGAAATTCACGACGAACAAACGAGCGGGAGATCGTCAGTTTCTGAGGAGACAGTGTTGAAGGTTGAGCAAAGCATGCGTGAAGATCGGCGGATCACCCTGGGTGATCTCTGCACGTTGGTTCCTGAGGTTTCCCGAAGCACCGCTCACAGAATTTTAACGGAAACATTGAACTACCGCAAAGTGTGCGCTAGATGGGTGCCACGCATGCTGACTTGAGGACCACATACGGCAACGAGTTGATGCTTTCCGCGTATTTCTTCACCGCCTTGCAGCCGAACAGGACAACTTTCTCGACTCAATTGTCACGGGTGACGAAACGTGGGCATACCACTTTATACCCGAGACCAAGCAACAATCACGCCAGTGGCTTCATCCTTCTTCGGCAAAGCCGCGGAAATTCAAACAAACACAGTAAAGTCATGGCAACCTTTCTTGGGATCGGAAAAGGGTGTTGTTGGTCGACTTTATGTCCACTGGGACCACAATTAACGCTGACAGGTACTGTGAGACTCTGAAAAAACCCAAACAGGCAATCGAGAACCGGAGAAGAGGAATGTTGAGCAAGGACGTACACATTCTCCATGACAACGCTCGCCCACACATCGCTCGGCAAACCGTTGCTCTACTGCAACAGTTTCAGTGGAACATAATCACCCACCCATCTTATAATACTGACTTGGCGCCCAGTGAATGTCACCTGTTCCCTAGGTTAAAAGAACATTTGGCCGGAAAGCGATTCAGCTCCGACGACGAGGTGAAAGGAGAGGTTCATAACTTTCTGAACAGCATGGCGGCGAGCTGGTATGACATGGGCATACAAAAACTGCCACAGCGTCTACAAAAATGCGTCGACATAATGTCGAAAAATAGCTAAATGTTCAAGCTGTAAACTGATATAAACCATTGTAGAAATAAACAGATCTATGTAGTTATAAAAAAATAGGAGACCTTACTTTTGGGATTACCATCGTACATACTTATGTTGCTCCATAGTGCCTTCCAGAATGACGAGATCACCCAGGGAATGCCACGAAGACATTCCCCAGACGTTGCTCCCTCCTCCGCGCTGGACCCTTTGCTTTCAGACGTTTCATGCTCCACCCGCCAACGGCCATCTGTCCGATTGAACGTAAAACATGATTCATCCGAAAAGGCCACCACTGTGGCCGAGCGGTTCTAGGCGCTTCAGTCGGGAACCGCGCTGCTGCTACGGTCGCAGGTTCGAATCATCCTGCCTCGGGCATTGTGTGTGTGATGTCCTTAGGTCAGTTAGGTTTAAGTGGTTCTAAGTCTAGGGGACTGATGGCCTCGATGTTAAGTCCCATAGTGCTTAGGACCATTTGGACCATTTTTTGGCCGGCCAGGGTAGCCGAGCGTTTCTAGGCGCTACAGTCTGGAACCGCGCGACCACTACGGTCGCAGGTTCGAATCCTGCCTCGGGCAAGCGCGTGTGTGATGTCTTTAGTTTAGTTAGGTTTGAGTAGTTCTAAGTTCTAGGGGACTGATGACCTTCGAAGTTAAGTCCCATAGTGCTTAGAGCCATTTGAACCATTTTTTGAAAAGGCCACCAGTCGCCACTCAGTGGACGTCCTGTTGGCATGTGCGCATGAACCAGAAACTTGCTAAGGAGACCCGTACTAAACTTCGTTCATCAGAAGAATAAACCTGATGTAAACAAACAAACGCGATGATTGGTCAGCAGCTGTAGCTCTCGTACACGGGTGTTGCACCGCTGTCACGGTAAAGGAAACTTTAAGACATTCTGATGTATTAACAGCCATCAACGTTTTTCTTAATCATACTTTAGCTACGTAATTTTTATTTCAAAAATCGTGTACGGTCACAGTCTCAGTAAGCGCTACTTGTGCTCTGAGTGTCTCACTCTTCATATGTACCGCGAAAATGGATGACACCGCTTCCTGTTTCCTAATGAAACATGCGAGCTGAACACCATTAATGTATAGAAACAATTTGTTCTTAATGTTTTCACAACGTTACAGAGAAAACTGAGTTTTGACGTTTGTTGAGAAACCCTATACAGTAGATATGAACATCACTGTGATCGTGGCTTGATAGGCAGCGTCGTTGTTAGATACTCAATTGGCCAAGTGGGCGATGGTTTGAAACGCCTTGTAATCAACAATTTTTTTTCTGTTCGTTTCAATACTCTAAATCATTTAAATACGAATTTTGTCAATATGTGGTAATTAACTCTTACTTAACCATAATTTTTTCAAGAAAAGTGCATGTCTTCTGATTTCTAGTTACATATCACACGCAGAATTCTGGTTTCCTTTGCAAATACACATTCTGAATTATCGATATATTATAAAAGGTTGTTATAGATTTTGAAGTTAACCAAACGATACACAGTTAAAATTATTTGGAGGGAAACGAAAAGTCAAATACTCTTTGAGTGTGCCCATTGTTTTATAGGACTAAATAAAATGTTGTGTGACTAGGGCCTCCCGTCGGGTAGACCCGTTCGCCGGGTGCAAGTCTTTCCATTTGACGCCACTGCGGCGATTTGCGCGTCGATGGGGATGAAATGATGATGATTAGGACAACACAACACCCAGTCCCTGAGCGAAGAGAATCTCCGACCCAGCCAGGAATCGAACCCGGGCCCTTAGGATAGACATTCTGTCGTGCTGACCACTCAGCTATCGGGGGCGGACTTTATAGGACTCATTTGGTCTCGCACGAGCCAGATTGATAAGCGTCGTATAAAAACGGAAAACAATTTTCGCGGCGTCGAGCACACTGTACAAATGCTGCACTTTTACGGTTGTCACCGTACCTCTGCTACCTGAACCCAATAGAATTGATCTGCAGCCAAGTTAAGGGATTTGTCGCGAGAAATAGCAAGATATTTTAAACTGCCGAACTTAGTGGAACTGGTGAACGAAACTTCGTGAAACGCCACTGCCGAACGATGGCGAAATGCAGAACAGGGCGTCATGAAAGAGGAGGACGAAATGTGGACTTTTTGGAGGCTTAGGATTCTGTTCTTGATCGTCTCGTTATCAGCGTAGCAGTACTGAAACGTACCGCTTTCCTCGGAGTCCGATTTGGAATAAGTTCAGATATTACCAGACGACTGGCTGTAATACCTTCAGTGGCTTCAATATTTAACTATATGATGAAATCCCGGCAGTGCGCGTTTACGCCGCACATGGCGCATGCAGAAAAACTACCCATGTTAAAGTCAGGAATTGTTATCACTTTCGTTTGTATTTACAGGACTATGTCGGCTAAGATTGAGAGCATGTTTTTCTTCAGATCACCTAACAAGGGAACATCCCCATCGCACCCCCCTCAGATTTAGTTATAAGTTGGGACAGTGGATAGGCCTTGAAAAACTGAACACAGATCGATCGAGAAAACAGGAAGAAGTTGTGTGGAACTATGAAAAAATACGCAAAATATACAAACTGGGTCGTCCATGCGTAAGATAAGCAATATTAAGGGCAATATGAGGCGAGGAGCTCCGTGGTCCCATGGTTAGCGTGAACAGCTGCGGAACGAGAGGTCCTTGGTTCTAGACTTCCCTCGAGTGAAAAGTTTAACTTTTTGTTTTCAGTTTATGTGAAAAACTCTTATGTTTTCATCACTTTTTTTGGAGTGATTATTACATCCACAAGAAAACCTAAATCGGGCAAGGTAGAAGAAACTTTTCACCCATTCGCCAAGTGTACTAGTTAGGTGGGTCGACAACATATTCCTGTCATGTGACGCACATGCTGTCACCAGTGTCGTATACAAAATATCAGACGTGTTTTCCTGTGGAGGAATCGGTTGACCTATGACCTTGCGATCAAATGTTTTCGGTTCCCATTGGGGAGGCACGTCCTTTCGTGAACTAATCACACGGTTTTGCGGTGCGGTCGCAAAACACAGACACTTAACTTATTACAGTGAACAGAGACGTCAATGAACGAACGGACAGATCATAACTTTGCAAAAATGAAGATAGCAAAAATTTCAGTGGAGGGCAGATTTGAACCAAGGTCCTCTCGTTCCGCAGCTGTTCACGTTAACCACAGGACCACGGCGCTACTCGCCCCAGATCGCCCTTAATATTGCCTATCTTACACATGGACGACCCAGTTTGTATATTTTGCTTATTTTTTTCATAGTTCCACACAACTTCTTCCTGTTTTCGCGATTGATCTGTGTTCAGTTTTTCAAGGCCTATCCATTGTGCCAACTTATAACTAAATCTGAGGGGGGTGCGATGGGGATGTTCCCTTGTAAGAAGCGTATCGTCTGCATTTTAACATTATTTCCTTCAGTTCAAAAATTAAATGACATTCAAGGCTATATTGTTCTCTGCTCGTGTCTTTTTACGTCTTCACTACAGCTGCTCACATCACTGCAGGTTAGATGGACCAGGTGGCTGCCCAGTGCTGTCCAAGTTAAATGCGCCGGCAAAGCTGTTGTACCGTATTACTGCTGAGTCGATGTACGCGTATCGCACAGCATAAAACGTATCCTCATTATCGTACAAAATTGAAATTTGTGGTAAGGGCTTATGGGACCAAACTGCAGAGGCCATCGGTCCCTAAGCTTACACACTACTTAATCTAACCTAAACTAACTTACGCTAAGGACGAAACACGCACCCATGTCCGAGGGAGGACTCGAACCTCCGACAGGTGAAGCCGCGCCCTCATTTATTATTGTTCCTCGACTGTGCTCGAGACAGATCGGCTTCTACTCCATGTGAAACGAAATTCAATGAGATTTCAGCAAACCCGGAAGAATACATCGTGTAATGTTTACATGAGGTTTATTCTTATGATCAACGTAGTATAGGACTCCTGATATTTAAAAAAAGTCGGGAATCCAATACATAGATACTTTAAAAATATCACTACCTGCACCTTATATATCGACAGAAGATATCGATATATCGAAGGAAAACGTATGGACGTGTCGGCCTACAAATATATCGGCTGTTCATTGTAAATATACTACCGATTTGAGAGTTGTAAATTAAAGTACTGATTTAATATTAGATATTCTGTACATCTACAAGCTAGCAGCCTACCTATCCCCGACAGAGGACGAATTCAAAGAAAAACACTTAATTTGAAAATTTGTAACTTAACAGAGGGACTTTCTGCATATGAAAAGCTTGTATCACAATACTTTTTTGGTCGACTGTTGTGTTGTTAACTAACAACTGTGTTCATGGTACATTGTCATACAATAATTCACTCCAGATAACCTCTCATACCTTATTTTCTTGTCATTAGTTACATGTAGAAATAAACGCTGATGTAGGAAAATTGCGTGGTGAAGCTAAACGTTGCAGTTTCCATTGGTAGCGCCGAGCTCCGATTACGTCATCATTTCCCCTCACACGTCTCCACCCGCCGCAAAGACCAGTCTTGTCATTTAGATTTTTTTTCATAATTTTCAGCAATTGTTTTCGAAGAACGCCGATGTGAAGACATAACGCACTAGTTGCGTTAAAAACTGTTTTTTAACACAGCTGTTGCGCCACTTCTTCACATCGACAATCTTGTTATTCCATTCAAACCGCCATCCCCCAGTACAATGGTTTTTTATCTTTTGTGCCATGTACACTGCTCCACACAGTCAAAGAGAAACACTGGATGTGATGGAAGCTCAAAAACCGGTAAGACTCTTTCTCATGGAAAGTAAAATTATGTTCTGCTACAATTTCAAAAGAAAATTTCATATATTTACCGAAAACTGCGAAAAAATATAGTATAAAATAAAAATATTATTACTGGATATTACCATTTTAACATCGATATATCGGGGAAGAGCATTTTATTCTTCTGGGGAAGTAGTTTTTCAAGCGGGAAATATCGATATTTATTATCAACAGCCCTCGCCCACACGCACGAACGTTCGCTCTAAGGTCGGTGAGCAGACACTGTTGTTCGACCCTTGGTTCATCTGGGCGGTCAGTTAACAGTTGCACTTCTTTTCGCCCGTACGCTTCGTGCAGGACAGCCGTCGATCACCCCTGCCATCCATGGCCTGTAGTGCAAGACAACTGCCTTGGCGCCGGTTTTGAATAGCGCCTACCCACGATATACTTTAACCACGGCTGCGGACGAAAATTTTCCTGACTTGGTCGTTTCAGAAATGCTTCCATCTTCGGCCCGAAAGCCAGTGATCATGCCCTTGGGGCGTCATATAAATCGCTACGTTTCCGGATTTACGATAACGACTGCATTGTTGCCCGCATCGCCTCGACACACTTTATGCACCCTAACGTCTGTAAGTGGTTGTTGGACGCTGACGTCGAATATAGGCGATGGTCACATTAATATGATTGGACGTGTACAAATGTAATGTTGAACGACTGGTTTAAAAATACGTATTTCTGTTAACAGTTCACAATGTACACGTCAGACTGCATTAATTGTTTACATGTATGCCTCCAAAGTCATATCCAGGTTTCAAACTGTTGTCTACCTGAAATTTACGCTAATTTTGGCCGTAGTCGAACGATAGAAAGGAGGATCGGTTTTCCTATGACAGTACAGATAGCGTTCTTCGCCTGTGGAAAAAGTGCAACGGTAGTAAACAACAGATTGCTCAGTACTTACTAGTAAAAGTCATTAGTATTAGTAGTATGGTTCTACAGATTGTGTGCCACAGAGAGATTTAACTGGGAAGATCAAAAAGTACCATGGAACAAAATTTGAAATAATACCAATGACCCCCGTCGGAGGTTCGAATCCTCCTCGGGCGTGGGTGTGTATGTCGTCCTTAGCGTAAGTTAGTTTAAGTTAGATTAAGTAGTGTGCAAGCATAGGGACCGATCACCTGAGCAGTTTCATCCCATAAGAACTTCCCACAAATTTCCAAATTTTTAATACCAATGAAAGATTGGTGTGTGACAGCACATCCTGTGTCTGCGGCTTACATTCATTTTTCATTAGACTTGAAACGAATATTCGACTGTTATTCAGTATTGGCCCTATTCGGATACTTTTATCCTATTCGGCCGAATACCAAACGTCTAGGTACTATTCGGACGATTACAGAATACTTAAGTAAGAGCTTTCATTGTGGTCAAATAATTTGTAAAATGAAAATATTGATTTATTTTATAAAAATAAAGTATTTTTCTTGTAGTCATAACAGTAGTCACAGGTACATAATCAACATCCCTATTATACAAATTAACAAAAAACCAGGTATCAAATAAAATTAATTTATGTATTCTGCGGACACGTTTTTTTAAAATAATGAATGTCTATGCACTTGAATACTCGTGATTAAAATTTAGAAGTGGGCGATTACGGTGCAGAAAGACCAATTGTTCTACATTTTTAGGCAGTAGTTTATTCCTTTTTTTCTCGTAGACATTGCCAGCTTCAGAGGAAAGACGCTCTGAATAAACACTACTTCCTGGCGCCGACAAACACGGAAAATTTATCTTTTCTTGATTGCCACCATGTATATAGATTGTCATGATGTGATATGTTCCTCATACTGAAATAATGAAGAAATGATGAAGAAATTGATGAAATGTATGATAAGAGAAAAGAAATTATTCAGGTAGTGAAGTGAGACGAAAATTTAATAGTCATGGGTCACTGGAATTCGAGAGTAGGAAAATGGAGAGAAGGTAACATAGTGGGTGAATATGGATTGGGGGGAGAGAAATGAAAGAGGAAGCCGTCTGGTAGAATTTTGCACAGAGCATAACTTAATCATAGCTAACACTTGGTTCAAGAATCATAAAAGAAGGTTGTATACATGGAAGAATCCTGGAGATACTAGAAGGTATCAGATAGATTATATAATGGTAAGACAGAGACTTAGGAACCAGGTTTTAAATTGTAAGACATTTCCAGGGGCAGATGCGGACTGGCCTCTGACCACAATCTATTGGTTATGAACTGTAGATTAAAACTGAAGAAACTGCAAAAAGGTGGGAATTTAAGGAGATGGGACCTGGATAAACTGACTAAACCAGAGGTTGTATAGAGTTTCAGGGAGAGCATAAGGGAACAATTGACAGGAATGGGGGAAAGAAATACAGTAGAAGAAGAATGGGTAGCTCTGAGGGATGAAGTAGTGAAGGCAGCAGAGGATCAAGTAGGTAAAAAGACGAGGGCTAGTAGAAATCCTTGGGTAACAGAAGAAATATTGAATTTAATTGATGAAAGGAGCAAATATAAAAACGCAGTAAATGAAGCAGGCAAAAAGGAATACAAACGTCTTAAAAATGAGATCGACAGGAAGTGCAAAATGGCTGAGCAGGGATGGCTATAGGACAAATGTAAGGATGTAGAAGCTTATCTCACTAGGGGTAAGATAGATACGGCCTACAGGAAAATTAAGGAGACCTTTGGAGAAAAGAGAGCCACTTCTATGAATATCAAGAGCTCAGGTGGAAACCCAGTTCTAAGCAAAGAAGGGAAAGCAGAAAGGTGGAAGGAGTATGTAGAGGGTCTATACAAGGGCGACGTACGTGAGGACAATATTATGGAAATGGAAGAGGATGTAGATGAAGATGAAATGGGGGATACGATACTGCGTGAAGAGTTTGACAGAGCACTGAAAGACCTGAGTTGAAACAAGGCCCCGGGAGTAGACAACATTCCATTGGAACTACTGACGGCCTTGCGAGAGCCGGTCCTGACAAAACTCTACCATCTGGTGAGCAAGATGTATGAGACAGGTGAAATACCCTCAGACTTCAAGAAGGATATAATAATTCCAATCCCAAGGAAAGCAGGTGTTGATAGATGTGAAAATTACCGAACTATCAGTTTAATAAGTCACAGCTGCAAAGTACTAACGGGAATTCTTTACAGACGAATGGAAAAACTGTAGAAGTCGACCTCGTGGAACATCAGTTTGTATTCCGTAGAAATGTTGGAACACGTGAGGCAATACTGACCTTACGCCTTATCTTAGAAGAAAGATTAAGGAAAGGCAAACCTACTTTTCTAGCATTTGTAGACTTAGAGAAAGCTTTTGACAATGTTGACTGGAATACTCTCTTTCAAATTCTAAAGGTGGCAGGGGTAAAATACAGGGAGCGAAAGGCTATTTACAATTTGTACAGAAACCAGATGGCAGTTATAAGAGTCGAGGGACATGAAAGGGAAGCAGTGGTTGGGAAGGGAGTGAGACAGGGTTGTAGCCTGTCCCCGATGTTATTCAATCTGTATATTGAGCAAGCAGTAAAGGAAACAAAAGGAAAATTCGGAGTAGGTATTAAAATCCATGGAGAAGAAATAAAAACGTTGAGGTTCGCCGATGACATTGTAATTCCGTCAGAGCTAGTAAAGGACTTGGAACAGCAGTTGAACGGAATGGACAGTGTCGTGAAAGGAGGATATAAGATGAACATCAACAAAAGCAAAACGAGGATAATGGAATGTAGTCGAATTAAGTCGGGTTATGCTGAGGGAATTAGATTAGGAAAGAAGACACTTAAAGTAGTAAAGGAGTTTTGTTATTCGGGGAGCAAAATAACTGATGATGGTCGAAGTAGAGAAGATATAAAATGTAGACTGGCAATGGCAAGGAAAGCGTTTCTGAAGAAGAGAATTTGTCAACATCGAGTATAAATTTAAATGTCAGGAAGTCGTTTCTGAAAGTATTTGTATGGAGCGTAGCCATGTATGGAAGTGAAACATGGACGATAAATAGTTTGCACAAGAAGAGAATAGAAGCTTTCGAAATGCGGTGCTACAGAAGAATGCTGAATATTAGATGGGTAGATCACATAACTAATGAGGAGGTATTGAATAGAATAGAGGAGAAGAGAAGTTTGTGGCACAACTTGACCAGAAGAAGGGATCGGTTGGTAGGACATGTTCTGAGGCATCAAGGGATCACAAATTTAGCGTTGGAAGTGCAGCTTGGAGGGTAAAAATCGTAGAGGGAGACCAAGAGACGAATACACTAAGCAGATTCAGAAGGATGTAGGTTGCAGTAAGTACTGGGAGATGAAGAAGCTTGCACAGGATAGAGTAGAATGGAGAGCTGCATCAAACCAGTCTCAGGACTGAAGACAACAACAACAACAACAACTGAAATAAAGGTCTATTTCAGTTGCATCTGCATTTATTTCTTTCGATGTCCCGGTATGAAAGCGATTTTTTCTGCAACCAACTCTTCGAAGAAATCCATAACAGATGAGTGATTAGTCTGGCTTAGAATCTGCTCTTCGGTTCCCATGCCCGTGGCCCGAATAGTGGACGAATTCGCGCTATCGTCGATGCTCGTTTCACAGTTCATCTTTAGGCTATCGATAAAAATATACTGCCTTACTTTTTGTCTTTGCAGCTGAGTGGTGGAAACATTTATTTTCAAGCGTGGGTCTAAAGCGGTAGCCACCAAATAATATTTACTTGTGATGCATATAAATCGTTCTTGCAGACCTTGTTGTACACTCCTGGAAATTGAAATAAGAACACCGTGAATTCATTGTCCCAGGAAGGGGAAACTTTATTGACACATTCCTGGGGTCAGATACATCACATGATCACACTGACAGAACCACAGGCACATAGACACAGCCAACAGAGCATGCACAATGTCGGCACTAGTACAGTGTATATCCACCTTTCGCAGCAATGCAGGCTGCTATTCTCCCATGGAGACGATCGTAGAGATGCTGGATGTAGTCCTGTGGAACGGCTAGCCATGCCATTTCCACCTGGCGCCTCAGTTGGACCAGCGTTCGTGCTAGACGTGCAGACCGCGTGAGACGACGCTTCATCCAGTCCCAAACATGCTCAATGGGGGACTGATCCGGAGATCTTGCTGGCCAGGATAATTGACTTACACCTTCTAGAGCACGTTGGGTGGCACGGGATACATGCGGACGTGCATTGTCCTGTTGGAACAGAAAGTTCCCTTGCCGGTCTAGGAATGGTAGAACGATGGGTTCGATGACGGTTTGGATGTACCGTGCACTATTCAGTGTCCCCTCGACGATCACCAGTGGTGTACGGCCAGTGTAGGAGATCGCTCCCCACACAATGATGCCGGGTGTTGGCCCTGTGTGCCTCGGTCGTATGCAGTTCTGATTGTGGCGCTCACCTGCACGGCGCCAAACACGCATACGACCATCATTGGCACCAAGGCAGAAGCGACTCTCATCGCTGAAGACGACACGTCTCCATTCGTCCCTCCATTCACGCCTGTCGCGACACCACTGGAGGCGGGCTGCACGATGTTGGGGCGTGAGCGGAAGACGGCCTAACGGTGTGCGGGACCGTAGCCCAGCTTCATGGAGACGGTTGCGAATGGTCCTCGCCGATACGCCAGGAGCAACAGTGTCCCTAATTTGCTGGGAAGTGGCGGTGAGGTCCCCTACGGCACTGCGTAGGAGCCTACGGTCTTGGCGTGCATCCGTGCGTCGCTGCGGTCCGGTCCCAGGTCGACGGGCACGTGCACCTTCCGCCGACCACTGGCGACAACATCGATGTACTGTGGAGACCTCACGCCCCACGTGTTGAGCAATTCGGCGGTACGTCCACGCGGCCTCCCGCATGCCCACTATACGCCCTCGCTCAAAGTCCGTCAGCTGCACATACGGTTCACGTCCACGCTGTCGCGGCATGCTACCAGTGTTAAAGACTGCGATGGAGCTCCGTATGCCACGGCAAACTGGCTGACACTGACGGCGGCGGTGCACAAATGCTGCGCAGCTAGCGCCATTCGACGGCCAACACCGCGGTTCCTGGTGTGTCCGCTGTGTCGTGCGTGTGATCATTGCTTGTACAGCCCTCTCGCAGTGTCCGGAGCAAGTATGGTGGGTCTGACACACCGGTGTCAATGTGTTCTTTTTTCCATTTCCAGGAGTGTATAAGAAGCCTCACTTAGCTTAATTTGGGTGTTAGTTCTGATGTGCTCGTTTTATCGCAATATCGCGTTAATGTAACAACATATTTGATAATTTCAGAAATTTTAGTGTATTCAGAACTTGTAATTATTGTTATTTCCTCAAATGGTTGTAAAAATTTCAAAAGTTTCTGTAAAAGCTCCCACTGTGCAGCAGTCAGGTTAGCAATATCACAGAGTGAAATGGCCCGTTTATGTTCCATTAGCCTTGTAATCATATTGTACGCGGAATTCCATAGCGTACTTGACATCTTGCACAAATGCATGCTGAGGGAGATCCAAGTCTTTTTGGATAGGACGCAGTTTTTGCTATGCAGTGTCGGAAAGATTAAAATGAGTTACGATTCCCGTACCCATTGCTACCATTTGAGGCTAAGATATATTTCTGGAATTATTTTATCTAAAATGTAAGGGTGGCATGGTAACTAGCGATGTATTACTTGTTTCAAATAAAGGGATATGCACGTTGTTATATCAATATGAGATCTTAGCAATTGTGTGAAGGAGTCATCCAACAATGTCCAACTCAGGTGGTGCGAACTGACAAGTGATCAAGCGAAGTTCAGTTATTCCTAGGAAAAATAACGGCACCACAACGCAAAAGAGTAATTTTAGTGCCACAAACACACTTTCAACGGGTAGGTAATCATTGGATATATTGTGTGTTCTCACTAGAGAATGTAGTTGTTAAATGCTATAACAGCAAAACATTTACGGGTATGACAAAATTAGAAAACTTCAGTAGATCAAATGTTACATCATGCACAGCAATATCAAGTGAAACATAGACAGGAAATCATTATGGTCAGTGTATCAACCACTAGTGGTGTCAGGATTATTTGCCTTTCGCAGGCAAGTGCTCTACGAACTGAGCTACCCAAGCACGACTCACGCCGCGTCCTCACAGCTTTACTTCTGCCAGTACCTCGTGTCTGCCAGGAAGTTTCATATCAACGCACACTCTGCTGCAGAGTGAAAATCTCATTCTGGAAACATCCCCTAGGGTGTGGCTCAGCCATGTCTCCGCTATATCTTTTCTTTCAGGAGTTCTAGTTCTGCAATGTTCGCAGGAGAGCTTCTGTAAAGTTTGGAAGGTAGGAGACGAGGTACTGGCAGAAGTAAGGCTGTGAGGACGGGGCGTGAGTCGTGCTTGGGTAGCTCAGTTGGTAGAACACTTGCCCGCGAAAGGCACTGATACAAAGTGCTTCTCACCAAACATCTGTCATGCTCGCAGCCAAAACAGTGTCAAAAGTATGCACAGTAGTAGTACCAGTTTTTTTAAATTAATTTTTCTTCCATTATTTGTACTATACTGAATAGGAAACAAGCATTACTTAGTGGAAAGTGCCAACTACTCATTATTATTATTAGATATTTTTTTAAAATGATTTCCTTTATTTTGTGCCTATAAAATTCTATTGATTACTCACACTATCCTTTCTGCTTCTCTTATGTAATATGACAAAATTTTCTCTCTTCTTCAATTTAGGTATATTCTGTAGTATATGTATAAAAAGTTTCTTCCACTTCTGCTCCACCTATCATGGTGACGTTTCCCTCATACTGTCCCACTTAACAGTGTAACTAGAGAAAGAGATCAAACCAGAATACACAATGTGCCTGTGGCATCACAAGTGCATCACATACAGAAACATAAACTCAAAATCAATGCATCGATGCCAAATATAAACTGTTATGCCTGTCCTGCAATGTCTACCCCCTCAAAAAAAGACGACAAATGGCCATGTAAAAGGGTTTAAGGAACAACAATAAGAGAAAAACGAGAAAGGAAAATATAAAAACGAAAACATATAAAATGACAGTAATATTAACCAACACTAGGAATGTAATAGATTAATAGAATAAAATGTCTTTTTTTAATGTATCGTTGTTAATATATTTAAATAAATATATATGGTTACAAAAAAAAAGTTCGAGTCTCGGTCCGGGACACAGTTTTAATCTGCCAGGAAGTTTTATATCAGTGCACACTCTGCTGCAGAGTGAAAATCTCATTCTAGTTTAGTTTTGTCTAATACGGAAAATCACTGATGCAAAAGAAGCAATCGGTTATGAGATTCCCATGGAATGGATCAGTACTGGTAAGTTAGAGATTTAAGAGGACATAATGTGTAAAGAACCAAACTAGTAAGATGAAATTAAACTATGGTGAGCTTTCTGTTACGATTCAAGAAACCAAAGATTCAGAGCAAATACAGGGTGATTCAAAAAGAATACCACAACATTAAAAATGTGTATTTAATGAAAGAAACATAATATAACCTTCTGTTATACATCATTACAAAGTGTATTTAAAAAGGTTTTTTTTCACTCAAAAACAAGTTCAGAGATGTTCAATATGGCCCCCTCCAGACACTCGCGCAATGTCAACCCGATACTCCAACTCGTTCCACACTCTCTGTAGCATATCAGGCTTAACAGTTTGGATAGCTGCTGTTATTTCTCGTTTCAAATCATCAATGGTGGCTGGGAGAGGTGGCCGAAACACCATATCCTTAACATACCCCCATAAGAAAAAATCGCAGGGGATAAGATCAGGGCTTCTTGGAGGCCAGTGATGAAGTGCTCTGTCATGGGCTGCCTGGCGGCCGATCCATCGCCTCGGGTAGTTGACGTTCAGGTAGTTACTTTTTCGTAGGACTCTCCATACAGTTGATTGTGGAATTTGCAGCTCTCTGCTAGCTCTGCGAGTCGATTTTCCTGGGCTGCGAACAAATGCTTGCTGGATGCGTGCTACATTTTCATCACTCGTTCTCGGCCGTCCAGAACTTTTCCCTTTGCACAAACACCCATTCTCTGTAAACTGTTTATACCAACGTTTAATACACCACCTATCAGGAGGTTTAACACCATACTGCGTTCGAAATGCACGCTGAACAACTGTCGTCGATTCACTTCCGCCGTACTCAATAACACAAAAAGCTTTCTGTTGAGCGGTCGCCATCTTAGCATCAACTGACGCTGACGCCTAGTCAACAGCGTCTCAAGCGAACAAATGTACAACTGAATGAAACTTTATAGCTCCCTTAATTCGCCGACAGATAGTGCTTAGCTCTGCCTTTTGTCGTTGCAGAGTTTTAAATTCCTAAAGTTGTGGTATTCTTTCTGAATCACCCTGAATCACTGAAGAGCCAAAGAAACTGGTACACCTTCCTAACATCGTGTAGGGCCCTCGCGAGCACGCAGATGCGCCGCAACACTACGTGGTATGCACTTGACTAACGTCTGAAGTAATGCTGGAGGGAACTGACAACATGAATCCTGCAGGGCTGTCCACAAATCCTTAAGAGTACGGCGGGGTGCAGATCTCTTCTGAACAGCACATTGCAAGGCATTCCAGATATGCTCAATAATGTTCCTGTCTGGGTAGTTTGGTGGCCAGCGTAAGTGTCTAAACTCAGAAGAGTGTTCCTGGAGCCACTCGGTAGAATTCTGGACGTGTGGAGTGTCGCATTGTCCTGCTGGAATTGCCCAAGTTTGTCGGAATGCACAATGGACATGAATGGATGGAGTTGATCAGACAGGATGCTTATGTACGAGTCACCTGTCAGAGTCGTATATAGACGTATCAGGCGTCCCATATCACTCCAACTGCACACGCCCTACACCATTAAAGAGCCTCCACCAGCTTGAACAGTCCTCTGCTGACATGCAGGGTCCATGGATTCTTGAGGTTGTCTCCATACCCGTCCATCCGCTCGAAACAGTTTGAAACGAGAATCGTCCGACCAGGCAACATGTTTCCAGTCGTCAACAGTCCAATGTCGCTGTTGACGGGCCCAGGCGAGGCGTAATTCTTTGTGTTGTGCAGTGATAAAAAAAAATGTTCAAATGTGTTTGAAATCTTATGGGACTTAACTGATAAGGTCATCAGTCCCTAAGCTTACACACTACTTAACCTAAATTATCCTAAGGACAAACACACACACCCATGCCCGAGGGAGGACTCGAACCTCCTCCGGGACCAGTCGCACAGTGTAATGTAACACCGCAAATATAATGAGACCCACAAATACCGTTTAAGACATCACCTCCACCACACAAATATATTACTGAAATGATTTTATTACAGAATATTTTAAACTGTCTCTGGATTTATCCCACGTGAAAGGCCTATATCACAGATGTATTGTGATAGATGATGCTAAAGTACTGCAGCGTGACGCATAAGGGGAGCTATGTGGAGACTGTCCGCTACAAAAATATCCTTTACTTTCTACGTATTTTTTTACAAAATCTATGCAGATATTTTCGTCACGAAAGGAGGAGAACAGCACAGACTATAAATATTATGTTTTTTAGTTGTAATTTAAATTTTGCGAGGGAGGCTAATCACGCGCGGCGTGCAGTCATCAAGAGTACACGAGTGGGCTTCGGCTCCAAAAACTCATACAGATGATGTTTCGTTGAATGGTTCGCACTCTGACACTTGTTGATGGCCCAACGTAATCTGCAGCAATTTGCGGCAGGGTTGCACTTCTGCCACGTTGAACGATTCTCTTCGATCGTCGTTGATCTCGTTCTTGCAGTATCTTTTTCCGGCCGCAGCGATGTCGGAGATTTGGTATTTTTCCGAAGTCCTGATATTCACGGTACACTCGTGAAACTGTCGTACGGGAAAATCCCCACTTTATCACTATCTCGGAGATGCTGTGTCCCATCGCTCGTGGGCCGATTATAACACCATGTTTAAACTCACTTAAATCTTGATAACCTTCCATTGTAACAGGAGTAACCGATGTAGCAATTGCACCAGACACTTTTTGTCTTATATAGGCGTTGCTGACCGCGGCGCCGTATTCTGCCTGCTTACATGTCCCTGTATATGAATACGCTTGTCTATACTAGTTTCTTTGGCGCTTCAGTGTAGAGGTAGGGGTGTAAATGTGGAAACCCAGTTTGTTTTTGCTGTATAAAAGAAATGTTTACTTCTCTTTCAGCTTCAAAAATTAGCCAAAGCTAATTCATAATGTTTTAGTAATGAATGTAGTATTATGAAACACAAAAACTAAACAATTTAACAATTAAAAAACATTTTCTGCTTGCACAACAACTCACTAATTTTTCAAGAAGTGCGAGTAATGTGGAAACGCCTTAAAATTGTGGGAAACTGACTATTTGAAACGAAAACTATTGAAAGTGTTAGAAACTATTTTATTTTATATCAAATTTAAATTATACAAAAATATTTTTAAACGCAACTGCATTAGAAAAATGCTTCATAAGCGAAGTTCACTTGCAAAATTCGCGTACGTAAATATCTCCTTCATTTCCGGCGCACAAAGAGTGAACCCACTCCTCACACACTACACACTTAATCTACAATTCTCCCCGAATGTCTTTGGAAAATGCGCCTTCACAAAAAATACAAATTGCATCTTCTTCAGTAGGTTTTTCTTCCCCAACTGCGAGATCCAAATGTTACTCTCGTGAAGAGACAGTTGGTACATTGGGCTCTTCTTCTGAATCCTCAGATAAGTTAAGCCGTTTTTTGCACGGTTTTCTAGGAGGAGCTTCACGTTTTTTCTTGCTTTTGGCAGGTGCCTTAGGAAGCTTCTGTTTACACTTCAGTAAGGAGTCTTCAAGGCGTGTTTTATAAGGCGAAGATGTCAAAAACAGCTGATGAACCTGGCTTACGACCTCTGTTGGAAACCATCCTCTTTAGAGGAGGGACTGGCATGATATCTTGCGGAGACACACACGTATACAATGTGTTTTGAACGGCCAGTGTCGGTTGGTCACAGTCAGTGTGCTCCCTGCCGCCGTTGGATAAGCAGCTGCAGCAGCAAGTCGTATACTCCTAGCTCACTCATTTGTTACATAGTTTAATTCTTAATTTCTTTGCGTGTTTTTGGTACTTGCATTGTTTAATTCATAAATTTCGGGCCTATTATAGTATTTGAGAGTTGTAGCATCGCGTTTTAGTACTCGAATAGTGTTAAATCGCGTAGTCTCCTTCCGCCGCCGAGCAGTGTGTCAGCAGTGCACAAGTGGCAGCATTACTGCATTTACTAGGCAATCTTGTATTTTAATAACCGTTTCAATTTTGTGTCGTTTTGTTTGCGCTCTCTGTAGATTAGTTCAGACGTTCTTTGCACAACAGTTTTTAGCATGGATAGGGACTGCAACTGCTGTGTTCGGATGCAGGCTGAGTTGGCATCCCTTCGCTCCCAGCTTCAGGCAGTGTTGGCTTCGGTCACACAGCTTGAGGCTGTTGCCAATGGGCATCACTGTGGGGGTCCGGATGGGGGTTTGTCGGGGACGGCCAGCTCGTCCCACGCATCCCCCGATCGGACTACGACTGTGGTTGCCCGGGATACTGCCCGCATTGAGGCTGATCCCTCACCTGTGGTAGAGTGGGAGGCCGTCTCAAGGTGTGGCAGGGGGCGAAAGACATTCCGGAGGGCTGAACGGAAGGCCTCTCCAGTTTGTCTGACGAACCGGTTTCAGGCTCTGTCTCAGGCTGATACTGATCTTCGGCCTGACATGGCTGCTTGTCCTGTTCCAGAGGTTGCCCCTCAGTCTGCAAGATCCGGGCAGTCGCAGAGGGTGGGCTTACTGGTAGTTGGGAGCTCCAACGTCAGGCGCGTAATGGGGCCCCTTAGGGATATGGCAGCAAGGGAGGGGAAGAAAACCAAAGTGCACTCCGTGTGCATACCGGGGGGAGTCATTCCAGATGTGGAAAGGGTCCTTCCGGATGCCATTAAGGGTACAGGGTGCACCCATCTGCAGGTGGTCGCTCATGTCAGCACCAATGATGTGTGTCGCTATGGATCGGAGGAAATCCTCTCTGGCTTCCGGCGGCTATCTGATTTGGTGAAGACTGCCAGTCTCGCTAGCGGGATGAAAGCAGAGCTCACCATCTGCAGCATCGTCGACAGGACTGACTGCGGACCTTTGGTACAGAGCCGAGTGGAGGATCTGAATCAGAGGCTGAGACGGTTCTGCGACCGTGTGGGCTGCAGATTCCTCGACTTGCGCCATAGGGTGGTGGGGTTTCGGGTTCCGCTGGATAGGTCAGGAGTCCACTACACGCAACAAGCGGCTACACGGGTAGCAGGGGTTGTGTGGCGTGGGCTGGGCGGTTTTTTAGGTTAGATGGCCTCGGGCAAGTGCAGAAAGGGTACAGCCTCAACGGGTGCGGGGCAAAGTCAGGACATGCGGGGACCAAGCAGCAATCGGTATTGTAATTGTAAACTGTCGAAGCTGCGTTGGTAAAGTACCGGAACTTCAAGCGCTGATAGAAAGCACCGAAGCTGAAATCGTTATAGGTACAGAAAGCTGGCTGAAGCCAGAGATAAATTCTGCCGAAATTTTTACAAAGGCACAGACGGTGTTTAGAAAGGATAGATTGCATGCAACCGGTGGTGGAGTGTTCGTCGCTGTTAGTAGTAGTTTATCCTGTAGTGAAGTAGAAGTGGATAGTTCCTGTGAATTATTATGGGTGGAGGTTACACTCAACAACCGAGCTAGGTTAATAATTGGCTCCTTTTACCGACCCCCCGACTCAGCAGCATTAGTGGCAGAACAACTGAGAGAAAATTTGGAATACGTTTCACATAAATTTTCTCAGCATGTTATGGTCTTAGGTGGAAATTTCAATTTACCAGATATAGACTGGGACACTCAGATGTTTAGGACGGGTGGTAGGGACAGAGCATCGAGTGACATTATACTGAGTCCACTATCCGAAAATTACCTCGAGCAATTAAACAGAGAACCGACTCGTGGAGATAACATCTTGGACCTACTGATAACAAACAGACACGAACTTTTCGACTCTGTAAGTGCAGAACAGGGAATCAGTGATCATAAGGCCGTTGCAGCATCCCTGAATATGGAAGTTAATAGGAATATAAAAAAAGGGAGGAAGGTTTATCTGTTTAGCAAGAGTAATAGAAGGCAGATTTCAGACTACCTAACAGATCAAAACGAAAATTTCTGTTCCGACACTGACAATGTTGAGTGTTTATGGAAAAAGTTCAAGGCAATCGTAAAATGCGTTTTAGACAGGTACGTGCCGAGTAAAACTGTGAGGGACGGGAAAATCCCACCGTGGTACAACAACAAAGTTAGGAAACTACTGCGAAAGCAAAGAGAGCTTCACTCCAAGTTTAAACGCAGCCAAAACCTCTCAGACAAACAGAAGCTAAACGATGTCAAAGTTAGCGTAAGGAGGGCTATGCGTGAAGCGTTCAGTGAATTCGAAAGTAAAATACTAGGTACCGACTTGACAGAAAATCCTAGGAACTTCTGGTCTTACGTTAAATCAGTAAGTGGCTCGAAACATCATGTCCGGACACTCCGGGATGATGATGGCATTGAAACAGAGGATGACAAGCGTAAAGCTGAAATACTAAACACATTTTTCCAAAGCTGTTTCACAGAGGAAGACCGCACTGCAGTTCCTTCTCTAAATCCTCGCACCAACGAAAAAATGGCTGACATCGAAATAAGTGTCCAAGGAATAGAAAAGCAACTGGAATCACTCAACAGAGGAAAGTCCACTGGACCTGACGGGATACCAATTCGATTCTACACAGAGTACGCGAAAGAACTTGCCCCCCTTCTAACAGCCGTGTACCGCAAGTCTCTAGAGGAACAGAAGGTTCCAAATGATTGGAAAAGAGCACAGGTAGTCCCAGTCTTCAAGAAGGGTCGTCGAGCAGATGCGCAAAACTATAGACCTATATCTCTGACGTCGATCTGTTGTAGAATTTTAGAACATGTGTTTTGCTCGAGTATCATGTCGTTTTTGGAAACTCAGAATCTACTATGTAGGAATCAACATGGATTCCGCAAACAGCGATCGTGTAAAACCCAACTCGCTTTATTTGTTCATGAGACCCAGAAAATATTAGATACAGGCTCCCAGGTAGATGCAATTTTCCTGGACTTCCAGAAGGCGTTCGATACAGTTCCGCTCTGTCGCCTGATAAACAAAGTAAGAGCCTACGTAATATCAGACCAGCTGTGTGGCTGGATTGAAGAGTTTTTAGCAAACAGAACACAGCATGTTGTTATCAACGGAGAGACGTCTACAGACATTAAAGTAACCTCTGGCGTGCCACAGGGGAGTGTTATGGGACCATTGCTTTTCACAATATATATAAATGACCTAGTAGATAGTGTCGGAAGTTCCATGCGGCTTTTCGCGGATGATGCTGTAGTATACAGAGAAGTTGCAGCATTAGAAAATTGTAGCGAAATGCAGGAAGATCTGCAGCGGATAGGCACTTGGTGCAGGGAGTGGCAACTGACCCTTAACATAGACAAATGTAATGTATTGCGAATACATAGAACGAAGGATCCTTTATTGTATGATTATATGATAGCGGAACAAACACTGGTAGCAGTTACTTCTGTAAAATATCTGGGAGTATGCGTGCGGAACGATTTGAAGTGGAATGATCATATAAAATTAATTGTTGGTAAGACGGGTACCAGGTTGAGATTCATTGGGAGAGTCCTTAGAAAATGTAGTCCATCAACAAAGGAGGTGGCTTACAAAACACTCGTTCGACCTATACTTGAGTATTGCTCATCAGTGTGGGATCCGTACCAGATCGGGTTGACGGAGGAGATAGAGAAGATCCAAAGAAGAGCGGCGCGTTTCGTCACAGGGTTATTTGGTAACCGTGATAGCGTTACGGAGATGTTTAACAAACTCAAGTGGCAGACTCTGCAAGAGAGGCGCTCTGCATCGCGGTGTAGCTTGCTCGCCAGGTTTCGAGAGGGCGCGTTTCTGGATGAGGTATCGAATATATTGCTTCCCCCTACTTATACCTCCCGAGGAGATCACGAATGTAAAATTAGAGAGATTAGAGCGCGCACAGAGGCTTTCAGACAGTCGTTCTTCCCGCGAACCATACGCGACTGGAACAGGAAAGGGAGATAATGACAGTGGCACGTAAAGTGCCCTCCGCCACACACCGTTGGGTGGCTTGCGGAGTATAAATGTAGATGTAGAACGTAGATGTAGATGTATTTGATGAGTTATTTGACAACGATGTTGACCTTCTGTTTTATCCATTTCAATGAGATACTGCACCAACTGTTTCTCAATAGCATCAGGTAGTACAAGCTTACGTCCAAGTCTCAAAGAAACACATTCTTCAGGTGACATATCGCTATGCACAAACCTTCGAAGTGTCGTCTGAGGTACACAGAAAGCTTTTACTGCTCTTCTTAACCCCACCTGCTTTCCCTTGAGGCTATTATAGCCTTAATCATGTTTTCAGCATCCCACTTCTTCACAATAGCTCTTGGTTTCCGATCAGTTAGCTTTCGTGGCATCTAGAAACAGACGCAAAACGTATTAGAAGTAATGTATGTTGGTATTGTGGAAACGTTTCCACAATGCCATCGTATGAATGCTTCCACATTACCTACACAATGGCCATTTTAAATTTCGGTAGATTACATTAAGCAACTATCCATTTAAGGTTGACAAAGGACTGCTAAAACCTTCTATGCACCTCCCTTTATAAGCTGTCAGACGTAAAGAAAGATAACTACAAAGTATATAGATATATATAATAGCACAACTTACCTCGAAAAAGGTTTAGAAAATGCGCGAACGTAAATTGCATCACTGTCACGGCGTCTGTTGCTCAACTGACTTCTAACCCTCTACCGTGACAAATAGGAACTATTGTAACAATTTCTGGCTGCTCCACTACAGTGCAGCACTCTGCAGGCCGGATACTAGACGTTTCCACAGTACCCACACGCTTCCACAATTACACCCCTACCTCTATATTGTAACATCTCGTGTAAGATTGTTCCAGTATTGGTCATGCTCTTGCTATTTGGTGCGATGACCACCGATCTGTAGCCATGGATAATTACAAACCAGCATCCAATAACGAAGCCGCTATTGGCGGGTAGTCCATGAGTCTAGCAACACCATTCCAGCTCAGGGCACTAACTATTCTGAAACTGCAGCATCGTTCGAGTCAGACGGCCTACCGAACCAGCAGGTCAGGATCATAATTCAGCACAACACCCGACATCACAGTCTGTTTGGTGGGACAACATGGGCAGTGACCAGCGAGAGACCGACGTGAGAGTGCAGCCGCAGCCTCGTCCGTGGCAGACCAGCTGGCGGAAAGCGCCTACCGAAGCCACCGGCGGGCAACACGCCACCTTCCGAGTCACAGCGCTACACTTGGAGCTGTTGCAGCCGTCCCTGGCAGCACTGAGTGTGCCTCTCTATTCAGCAGATTCCACTCCGGCTTAAGAAGCCACCAACGCCATGGAAGACACAGCGACAACATGTATTCTGAGGGATAAAGAAAGTAATGTATAATCTTGTAGTATTGCATCTGACAGTGCCACATAGGTTTCTCGGCCTCCATCCTGACGAATCAGTAGGTTTTACCAGTCCAGGACTGAGGAACCCCTACAAATATCTCACTACAAGAAACAAAAACGTATTTATTATCTTTTATTATTACTTTTATTTCCAATCTGCGGTACCAATGTACTACTACTACTACTACTACTACTATGTGATCAGGCCCAGTGGACCGCACACATCTACAAGTTTCCTCCTCCACTGTATTCTGTCCATTGCTGCTATCCGCCGTCCGTTCATATCTATTGACACTTGGTTTAAATCTTCATAGAGTCCATCCTTCCAACGCTTCTTGGGTCTCCCTGGTGGTCTCTTTCCTGTAGGTGTGAAATCCAGGAGCTTCCGAGGCCATCTGTGATCCTCCATCCGGGCCACACGGCCAGCCCACTGCATTCGTTTGGCTTTGACAGTTCCTGCTATGTTGGGCTGCTGGTAAAGTTCCTCAAGCTCTTGGTTATATCTTATTCTCCATTCCCCTGTATCTGCATCCAGAACCGGACCGAAGATCTTCCGAAGCACTTTTCTCTCAAAAACAAGGAGCTTATGGATGCCCTGTTTCCGGATACTCCATGTCTCACAGCCATATAGAACAACAGGCTGGATCACGGTTTTGTACAGTCAAATCTTGAACTGTCTGGAGAGATATCTGGACAGAAGCAGTTGTGCTAGGCTGTGGTAAGATCGGTTTCCTGCTTGTATTCTGGCGTTGATCCCAGTTCACTTGACGAGTTCTCAGTGAAAAGTGCCCCTAGGTATTTGAATTCTTGCACTCTCTTGTACGACTGGTCCCCAACCTGCAGTGATTGTAGATGATCAGCAGTCTGACAATGACCACGCGTCATAACTAGGTACTCTGTCTTGGGTTTATGTTTAGCCCAAATTTGCTGGCAGCCTCCTTTAGTGCTTTGGTCATCTTCCGACCTAGAGAGTAAACAGATGTCGTCTGCATAGGCTAAGTATGCCAGTCTCTTTCCTTCGATTTCAATCCCTTCGTTCTCTTGGAAGGTCTCGCGTACGATCTTCTCCAGGGCAAAGTTGAACAGGATAGAGTAGTGTAGAGTGATCTAAAATGGTGCATATTTTAATGCACATTAAGTAGGATCATTGAAAGAGGAAAATAATCCAACATGTTCACAAGAATAAGACGGCAGGTGCCAGAATAAAAGACGGTGATGCAAACTTTGCAAGAGTAAAAAATGGTTACATTGTCAGAAGCTGACATTTTGAAAACCGAGGCTTTAGTATAATTCTAACGATTGCATTTTAAATTGCAGCCAGCCACAAGTATGGTTAAAAAGTTTATTTAAAACAAGTCTTTACAGATTTCGGTCTTATTACAAATATATCTTTAGATGGCTCTTACAGATTTTCTTGCCTTGCTACTGGAGCACCGTTTTCTACTCGTTACTGGTTTGGTATTCTGAGAGATAAACACTGTTTATTTTCTATAAGTGCCTGGATAGCAGAATAACAAACGATGGTAGATTACACTACGAGGTTAAATGTGAAGTTGCACAAGCTAAAACAACATTTAACAACATGAAAAAGCTACTAAATCTTACTTTGAGCATCATGAAGTACTTTTGTTTGAGGCATTGCCATATATGGCTCTGAGACATGGACAGTACGAGAAAGATTATAAGCTTTCGAGACATGGAGTATGAGAGGAGTCCAAAAGATTTCCGGGATAAGGAGAATGATAAATGAATGTCTCAAGAAAAAAGGAGAGAAAAGATCATTGTGGAGGACTATCAATGAACGTAGGGACCGTTGGGCTGGATACCTATAAAGACATTGTTTACATCTACATCTACATACGTATTCCGCAAGCACGGCGGAGGGTACAACATACCATTACTAGTCATTTCTTTTCCTATTGCACTTGCAAACAGCTGGGGAACACCACTGTCTATAAGAGTCCGTACGAGCACTAATTTCACTCACCTTACCTTCGTGCTCCTTCCGCGAAATATATCTTGGTGGCAATAGGATCGTTTTTTTTTTTTAAATTTCGTCAATAGTGCCGCTAGAAAAGAACGTCGTCTTCCCTCCAAGGACTCCCACTTGTGTTAAAGATGCACTGTCCGTTTGTTGTGAAATTAATAGAAGGGAAAATGCCTGTGAAGGATGCACGAGAAAGACCGAGTGTTGAATACATCAGGCAGATAAAACGAGATCTGTAGCTGATAACATACTCTGAACTGAAGAGACTGGCAAAAGACAGGGGAAAATGGAGAAGTGCAATTGCTGCCTGCTAATCTACGAGGTGCATTCAAGTTCTAAGGCCTCCGATTTTTTTTCTAATTAACTACTCACCCCAAATCGATGAAACTGACGTTACTTCTCGACGTAATCGGCGTGCAGACGTACACATTTTTCACAACTCTGACGCCATGATTCCATGGCAGCGGCGAAGGCTTATTTAGGAGTCTGTTTTGACCACTGGAAAATCGCTGAGGCAATGGCAGCACGGCCGGTGAATGTGCGGCCACGGAGAGTGTCTTTCATTGTTGGAAAAAGCCAAAAGTCACTAGGAGCCAGGTCAGGTGAGTAGGGAGCATGAGGAATCACTTCAAAGTTATTATCACGAAGAAACTGTTGCGTAACGTTAGCTCGATGTGCGGGTGCGTTGCCTTGGTGAAACAGCACACGCGCAGCCCTTCCCGGATGTTTTTGTTGCAGTGCAGGAAGGAATTTGTTCTTCAAAACATATTCGTAGGATGCACCTGTTACCGTAGTGCCCTTTGGAACGCAATGGGTAAGGATTACGCCTTCGCTGTCCCAGAACATGGACACCATTATTTTTTCAGCACTGGCGGTTACCCGAAATTTTTTTGGTGGCGGTGAATCTGTGTGCTTCCATTGAGCTGACTGGCGCTTTGTTTCTGGATTGAAAAATGGCATCCACGTCTCATCCATTGTCACAACCGACGAAAAGAAAGTCCCATTCATGCTGTCGTTGCGCGTCAACATTGCTCGGCAACATGCCACACGGGCAGCCGTGTGGTCGTCCGTCAGCATTCGTGGCACCCACCTGGATGACACTTTTCGCATTTTCAGGTCGTCATGCAGGATTGTGTGCACAGAACCCACAGAAATACCAACTCAGGAGGTGATCTGTTCAATAGTCATTCAGCCATCCCCCAAAACAATTTTCTCCACTTTCTCGATCATGTCGTCAGACCGGCTTGTGCGAGCCCGAGGTTGTTTCGGTTTGTTGTCACACGATGTTCTGCCTTCATTAAACTGTCGCACACACGAACGCACTTTCGACACATCCATAACTCCATCACCACATGTCTCCTTCAACTGTCGATGAATTTCAATTGGTTTCACACCACACAAATTCAGAAAACGAATGATTGCACGCTGTTCAAGTAAGGAAAACGTCGCAATTTTAAGTATTTAAAACAGTTCTCATTCTCGCCGCTGGCTGTAAAATTCCATCTGCCATACGGTGCTGCCATCTCTGGGACGTATTGACAATGAACACAGCCTCATTTTAAAACAATGCGCATGTTTCTATCTCTTTCCAGTCCAGAGAAAAAAAATCGGAGGCCTTAGAACTTGAATGCACCTCGTATATCTTGTTTACCAGCTGAGATCTGTACTCGCGACCGTTCTTTTAGAGCCGACCCAGTTACTCGACCATGCGTTTTGAGTGGCTCCTCGTGACTAACTCGCCCTGTCTTCCCGAAGGACAAGAGAGAACACCCCACCTTTCTCCCTCAGCCAATAAGGCAATAAGGTCTCTTCTCTCGTTCCCTATATATATATATATATATATATATATATATATATATATATATATATATATATATATAACTTTCAGCCAATGAGCGTTCAGATCGCTGTTGCTAGGCGGATCTGACGTCACGTTTGCGGACATTGTGATGGAAGTTTGTCTCGGAACACTGTCTCAGACTGTAAGATCCTACTCCCTTGTCCCTACTAAGGTTGCACAACATTGCCTCCTATGATTTCATCACTAATGCTCCTTGCTGGCTTAAACACTTGAAGGCAATGCACATATGCATTACAATTCCTACACCGCGACTATTAATCAGCGTAATCTTACCAGATGAAGTAGCCTCATGATGACCTAATAATTTGCAGCTATGTAATTCATGGTTTACCAAGTTACATACCCGCCTCCGTAGCCTAGATCGCCAACGCATGACTATGCAGTGGCGCTCCACTCGGATATAAGCGGGGTCGAGTTCAAATGGTGGATGAAATTTTCACTGCCAGCGTTTGGCCAGCAGGGGGATGAGCGGTGGTGGCGTAAATTTACTGTTGGTCAGTCCGTGGACCAGTGTCCTGGTGTCCTGGATTAACTTCCAAAACTCTCCACAGTGCCTCATACGAAGTGGGGGCATGTGTTCATCCGAGAGATTCGAAGATTAAGCACAGCGATTCCTTTGGTGCTATTCGAGAGTAGTACGTAATGTGCCGGCACCGGTCTACACACTCCCTTCTCTATCGTCATCATGCAACACAAAGATATTACACGGAGCCATTACACTACACTCTACAACCACACATATGATACAACTCTCACATATTCGTAAAAAAAAAAAAAAAAAAAAAAAAAAAGGCCAAAGTGCGCGGAGAAAGAATACGTTTTCCAACAGAAAATAACGGTCATGCGAGACACAGCTGGCCCTCTTTGTGCATGATATACAACAGGCTCTAGATATCGGCTCCCAGATTGATGCCATATTCCTCGACTTTCGAAAGGCGTTCGACTCAGTTCCGCAATGTCGCTTGCTCAAAAAAGTGCACCCTTACGGTCTATCCGATGACATAAGCGGTTGGATAGAAAGGTTTCTAACAAACAAGGAGCAGTACGTCGTCCTGAACGGGGCGACTTTAACAGAAACAAGCGTAACTTCAGGTGTGCCCCAGGGCAGCGTAATAGGTCCTCTGCTTTTTACGATTTACATAAACGATCTGGTTGATGGTATTGACAGCGGCATTAGACTGTTTGCCGATGATGCTATAGTCTACAGGAAAGTAGTATCACACCAAAGTTGTGAACAAATCAAAGAGGATTTGAAGAAAATAAATGCGTGGTGTAATGACTGGCAGTTATCTCTCAATAGTAGTAAGTGTAACCTACTGCTTATAACAGGGCGAAAATCCCCATTAATGTACGCGTACAAAGCAAATGCCCAGTCTTTGGAAGCGGTAACGTTCGTCAAGTATCTGGGTGTGACTCTTCGAAATGATCTCAAATGGGATGATCAGATTACACAAGTAACGGGTAAGGCGAACTCTAGATTGCGGTCTATTGGTAAAATCCTGAAGCGATGCAGTCCTTCAACAAAGGAAATTGCTTACAATACGTTAGTTCGTGCAGTCTTACAGTATTGTTCGTCTGTGTGGGACCCTTACCAGTTGGGTCTGATTCAAGAGATTGAGAGGGTCGAAAGAAAAGCAGCAAGATTCGTGACTGGTACATTTAGCCACCGCGAGAGCGTTACAAATCTCATAGAAAGTTTGAAGTGGGACGCACTTGCATATAGACAGCGCGCTAAACGGAAGGGGCTGCTCACTAAATACCGAAATCCAGTCTTCACCGAGGATGTAGAGCATATATTATTACCACCAACTTTCAAATCGCACAATGATCACCATTCAAAGATAAGGGAAATTAGAGCTCGTACTGAGGCATTCAGACAGTCGTTTCGATCCGCGAGTAGAACAGAGGGGAGGAAATATGATATTGGCGTGAATTGTGCCCTCTGCCACACATCACTTGGTGGCTAGCGGATTATTTATGTAGGTAGATGTAGAACAGGAGGATGAACACACCCCATGAGATATCCCAGATAACAATGCCACACAACTTTTACGTTTTCAAGTACGTTACACGCCTGAAATTCAAAGACAATAAATACAAAAATGGTTCAAATGGCCCTGAGCACTATCGGACTTAACATCTATGGTCATCAGTCCCCTAGAACTTAGACCTACTTAAACCTAACTAACCTAAGGACATCACACAACACCCAGTCATTACGAGGCAGAGAAAATCCCTGACCCCGCTGGGAATCGAACCCGGGAACCCGGGCGCGGAAGGCGAGAACGCTACCACACGACCACAAGCTGCGGACGACAATAAATACAGTTGGCTGAAGATAAAAAAATAATAAAAGTACTAAAATAGTTTTGATTCTACCTTATAACAGACGAGATTATTGCAGCGTGCGTTGCCGAGTAGGGTAATGTTGCTCATGTTATACCCCTCAAGGGAGAATACCTATATTTGGTAGGGTAATTTAAATAACACAATTTGTTTTGCGTACACTGAATTTCATTTTTTGAACTATCAACCAGCTTCCACACAAATGCAAAATTCTTTCCTCAGAATAAGTTTCCAGCCTTTTTCAAATCTGTGCCTTCAGCACGATTAAGGCGCCCGGTTTCCTAATCTGTACTCCCTATAGCCTAAGTCGTTTTTAGGAAAAGAATTCTGTGATGACATAATAAATTTATGGAACACTCTAACAAAACGTCACAGTAACCAGCTGCGAACTATAAACGTAACGTTACTTCCATATTACTCCGTGTTCAGGCCACAAGTGGCCCATCGGGACCATCCGATGCCGTGTCGTCCTCAGATGAGGATACAGGAGGGGCGTGTGGTCAGCACACCGCTCTCCCGATCGTTATGATGGAATTCTTGACCGAAGCCGCTTCTATTCGGTCGAGTAGCCCCTCAATTGGCATCACGAGGCTGCGTGCACCCCGAAAAATGGCAACAGCACATGGCGTCCTGGATGATCACCCATCCAAGTGCCGGTCACGCCCGTCAGCGCTTAACTTCGGTGATCTGACGGGAACCGGTGTATCCACTGCGGCAAGGCCGTTGCCTATTTCCATATTACACGTAACGAAATTACACGAAGGAAATAAAATATAAATTTTTAACAAATTTAACTGCATAAATTGGCATATCGAAAATCAATTGGTTGAACACAGATATCACATAAATATTTCTTGATTTTGCATTCCATGTCAGCACATAGACCTTGTACGCAATCTTTACATCCCATACACTGAATCATGTCTTCTTCTCAATCTTTCATAGACAGCTGACGTAACCAGTTCACTCTGACCTTTATTATTTTTGTCTTGTTAAAGTTTTCATCTATCTCTTTTTATAGGTCTGTGCTCAGTTTTGCTCTTTTTATCTGCCTCTCCTTCGGCTTCTATTTTCTTTCTGTCAGGACTCTATGTTAATTCCAGTGTTCGTTAGGTCGTTTGGTATTTTTCTTGATAACTGTTGTTATACGCGTTATAGGAGATAAAATGTTCGAGAAAGACATTATTTGTTGACTGTTAATGTCGGCAACTGTAGCAGTACTGTTTTCGTCCACGTTCTTGAGACATTGAAGAAGGTCCAGGCTGGTTATTCAGTTGCGTTGCAACGTTAGGCGGCTTTCCAGATTTTCGCCTTGTTGCTTCAATTCCGTCAGCCGATTCTTGGTTTGATTCATCAACAATACGTACGGTAGTGGTTGGTTGGTTTTGGGGAAGGAGACCAGACAGCGTGGTCATCGGTCTCATCGGATTAGGGAAGGATTGGGAAGGAAGTCGGCCGTGCCCTTTCACAGGAACCATCCCGGCATTTGCCTGAAGTGATTTAGGGAAATCACGGAAAACCTAAATCAGGATGGCCGGACGCGGGATTGAACCGTCGTCCTCCCGAATGCGAGTCTAGTGTCTAACCACTGCGCCACCCCGCTCGGTCGTACGGTTGTGGCTACCAAGTCCTCTTCTCTGGCAACATAGAAAACTACTGCACGAACACGTATGGGACATGTTTTATTAGATTCACCAGACCAATAACAACAAAATAAAAGGAAATCGTGCTTTACTTTAACATCGTACAGTTTTGCGATGGCTTCATACTAGAGAAATTGCTTAATTCGAGGCAAAATCTTTTATTAGCCATAATTCCGTAACAAAACATTTGCGGACGTATGTTTATATCAACTTTTTTCTTCAGTTTTACTTGTAGAATAACATATTAAAATATTTGCTTATCTTCGTGAATCATTTTATAAAGGGTGTTACTAAAAGGCACGGCCAAACTTTCAGGAAACATTCCTCACACACAAATAAAGAAAAGATGTTATGTGGACATGTGTCCGGAAACGCTTAATTTCCATGTTAGAGCTCATTTTAGTTTCGTCAGTATGTACTGTACTTCCTCTATTCACCGCCAGTTGGCCCAATTGAAGGAAAGTAATGTTGACTTCGGTGCTCGTGTTGACATGCGACTCATTGCTCTACAGTACTAGCATCAAGCACATCAGTACGTAGCATCAACAGGTTAGTGTTCATCACGAACGTGGTTTTGCAGTCAGTGCAATGTTTACAAATGCGGAGTTGGCAGATGCCCATTTGATGTATGGATTAGCACGGGGCAATAGCCGTGGCTCGGTACGTTTGTATCGAGATAGATTTCCAGAACGAAGGTGTCCCGACAGGAAGACGTTCGAAGCAATTGATCGGCGTCTTAGGGAGCACGGAACATTCCAGCCTACGACTCGCAACTGGGGAAGACCTAGAACGACGAGGGTACCTGCAATGGACGAGGTAATTCTTCGTGCAGTTGACGACAACCCTAATGTCAGCGTCAGAGAAGTTGCTGCTGTACAAGGTAACGTTGACCACGTCACTCTATGGAGAGTGCTACGGGAGAACCAGTTGTTTCCGTACCATGTACAGCGTGTGCGGGCACTATCAGCAGCTGATTGGCCTCCACGGGTACTCTTCTGCGAATGGTTCATCCAACAATGTGTCAATCCTCATTTCAGTGCAAATGTTCTCTTTACGGATGAGGCTTCATTCCAACGTGATCAAATTGTAAATTTTCACAATCAACATGTGTGGGCTGACGAGAATCCGCACGCAATTGTGCAATCACGTCATCAACACAGATTTCCTGTGAACGTTTGGGCAGGCATTGTTGGTGATGTCTTGATTGGGCCCCATGTTCTTCCACCTACGCTCAATGGAGCACGTTATCATGATTTCATACGGGATACTCTACCTGTGCTGCTAGAACATGTGTCTTTACAAGTACGATACAACATGTGGTTCATGCACGATGGAGCTCCTGTACATTTCAGTCGAAGTGTTCGTACGCTTCTCAACAACAGATTCGGTAACCGATGGATTGGTAGAGGCGGACCAATTCCATGGCCTCCACGCTCTCCTGACCTCAACCCTCATGACTTTCATTTATGGGGCATTTGAAAGCTCTACGCAACCCTGGTACCAAATGTAGAGACTCTTCGTGCTCGTATTGTGGACGGCTGTGATACAATACGCTATTCTCCAGTGCTGCATCAGCGCATCAGGAATTCCATGCGACGGAGGGTGGATGCATGTATCCTCGCTAACGGAGGACATTTTGAACATTTCCTGTAACAAAGTGTTTGAAGTCACGCTGGTACGTTCTGTTGCTGTGTGTTTCCATTCCATGATTAATGTGATTTGAAGAGAAGTAATAAAATGAGCTCTAACATGGAAAGTAAGCGTTTCCGGACACATGTCCACATAACATATTTTCTCTCTTTGTGTGTGAGGAATGTTTCCTGAAAGTTTGGCCGTACCTTTTTGTAACAAAGACAGCCATATTCAAAACTGTGATTTGTGTGTGTGTGTGTGTGTGTGTGTGTGTGTGTGTGTATTACAGGGTGAGTCAGGAGGAAAGGTAACATGCTTTGAGGGGTATTAGTGATTCTGAACTAAAGACTTCATATGGACGTATGCCCTGTTCCGAATTGTTTCCGAGATAGAACACATTTAACATCACTTTTTTACGTTTCTCTTGAGTAACTCTCAAACTGGACCCTCCAGCGAAAACGTGTCTCAGTACAAAATTAAACTATACTAAATTTCCTTATAAAAAGGTCCTATGCAATTTTTTCTCTAGAACTAATGGTTTGTGCGAAGAGAGCGCGAGAATTTGGAAAACTCGCTTTTTATATCCTCCATTCCTTATCCCTCATGGATAATATTGCTTACAAGGGAGCCGAAATCTTTAACTTCGTCTATTTCAACGTCACCAATTTTGATGTAAAATTTCTAACTATTCTCAGTTCTGCTACATCTCATTATCTTTTGATTTTTCGGTTTACTCTCAGTCCATATTCTGTATTCATTAGACTGTTCATTCCATTCAACTGATCCTGTAATTCTTCATCACTTTGACCGAGAATAGGAATCTTATCATTGATATTCTTTCTTCCGGAATTTTAATCCCACTCTTGAACATTTCTTTTACTACTTTCATTGTTTCTACGCTGTATAGATTGAATTGTACGGCCGAAGGACTGCATCCCTGTCTTACACCCTTTATAATCCGAGCACTTCTTTCTTGGTTTTCCAGACATTTTGTTCCCTCTTGGTTCTTGAAGGCATTGAATATGACCTGCGTTTACCTTTAGCTTACTACTATTAGTCTCAGAATTTCGAACATCTTGCACCATTTTACAATGTCGGACGCCTTTTTCTAGGTCGATAAATCCTATGAGTGTGTCGCGATGTTTCTTTAGCCTTGCTTCTATTATCAAACGCAACGTAAGAACTGCCTCTGCGGTCCCTTTAACTTCCCTAAGGTCAAACTGATCCTCATTCAACTGATCCTCAATTTTCTTTTCCATTCTTCTGTCTATTATTCTTGTCAGTGACTTGGATTCATGAGCTGTTAAGCTGATTGTACGATAGTTTTCGCACTTATGTGCCCTTGCTACATTAGGAATTGTGTGGATGATATTTTCCCGAGAGTTTGATGGTACATCGCCAGTCTCAGAGATTCTACACACCACCTTGAATAGTCGTTGGGTTGCCACTTCCCCAAGTTATTTTAGAAATTCCGATGGAATGTTATCTACCCCTTGTACCTTTTTTTGATCTCAAGTCTTCCAGAGGTCTTTTAAAATTTGACTCTAATACTGGATCTCCTATGCCATTCAAGTAAACTTCAGTTTCTCCTTCTATCATGTCATTAGACAAGTACTCCTCCTTATGCAGACCTTCAATGTACTCTTTCCACCTATCCGCTCTCTCTTTTGCGTTTAACAGCGGATTTCCATTACACTCTTAATGTTACCACCCCTGCTTTTAATTTAAACGGAGGGTGTTTGACTTTTCTGTAAGCTGAGCCAGTCCTCCCGATGATAATTTCTTTTTCGATTTCTCCGCATCTTTCCTGTAGCCATTTCGCCTTGGCTCCTTGAACTTACTATTTACTTCACTCCTAAGGTACACTCCTGGAAATTGAAATAAGAACACCGTGAATTCATTGTCCCAGGAAGGGGAAACTTTATTGACACATTCCTGGGGTCAGATACATCACATGATCACACTGACAGAACCACAGGCACATAGACACAGGCAACAGAGCATGCACAATGTCGGCACTAGTACAGTGTATATCCACCTTTCGCAGCAATGCAGGCTGCTATTCTCCCATGGAGACGATCGTAGAGATGCTGGATGTAGTCCTGTGGAACGGCTTGCCATGCCATTTCCACCTGGCGCCTCAGTTGGACCAGCGTTCGTGCTGGACGTGCAGACCGCGTGAGACGACGCTTCATCCAGTCCCAAACATGCTCAATGGGGGACAGATCCGGAGATCTTGCTGGCCAGGGTAGTTGACTTACACCTTCTAGAGCACGTTGGGTGGCACGGGATACATGCGGACGTGCATTGTCCTGTTGGAACAGCAAGTTCCCTTGCCGGTCTAGGAATGGTAGAACGATGGGTTCGATGACGGTTTGGATGTACCGTGCACTATTCAGTATCCCCTCGACGATCACCAGTGGTGTACGGCCAGTGTAGGAGATCGCTCCCCACACCATGATGCCGGGTGTTGGCCCTGTGTGCCTCGATCGTATGCAGTCCTGATTGTGGCGCTCACCTGCACGGCGCCAAACACGCATACGACCATCATTGGCACCAAGGCAGAAGCGACTCCCATCGGTGAAGACGACACGTCTCCATTCGTCCCTCCATTCACGCCTGTCGCGACACCACTGGAGGCGGGCTGCACGATGTTGGGGCGTGAGCGGAAGACGGCCTAACGGTGTGCGGGACCGTAGCCCAGCTTCATGGAGACGGTTGCGAATGGTCCTCGCCGATACCCCAGGAGCAACAGTGTCCCTAATTTGCTGGGAAGTGGCGGTGCGGTCCCCTACGGCACTGCGTAGGATCCTACGGTCTTGGCGTGCATCCGTGCGTCGCTGCGGTCCGGTCCCAGGTCGACGGGCACGTGCACCTTCCGCCGACCACTGGCGACAACATCGATGTACTGTGGAGACCTCACGCCCCACGTGTTGAGCAATTCGGCGGTACGTCCACCCGGCCTCCCGCATGTCCACTATACGCCCTCGCTCAAAGTCCGTCAACTGCACATACGGTTCACGTCCACGCTGTCGCGGCATGCTACCAGTGTTAAAGACTGCGATGGAGATCCGTATGCCACGGCAAACTGGCTGAAACTGACGACGGCGGTGCTCAAATGCTGCGCAGCTAGCGCCATTCGACGGCCAACACCGCGGTTCCTGGTGTGTCCGCTGTGCCGTGCGTGTGATCATTGCTTGTACAGCCCTCTCGCAGTGTCCGGAGCAAGTATGGTGGGTCTGACATACCGGTGTCAATGTGTTCTTTTTTCCATTTCCAGGAGTGTATTAATACCGCTGTATTCCTGTCTTTCCCTGAACACTTCTGTGCTTTCTTCTTTCGTCGATCAGTTTAAATATTTCCTCCGTCACCCAAGGTTTCTTCGTAGTTACCTTCGTTGTACGTATGACTGACTGCCCAGCATCTGTAACTGCTCCTTTTGGAGATGTCCACTGCTCTTCAGCTCTGCTGCCTACTCTGGTATTCCTTATCGCCGTATCCACACACTTAGCAAACTTCAGATGCACCTCATAATTAGTCAGTACTTCAACATCCAACTTCCTTCCACTTTGGTTCTTCCGAACCATTCTCCTACACTTCATTGTAATTTGCATCGTTACTAAATTGTGATCTGAGCCTGTACCTGCTCTTGGCTATGCCTTACAATCCAGTATCTGATTTCGGAATCTCTGCTTGACTATTGCTTAATCTAACTGAAATACGGGAAGTATCTCCCGGCCTTTTCCAAGTATATCTCCTACTCTCATGCGTACTGCCAAACTCATATTCTTCCGTTACCCTTTGTTCTGTTCCTTCCCCTACAACCGTGCTACGTTGTCCTATGATTATTATATTATCATCTCCCATTACATATTGAATTACAGGTCCAATATTCTCATACAATTTCCTTACACTTCATCTTCTGATTGCGACGTTGGCATGTAACCTGAACCATCATTGCCGGAGTTGGTCTGACGCCGAATCTGATGAGTCCTCCGCCTTCAGGGGCAGTTTTCCACCCCAGTGCCCTGAACAACCGTCTAATCCTCCACCCTCTTTTACAAGGCCGTTGGAAGAACGAGGATTGCTTTTTACGCCGGAAGTTTTCGGCTGTCAATTCTGATGATTTGTATTCAAAATTTAGGTCGTGGCTGGGTTAGAATCGCTAACCATAAGCAGCGGTGAAATAAACCCTTCGATCCTCTATTTCCATAGTATATTCCATCGTCCCTGGCAAGAAACCCTCAATCTAGTCACAAATTTAATTTAATGCCACACGTGGCTGTTAATAAGTGCTGGTTCGCTACTGCGTTAAATACTTTCAGAAGTCTGCATGTATCTGATTGTCTTGAGCCATGGTTTTCAAGATGTCGTATTGTGGCATTTATGATCCATATCGACCCATATTTTTTGGAGGTTACGGCGTGCTACAGACGCTAAATTTAACCGACAGGAAGAAGATGCTGTGATATGCAAATGATTATCTTTTCAGAGCATTCACACAAAGTTGGCGCCGGTGCCGACACCTACAACTTGCTGACATGAGGAAAGTTTCGAACCGATTTCTCATACACAAATAGCAGTTGACCGGCGTTGTCTGGTGAAACGTTGTTGTGATGCCTCGGTTAAGGAAGAGAAATGCGTACGATGAAGTTTCCGACTTTGATAAAGGTCGGATTGTAGCCTATCGCGCTTGCGGTTTATCGTATCGCGACATTGCTGCTCGCGTTGGTCGACATCCAATGACTATTAGCAGAATATGGAATCAGTGGGTTAAGGAGGGTAATACGGAACGGCGTGCTGGATCCCAACGAACTCGTATTACTGGCAGTCGAGATGACAGGCATCTTATCCGCATGGCTGTAACGGATCGTGCAGCCACGTCTCGATCCCTGAGTCTGCAGATGGGGACATTTGCTAGACAACAACCATCTACACGAACAGTTCGACGATGTTTGTAGCAGCATGGACTACCAGCTCGGAGACCATGGCTGCGGTTACCCTTCACGCTGCATTACAGACAGGAGCGCCTGCGATGGTGTACTCAGCGACGAACCTGCATGCACGAATGGCAAAACGTCATTTTTTCGGATGAATCCAGGTTCTGTTTACAGCATCATGAGGGTCGCATCCGTGTTTGGCGACATCGCGGTGAACGCACATTGGAAGCGGTATTCGTCATCGCCATACTGGGGTATCACCCGGCGTGATGGTATGGAGTGCCATTGGTTACACGTCTCGGTCACCTCTCGCTCGCATTGACGACACTTTGAACAGTGGACGTTAGATTTCAGATGTGTTACGAGCCGTGGCTCTACCTTCATTTGATCCCTACGATGCCCTACATTTCAGCAGGATAATGCACGACCGCATGTTGCAGGTCTTGTACGGGCCTTTCAGGATACAGAAAATGTTCGACTGCTGTCGTGGCCAGCACATTCTCCAGATCTCTCACGAATTGAAAGCGTCTGGTCAATGGTGGCTGAGCATCTAAGCTCGTCACAATACACCAGTCACTGCTCTTGATGAACTGTGGTATCGTGTTGAAGATTCATGGGCAGCTGTACCTGTACACGCCATCCAAGCTCTGTTTGACTCAATGCCCAGCCGTATCTAGGCCGTTATTACGGCCAGAGGTGGTTGTTCTGGGTATTGATTTCGCAGGATCTATGCAGCCAAATTGCGTGAAAGTGTAATCACATGTGTGTATAATATATTTGTCCAATGAATACCCGTTTATCATCTGCATTTCTTCTTGGTGTAGCAATTGTAATGGCCAGTAGTGTAGTTCATCATGCAGCGTAGAAAAAAATGTGTGTGAAATCTTATGGGACTTAACTGCTAAGGTCATCAGTCCCTAAGCTTACACACTACTTAACCTAAATTATCCTACGGACAAACACACACACCCGTGCCCGAGGGAGGACTCGAACGTCCGCCGGGACTAGCCGCACAGTCCATGACTGCAGCGCCCGAGACCGCTCGGGTAACCCCGCGCGGCTGCAGCATAGAGAGGCTTACGATCCTGTACAGCAGCAAGCTTTTAGCGTCGGTAGCAATCTCCAACCCATAAAACGACTGATGGTACCGGAGCGTGAGGACGGCGACGCGAGGAGGGGCCGTAGCATACTGGTGCATACGGAGAATACGGTGATCCACACTTCGTGACTCTGTGGCAAACATATAACTTTGTTTATTAATGTTAACTGTTTAAATGTTTATATACGACGCCAACTAGAGAGTTTTCTAAACATGGTTTCAGTTACTCCAAAATCAAACTCGATTTTTAATTACATTTTTATCTAATGCTGTCAGTCATTGGCCAGTTAAACCATCCAGTCAGAAACGCAGCCTGTGCTGGCAGACGCCGGACACTGAAACCAGCTCGTTGCACAGTCTTGGACTTTTTCTTGGAGAGCTACCACGTAAGCTCACCTCACAAAAATTTAGTTACCCATAAATAAATTATTACAAGAATCATTTAATACCGTGTAATTCCGCCTCTGGGCTTCAAGTTTGTGTAGATTCGGTTAGGAAGTGAGTCCACAAGGTTGTTCAGGTACGTCCTAACATGGCTAAGCCACTCGCTGAGAGTTTGATCGCGCAGTTCGACCGATTGGCGGAGATGCTGATGTAGGCTGTAAGACGTATGCGTTGCCGACGATGGGCGAGGCATGGCAGAGTCTCTGACCAGAGAGTAGTATGTAGTTAGTTGTTGCTTGTCGCTAGTCGGCATTAGTCTTCAGTTGTCTGCAGTAGTCTTCAGTCCGTGCCAGTAAGCAGTAGTCTTGAGTAGTCTGCGTGAGTCGACAGGAGTCGGCGCGTGCCTGCGCGTGTCGGCAGTCTGCTCTGGTCGGGACTCTGGAGGATGAGTACTATTGTAGAAGGTAAAGAAGCAGCCTTGCGCATATCTAGTAATGTATATTAACTGTCATTAATTTCTTTTAAAAAAATGCCCCCAATAATAATTTTTATAATATAAAGTAATTTTTTAAGAAAAGCATTCATTTCAATTTAAAGAATATTTCCAATGCATGATCATTCCTTCCAAGAATCAGAAAAAAATATAGGCCAGCATTGCACGAAGCTGTGCCGAAAAGTTTTTACGTAAGAGCAGATATATTCGCAGTTTTTATTGAGGTAAGAATTTTTCCTTTTTTTTTATTCAGAATACAGGGCCGAGGCGCAGCGCTGCTGTCGTCAAAATATTTACCAGGTTACTGAATTTTTTTAAAATTATTTCCGGATTTAGGAATTGAATTTTGTGGTTACATTAAATGTGAATGCATTTCTGCACGGAGACTATAATGGGAACCAATTTTGTTCAGAGGTTAAATTAAAATCAATTTTGTTCAGAGGTTACAATATTTAAAAAATTCATTTTTTATTTTATTATTTTTGTGCGGAGGTTACACTTCGTTCATGGTTCATATTATAAATATTTCTTTGGCGAGGTTACAAGGCCTTATACGCGCTGTTCCAATATGTCCCACAGATTTTACATGGGGTTCAAGTCGAGTGATTTTGCAGACCAATCAAGATGTAAATGGGGGGGGGGGGCGGGAATGTTCAGAAAGTCATTCATATAGTCTCCTAACCTGGTGAAATTTGCTGTTGTATCTTTGTGCGTCTGTATTAGCAATGAGCTCCTGCGAGGTGAGCGACTGCAACGTTCACTGCATCCAGTTCCCGTCGCAATGTTCTCTCACTAACGGGTTGGCATGAAACTTCATTCACTGCCTGCAGAGATTCCTGTCGGAGTTTGGAAGCGTTTCTTCTTCGCAAGACCGTGAAACGCACCTCCGGTCCCTCTTAGTCACGATCTCGTTCCGGCCACAATAATTATTCTTACGCCGTGTTTCGTGGCATTGTGTTTTACAGCTTGCAGACACGTTGAAAGTCCGCTGCAAAACACCTACAAATCCAGCAACTTCATATTCCGTATGGTCATTGGCACGGCCAAACACGATTACCCCTTTTTGCCACTCTGTCGCATTTCTCAAAATTACCCGTGTTTACGTGTAATGTACACATGGAACATAAATGTCTCAGTGATCGTAACTGACTTTAAACTCACGTAAAGGTAGCGCACACGCGTTTGAGCGCGTGACCCGACTGCTGCGCCGTCTGTAGAGGCTAAACGATTCGTCTGTGCGTGCACACTGTCCTGACTAATTTTTTGTCTGGTGAATTTATGCGCAGTGAATTTAATATTTGTCTATTAAAAGTCATTTAGTGAGTTAAAAGTGCCTTGGAGAACGCTTATAAGCGTCTGATGTATGCTGCTCCCGTCTGGGGATACGCTGCGCCCACACGCCTGCGCCGTCTGCAGCTCATACACAACAAAGTACTTAGAATCATAAGCAACGCTCCGCGTTACACACGCACCGCGGACCTTCACCGGGAATATCGGATAGATACCATCTTGCAGGTATTCCAAAAACTCTCCACATGACTGTACAGAAACACGGGACACTCGCGTAAGCCGTTTATCCTTTCTCTGGGTAACTATGACCACAGCCATAGATGGAAACATAATAGACCAAACACACTATTAGCAAGGAACTAAACATCTATGGTCCACAGCAGGCCAACACGACAGCACTGGCGAGCCCCTGCAACATCTAAACATTCTGCGTGGTGTCTGTTTGTTCTATATCGTGTCTCCCTACCACTTTCGCGCAACGACGCTCTGAGCGTGTTTTTTAGGGAATTGACTAGTTTGAACCTGGGACCTGTTGCTGGTAACGAGACGCCAGACCGCACATGACATGTAGAATTCAGAACAGTTCAGTGAGACTAGCGATGATATAACCAAATACTTAATGATTTCAGCGTCAGCTCCACTGCACTCCCTGTAAAAGAATCTTAATATTAACTAAATTTAGTAGAAGAGGTTCAAGGCTTTCCTATTTTTAGTTAGCTGGTAAAATAACGTCGAAAAAGCAATTGAGTTTACCATTGGAAATTTTATTCTACTCACAAAACATCGTTTATAAATTGCACTATTGATAAAAGGAAATGTTTTAATACAGGATGGTAAAAACCAACTGCGTTCAACAAAAATGTGAACGAATATTCCCTGAATGGGTTTCCAAGTTCTACAATGGATTGAAGGATGACCTATGCCATATCACATCTATAATCTAGGTTTAAATTAAGTTTCACAAGAGAGAAAACTATCAAAATGGTCTACAGTGACCCCCTATTATCTTTAATTACTTATCTAACTTGTCGTAAATTACAGTGGCTGATGTGGCTTCTCAATAACTATATAACAGAACAATCATCGCGTTTCAGATTTTTACTTCAAGTGGCAAATGTGAACACCATGAGCTTTAATTGATGATCGACACTAGTATTACGCAAAAAGGAGATGTAACAGATGAGACTTCTGCAGTTCTGAGTGAAGCCTTATGCACTCAAAAATGCGGCATCGTGTGCATTCATTACCTTGTCGGTGTTCGTCAGGGGGCGGTGGCCAGCGCAGCTCCGTCCAGCTCGCCCTCTCGGAAGCAACTCTCTCCTAACTTCTCCTTACTACTATTTACCGAAGTTGGTTTAAAAAAAACTATCTGGCTGTGTTTTTATCTGACCAATCAGTGTCTGAATGTTAACCTTAAGCTCTGCCTACGAAAATTCTGTCTATCCAATGAGAAACGTTATACTTTTCATGGTGGGGCAATGTTTTTAAAGTTTGCAACGTAACAGAGAAGCGAAAAAGTCTCACGCTAAAACTTGCAGCAGGTGTGGTCCTTTTAGCGTTATCGTAAGATCTATACTGTTCTTCTGGAGGGCTCTATCTTTTAACATGGGCTGGGGGGTGGTCCTAACGTAACAGAGACGCGAAAAAGTCTCACACTAGAACTTGCGGGTGGTGTGCCCTTTTTGTGTTATCGTAAGATCTATACTGTTCTTCTGGAGGGCTCTAGCTTTTAACATAGGCTGGGGGGTGGTCCTAACGTAACAGAGAAGCGAAAAAGTCTCACACTAAACACTTCGGGTGGTGTGATTGTAGCGGTTAGCTGGCGACGTGGGTGTCCGTCCCTTATCGTAGGGCCTTCTCGCTTAACACGGTTCTGCTCTCGGCTTCTGTTCTCGTTTTTCCCCTCGGAACTGCGTCTGTCTCACAGTGGGAAGGTATTACATGCATTTAGGCATTCTTGTGTTAGTCTGTGGTATTCCATTTGCTCACTCGTTACTCGTATTACTTTGGTTAATTTAATGTCACGATTTATTCGGAGCTATGTGACATACTACTGGATTTGCTTATCATGTCAGGGTTTTCATGGAAGGTGTTGGATTTGCCTGACACCTTACAAACACAGCTACTACTGGCAACCCCAGATGCTCGACCCGCCTAAAAACAGGCAATCGCAGGGAAACCGTACTTCACACAGCACGCAAACCAGTCACACACACCCCATACACTGTGAGATGATCTATGGCCAATCGACCACTGATGTATGACGACCTTGAACTGTTACAGGGACGCAGCAGCTGCAGCAGGCGCTACAATGTGCACCCGCAACGACGAAGGTAACGATGCCTCGCACTAACATAACCTCACCTTGCATGCACTGTCGCAGCCAGCAAGCCGCTACTGCCCTTACTACCCGTCCTACTGTCGCAGAGGTTTTCTTCCCTTGGCGCTTGCCTTAGCACTTTCTTCCCTCTGCCCTTCCAACCGTTACCCTTCGATAGTTTCGTCCACTTTATGTCTCCTCATGGACCATGTTAATGAGTAATCCTACCCAGACGCATGGACAACATCACAGCCCGCATCCTGTGACTCACGATTTGAAAACTAACATGTTATACGGAGGCGACAGTAGAACTTTTGGCTTGGTCACCACGTTGGTGTGGGCGTGGAACGGCCCCATCCTTTTGAAAAAAGCTTATATGCGTAATCACTAGTTTGTGACTTCGAACGGCTATTAAACTCGTGTAAGAATAATTTTATGAACTTGCAATGGTGCTCGTTAAGTGAAGATTAGGCTTTGCGAACTTATGTTCAAACATTACCGTTATACTGGCTCTAAATACTCTTTTTTCCTTATTTTTTATTAACAAACAAGGTGGCATGCTATTATTTCGAGAATTTCATTAAAGTAGCGTTCAGATTTTCACATCTGCCACACGATCAATCACAGTCGATTATATGCTCGTTTGGGCCGACCGGAGCGACCGTGTGGTTCTAGGCGGTACAGTCTGGAGCCGAGCGATCGCTACGGTCGTAGGTTCGAATCCTGCCTCGGACATGCATGTGTGTGATGTCCTTAGGTTAGTTAGGTTTAATTAGTTGTAAGTTATAGGCGACTGATGACCTCAGAAGTTAAGTCGCATAGTGCACAGAGCCATTTGAACCTTATGCTCATTTGGAACCACAACAGGCGGAGAAAAAGACCATTTGGGACTTCGGGAGGCCGGCCGTTGTGGCCTAGCGGTTCTAGGCGCTTCAGTCCGGAATCGCGCTGCTGCTATGGTTGCAGGTTTGAATCCTGCCTCGGGCATGGATGTGTGTGAAGTCCTTAGGTTAGTTAGGTTTAAGTAGTTCTATGTCTAGGGGACTGATGACCTCAGATGTTAAGTCCTATAGTCCTTAGAGCCATTTGAGCCATTTTTTGAGGACATCGGGACCACTTTACAAGGCACGGCGCAAACAAACCACTCATTTGTTGGTTAAGTAACTTGTAGGTGAACGGGACGTTTTCGATAAGAGTCGGTCAACCTAGCCCTCCACATGCAAGACTTCGCTAGGGACGACTTGGCGCTGTTAGCATTTCCGACGCAGTAACGTGCCACAGCAGCAACACTCCTTATCTCGCCTTAATTAATTAATTGGTTAGGCAGTGGGATGAAATCAAGAGGAGCTGCTACAGCCTGAGAAAATCGTGAACTGCGTTTCGTATGTACGATGTTTCCGGAACACATCTTTCTCTTACTCTTGAAGACATAGGGAAACACTCACTGCGTAGAAGAGCGCTCTCGTGCCAAATCGTTATGATTTTGCGTCATAAGATTCGCACAGGTCGTTCACAGAGTACACGAGAAACAGGTCCACGAAGATGCTTTAATTCTATCCATGCACTGTAATCGGTCAGTTAAGTACGTCAGCATCTCAGTTTTACTATGAACAGCTTTATCTGTCTGCAAATCTACACAGATGCGTCCTTGAAAGATAACTGTGCACTCGTCAGATGTCACACGCTGGTTCACAGAGTGAAGTGGATACGCAACAACAGACGGCTGTTTCATTGTTTTAGAGTCCGCTGTAGGTGATTTATTGTTTCTGACATCAACTCGTCTTATCAAGAGAACCGTTTTGTCCTCTGCACAAGGCTCCGATACACTATCTTGAACTGATACGCGCGGTACTAACGATCCTTTGTATCTGGACGTGCGGTTAGGTGGTGCTTCAGTGCTCTACGGCTTCAAACACTGGCGTAATATAATATATGGAGATATTATCTCGATCTGAGCGTCGCGTTTCCTGCAAACCAGCAGCAAAAAACCTTTAATGGGAGCATTTATGCTAGTCATCTTGCAGCAATACAGGTAAAGCCATTGTGCCAGAAGCGTCAGAGTAGAAACTATGCATCTGCAACCACCTTTTTCCTTCGGGCCCACAGCTTATTCGTGTACCTTCGCCTGCTGTATACTGTTCTGAATCCACAATTTCGCCGCAGCGTGCCAAATATATTTAAAATTGGACAAAAACCAATCTACATATCACCATTCGCAAGCAGTGTGCGCCGTATTACACACGGTCTCTGATTTGAAATGTAAATTTCAAAAACAAATTTCACGGAGTGATGAATGAGCAAACAATAATTTCAGCATACTACAACTAATCACGCTATAATCGTGATGCAAGAATCCCTACGGTAATATTGAATAAAAAGTTATCGGGTTTCCAACGGCGTCAAGTCATGGTCATTGAGGACAACTTAAAAATTTTACATCTAGCAGAAAAAGGAGCCACTATGAATATATTAGAAGAAATAGAAATACACACACACAAAAGCAGCACCCCAGACTATATCTCTAATGAACAGAGTTAGCTAACACACCTTTCCTGAAAAATTTCCAAAAATTATTTTCCAACCTCCAAAGCAAATAAAATTAGTACACCTATCTGCCGATCAAGTAGCAAATTTCTATGTTACTATAATTCTCATGATGCTAAATGTAATTAAATAATGTACTATTTTACCTATACAATACTATATATATATATATATATATATATATATATATATATATATATATATATATATATATATATATACTTTATAATTAATGTAACAATATCAACTCAAAAAATAAATATCTCTGTACTAGTGTAAAAGGCATTACAGTTGCGTAAATGAATATATGATCCTTTCCAAACATAGGACGTCATCGTCAAATGTTACGATATATCATAGCATCTTTGATACTCATATGTTTGTAAGCTCTTTCTATGTATCAAAACATGTGGTGCGTGGTAGAAATCTTCTCAGTGACAAATCTAAAGTGTTCAGCGAGAAACATTTACGTGTGCAACAATAAGAATGCAGTGAGAATGTATTCACATCTTTTGGACGAATGTTATGAAAACAAACACTCCAAACCGACATTTCACGTAAGTCACATGCAACGAAAATCTGTAACGCAACCATCTGTGTGTGGTGTGTTTATAATTATGTATTATTTATATTTTAGGATAATTGATCTGTAAAAAACACCCCACATGTCATAAAGAAAGCGTGTAAACCGTCTGAGGATGAATCACAACGATTAGAAACTGGTAACGGTACCCTTTGAATAAAGAAACTGAGAGTAAATTTGTGGCTGGTTGCTGTCCCAACACCATCAACATTTGTCTTCAAATAACAGCCACAGTCTCCATCATGTCATCATATGACAAAATTGCAATTACACGAGCTTTTGGCCAAGTACTGCTTGGCCATTATTAAGTGGTATCACTGCCAGTGGGCTTCTGGAACGCCCCTTATATAACCTAGCTGCCAGCTCTTATGTCAATGATGCCTGTGAAATCGCCATATACGGGAACATGTTGACTCGGCATTTAATGTGCCCGCATTAACTGCGCCATCGCTGGGGCCCTATACTGTATCGTTCATAACGATCGGTGCAGTAGGTTAGTCTCGGTAGTGACGTCATTTTCGGTCCTTTATCCGAACTTCCTATTCAGTAATCTTCTGAGACCTGTACCGAACGGTCCTACCGCCGATTTTTCGACAACCGTACCGAGAGGCTTTGGATTTCAGTATGGACCTGTCGTTCGGTTAGCTGTGGCTTATTTACACCTACAATTTGTTATTTTAAACATATTGAGGGGTTTTAGCTTTGGATTTAGTCATTGTGTTACTAAAGAATGGCCACAGGACGTGTCTGGTTGGAAAGTGAGTTCATAATAGACTATTTTTCTTTGTTAGAAATCTGGTTAGGTTAGGTTGTTACTGTGATTGATTACAACATCCAAGAAAAGTTTTCGGTCAGTATTCTCTCAAATTCCTGTTATTTTAATGCAATTAAGAGTTTAAAGATCATTAAATATCAAGGCATCGGCTCTGCTTATGTATATTACGTGGATGTTAGCTAAAATTACTAGTGACTTCACGTACTCTTTTCCGCAAATGGTTTACTTATTAATTATCGAAACGCGTTTAGAACTTTTAAGTAACAGTGCAAAGGAATTTTGTGAAGTCTGATAAGGGAACCCTTCCAAAATTTCAAGCATTTACGGCTTACGCCCGCATCATTCGGTAACGAAGCCAGCCTGCGTCTCTCTCGAATCGAATTACATAAAATAAAGCACTAATAGCCTGCATGTTGTGGTAGCGAAGTTGGTAAGGTGATGCACTACCGTGGACAAAGAGTGTAGCTTCGTATACTACTGGATGCGAAAATATTTTTTTTTACCTCTTCGTGTTTGCAACACATTCTGAGACTTCGTTAATCGTCAAAGTGAAGCATTTTCTGAAATGTTCGTTGTAAATTACACGCAAGAGCGCGCTTTCTCAGTAATGAGTATCTCCGGTTTCGTGACTTCCATATGTTTAAGAAATGAAAGATGAAATTACTGTGCGTGAAACAACTGACAGTGACATTTATACTCCTTCTTGTCACAAATAATCCATCATTTTTTTCGGAATACGTAGCGATTTCGGAGAGTGTGGTCGGATAGGAATATAAGAGCACAACGTAAATTACTGCGAATGAAACTAGCATAAATCGTCTTTATACTCTAGCTTGTCATAAGTATTTATCTGCTATCGAATCCTTAACAACAGTAGTCAGAGATGAAAGGTTCCCACCACCAGACTATACCACCGTATATAAAACATTTTGATTCATCAGATGCATGTCATAAACTACACAGAACTTCTATAGCTGCACTCGCCACATGCTCCCGAAAAGGCGATTTTTTAAATTTTGTTTTTATGGACCGAATCGTTGATGTATTAAAAAAATGGTTCAAATGGCTCTGAGCACTATGGGACTTAACTTCCAAGGTCATCAGTCCCCTAGAACTTAGAGCTACTTAAACCTAACTAACCTAAGGACATCACACACATCCATGCCCGAGTCAGGATTCGAACCTGCAACCATAGCAGCAGCGCGATTCCAGACTGTAGCGCTTAGAACCGCTCGGCCACCCCGGCCGGCTGTTGATGTGTAACATAGGGAAGTAGGCTACTTCATCATTTGGATCTCTAGGAGCGAGCTACAACCACATTCTATGCATCTTCTTATTCTTTGACACTCTCTTAAGCAATTTTTCGGGTTCGTGGAGATGTGTTCCGTCTATGCAACTAACTGAAGGCAGTTTATTCCCATACATGTTTCGCTTCTTTTATTTTTGAAGCATCATCACAAATAAAGGAAGTGAAATGCGTATGGCAATAAACAAACTGCCTTCGATTAGTTGCACAGACGGAACGTACTTCTATGAATTTTGAAGCATCTAAGGAACAACGGAAAACAGAAAAAATGACGGGTTTTTCGGGTGTTTCTATAGATGTATTTGTACAATATGGTACTACACTACATTCCTCACTCATATTCCGCAACGTAAAATTCAAAAGGTGAATGAGAATTAAAAAATGACATAATGTGACATTTACGACAGTTTCCAGAACACAGTTAATATTCTATCGTTATCATGCATTCATGGAAGCCCATGGTCAGTGAAATTTGAACAGTATTACGTGTTCTAACTACACTTTTCGGTACTGTGAAAATAGCATGCCTGTGTCGGCTGCTAGCCGCTTCGAGTTCGTGCCACTGTGGCGTTGCAGTTCGCATGCGCGGATCCGAGGCAGATTGCTTTTCATTGGCTGGCGCGAGGACAACTGACAACAGCGTTTCGGTCCGCTAGGACCGTTCGGCATCGCTTTCGAAATGCTTACTGAATAATGTTGGGGGTTGTGTTTCGAAAACAAGACTTTGGTGCGCTCGCGTACCGAACCGATCGGCAAAATGCCAGAAAGATACAGAGGGCCCCATTCGCTGTGCTGTGCTGCAAGTCACCGTCTCTGTTTAGGATGTTAGTGGTGATTTTTATTTCAATAACTTCTTTGATTACATTATCGAGAAGCCATTTGCGCGAGGCACTATGAATGTTTCGTCAAATTTTATCCGGTGTCTGTTTTCTAAGGCATGCTCAGCTAAAGCAGATTGCTCGGGGTAGCGTACGCTATAAAACCTCTCATGTTCCTTCCTGCGTTGTTCTACAGTGTCTGCTGTTTTTCTGACATAAGACTGGCGACATTCGCCACACCTTATAGACTCCAGGTGTTCTGAGACCTGCTACGTCTTTAACTGGTCTCAGGAGCTGACGGATTTTCGTCAGAGGCCCTAAGATCGATTTGATCTCATGTCGTTTCAGCAAGCAGTTTATCTTGCCTGACATGGAGCCACAGAACAGCAAGGGAGCAAGTTTCTTTTCCTGCACCTTGTCGGTGGTCTTGTTGTGAGTCATGCAAGAAATCACTTTATTTATTAGCGAGACGTTATAGCTGTTGTTCCTGAAGACCTTGCGTAGGTGGGTCAGCTCACGGGGCAGGTTATCAACAACGTCTGATATGATTCTTGCACGATACACCAGTGTCTGTAAAATAGAGCTCTTCTGTGCTGGGTTATGATGGTTGATGGCGTGCAAATACAGATCGGTGTGGGTGGGTTTTCTATAGACGTTGTGGACGAGGCATCCGTTTCGTTTGCGGCGGATGAGAACTTCCAGGTAGGGCACTGCATCGTCTTCTTCTACCTCCATGTTGGTTCAAATGGCTCTGAGCACTATGGGACTTAACATCTGTGCCCATCAGTCCCCTAGAACTTAGAACTACTTAAACCTAAGTAACCTAAGGACATCACAAACATCCATGCCCGAGGCAGGATTCGAACCTGCGACCGTGGCGGTCACGCGGTTCCAAACTGAAGCGCCTAGAACCGCACGGCCACACCGGTCGGCACGTAAACTGGATGTTACTCTTAAAGGCATTGAGGTGTTCCAAGAACTCGTCAAGTTTCTCGCGCCCGTATATGACGAACGTGCGTCAACATATATAAAGAACTAGGCTTCAATGGTGCCGTGTCTAAGACAGTACCCTCAAAATTCTCCATGAAAAGGTTTGCAGCAGCTGGGGCTAAGGAGCTACCCATTGCAACGCTGGCCATCTAATCGTAATACTGACGTTATACAGAAAATAAGAAGACATAAGAGTGTGACTAAATAGCCAGACCACTTCACTTACAAAAAACTGGGACACTAGGTTCAAACAGTACTTGATAGGTGCATTCGTAAACAGCGTCACCACATCGAAACTGGCCACAATGTCGCCCTCACTAAGCCGAAGGCAGTTAATTCAGCTGATACATCTGCTGAATTTTTAATGTGATGTTCGCAGTGTCCCACACGTGGAGCGAGGAGATTGGCCAAGTACTTCACCAGTTTGTATTTTGGTGAACCGGTGGTGGAAACTATGACCCGGAATGGCGTCTCGTCGTTGGGGATCTTCGCAGGAGCAGTGGGTGATCTAGTTGTCTGTGGGAGAAGATTCTCACCACAGTTTCTTCCATCTAAGAGCGCTTGAGAAGTTCAGATGTGTTTCTTATTCTTCTCGATGTTGGGTCGCGTGGGGGTTTACTATAAGTAGCTTCATACAGTAGCGCGCAGATCTTCGTTTCATAGCCCGCGTATTCCATAATTACGGCAGCATTTCTCTTGTCAGCAGGATGGACCACAATCGTCTCATCATTGGTAATGTTCACAGGACATCGCGCTCAGCCCTGGTCATGTTCGGAGCTGCGATGGTGTACTCAACGACGAACCTGGGTGCACGAATGGCAAAACGTCATTTTTTCGGATGAATCCAGGTTCTGTTTACAGCATCATGATAGTCGCATCCGTGTTTGGCGAGATCGCGGTGAACGCACATTCGAAGCGTGTATTCGTCATCGCCATACTGTCGTATCACCCGGCGTGATGGTATGGGGTGCCATTGGTTACACGTCTCGGTCACCTCTTCTTCGCATTGAAGGCACTTTGAACAGTGGACGTTACATTTCAGATGTGTTACGACCTGTGACCCTACCCTTCATTCGATCCCTACGACACCCTACATTTCAGCGGGATAATGTACGACCGCATGTTTCAGGTCTTGTATGGGCCTTTCAGGACACAGAAAATGTTCAACTGCTGCCCTGACCAGCACATTCTCCAGATCTGTCACCAGCTGAAAACGGCTGGTCAATGGTGGCCGAGCAACTGGCTCATCACAATACGCCAGTCACTACTCTTGATGAACTGTGGTATCGTGTTGAAGCTGCATGGGCAGCTGTACCTGTACACGCCATGCAAGCTCTGTTTAGCTCAATGCCCAGGCGTATCAAGGCCGTTATTATGGCCAGAGGTGGTTGTTGTGGGTACTGATTTCTCAGGATCTATGCACCCAAATTGCGTGAAAATGTAATCATATGTCAGTTCTAGTATAATATATTTGTCCAATGAATACCCGTTTATCATCTACATTTGTTCTTGGTGTAGCAATTTTAATGGCCAGTAGTGTATATCACGGATAGGAATGTCCTGCGGCAAAGGTGCGAAATTAAGTCCTTTCTTAAGCGCCGACATTGCATCCGTTTCTGTATCTGTATTGTTGTTGTGCCTGAACTTTCCAGTCTGCCTCTGTGTTATCCGTTTATGTATGAGGTTTGTTGGCAAACCGTAGCTACTCGACGCTTTCCCAGTCCAAGGCTGTGAGTGTCCTTGATGCTTGTAAGCCCAAGGCCATAAGAACACGTTCATTCGAATCCAACTGTTCCCTGGTGTATCCTTTCTCGTAGTAGTGCGAAGCTGGCACGACGAAATATCCTGTTGAGGTTAAAAACGCATCAGGGCTCAGACCACTTGCGGTCTACCACATACCTTGCGAGTGTGACCAGTGTTATGTCGGACAAACAGTACGCACTGTAGAACAATGCAGGAAGGAGCATTAAAGGTTTCATCGCCTACGCTACACCGAGAAATTTACTTTACCTGAGCATGCATTAGAAAACGGACACCGAATATAATTTGACGAAACATCCGTCGTGGCTCGTTAACGGCTTCTGGGATTGTGCAATTAAAGAAGTCATTGAAATAAAAAAAAAACACCAATAACACCCGAAATAGAGACGGCTGCCTGCAGCTCGGCACGGCTTGGTCTCGAGCGATCGTGCGGGTGAACCGGGCGCATCGAAAGCCGAATCAGCAAACGCTCGTATATGGCGTTGCCGTAGGCACCAGGGCAGACACAGCCGGTAGCTTTGTGCATACTCGTATAAGGGGCGTACGGCAGGCCAATAGCAGTCATACCACTCGACAAGGAATGCTTGGCCTAAAGCTCGTGCAATTTTAATAACTTAACGATGTTGTAAACGCGAGAACTTGTCATTCAACGCTATAATCGCGTTTATGTACACTGAAGCGCCAAAGAAACTAGTATAGGCATGCGTATTCAAATACAGAGATATGTAAACAGGCAGAATACGGCGCTGCGGTTGGCAGCGCCTATACAGGGTGAGTCACCTAACGTTACCGCTGGATATATTTCGTAAACCACATCAAGTACTGACGAACCGATTCCACAGACCGAACGTGAGGAGAGGGGCTAGTGTAATTGTTTAATACAAACCATACAAAAATGCACAGAAGTATGTTTTTAACACAAACCTACGTTTTTTTAAATGGAACCACGTTAGTTTTGTTAGCACATCTCAACACATAAACAAATACGTAATCAGTGCCGTTTGTTGCATTGTAAAATGTTAATTACATCCGGAGATATTGTAACCTAAAGTTGACGCTTCAGTACCACTCCCCCGCTGTTCGATCGTGTGTATCGGAGAGCACTAAATTACGTAGGGATCCAAAGGGGACGGTGATGGACCTTAGGTACAGAAGAGACTGGAACAGCACATTACGTCCACATGCTAACACCTTTTTATTGGTCTTTTTCACTGACGCACATATACATTACCATGAGGGGTGAGGTACACGTACACACGTGGTTTCCGTTTTCAATTACGGAGTGGAATAGAGTGTGTCCCGACATGTCAGTACAATAGATGTTCGCCCGCATCTCGTGGTCGTGCGGTAGCGTTCTCGCTTCCCACGCCCGGGTTCCCGGGTTCGATTCCCGGCGGGATCAGGGATTTTCTCTGCCTCGTGATGGCTGGGTGTTGTGTGCTGTCCTTAGGTTAGTTAGGTTTAAGTAGTTCTAAGTTCTAGGGGACTGATGACCATAGATGTTAAGTCCCATAGTGCTCAGAGCGATTTGAACCAATAGATGTTCAATGTGGTGGCCATCATGTACCGTGTGTACCGTGATGTGCCTACAACCCCAGAGGATATGAAACAACGTATTGTGGCAGCCTGCGGCGACATTACACCAGATGTACTGCGGCGTGTACGACATTCATTACGCCAGAGATTGCAATTGTGTGCAGCAAATGATGGCCACCACATTGAACATCTATTGGCCTGACATGTCGGGACACGCTCTATTTCACTCCGTAATTGAAAACGGAAACCACTTGTGTACGTGTACCTCACCCCTCATGGCAATGTACATGTGCGTCAGTGAAAAAGACCAATAAAAAGGTGTTAGCATGTGGACGTAATGTGCTGTTCCAGTCTCTTCTGTACCTAAGGTCCATCACCGTTCCCTTTGGATCCCTACGTAATTCGCTGCTCTCCGATACACACGATCGAACAGCGGAGGAGTGGTACTCAAGCGTCAACTTTAGGTTACAATATCTCCGGATGTAATTAACATTTTACAATGCAACAAACGGCACTGATTACGTATTTGTTTATATGTTCAGATATGCTAACAAAACCAACGGGGTTCCATTTAAGAAAACGTAGGTTTGTGTTAAAAAACATACTTCCGTGCATTTTTTTGTGGTTTGTATTAACCAATTACACTAGCCCCTCTCCTCACGTTCGGTCTGTGGAATCGGTTCGTCAGTATTTGATGTGGTTTACGAAATATATCCAGCGCTAATGTTAGGTGACTCACCCTGTATAAGGCAACAAATGTCTGGACCAGTTGTTACATCGGTTACTGTTGCTACACTTCCAGGTTATCAAGACTTAACTGAGTTTGAACGTGGTTTTATAATCGGTGCACGAGCGACGGGACACAGCGTCTCCGAGCTAAAGATGAAGCGGGGATTTTCCCATATGACCATTTCACGAGTGTACCGCAAATATCAGGAATCCGGTAAAACATCAAATCGCAGACGTCGCTGTGCCCGGAAAAAGATCCTGCAAGAACGGTACCAACGCCGACTGAAGAGAATCGTTCAGCGTGACAGAAGTGCAATCCTTCCGCCAGTTTCTGAAGATTTCAGTGCTGGGCTATCAACAAGTGTCAGCGTGCGAACCATTCAACTTATCATAGCGTGTAGGCTTTCACGGCCGGCGTCTTCAGTAATTAAAACTTCCGGGCTAAGAGGCCGTGGTCCAATAGCAGAAATACTTCTCCCTGACGTTTCGTTTCCAGCTGCTGGCAACATCATCTGAGGTGAGTCTACGACCTCAGATGATGTTGCCCGCAGCTGGCAACGAAACGTCAGGGAGAAGTATTTCTACTATTGGACCACGGCCTCTTAGCCCGGAAGTTTTAATTACTGTCATTCAACTTATGTACCCATGTTGACTGCACGACACAAAGCTTTACGCCTTGCCTGGGTCGGTCAACACCGACATTGGGCTATTAGTGACTGGAAATATGTTACCTGGTCGGACGACTCTCGTATCAAATTGTATCGAGCAGATGGACGTGTACAAGTATGGAGACAGCCTCATGAATCTATGGATCCTGCATGGTAACAGGGGCTGTTCAGGCTGGTGGAGGCATTGTAATTGTGTGAGGCGTGTCCAGTTGGAGTGATATGGTACCCCTGATACGTCTAGACGCGACTCTGACAAGTGACACGTACATAAGCATCCTGTCTGACCACGCGCATCCATTCACGCCCATTGTGCATTCAGACGGACTTGGGCAATTCCAGCAGGACAATGCGACACCCTAGAAAACCAAAATTGCTACAGATTGGCTCCAGGAACACTCTTCTGAGTTTAAACACTTCCGCTGGTCAGCAGACTCCCCGGACACGAACATTATTGATCATATCTGGAATGCCTTGCAACGTGCTCTTACTGATTTGTGCACAGCCCTGGAGAATTCATGGTGTCAATTCCCTCCAGCACTACTTCAGACATTAGTCGAGTCCATGCCAAGTCGTGTTGCACCACTTCAGCTTGCTCGCGGGGGACCTACGCGATATTAGGTAGGTGTACTAGTTTCTTTGCCCCTTCAGCGTACGGCAATTCAAAGTGAATATAGCGATTACAGACGGCTATTATTATTCAATAAATAGCAATTTATCGAAGTAACATAAACGAAAAACCCAAAAAAAATTATGTATTTTATACGAGGCCTTTCGGAAAAGTAAGTTCTTTTTTGGAAAAAAAAGTCGTAAAATCATTTTTTTCAACCAAAATTGATTTTTACAAGAAACTGCGTTTCTTAAAGTAAGTTTCTACATAGTTGTTCAGACATTTGTCATAGCGGGAAATCAACTTTCGTATGCCCTCTTCATAGAAAGATGCCACTAGTGAAGACGGAACGTATCTCCATGAATTTTGAAGCAACTAAGTAACGATGGAAAACAGAAAAAATGACAAATTATTCAAGTGTTTCTATACATGTTTTTGTCCAATATGGTACTACACTACATTCCTAACACTCTAAAATCATGCTTCATGTTAAAGAACAAGTGGTAATCAGAAGGTACGAGATGGGGCCTGTTCGGTGGATGCGAAATGGAGCCTGTACGATGGGTTTGCGAGGTGCTCCGGTGGGTTTGCGAGGTGATTTTGCGAGGTTCTTAATGGCACCACCAGAATGCGGACGTTGACATGAAGCAACACAGTGCCTTGAAGAGGATTCCACGTCTTTTGTTTGGAACTGCCCTGATCTCGCACCTTCTGACTACCAATTGTTCTTGAACTTGAAGCGAGATTTTAAAGGAAGGTGCTTTGACAACGATGACGACGTTGAAAACAGTGTTCAGAATGGTTGTCGGCGGCGTCATTTTACACTACTGGCCATTAAAATTGCTACACCAAGAAGAAATGCAGATGATAAACGGGTATTCATTGGACAAATATATTATAGTAGAGCTGACATGTGATAACATTTTCACGCAATTTGGGCGCATAGATCCTGAGAAATCAGTGCCAAGAACAACAACATCTGGCCGTAATAGCGGCCTTGATACGCCTGATCATTGAGTCAAACAGAGCTTGGATGGCGTGTACAGGTACAGCTGCCCATGCAGCTTCAATACGATACCACAGTTCATGAAGAGTAGTGACTGGCGTATTGTGACGAGCCAGTTGCTCGGCCACCATTGACCATACGTTTCCAATTGGTGAGAGATCTGGAGAATGTGCTGGCCAGGGCAGCAGTCGAACATTTTCTGTATCCTGAAAGGCCCGTACAGGACCTGCAACATGCGGTCGTGCATTATCCTGCTGAAATGGAGGGTTACGTAGGGATCAAATGAAGGGTTAAGCCACGGGTCGTAACACATCTGAAATGTAACGTCCACTGTTCAAAGTGCCGTCAATGTGAACAAGAGGTGAGCGATATGTGTAACCAATGGCACGCCATACCATCACGCAGGGTGATACGACAGTATGGCGATGACGAATACACACATCCAATGTGCATTCACCGCGATGTCGCCAAACACGGATGCGACCATCATGATGCTGTAAACAGAACCTGTATTCATCCGAAAAAATGACGTTTTGCCAATCGTGCACCCAGGTTCGTCGTTGAGTACACCATCGCAGGCACTCCTGTCTGTGACGCACTGTCAATGGTAACCGCAGCCATGGTCTCCGAGCTGATAGTCCATACTACTGCAAACGTTGTCGAACTGTTCGTGCAGATGGTTGTTGTCTTGGAAACGTCCCCGTCTGTTGACTGAGGGATCGAGACGTGGCTGCACGATTCGTTACAGCCATGCGGATAAGATGCCTGTCATCTCGACTGCTAGTGAAACAATGCCTTTGGGATCCAGAACGGCGTTCCGTATTACCCTCCTGAACCCACCGATTCCATATTCTGCTAACAGTCATTAGATCTGGACCAACGCGAGCAGCAATGTCGCGATACGACAAACCGCAATCGCGATAGGCTACAATCCGACCTTTATCAAAGTCGAAAACGTGATGGTACACATTTCTCCTCCTTGCACGAGGCATCACAACAACGTTTCACCTGGCAACGCCGGTCAACTGCTGTTTGTGTATGAGAAATCGGTTGGCAACTTTCCTCATGTCAGCACTTTGTAAGTGTCGCCAGCGGCGCCAACCGTGTGTGAATGCTCTGAAAAGCTAATCGTTTGCATATCACAGCATCTTCTTCCTGTCGGTTAAATTTCGCGTCTGTAGCACGTCATCTTCGTGGTGTAACAAATTTTAATGGTCAGTAGTGTATGAAGAGCGATTAGAAAAGTTCGTTTATCGCTATGACAGATGTCTGAAGAATGGTGGGAACTATGTAGAAGATTGTTTAAGGAATATTCTTTCTTATGAAAATAAATTGTGGTTTGAAAAAACGTTTTTATGATTTTTTGTTGCCTAAACTGTACTCACTTTCTGGACACACCTCGTAGATGTTCTGCATGTCTCCTCACGGTTACCTGGGTAACAGGTAAGCGATAATCTAGTTCATGCCATACATTCTGAAGCTTGTTTGGACTCACCGACGGGAGCACATTAGAAATGCGCATGTTGAGCTCTGCGTTGTTTTCGGAATATGATGCACATACAAAAAGTCTTCTGCTTAACTTTATAAAAAGAAATCCATGGATATCAGGTCCAAAGATCTAGGTGGTCGATGGCAGAACAAAGTGTCGTCATGTCCAATATGGCCGATTCAATTATTTGGAAGAACTCGATTTAAAAAATGTACGAATCTCTATAGCCTGACTTGGGGCTCCTCCATGACGCTGAAAGATGTGATATTGGGAATCAGTATTAAACTGTGGCAGCAGTCATTGCTCAAACACGTTCAGCTAAACGTTCGTTGAAATACTCAGCTCAGAGAAGAAAAACTGACTGTGCAATTTTTGTGCTGACATCGCACAGAACACATTTATTTTTGGGGAGTCACACAACGATTGAAATTTTGTTCCTTTACATTCCATGTAATTCTTATTGATGTATCGTTATGCATCAAATGTTAATAGCTGTTTGTAATCACTGTTTTCGTTCTGCAAACCATATTTTTTGTCCTCATGTGCCGTGACTTGGTTCCTGTCTTTTATAACTGATTATCAGGCAGTATGCATTCGGATTATTACTCCTGGGAATTCTTTTGCTGCAGCTGATGGTCTCAACAGGCCTCAGGTATGAGAGGTTGTCTTTCAGCTTGTTTACGCACTTCACATTACACGTATGCATTATACAAAAAAAGTAACATTCAAAAGAGAAAATTTAGACTAAAATGCATAGTTCCGCTTCTGGACTGTGGCAGTGTTTCCAGAACCGCACAGAATTACTTTTTATTTCGCCAAATAGATGTTGTGCCGAGTTCTCAAAAATGAATCTGGTTCTTAACAGCCGGCCGCGGTGGCCGTGCGGTTCTAGGCGCTGCAGTCCGGAACCGCGGGACTGCTACGGTCGCAGGTTCGAATCCTGCCTCGGGCATGGATATGTGTGATGTCCTTAGGTTAGTTAGGTTTAAGTAGTTCTAAGTTCTAGGGGACTGATGACCTAAGATGTTAAGTCCCATAGTGCTCAGAGCCATTTTGTTCTTAACAGGTGATAAACGACATGTTGAATTCACACATAAAATGTAAGAATTGGAATATATTTACAGTCAAAATGAACACTTAATCTTTTGTTACACAGCGTCTTCTTTACTGTCACTGTGGGTTACAGCGGAAGTACAGCTGATTGATAGAATCAGTCTAACACTTGTGATGAAACAGAGTGTCGTTGGTAACTTAAGTCGAAGCACTGTTCAAAAATGGTTCGAATGGCTCTGAGCACTATGGGACTCGACATCTGAGGTCATTAGTCCCCTATAACTTAGAACTACTTAAACCTAACTAACTTAAGGACGTCACACACATCCATGCCCGAGGCAGGATTCGAACCTGCGACCGTAGCGGTCACGCGGTTCCAAACTGAAGCGCCTAGAACCGCACGGCCACAACTGCCGGTGAAGCACCGTTCAATAGAAACTTTTTCTCATAGCACTGTTCACAAACATATGCAAGGACGTGCAGATTTCCAAGAGTCTAACTGGTTGTCTCTAACTCTGTTGCCGACAGACATGGTACTCTTCTCGCTGCTTACTGTGGACCAGGTGCTGACTGGAACGTAATCTGGCGTAGAACTAACCTCGTGTCCGAGTGTCAGTCTATTTCAAGATGGACCGCCGACTGTGGCGCTGAGAACTTCTGTGTGTGTGTGTCTTGCTGCTTCCATCTCATTGGTGTGGCCAACGGTGCTCCAATGGAAAGGAGCATTCGTGTGGTGTCTACAGCAGGCGCCATAGCTACACCTACCGACTACACCAAAACAGACATCAAAACCACAACAGACATTGATGTGGCCAACGATGCTCCAATGGAAAGGAGTATTCGTGTGGTGTCTACAGCAGGCGCCATAGCTACACCTACTGACTACACCAAAACAGACAAAAGACAACAAACCGCACGCATATCTAATTTGTTACAACTAAATTTGTACTATTGTTATATCAAGTCCCATGTAAATGTTTTTTAAAAAATCTTTTAATAATAATCTTTCTTATATAATTAACTTTTGACAATCTGAATTTAAAGAATTTACTAATTTCTGCAATTCGCTCATAAGCGAAAACAAATAAGTCCACGACTGAGAGTAACGACAAAGCCAACCCTAGTATCAAAGGTAACACTCACTACAATCGATTGCTGGTGCGCCTATTCCTACACAGCCACAAGATGGCTTGACTCGCTTAATAGAGATCTTCGTGGTTTTGTCGGTTTGCCTTACTTTTATTGTGTGGTCACCTCGTCGCAGCGCCGGAAAGGGACTGATGAACGATGGAAATTTGATAAGATATTGTAAGAGGTCCGTGACTGAGGAATTTATTGCTAGTGCACTCGAGCAGATGTAATTTCGATGGATTGCCCACGCGCTGCCCGTGATATGTAAGCTATAAGAGAGTCGCAGACCAGAGAGCAGTGTCGGCTGCAGTACGAGCTGTGTCGGCAGTAGTTGTGGTAGCTCGCAGTCGGGCGGTTGGGCCGGTCGTGCCTGAGCGATGTGGTATAGGGTAAAAGCAGCCGCGCGCACATCTAATTTGTTACAACTAAATTTGTACTATTGTTATATCAAGTCCCATGTAAATGTTTTTAAAAAAATCTTTTAATAATAATCTTTCTTATATAATTAACTTTTGACAATCATTCATCTGAATTTAAAGAATTTACTAATATCTGCAATTCATGGCCATCCCTATTATCGTAAAGAAAAATCAGTTGTTATAACCTCCCCACGCAAAATAGTTCACCGCAACCTCTCAACAGAAAATGTTAACATAAATAATATTCACGTTAAGTGTAACCTCCCCACAAAAAATAAATATTATGGATAGTGATTCTAATTTTTGTGTAATCTCAGAACAAAATTGGTTCCCATTTATAACCTCCCTACAGAAATTCATTCACATTTAACCTCCACACAATATTCGTTCTTTCACATTTAATGTACCCACAAAATTCTTTTCTCATCTAATGTAAGCTCGAAACAGAAAAATTCCTAAACCTCGTAATAAAAAATAAATTCAGTAACCTGGTAAATTTTGGACGACAGCAGTGCTGCGTCATGGCCCTGTAAGATCATTCTGAATAAAAAAGCAAAAGTTCTTACCTCAATAAAAACGGCGAATATATCTGCTCTTACAATAAATTTTTCCGGCACAGCTCTGTGCAATGCTGGCCGATAGATTTGTCATTTATGAAAGGAAGCAACTGATTTTTCTTTTGCAACAATAGGAATGATCATGGATTGGAGAAATTAGTAAATTCTTTAAATTGAAATGAATGTTTGTTAGAAATTACTTTATATCACGAAGATTATTATTAGGACATTTTTTAAAGATTACATGGGAGTTCACATAACATTACTAGATATGCGCGAGGCTGCTTTTTACCTTATACAATAATACTCAGGCTCCTGCATCGCTGCACCGCGACCGGCCCAGCCAACATATACACCATACCAGACCAGAGCAGACTAGCGTGGACTAGCCACTTACTGCTACAGCTACACAGTTCTTACTCAGTCAACACTGCTCTCTGGTCAGCGATTCTCTTATATCGCAGGCAGCGCATGAGCAATACATCGAAATTACATCTGCTCGGAACTCTTACATTGTTTCTTCTTATACATGACTAACCTAGCAGCCAGCATTGCACTGGGCAGTGCCAGAAAAATTTCTTATACGAGCAGATATATACTCATTATGTGGCGACTTCTTTGAGGTAAGAATTTTCAATTTATTCAGAATCATCTTTCAGGGCCATGACGTCCAAAATTTACCAGTTTAGAGTCACACTCATTTAATTATTGAAAGGTTATATTTGTGTCACATTTTTTTATTGGGAGGTTAGTCACGTTATTATTGCAAGGTTACGGAATAGTATTCTGTTGGGAGGTTACACTAGATGTGAATGTTTTATAATTATATATATTTCTGTTGGGAAGTTACATTTGGCGACCCTGCCAGGATACGAAACTGGAATCTTAGTCATGGACATCTTACAATATGTGAGGAGCATGGAGTGAGAACAGTTGTCCAAAACTTTACGGACGAAAACGAGGGTGTCGGTGCAGGTGTGAGAAAATCTGCCGGACGGCGTAACGTCTCCCTGTGCACCATCTCTGCTATCGATGCCCTGATGTCAGCTATGTATGCTGCGCAAAGGTGTAAAAGGACCAAAAGAAGGCCCTCTGCCCATTTCTATCAGTCGCGCATCAAAGCTGTCTTCAGGGTCCGATGCCATCTTTCTGCTATCCTACTGCAGAAGGGATGCTAGCTTGTCGTATGGCCGTTCTGGATGCTATACGACTTAGAAAATGTCGTGGAGCCAAACAGGTTCGAAGTGCTGGCTGCGATCTGTAATGATATGGAGGAGGCAACTGTACCTTGCTATCCAGATGGCGACGGAAGTCTTGGACATTGTCTCAGCAGAAATGTCAATGACGGGAGTATCTTATGCCCATCGAGTACATCTGTCCACCAGCATATAGTGATATCTGTAGCCGTCCGCAGGAGGTAGGAGGCCTAAGAGATCACTCTTGACGTGGGTAAATCTCGCTGGAGAGCCTTGAAGCTGCCTGATGCGAGTGTAAATGTAGGGCCACTATGCATTGCTGGTGTTGAATACATGAACGTTCTCGTGCACAACATCTATTTTGGTCCATGGCTGCACAAATTGGTCGGTGGATGGTTATGTTTTCTCCCGGGTGTGACCGAATATGAACCCTGTCGAAATCAGCTTTGTGGAGTTCTGACGTAACGTAGAGCCTTGTGTTCTGCCAGTAGGCTTCTGCTAGTATAATCCATTCATCATAAGAATAAATCTGATGTAACAAACACAAACGCGATGACTGGTCAGAAGCCATAGCACACGTACATTGGTGTTGTTACACCCATGGAAGTAGGTCCTACTTATGTATGAGGTGCATTCAAGTTCTAAGGCCATCGATTTTTTTTCTCCGGACTGGAAAGAGATAGAAACATGCGCATTGTTTTAAAATGAGGCCGCGTTCATTGTCAATACGTCCCAGAGATGGCAGCACCATATGGCAGATGGAATTTTACCGCCTGCGGCGAGAATGAGAACTGTTTTAAATACTTAAAATGGCGACGTTTCCCTTACTTGAACAGCGTGCAATCATTCGTTTTCTGAATTTTCGTGATGTGAAACCAACTGAAATTCATCGACAGTTGAAGGAGACATGTGGTGATGGAGTTATGGATGTGTCGAAAGTGCGTTCGTGGGTACGACAGTTTAATGAAGGCAGAACATCATGTGACAACAAACCGAAACAACCTCAGGCTCGCACAAGCCGGTCTGACGACATGATCAAGAAAGTGGAGAGAATTGTTTTGGGGGATCGCCGAATGACTGTTGAACAGATCGCCTCCAGAGTTGGCATTTCTGTGGGTTCTGTGCACACAATCCTGCATGACAACCTGAAAATGCGAAAAGTGTCATCCCGGTGGGTGCCACGAATGCTGACGGACGACCACATGGCTGCCCGTGTGGCATGTTGCCGAGCAATGTTGACGCACAACGACAGCACGAATGGGACTTTCTTTTCGTCAGTTGTGACAATGGATGAGACGTGCATGCCATTTTTCAATCCAGAAACAAAGCGCCAGTCAGCTCAATGGAAGCACACAGATTCACCGCCACCAAAAAAATTTCGTGTAACCGCCAGTGCTGAAAAAATGATGTTGTCCATGTTCTGGGACAGCGAGGGCGTAATCCTTACCCATTGCGTTCCAAAGGGCACTACGGTAACAGGTGCATCCTACGAAAATGTTCTGAAGAACAAATTCCTTCCTGCACTGCAACAAAAACGTCCGGGAAGGGCTACGCGTGTGCTGTTTCACCAAGACAACGCACCCGCACATCGAGTTAACGTTACGCAACAGTTTCTTCGTGATAACAACTTTGAAGTGATTCCTCATGCTCCCTACTCACCTGACCTGGCTCCTAGTGACTTTTAGCTTTTTCGAACAATGAAAGACACTCTCCGTGGCCGCACATTCACCAGCCGTGCTGCTATTGCCTCAGCGATTTTCCAGTGGTCAAAACAGACTCCTAAAGAAGAAACGTCAGCGTTGTGAAAAATGTGTACGTCGGTAGGACGATTACGTCGAGAAGTAACGCCAGTTTCGTCGATTTCCGGTGAGTAGTTAATTAGAAAAAAAAATCGGAGGCCTTAGAACTTGAATGCACCTCGTATTAGATATCCTATGACTAAGTTACGTTAAATGAAATTTTAAGATATTGAAATGTATTAACAGTCATCAAGGTTTTTCTTAATCATGCTTTAGCTATGTAGTTTTTATTTCAAAAATAGTATATAGTCACAGCCTCTGCACTGTTGGGCTCTGATTGTCGCGCTGTTAATGCGCAGTATGAAAATGGCTGAGGCTGCTTTCTTTTCCGTAGTGAAAGATGCGCGTGTAAAACGATTAAAAAGTGCCGAGAAATAGGCTGTTCTTAACGTTTTTCATAAATTTACGGAAATAATCGGCTTTGAAGTTTTCTACATAATGCAATTAATAAACGTACCTACGTTGAAGGCAGCCGGTAGCGTAATGGAATGTGAATCAAATACTGTTGTTCGTGCGTTTATCCAAATATCCCAAGTATCATTTTTTTCTCGTTCAATTTGAAATACCTACAATTCGTAATTATAAAACTCATCATCATTTTTTATGAGTAACGCACGTCTATTGTTTCTAATTACACATTGAGCGCGAAATTCCTGTTTCCATTTCAAATAGAAATTCTTAATTAGCCCGCATCTCGTGGTCGTGCGGTAGCGTTCTCGCTTCCCACGCCCGGGTTCCCGGGTTCGATTCCCGGCGGGGTCAGGGATTTTCTCTGCCTCGTGATGGCTGGGTGTTGTGTGGTGTCCTTAGGTTAGTTAGGTTTAAGTAGTTCTAAGTTCTAGGGGACTTATGACCACAGCAGTTGAGTCCCATAGTGCTCCGAGCCATTTGAACCATTTGAATTCTTAATTATCGATGATTTATGAAAGACTGTTTATAAAAGTTGTCTAAATTAAGAAAACATAACAATATAATTTTTAAGGCAAAAATGAGAAACCATATCCTCTTTATTTGGACTATGTCCATAGTTTTATACGGCAGAGATAGGTAAATATCGTAGAAACATGAAAAACAATCATTTTCACAGCATCGAGCACATCATACAAGTGCTGCATTTTGACATTTGCTACTGTACCATTACAATGTGAACCCAACAGAACTGATCGGGAGCCAAACTGCGGGGTTTGGCCCGAGAAGTAACAAGACTGTTAAGCCACGGGACGTACTGGAACTAACGCACGCAGCTTTTTCACTCGTCACTGCTTACCGCTGGCGGCATATAGAACGCCTCGTCATAAAAAAAGAAGAGAAAATGCTGCGCCTGTTCGGCTTCGTGGATTCTGTTGCTGATAGGCTCGTTTTCAACGTAACAGGTGATACGTCCAGAACTGAGATGTATTTCTCGGATTCGGATAAGGAAGGAGCTAAGAGATTACCAGACGACTGACTGTAAATAATACCTTCAGTGTCTTCAATATTAAACTATACGGTGAAATCCTTCAATACTCCCTTACGTTGAGTTTATGCAGAAATATTACCCTGTGGTTAAGTCAGGAATTTTCATCATTCTTGTTTTTAATTGCAATTTGCGGATATGATCTGCATACCGAGGTATTAAATTCCCTTGCACAAACTTCCTTGCTGCATTTGTGGCTTGAAAATGACGGGGTGTGCACCTGTCAAAATATTGACAGTTGTCGAAGACGCTATCACGTTGCAGTCCCGTAAGTTATTTGAACATCAAATCTGTATTCTGCCGGTAGAAATTGTTGGCTACTCTCGTAAAATGGCCATGAGCATAAGTAACTTGTTGATGCCCGAAAATATTTTCGATGACCAGGAACTAAAATTGTTGTTAGTTGCCCATAAACGGCGAGATCTGTAACTGCTAATAAGACGGAGAATAGTCGCTTGAGACACACATTTGGGCACTTCATGGTTCGTAACTGCAATCACGATGCAGAAGAATTCACAGGAACAGTCTACATTCTGAAACACGACGTAGCGAAAATATCAGATACACGGCGAGTAGTAGTTGCTTTGTTTTTGTGATCGTTAAACCGACACGTGCTTGAGAATTGATTTAGCGTATGCTTGTCTGCACTGAGCTGTGTTCACATTTTGTGTTGCAGAAAAGGAGAACTTCAAAACCTGGATTTTAGCGCGAGTTTCATGAATCTTGTCGCTGATGGCACGCAACTGCTCATGAAAAATTTTCCATATTTAAATATCCACAAAATTCACCGTCGACACTTACACGTGTTTCTTGGGCGTCAGGGTCACCAGTTATATGGGTAAGGCTTATACGCCACATAAAATAATACTCAAAGAATTGAAATCTACAGAATTACGTTTTCTTTCGAGCAACAGATATTCACGTTCTTAAGCGAAAACAGATAACTCGACAAGTGAGAGTAACTTCAAAGACAGCCCTTGTACCAAAGGTAACAAATACTGCAGTCGATTGCTGGATCGATTATTGCCAAACAGTTTTAAGACATTTTCAAGACACTCCGCAACAGAAAATGACAATAATTTTTTGTAAGTACAATTGGTAGACCAGGACTACATTTTGGTTGTAGTGTGCAAGTCAAAGCCAAAGGTAAGAACGTGTTCAACGGAGAATACTTGTAACTTGCAACTGTGCTGATGCTTTCTATTTAATCATCAGTCCAAAAGGTTTCAAGACTGGTTTAATGAAAGAGAGAGATTTTTTTTATTCGTGTCAGAAGCACCATGGATACAGGAATATAAAAAAAATGAATAGCACACAGAAAAAAATTAATTACAGGCATATGAAAAAAATATATATATATATATATATATATATATATATATATATATATATATATATATGTATATACAAATATGTATGCACAGAAACAAAATGTTATAGGCATTTGGCCCATAAGCGGGCTACGTCTACAGCATTTGGGGTTGCCAACATCAGATCCTCTAAAGTGCAGTGTGAAGGACATTCAGGGCAGTTATACATGTGCTGGGTCGTCTGCACCTCTCCACAGTCGCAGAGATTAGATGTTGTAGAATATCCCCACTTCAGAAGGTTATCTCTTGACCGTGCAGTGTTGGTGCGTAGCCTGTTTAGTGATCTCCAGACCACCCAGTCCTCATCGTAACCTGGTGCCAATTCTTCCTTTGGTTCCATCCAGTGCCCTTCTCCCGACCGCTTCCATCTCTCCACCCTAGATCCAGGTTGGTCGCTAAAATCTTCGGTTGCTCTGAGAAAACTGCGTCTAGATTTCAAGCGTTTGGTGGCTGACTGAGTTTTGTGGAGGAGGTGGCTCTCTGCCATCTCAGCCCTCGCTCTTTCACTATAGGCTGCCGCTTCTCTTCGCACTGCAGGAGGTGCAATCCCAGCGAGATGGTAGAGTTTGTCTGTTGGCGTCGGTTTCAGACATCCAGTGACGAGCCTGCAGGTCTCGTTCAGAGCAACGTCAACCTGTTTAGCGTGGGTAGAGTTGTACCAGACACTGCTTGCATATTCGCCTGCTGGGAAGCAAACTGCTAGTGCTGTGGTCCTCACTACCTCTCGCTTTGCGCCCCAGGAGGAGTTCGTTATTTTCCGAAGAATATTATTTCTGCCGCTCACCTTCATTTTGGTGTTAATACAGTGCTGTTTATACGTCAGAGCCCTGTCTAGGGTTACTCCTAGGTATTTGGGGTTAACGCAGTGTTCGAGGAGTGTGTCCTTCCAGAAGACACGCAGCTTACGGGATGCCTGCTTGTTACGGAGATGGAAGGCGCAAACTTGTGTTTTGCTAGGCTTCGGCTTGAGTTGATTGTCGGCGTAGTACTGACAGAGCATGTCTAGCGCATCCGTGAGCTTTGTCTCAACATCCTCAAAGGAGTCACCCTGTACGGCCATAGCACGGTCATCGGCGTAGATATAGTTTTCCGTACCAGCTGGCAGTGGTTGATCGTTGGTGTATATGTTAAAAAGTAAGGGTGCCAGTACGCTGCCCTGAGGGAGACCATTTTTCTGGGCCCGCCACCTGCTATGCATTTCTATAACAGACTTCTAACTGTGGACGTGAATTTAAAGTCCCTGGTAATGGCATACAGCTTCTTCATTAGCAGACGTAAGTTGACGGTGTCATATGCGGCTGTCAAGTCTATAAAGGCGACACCGGTTATTTTCCGGTTCTCATAGCCGTCTTCAATCAGCTGCTTGAGGTTAATTAGCTGAGATGTAGTGCTTTTCTAGAGATAAGATGGTGGTTTTGATGATTGAGGTATTCTACATAGTCTCTCCCCACATGAGTACAAAGGACAGAACTTTCATAGACTATATTAAATTGTCAGAAAAGCCCTTCTTTGGGATGTGCTTCGAATTGTCATTACCTTGAATGTTGGTTATGTCATCATCGCATTGACCTACTGTATCATGTGAATTTTTGTGGTAGGTTCGTACTGATAACACCAAGTCGCGTCATATGTGATGATTTCTTGCAGAAAACAATTTTCCGTGTTTTGCATTTTAATTATGTCATGGCAGGTGTCCACACACCATTGTTTTTGATGTGGAGTCGAGGTGAGTAGGTCAAAATTTTTCATAATTTTCTCTTCTTGAAGACATTCTAGAGAATTTCTTGAACACTTGATTTTGAGATGTTCAGTTCGTTGTTCCACTGCGACTTGTGACACAAGAACGTTGACACACTACGACCACACGTCTGGTACTTGACATTGCCTGCTCACAACTGATTGGTCGAATGCAGATCTGTTGTTTAGAGTTGTTAGTTCAAGCGGCCACCATAGACTGATAAGCTAGAACATTATGACCATCGACCTACTATCGATATAAACCTGTCCAGGCGATAGCAGAGTCACTTGGCGAGGAATGACTGCGAGTCGGACGAACGCACGGTGCATGCAGTATCAGTCAGCGCGCTGTCCGTGTGTAGAATGGGGAAGGCGCGCGATCTATCTGACTGAGTCTGACAAGAGGGCTGATTTTGATTCGCGGAAGCTTGGCACGAACATTTCGGAAACTACACGACTTGTCGGGTGTTCAAGGAGTGTTCTTGTGAGTGACGTCAGCACGTGGCGAAATCAAGATGAAACCACGCCCAGAGGTCGTGCGGTTGGGTGACCACCCCTCACTACAGATGTCGGACGCCGTAGGCTGGGCTGACTGGTAACAAAGGACGGACTGTGGCGCAACTTACCTGTAGGTTGTCTAACCTGGTCGCTATATGTCTTAATGGTAAGTCGAATTGTACCTCTGATATGTTTAACTATCTGTTCAATTCTTCACAACAATCGATTTCCATTGTAATACTAGGGACAATATCCCTTCTAGCAACATTGTTCGGTATTATTCTATTCACAGGGTGTGTACGTGGACAAGGAAAAAAAATCCCGGATTTTTCCCGGATCTCCCGGTTAAAACTACACTTTCTCCAGCCGGCCGGCGTAGCCGGCCGGTTCTAGGCGCTTCAGTCTGGAACCGCGCGACCGCTACGGTCGCAGGTTCGAATCCTGCCTCGGGCATGGATGTGTGTGATGTCCTTAGGTTAGTTAGGTTCAAGTAGTTCTAAGTTCTAGGGGACTGATGACCTGAGATGTTAAGTCCCATAGTGCTCAGAGCCATTTGAACCACTTTTTTTACACTTTCTCCCGGGTGAAAATACACTTTTTCCGAGTGAAGTGACAGTATACTTTCCCTTGGAACTGTAAAAATTATCAGTCATTTGAATGGTTATTGTTTTATACAGTGGCTTAGAATTTCCCGACACGAAACTCAGGGAAAAAAACACGTTTTGGAAAGTTTTTTGATGTGCAGCAACAAATACGCTGCATATTTTCCTATTAAGAAAGTACAAGTTGTTATTTCACCAAACACCTCATGTTACTTTCCGAAGAATTGAAATGGACCTTGCGATGCGCTTTTGTAAGCAGTCATAGCTCATGTCACGTGATCTCGCAAGCCGATGACAGCGGATATTAAAAACATTGCACACGTGATGTAGTCAGCCAACAGCAGCATCACTGTTAATTAGGGCAAAAACACAAACAGGAAAAGTTAATGGTTTAAATTAACATATATAGTGTTGCTACAGGAAAAGCAAAGTTTTCATATAAAATATTTGTCGCGAAGATTAATAAGCTGCAAGAGAAGCTAAGCTTTCACATATAATTTTTATGTTTTTTGCGCGTTTGCACATGCGTATGTCGAGATTTTTCACGAAGTAGGCCTCGATCTGATATTAAGCTTTTCGTCTTGTGGTGCAGTTCTTCTTGTTGTCTCCGTGCTTGCTAAGAAAATGGGATGAGAAGTTCCGCCTTATGCAAGACACCTTTTTTTTTTTGTTTCACCCATACATGTTTCAGCACTTTTGTGCTATCATCAGTGGGTTCTATTTATATTTTTAACTGTAAATTTGTTGTTAACATATTAACATTTTCGTCGTTTACAACATTATGTAAAAGTTGCATTTATAACTTAATTGGCGAAAAGTAACATACCTTACATTATATTATTGTCCTCTTGTTTTGGTAGCTGTTATGCTACACAATATACAACATGTCATCTGCAAACAGCAAAACGTAATTTATTTTCTATTTGTTTTGTATTTACGAACGGAAATAAGACTGTATCACGTTTTCTTTCTGTAACTTACAGTTTTGAAGTTGTGGTACGTTTTCCTGTTTTGTTGGCGAAGTAAATGGGCTTACTTCTTTGCCTGTGTCCGTGTGGCAATGCACTTTGTCGATTATTCAAAACATAGGCGGAGTTTTCGCTGCCATTACGTGTTGTTGTGGTTGTGTGGCGTTCATTTGTTTCGTAGCGTGTTCTGTTGGATGAGGCGCGCGAGTTTGAATTGTATTTGGTGTTAGTTGTGTGTGGTTTATGTGGGTTTGTCTGTGTGTGATGAGTACTGGGGCAGAGAGGGAGTGTGTGTGTGTGTGTGTGTGTGTGTGTCTTTCAGTCACTCTCTCTCTCTCTTTCTCTCTCTCTATCTCACACACACACACACACACACACACACACTCCCTCTCTGCCCCAGTACTCATCACACACAGACAAACCCACATAAACCACACACAACTAACACCAAATACAATTCAAACTCGCGCGCCTCATCCAACAGAACACGCTACGAAACAAATGAACGCCACACAACCACAACAACACGTAATGGCAGCGAAAACTCCGCCTATGTTTTGAATAATCGACAAAGTGCATTGCCACACGGACACAGGCAAAGAAGTAAGCCCATTTACTTCGCCAACAAAACAGGAAAACGTACCACAACTTCAAAACTGTAAGTTACAGAAAGAAAACGTGATACAGTCTTATTTCCGTTCGTAAATACAAAACAAATAGAAAATAAATTACGTTTTGCTGTTTGCAGATGACATGTTGTATATTGTGTAGCATAACAGCTACCAAAACAAGAGGACAATAATATAATGTAAGGTATGTTACTTTTCGCCAATTAAGTTATAAATGCAACTTTTACATAATGTTGTAAACGACGAAAATGTTAATATGTTAACAACAAATTTACAGTTAAAAATATAAATAGAACCCACTGATGATAGCACAAAAGTGCTGAAACATGTATGGGTGAAACAAAAGAAAAAAGGTGTCTTGCATAAGGCGGAACTTCTCATCCCATCATCCCATTAAGCTTTTCAGTGTGGTTTTCGGGATGTAAATTTTCTTGGAGTACCAGCACTGCATTGTCTCATGTTTGGTTCTTTATTATGGCATAATGCCATACGTGCTAGAAGATGAAAACGTGTACTTGAAATGGAGCGAACTGTTGAAACTAGCCAGTATTGTGGAATTCAACACTTCGTTTCAAACAAACTAGCTGCCTCAGCGGAAAAGATAAATAAAAGCCGAATTTCTTTAGCAAAGCGAAAAAAATAACTTCATTGCTCTGCAAGGCGATTTATGCCTGACTGTCAGAAAGGTGGAAATTATATTAAAATCTGAAACTAATAACATATTTTAGCCTTCCGTAATTATGTGAATGTGTTTTAATTCACATGATAGATCCCAGCCACAGAAATCACTATTTTTCATTTGACGTGAGGGCAGTAAACGTAGAGGAAACAGCAAAATCACTAAACGTAAACACAGATCACGTCCCCTTTTGTCTCATGGAAAGTTTATTTTTAGATGTGACGAGGATTCCCCTGGCAGGGACATCACGTACGCTATGCACGCATTCAAAAATCAACTTATGATTCATTCAGAAATCAATTTAGAATGTGATCAAAAATGTTCAAAAAGTAATAGTCATGAGCTTCAAAATCATTTGAATAATCGATAGACCAGATGCTAGGCGCTTTGTGAAACAAGGTTTTTTTCCTCAACCATACGAATTTGCCCCCCTCGCCACCGAAATTGCCGCCCGGTTCAGATCCTCCGGTTTGCTGCGTACACAACCAACAGCGACATTTCTGTACTCAGAAGCGGGAGAAGGTACTGCTCAGACACGTCTCAACTGCACATGCGCTTGATTCCGCTCGTAACTAATGTAAACAGTTGCGACTTCACGCTTATCGGAGGTAATTAGTTGTTACGAAGCATTGCATAGTCTTCCTAAAGCCTTTCACACATTTTGCTGTTGGCAGACGCTTGTATGAGCACTGTATTTATATATATATATATATATGAATATAATAGAGGGAAACATTCCACGTGGGAAATATATATATATATATATATATATATATATATATATATATATATATATATATATATATGACGCATTTCCTTTGCAATTTCAGTTTTATGCTCTCGTTCATATTTTGTTGCTATAGTATTATTCTGCAGTAGCGGGATACAGTAATATCCTTTGTTAGAGTATCGGTTCTTACCAGTCAAAATAATAAAAAATTAACGAAAAACTAAGACAATGAAAAATTCCCGGAATTCTAAAATATTTCCGGGTGTTTCCCGGTTTTCTCCCGGACGAAAAAATTCCCGGGTCTTTCCCGAATCTCCCGACTGTCTCGGGTCGTATACACCCTGATTCAGTTGTATGTACCCCTGCGATCTACAGCCTTTGCAGTTTGTATGGAACGTTCACAATCGTATGCCTTGCGGGTGGAAGCCTGTTTCTCACACAAAATGCTAATACTTTTCGTCCTTCGGGCGTATGTATAGCCATTCGTTATCACTAAGAAGTATCCACAAACTTTTTTCTAAGGTAATTGACTTTTGGACGCAATTCTTTGAAATATCCCCGCTTTAGAGTAATTGGACTTAACACTCGGCCTGATCGGAAGTGGACATCATTTCAAAGATCTGTTTACACGTTTTTGTTCCCTGAACAATCTCTTTGCAGCCTAATTGAACTGCTGAGAGTTTAGCCTGAATCTTGTTAGAATTGTTGTTGTGGTCTTCAGTCCTGAGACTGGTTTGATGCAGCTCTCCATGCTACTCTATCCTGTGCAAGCTTCTTCATCTCCCAGTACCTACTGCAACCTACATCCTTCTGAATCTGCTCAGTGTATTGATCTCTTGGTCTCCCTCTACGATTTTTACCCTCCACGCTGCCCTCCAATGCTAAAATTGTGATCCCTCGATGCCTCAGAACATGTCCTACCTACCGATCCCTTCTTCTAGTCAAGTTGTGCCACAAACTTCTCTTCTCCCCAATCCTATTCAATACCTCCTCATTAGTTACGTGATCTACCCATCTAATCTTCAGCATTCTTCTGTAGCACCACATTTCGAAAGCTTCTATTCTCTTCTTGTCCAAACTAGTTATCGTCCATGTCTCACTTCCATACATGGCTACACTCCATACAAATACTTTCAGAAACGACTTCCTGACACCTAAATCTATATTCGATGTTAACAAATTTCTCTTCTTGAGAAACGCTTTCCTTGCCATTGCCAGTCTACATTTTATATCCTCTCTACTTCGACAATCATCGGTTATTTTACTCCCTAAATATCAAAACTCCTTTACTACTTTAAGTGTCTCCTTTCCTAATCTAATTCCCTCAGCATCACCTGACTTAATTTGACTACATTGCATTATCCTCGTTTTGCTTTTGTTGATGTTCATCTTATATCCTCCTTTCAAGACACTGTCCATTCCGTTCAACTGCTCTTCCAAGTCCTTTGCTGTCTCTGACAGAATTACAATGTCATCGGCGAACCTCAAAGTTTTTACTTCTTCTCCATGAATTTTAATACCTACTCCGAATTTTTCTTTTGTTTCCTTTACTGCTTGCTCAATATACAGATTGAATAACATCGGGGAGAGGCTACAACCCTGTCTCACTCCTTTCCCAACCACTGCTTCCCTTTCATGCCCCTCGACTCTTATAACTGCCATCTGGTTTCTGTACAAATTGTAAATAGCCTTTCGCTCCCTGTATTTTACCCCTGCCACCTTCAGAATTTGAAAGAGTGTATTCCAGTCAACATTGTCAAAAGCTTTCTCTAAGTCTACAAATGCTAGAAACGTAGGTTTGCCTTTTCTTAATCTTTCTTCTAAGATAAGTCGTAAGGTCAGTATTGCCTCACGTGTTCCAACATTTCTACGGAATCCAAACTGATCTTCCCCGAGGTCGGCTTCTACCAGTTTTTCCATTCGTCTGTAAAGAATTCGCGTTAGTATTTTGCAGCTGTGACTTATTAAACTGATTGTTCGGTAATTTTCACATCTGTCAATACCTGCTTTCTTTGGGATTGGAATTATTATATTCTTCTTGCAGTCTGAGGGTATTTCGCCTGTCTCATACATCGTGCTCACCAGATGGTAGAGTTTTGTCATGACTGGCTCTCCCGAGGCCATCAGTAGTTCTAATGGAATGTTGTCTACTCCCGGGGCCTTGTTTTGACTCAGGTCTTTCAGTGCTCTGTCAAACTCTTCACGCAGTATCTTATCTCCCATTTCATCTTCATCTACATCCTCTTCCATTTCCATAATATTGTCCTCAAGTACATCGCCCTTGTATAAACCCTCTATATACTCCTTCCACCTTTCTGCTTTCCCTTCTTTGCTTAGAACTGGGTTGCCATCTGAGCTCTTGATATTCATACAAGTGGTTCTCTTCTCTCCAAAGGTCTCTTTAATTTTCCTGTAGGCAGTATCTATCTTACCCCTAGTGAGACAAGCCTCTACATCCTTACATTTGTCCTCTAGCCATCCCTGCTTAGCCATTTTGCACTTCCTGTCGATTTCATTTTTGAGACGTTTGTATTCCTTTTCGCCTGCTTCATTTACTGCATTTTTATATTTTCTCCTTTCATCAATTAAATTCAATATTTCTTCTGTTACCCAAGGATTTCTATTAGCCCGCGTCTTTTTACCTACTTGATCCTCTGCTGCCTTCACTACTTCATCCCTCAGAGCTACCCATTCTTCTTCTACTGTATTTCTTTCCCCCATTCCTGTCAATTGTTCCTTAATGCTCTCCCTGAAACTCTCTACAACCTCTGGTTCTTTCAGTTTATCCAGGTCCCATCTCCTTAAATTCCCACCTTTTTGCAGTTTCTTCAGTTTCAATCTGCAGTTCATAACCAATAGATTGTGGTCAGAATCTACATCTGCCCCAGGAAATGTCTTACAATTTAAAACCTGGTTCCTAAATCTCTGTCTTACCATTATATAATCTATCTGAAACCTGTCAGTATCTCCAGGCTTCTTCCATGTATACAGCCTCCTTTCATGATTCTTGAACCAAGTGTTAGCTATGATTAAGTTATGCTCTGTGCAAAATTCTACCAGGCGGCTTCCTCTTTCATTCCTTTCCCCCAATCCATATTCACCTACTATGTTTCCTTCTCTCCCTTTTCCTACTGACGAATTCCAGTCACCCATGACTATTAAATTTTCATCTCCCTTCACTACCTGAATAATTTCTTTTATCTCGTCATACATTTCATCTATTTCTTCATCATCTGCAGAGCTAGTTGGCATATAAACTTGTACTACTGTAGTAGGCATGGGCTTTGTGTCTATCTTGGCAACAATAATGCGTTCACTATGCTGTTTGTAGTAGGTTACCCGCACTCCTATTTTTTTATTCATTATTAAACCTACTCCTGCATTACCCCTATTTGATTTTGTATTTATAACCCTGTAATCACCTGACCAAAAGTCTTGTTCCTCCTGCCACCGAACTTCACTAATTCCCACTATATCTAACTTTAACCTATCCATCTCCCTTTTTAAATTTTCTAACCTACCTGCCCGATTAAGGGATCTGACATTCCACGCTCCGATCCGTAGAACGCCAGTTTTCTTTCTCCTGATAACGACGTCCTCCTGAGTAGTCCCCGCCCGGAGATCCGAATGGGGGACTATTTTACCTCCGGAATATTTTACCCAAGAGGACGCCATCATCATTTAATCATACAGTAGAGCTGCATGTCCTCGGGAAAAATTACGGCTGTAGTTTCCCCTTGCTTTCAGCCGTTCGCAGTACCAGCACAGCAAGGCCGTTTTGGTTAATGTTACAAGGCCAGATCAGTCAATCATCCAGACTGTTGCCCCTGCAACTACTGAAAAGGCTGCTGCCCCTCTTCAGGAACCACATGTTTGTCTGGCCTCTCAACAGATACCCCTCCGTTGTGGTTGCACCTACGGTACGGCCATCTGTATCGCTGAGGCACGCAAGCCTCCGCACCAACGGCAAGGTCCATGGTTCATGGGGGGGGGAATTCGTCAGTAGGAAAAGGGAGAGAAGGAAACATAGTAGGTGAATATGGATTGGGGGGAAGGAATGAAAGAGGAAGCCACCTTGTAGAATTTTGCACAGAGCATAACTTCATCATAGCCAACACTTGGTTCAAGAATCATAAAAGAAGGTTGTATACCTGGAAGAATCCTGGAGATACTAAAAGGTATCAGATAGATTATATAATGGTAAGACAGAGATTTAGGAACCAGGTTTTAAATTGTAAGACATTTCCTGGGGCAGATGTGGATTCTGACCACAATCTATTGGTTATGAACTGCAGATTGAAACTGAAGAAACTGCAAAAAGGTGGGAATTTAAGGAGATGGGATCTGGATAAACTAAAAGAACCAGAGGTTGTAGAGTTTCAGGGAGAGCATAAGGGAACAATTGACAGGAATGGGGGAAAGAAATACAGTAGAAGAAGAATGGGTAGCTCTGAGGGATGAAGTAGTGAAGGCAGCAAAGGATCAAGTAGGTAAAAAGACGAGGGCTAATAGAAATCCTTGGGTAACAGAAGAAGTATTGAATTTAATAGAATTATGTAATAGTAAATATTATTTCTCTGGATGTATATAAATGTCGATCCCTGTATCACTTCTTGTTGCCGGTGGGAGTGATAATATTCTGTTTAAATTAAACTCTTTCTTTCCTGCTAATGGAATGCTAATGACATATCCTTATACATTATCTGATACGAAGAAGTCTAAAACCATTATTTTTAGAATCGTTTATCCATGTGCTTCTGATAAAGGTATAGAAAATCTTAATCTTCTAAGATTGTCTTGAATTAACCTTAAATATAATTCTACCTGTATCGGATTCATGATATGTGGTCCTAGGGTCGCTTCCTGTGAATGCACAATGACAATAATTTCTCGTACTCAATAGTTAATTCTGTAAATAGTGAGGCTAATTCTATCATCCGTTCGTTGATGGTAATGAAGCGGTTATTCTGTTTAATCCTACATACATTTTCGTTAATGAATTTATAATAGAGTGTTCTAACTTACATTTTTAAATTTTTGTTCATTAGTTCCTTTGTTAGTCTCAGCAAACTTTCCGATCGCTACTCTACTGCATCAATGTGTGTTTCGTAATGTGATACATCAGCTTCGTCCACAGTTCCGAATAGTATTTTACTGATTTCGCCTAGGAAATTGAAAATTCCCCTCCTGGATGTGGAGCTATGTTTGGTTAATTGTTGAACTAAGAGTTAAGTTTGTTGTGATGTGGCTATATTACTATCAACCTCATTATTTAGAGGTTAATCTTCTGTTCTGCTGACATTTAATTTGATTCAACTTTCTCTACATTGTTGGACAGTTTTTCCCTACTCGGGCCATTATATGGAATTTATGATCAATTGTTCTCAGGCTCACAGGTCACAATTTTCCTTTCGGTATTCGTGATCGTCATCTTTTTCTGATGATTGTAGTAAATATTAGATGAGTTTTCTATCCTTAGGATCTCCAGTTAGTCTTCAAGGGATTCGGGGCTCAACCATCCGCTTAGCATCATCAATGCCCTTGAGATCAGTTCCGTTTGGACTATGGCTCCCTGATTCGGTAATTTTTTCTTGTTCATGCTATTGTCTCCTCTCAGTTTTACTTGTAGTTTATAAGAAAGCTTCAACCAGTGTGCACGCACTTTTGGCTGCTTATTTCTAGATAACGTAATTGTTATATTGGGTAGATCTTCGTCAATCACTTCGTTTGGTTCTCGGAATTGTGCATTTAGCTTCTTAGAACAATCCCTCCTTGTGATCTCATCATACAAAAGAACCGTACCTCCTGCTCTGAATGTTCTTTGATTCTCCGTCTTGTCATAGTGTAACACCAAGATCGATTATAAGTAATTTTTACTGTGTAATTTTATGTATGTAACTATGAAATGTTTGGTCTTTACTGATTAATGTCTTTGAATTGCCAGAGGGAAGCGGAAGTTTGTGATGGGTATTTTGAAAAAAAAAAGTTAACAGTGTGTTTAAATAATGAAACATCATAAAATATGCCTGTTTATAAAAGAGAAATTGTATGTAGAAAAGTGGTTCATACGTAGGGAAGTTGTATTATAAGGAAGGAAAAGGTGTACGGAACCCCCAACGCTACGGAAGGGGCTTGGAGCATGAAAAAAGGTGGATCTGGCGGTCAATCTGGGCGGCAAGAGAGAGACCACACACTATGCAGTCAGTAGCCAGCAGTTGTGTGGTCAACACTGCGGGTGCCAAGTGAGGCATTCAGAAACCGATTTATGATGGAATGGAATCGGATGTGGTTTCGGCTGTAAAATGGTGCTCTCGCATTTTGGAATGGCCCAAAAATGATTAATTCGTCACCAAGAAGATTTGAGTAGAGCATTAAACCGCCAGAGGTGAGACCAGGTAGCCGCCACGAGCTTGCCACCACTACTGCCCCACTGCTTCACCAACTTTGGAAATCAGATATGTATACCAGTATGAACCTCTATTCTTGTGTGTGAATGTGTTTCAATAATAATCTCAATGATAAAAGTTCGTGTTTGAACTTTGAAACTGTCCTGTTCATGAAACCAAGCAGGGTCCTATCCTAAACGTGCTAAAGACCGAGTATCCTTTTTATGAAGAACCACTAACTCGTTTCTGTTTGAATGTGTCTAAGTTTTAGTGTTAAAGTATATAAATGTTGTTAGTTAAAATCACTTGCTTCACAAGTAATGAAAGAGGCATACAATTTTGAACTTACTTGAAATTTATTTTTACCTTGAACTTATTTCTGAAGTTAATTAAGAATATTGTTAGTGTAACTTGCTATAAAGCATTGAAAGAGAAATAATTTCAAGTGGGGCTGGAAATCAGTATTAGTGTGATGCAAATTGTTTATGAAATGTGTGCATAGTTTGCTTGTAAAGGAAGTGACTGTTTATGGGTCCCCACTTTAATATTTTCTAATATGAGAAAGTTAATCTAAAAAGTAGTTTTTCTAATGAAATATGAAACATTTCCACAGTAGAGTGAATATAAAAAGTATATGTACAGTGTCATTTATTGCATTTGTGATGTTTGGGTGTTAGTTAAATTAGGACTCTGTTCATGCTCAAGTTTGGTCTTGTGATGCCTTTGATAACATTTGGTACTAAATCGGTTTATGGTTGAGATGATAATTATTATTAATAGATGCATAGGGCGATTTGTCTTTCTGTGATTGCTAATTAGGCGAATGATAACTACTGCTATCTACTGTTCAGTTCGTCTGGTATTTGTGTGTGTTCATTGCACTTTACAAAGAAAGAAGTAACGAAAGTTTCGTAAAATTATAGTTAAATCCTAGCCTAATTATGCCTAATTAGGCTGACGACCGTACATTCATTCTTTTACATGAATTTAATTACTTTCTTAACTTCCAAAACTAAAGTCTTTTCAGTTTTTCTACTAATTGCAATTTGTACGAAATCATAGTTCGATTCCCTCTGTCCACTAGGTCAACACGGTCAAACTACGCAAAATTCCTCCAAGGGGGTAAAGCTAGTTGCAATGAAGTGTTATACTTAAGGTTATATACGACATGCATTTGCGTTATAATAGGAAACTTTAATTATCCTTTTTCGTTCTACTCGGTGTGCTTCTTGCAGTCTAGTCTGTAAATGATATACGTAATCAAAGTAATTATAAGCAACAGTTCTTTCCTCTATCTGTAAGACTCTTAGAATGTTTACTGTTGCCCCAGACATTAACTCAAATGGTGTGCACCCTGTCCTACTACGAGGTTTTGTATTAAACACAAAAATAGTACAAGGTGCGTATAGATCTCTCTAATGAAGAGTCTTAAATATTCCACCAGCGTCCTTTACGTTCTCTCGAGTGCTACGTTTGTCTTTTGGTACAACGCTGTGTTCTAAATCTTCCGCATCCTTGCTAATTTACATACCTTCTTGAACAATTCGCTTAAAAAATTCATTCTCAGGTCTGTCAACAACACCGACAAAGTTCCGTACCTCAATACAATTTGTTCTACAAATTTGTGCACCACTGGCTCGGCGTCTAGCCACCCGATTGGCATTGCTGCTTTGAACTTGCTCAGGTCATGTTGGAATTTCAAGATGTATCGATTGTCAGTAGTATCTAACGGATCTATAACTTCCTTGTCACATTATTTTCTTGAATACTGTCGTCACTGCGTCTTAAATTACTAGGGCCTTGTCTTGCACTGCGTGCAGTTATTCCTTTAGCATTTATCGCACTTCCTAATGTTTCCTACAGTGTCTGTTTTCATGCCTTTCTTTTCTTTATTCGGTCTCAGGTTCCGTGCATGCCTTGATGTCCGCCTAACGGATTATCGTGCATTCCCTTCACGATTTCGGTCTTTCCCTTTGCGCTAAGTTCCTCGTTTTGTTCTTCCTGTTTTTCATTTTCCCTAACCACTCTTTATGTGTCCCGTACTTCCTTTTACTTCTTCTATATCATCATACCACATTCGATTTAAGGCATCAGCATTTGCTAAGCTTTCAGGAGTTATACACAACGTCTATTTTCAACCTCTATTTTAGTAACCCTGACAATGAACCTTTGACAATGAAATTGCACATCAGCGACTTGTAATCCGTTACTACGGTAAAACGTCTCCCATAGCCTAAAGTGCTTTATGACCAATACTATTGTTAAGCACTCTAACTCATTTTCAGAACCTTCGAGCCTAATTCAATGACGCTGAAGCGGAGGTGATCGAAAAATCTGTCCCCCCGTGTGACAGCCCTGCTCCCAAAGCATATCAGCTGGTGTCAGTAGTGACTATAAATTTGGGAAGTCCAATATGGGATGCTTCACTAGCCTCGAACTCAGTTCCTCAAATGCTGCTTGTTGCTGATCCTCCAATTCATATGGTACTTAGTTCTTCAGTAAATTATGTAATTGGTTCGGAATCTTATTGAACTTCGGCATAAAATGATAGCAGTATCCAGCAAACCCTAAAATAGCTTTCCAATTGGGCCGTGGATTTCTGAACTGGAAAGTTCTTCACCTTCTCTACATAATCTCATCTGGCTCTACGCCTTTATTGCTTTTTGCCCCAGAAATATTACCTCCTTCCTCAGAAATTCGCACTTATCTGGTGTAGCTATGTCCTTAATCTGTCTTGCTGTTTCGTATTATGTTTCTTTAGTGTACTGTTGTGGAAAATTATGTCATGCAGCTACACTAAAGACTTCGTCCCTTACAACCCAGCCAGAGCAACATTCATTAGTTCCTGTAATGCACTTGCTGCATTATTTAGCCCAGTTGGCATTCTTCTGTAGTCATAGTGTTAATAATTTGCACTAATGGCTGCCTTTACTCCATCTGGTGTTTTTATTCAAATCTTATGATATCCAAAGGCCAAACCTAAAGCAGAGAAATACTTCGGTTTCTCTAATTGGTCCTTTATCTCACTTACACTGGGGATGAGAAGGGCTCCCCCACCCCCCCCCCCCCACCCCCATTGAAATTTAATTCAATATTTTATAGTCTGTTACGAATCCATATTTCATTATTCCACAGTCGTCTTTTACCCGGTCCTAGTAATACAGGTGCCTTTATTGACTGTGACTTTCAACGACTATAGCCTCATTAACCATTTTCCCAATTTTCTGTTGTAACATTGCCTTTTGTGCTTCTATATGGACGTCATTCACAGTCTTTTACATTCACAGTCTTTTGTTTGCATTCTGGCAAAACTGGTAGCGCATGCCTTTCCGTTACTATGCATGATAGTTTGTCTCTTTTAGATAAAATACATCGCAATAGGTACTACAAATCATCCAGAATCTTTGAAAAGGTTCTCGAGTGTTCTGTCTGTGTGCCAGAGTCTGTTAGTCGCTTTGGTGTCGTCCTCATGGAGCCACTACAGCACCGTCGCTTCCGCAGCATGTTGACAAGTCTGACTTCATAGGCCGGCTAGAGTGGCCGAGCGGTTCTAGGCGCTACAGTCTGGAGCCGAGCGACCGCTACGGTAGCAGGTTCGAATCCTGCCTCTGGCGTGGATGTGTGTGATGTCCTTAGGTTAGTTAGGTTTAATTAGTTCTAAGTTCTAGGCGACTGATGACCTCAGAAGTTAAGTCGCATAGTGCTCAGAGCCGAGCCTGACTTCATACGGAGCAGCTGGACCAGTTTCCAAAGTGTGCTCGAAACCGAGGCTTGTGCGTTGTCTTAAATATTGCGCTCAATAAAGATTTGTTCCTTTACTGGCAGGCACGGCACTACTTACATTCAATAGGGCCATGACATGCCATGCCACAATAATACTACCAATTTAATTAGTGTGTATACAGAGAAAAATGTTAAAAAACAACGCCCCGAGGATCGCGCGATGACGACTGGCTGCCACCCTCTGCCGGAGTCCACGGGATACTCGGGTCCCGCAACGAACTTGTGACGTCACAGTAGTTGCCTTGCCCGACATGCATGACGAGCGCTCGGCTACATCCAAACCAGCGGGAAATCTGTATCCTAATGGAGAGATACCCACGAAAGTATTTAACTTTGACATGCATTATCGACAGCGTGGCTGTATTTAAACGCACAGCTACAATGTATTTGACTGGTCTAAAATAATAACTCGCTCTCTGTTGTAGATAGTCGCTCCAGTTCGTAAGGCTCGCGGTGTCTCACGCTGTGACGTATGCTGGTCGTAGGTTGTGTTCCAAAAATGAACAGTATAGAGACAGAGGGGATGACACTTTCTGCAGGACCTGACCATCATTTTGCAGGACAATGCTCAACCGCGTACAGTGCAAGCTGCTACTGATTTGTTTGACTGATAGGGCTGCTAAGTGCTATACCACCTACTGCACTCCCCTGACTTAAGCACTCGTGAGTTCAACTCGATTTATAAACTGAAGGAAGCACTTCACAGCATTCGCTTCAGAACTGTTACAAATTTGTCGGGCAATGAACCGCGCCGCTCAAACTGTCAACACAACTGGCAATCCTAAGAGTATCCTTCCACATCGCTGGCAACGGGTTATACACAATGCTGGTGACTACTTTGAAAGTCAGTAAAACTTTGAAACACGTATCTATTTTGTACGAGCCGTAAATAAATAGTTGCCACTATTAAAGTTCCAACCCTCGTATGTCGTTAGCCCCTTCCACTTCCGTATGGCGTCTTTAATATGCGGTATGGAGGGGTTCGTGGTCAGAACACCGCTCTCCCCGACGTTCTCGTCTTTCCAGGCCTTATAACTCGCAAGTTCTTCTTCAAACCGTACGTCAGTCACCATCACGATGCAAAAAGGGCCGTACTCCAGTCCAAGAACAACGGAAAATCACTGGCAGTGCTGGGGAGTCAACCTGGATCGTCTTGATGGCAGTCAAACGCGCTGACCATCTAGCTGCAGAGGTGGACGGCGTCTGTATGTAGGTCGACCACAACTTAGAAAATAAAATGTATGTACAGCAGTGTAGAAGCAATCTTTTCGTTTCTTCAGAACAAGTGAGCGTTATTTAGGGATGTGGGACAAGCATAAGACTCAACCCCATGTTTCAAGTGGCGACGGATTCCAAGTTTTCATAAATATACGTCTACTTCAAAGTTGATGAGTGTAATTTCCATGATTGTTCTCTTCGTGTTCTAAATAACTGAAGGAATCTTATAGTGACTCGCGTAAAAATAAGGAAAAACAAGAGGAATGATAGGAAGTTGGTTGAAGAAGGGTTTCTGCGAAACTGAATAGCCCTTTTACATCCATTTATGTTCTCATTCCATCTCTTACCTTATTTTTTGAGTTAATGGTATCAACAGTTTTATCTCGTCTGCCATGGAATACCCTTTTCCTCATTCCTGTTCAGTTTCAGACTCCAGAGTCACATGGATATTCCCGACAACTTCATAATATTGTTCTAGTACCAGAATCCATTTAGGGCCACACATCAGCTCAAATATTAACGGTTTACCAAACAGCAGTACACAAGACCACAGGATCTACTCTTAGCGAAACCCTCGACCCACCATGCCCTTCGCCACCTCCTTTCAGAGGACACCATTCAATATTTGGAGTGTTTCGTAACAAAAGTGTTAGTACATTCACTCAACAACTACATTTCGGCGACATCTGTCTGGAATCGCAACTATGGACAGCCGTTCTTCCTGCCTGTATTTACCAGTGAACGTGATGTCCTGGCGTTCTGTACTTCCAGCAGGCAGCGAGACACTTCCTCAAGTATTACGTGTGTACCGCGTCACAAGCTATCTAAAGACGAGGAAATGCGTAACGGGAAGGACTTCATGCATAGTAATCCCACATCCTTTTCCGTATGACATCGTCTCCATTGCTTCCCACAAGCCAATTACTGCCCACATTAGCTCATCTACATCTACACAATACTCCGCAAGTCACCTAATGGTGTGTGGCGGAGGGTATTATTTGTACCACAAACTTAGCCCTCCAACACCGTTCCACTGGCCAACACCTCGTGGGGAAAAGGATTGTCGGTAAGCCTCAGAATTGGCTCTTAATTTCTCGAGTTTTCTCCTCTTCGTCATTACGCGAAACGTATATTGGAGAGGGGGGATGTAATTTGTTGTCCGACTCTTCCCGGTAAGTGCTCTCTCAAAATTCCAGTAGTAAATCTCTCCGTGATGCACAGCGCCTGTCTTGTAACGCCTACCAATGGAGTTTTCTGAGCATCTTCGTAACGCTCTCGTACTGAATAACGATCCTGTGACGAAGCGTAGCGCTCTTCGTTGGATCTTCTCTATCTCTTCTATTAGTCCTAGCTGGTAGGTGTCCCAGACACATGAACAGCACTCAAGAATCGGTCGAGTAAGCTCCTTATAAGCCACTTCCTTCGTGGATGAGTTACATTTACTTATGATTCTTTCTATGAACTGAGTCTGACATTTGCGTTTCCCACTATTTGTTTTATGTGGTCATTGCACTTACGGCCGACCTGGATAGCTACTCCCAGATATTGTAGGGCAGATACTGTTTCCAGCGGTTTGTCATCAATTGTGTAACTGTACAGTAGTATATTTCTTTTCCTACGTACACGCAATATGTTACATTTGAAACTTCCTGCCAGATTAAAGCTGTGTGCCGGACAGAGACTCGAACTCGGGACCTGTTCCATTCGCGGGCAAGTGCTCTACCATCTCAGCTACCCAAGCACGACTCACGCCCCGTCCTCACAGCTTTACTTCTGCTAGTACCTCGTCTCCTACCTTGGTAGAGCACTTGCCCGTGAAAGGCGAAGGTCCCGAATTCGAGTCTCGGTCCGGCACACAGTTTTAATCTGCCAGGAAGTTTCATATCAGTGCACACTCCGCTGCAGAGTGAAAATCTCATTCTGGATGTTACATTTATTTACGATCAGTGTCGACTGCCAGAGCCTGCACCATTCATCAATTTTCCACCTTCTGGCGTTGCTACTTCGTTATAGACAACAGCACCATTTGCGAACAGCCTTAGAGAGCACCCGACGCTTTCTACTCTATCATTTTTGTATACTGTAAACAGTAAAGGTCGTATCACACTTTCTTGGGGTACTCCAGAAGTTACCTTTACATCTGTCGATTTTGTTCCGTTAAGAGCGACGTGTTGAGTTCTGTCTGCAAGGAAGTCTTGAATCCATTCGCAAATCTGCTCCGATACTCGATAACCTCGTATTATTTTCACTGAACGGCAGTGCAGGTCGGTGTCAAATGCCTTCCTGGAGTCAAGGAACACGGCATCAGCCTGAGTCAGTTATCTACAGCGCTGTGGATCTCATGGAGGAACAGAGCGAGCTGAGTTTCTCAGGGTCTCTGTTTGCGGAATCAATGTTGATTTTTTTAGAGGAGATATTCCTTCTCCAAGAAGAATAGACGGCAAATCATCGAGTAAAACTGTCCGCCCCAGTAGCTGAGTGGTCAGCGTGACGGATTGCCGTCCTCCGGGCCCGGGTTCGATTCCCGGCTGGGTCGGAGATTTTCTCCGCTCAGGGACTGGGTGTTGTGTTGTGTTCATCATCATTTCCTCCCCATCCGGCGTGCAGGTCGCCCAATGTGGCGCCGAATGTAATAAGACCTGCGCCAAGGCGGCCGGACCTGCCCCGCGAGGGGCCTCCCGGCCTATGACGCCAAACGCTCATTTCCATTTCCATCGAGTAAAACTGAAGTTCAAATGGTTCAAATGGCTCTGAGCACTATGGGACTCAACATCTTAGGTCATTAGTCCCCTAGAACTTAGAACTACTTAAACCTAACTAACCTAAGGACATCACACACACCCATGCCCGAGGCAGGATTCGAACCTGCGACCGTAGCAGTCCCGCGGTTCCGGACTGCAGCGCCAGAACCGCACGACCACCGCGGCCGGCGAAACTGAAATGATATCAGGTGTTCCCCAGGGAAGCGTCCTGGGACCTCTGCTGTTCCTGATCTACATAAATGACCTGGGTGACAATCTGAGCAGTTCTCTTAGGTTGTTCGCAGATGACGCTGTAATTTACCGTCTAGTAAGGTCATCCGAAGACCAGTATCAGTTGCAAAGCGATTTAGAAAAGATTGCTGTATGGTGTGGCAGGTGGCAGTTGACACTAAATAACGAAAAGTGTGAGGTGATCCACATGAGTTCCAAAATAAATCCGTTGAAATTCGATTACTCTATAAGTAGTACAATTCTCAAGGCTGTCAATTCAACTAAGTACCTGGGTGTTAAAATTACGAACAACTTCAGTTGGAAAGATAACATTGTGGGGAAGGTGAGCCAAAGGTTGCGTTTCATTGGCAGGACACTTAGAAGATGCAACAAGTCCACTAAAGAGACAGCTTACACTACACTCGTTCGTCCTCTGTTAGAATATTGCTGCGCGGTGTGGGATCCTTACCAGGTGGGATTGACGGAGGACATCGAAAGGGTGCAGAAAAGGGCAGCTCGTTTTGTATTATCACGTAGTAGGGGAGAGAGTGTGATAGATATGATACGCGAATTGGGATGGTAGTCATTAAAGCAAAGACGTATTTCGTCGCGGGGAGATCTATTTACGAAATTTCAGTCACCAACTTTCTCTTCCGAATGAGAAAATATTTTGTTGAGCCCAACCTACGTAGGTAGCAATGATCATCAAAATAAAATAAGAGAAATCAGAGCTCGAACAGAAAGGTTTAGGTGTTCGTTTTTCCCGCGCGCTGTTCGGGAGTGGAATGGTAGAGAGATAGTACGATTGTGGTTCGACCAACCCTCTGCCAAGCACTTAAATGTGAATTGCAGAGTAGTCATGTAGATGTAGATGTAGATGTCATAATTCTTGAGCATAAAACATGTTCCATAATTCTACAACATATTGATGTCAACGATATAACTCCATAATTTTGTGCATCTGTCCGACGGCCCTTCTTAAAAACGGAAATGATCGGCGCTCTCTTCCAGTCGTTAGGTATCCTTCGCTGCAGTAGCGATTTACGATAAATTACTGCTAGAATGGGGGCAAGTTCTTTCGCATAATCATTATAGAATCTTATAGCTTTCTCATTTTGTCCTCACGCTTTTCCACTACTAAGCAATTGTAGTTGTTTTCCTATTCCGCGATCGGTTATCTCAACATCTGCCAGTTCGACTTTCGTACGACGATTGAAAGGAGGGACTCTGTTACGATCTTCCGCGGTGAAATAATTTCGGAAGACCGAATTCAGTACTTCGGTTCTCTCTCTTGTTATCTTCCGTTTCGGTGCCAGTATGGTCACTGAGCGAATGAATTGATGATTTTGTCCCACTTACTGATTTTACGTAAGACCTAAACCTCTTAGGGTTTTTACTCAGATCGGTTGACAAAGTTTTACTTTCAATGTCGCTGAATGCTTCTGTCATTGCTCTCCTTATGCTCATTCTCGCTTCGTTCAGCTTTTGTTTGCCACCTAGGTTTCTACTTGTCTTGAATCTGAGATGACGGTCTTTTTGTTTACGTAGCAGTGTTCTAACACGGCTATTAAACCATGGCGTGTCTTTCCCATTCTTTAAGACCTTATTCGGAACATACTTATCTGGGGCATATTGCTGATTCCTTTGAATTTTTTCCATTTGTTTTTGACATCTTCGTCCTCATCACCGAATATTTGCTGCTGACTGCGCAGATACTCTGAAATTTGTATCCTGTCACTCTTGCTAAGCAGAAATATCTTCCTGTCTTTCTTAACATTCTATGTTATACCTGTCGTCATAGACGCTGTCACAGTCTTATGATTACTGCTACCTTCCTCTACTTTAACTGATTCGGTAAGTTCAGGTCTGTTTGTTGCCAGGAGGTGTAAGACGTTACCTTCACAAGTTGATTCTATCTGGTCAAAGTAATTTTAGGACAAGATATCCAGAACAATGTCAGGCGAATCCCTGTCTCTAGCACCAGTTTTGATAGCATGACACTCTCAATGTTTACCTGGCAAGTTGAAGTCACCCTCTATTACAACGGCATGATCAGGAAAATGACTAAGGATATTCTGCAAGTTCTGTCAGAAGCGCTCCATCAATACCTAGCCGAATTTACGAAGTATTGGACAATGAGGGACACTTTCTTAATATAGCAGGTGAACTAAATAGAAACCTAGTCCCAAAAGGGAATCATATAGCGCTCTTAGAAAAAAGTTTTCCGAGACTGTTACCTGAAATGCTCCTCCATGATACTGACAAGAGGGAGATTGAGTTAATAATTAAATCACTAAAGACCAAGAACTCTCATGGATATGACGGGGTATCTAGCAGAATACTGAAGTATTGTTCTATCCATGTTAGCCCAGTACTTAGCCATATATGTAATTTTTCCTTTAGGAGTGGTCGGTTTCCTGACCGATTAAAGTATTCGGTAGTGAAGCCACTTTATAAAAAGGGAGACAGGGATAATGTTGACAATTATAGACCTATTTCTATGCCATCGGTGTTTGCTAAAGTTATCGAGAAGGTTGTATATGCTTGGTTACTGGAGCATTTAAATTCACATAATTTGCTGTCAAATGTTCAGTTTGGTTTTAGAAATGGTTTAACAACTGAAAATGCTATATTCTCTTTTCTCTGTGAGGTTTTGGACGGATTAAATAAAATGTTGCGAACGCTAGGTGTTTTCTTTGATTTAACGAAGGCTTTTGACTGTGTTGACCACAAAATGTTACTGCAGAAGGTGGACCATTATGGAGTAAGGGGAGTAGCTTACAATTGGTTCGCCTCTTACCTTAAGAACAGAAAGCAGAAGGTAATTCTCCGCAATATTGAGAGTGGTAGTGATGTTCAGTCCCAATGGGGCACGGTTAAGTGGGGCGTTCCCCAAGGGTCGGTGCTGGGGCCACTGCTGTTTCTTATTTATATAAATGATATGCCTTCTAGTATTACAGGTGATTCAAAAATATATCTGTTTGCTGATGACACCAGCTTGATAGTGAAGGATCTTGTGTGTAATATTGAAACAGTATCAAATAACGTAGTTCATGAAATAAGTTCGTGGCTTGTGGAAAATAATTTGATGCTAAATCGCAGTAAGACTCAGTTTTTACAGTTTCTAACACACAATTCAACAAGAACCGATATTTTGATCAGACAGAATGGGCATATTATAAGCGAGACGGAACAGTTCAAGTTCCTAGGAGTTTGGATAGATAGTAAGCTGTTGTGGAAAGCCCATGTTCAGGATCTTGTTCAGAAACTAAATGCTGCTTTATTTACCATTAGAACAGTATCTGAAATAAGTGACACTTCAACACGAAAAGTAGTCTACTTCGCATATTTCCATACGCTTATGTCGTATGGTATTATTTTTTGGGGTAATTCTTCTGATTCAAAAAGGGTATTTTTGGCCCAAAAACGGGCTGTTCGAGCTATATGTGGTGTTAAGTTCGAGAACCTCTTGTCGACCTCTATTCAATAGTCTGGGAATTCTGACATTTCCCTCACAGTATGTATTTTCTTTGATGTCGTTTGTTGTTAGCAATATTAGCCTATTCCCAAGAGTTAGAGCTTTCACTCAGTTAATACTAGGCAGAAATCCAATCTGCATGTGGAATGCACTTCCTTGACTCTTGTGCAGAAAGGAGTGCAGTATTCTGCTGCATCCATTTTCAATAAGCTACCACAAGAACTCAAAAATCTTAGCAGTACCCCAAACACTTTTAAGTCTAAACTGAAGAGTTTCCTCATGGCTCACTCCTTCTATTCTGTCGAGGAGCTCCTGGAAGAGCTAAAAAATTAAGCAAATTCCAGTGTTACATTGTTGATTTTCTTTATTTAAATTTACGACTTGTCACCTGAATATGTTTTTTTTATATTTCGTTTTATCTGTTTCTAATATCGTGTTATAATTTCATGTATTGACTCGTTCCATGACCATGGAGACTTGTCCTTAATTTGGTCCCACGGAACAGTAAATAAATAAATAAAAAATAAAATAAAATTCGTATAAACTTTGGAAGAAAGACGTTTTTAGTTTAAAAATACAAATTTCATTACATTGTCACAAATCAACAATTCGAAAGTTTCCTGACCGAGCAAGCACAGTGCAAGTTTGTCAGGTACAGAAGGAGACGTTTCTAGAGTAAAATCCAACCACGAGTCACTTTTAACTATTGTTTATAGTTAAATCATTACAAGTTTTAAGGGGAATACCGAGGGGCGAGGGGGGGGGGGGTTGGGTTACTTTATGCCCACCTTTTGAAAATATTGTAATCTAGTCATGTGCTTTACACTTTAAAACTTTGGAAAAACTGGTTACTGTTTTTAATGATCTCTTATACCAGACTCCGAAATTGCTTTGAACTTATCAATTAAACGTTGCCCAAAAATTTAAGTCTTAATAGCACACGTGACTTTTCACAGCAAATTTCATATTCATATTTTCAAGTTCACGACCCTTCTCGCACACCTATACATCTTTACAAAGTGTATTGTGAATAAAACCTAACAACAATTAACGATATCTGTGTTTTTAAAAAAAGTTTGTGGTGCTCATAAAGTATCCCTCATCTCTGCGGACACATTATTGAAAAAGCGTTGGTAGTGCTATGATTGTGCTAAAAGATATTTTCAGGTTCTGTACCCTTCTTATACGTCAATATCTAATTAGAAACGATGTTGTTAAAAAAAAGTTAACAACAGTTTACTAAATTAGGTTTTTAAATTTTTTATAGTGTGCATAAAGTATCCCCGCAACCCTTTGGTAGTACGCGTTATGCAAAATACGTTGGTAGTGTTAGTGTCACATTTTATTTTTACATACTGCAAATAGTACTCTTCATCTGATTTGCATGTTGCCACTGGTGCTGACGGGCCATTCAGCAGCGAATACCTCAGTGTTATCCTCTGCATAGGCGCGATCTGAATGCAGTATGGAGGGAGATGGTGTCAGCACACCACTCTCCCGGCCATTGTTACTTGCCCAGCCCTTGGAGCTGCCGCTTGAAACACTACTACCTCCTCTATTGGCATCACGAGGCTGAAAATAGTTCAAATGGCTCTAAGCGCTATGGGACTTATCATCTGATGTCATCAGTCCCCTAGACTTAGAACTACGTAAACCTAACTAACCTAAGGACATCACACACATCCATGCCCGAGGCAGGACTCGAACCTGCGACCGTAGCAGCAACGCGATTCCGGACTGAAGCGCCTAGAACCGCTCGGCCACAGCGGCCGGCCATCACGAGGCTGACTAGACCCAGTTTCAGTCCTCTTCCCAACGGAAAACACCAGAGAGTACCGAGAACTGAACCCGATTCCTCCGCATAGCAAACGGACATCATGACCAGTTAGCTACAGAGCTGCATGTGGGCGATTCTAGTCTGACGTGTCATTTTCGCATAAAAATTTAAGAATCTAGAAAAAAGATATATTAAACACTGTGCATGTTATTTCCTACGTATCAAATGGATCAGTTTATCTCTTCCCTGCAAAAGAAGGTCAGAGAAAAATGGTTCAAATGGCTCTGAGCACTATGGGACTTAACTGCTGAGGTCACAAATCCCCTAGAACTTAGAACTACTTAAACCTAACTAACCTAAGAACGTCACACACATCCATGCCCGAGGCAGGATTCGAACCTGCGACCGTAGGTTCCAGACTGTAGCGCCTAGAACCGCTCGGCCACCCAGACGGCTAGAAGTTTAGCATATAGACTGTGAAAAGTAAGTGTGAATGTCTTACTAATGAACTGTAGGCAGGAAGGAAGGAAGAAAATTAGAATAATTGGTTCCAGTAAACCACGAAATGTCCATGTCTGTAGGGCGGCATGAATTCAACACTACTATTAGTGAACTATCTTTCACTCCCGCACAGAACTACTTAAATATCCCAGTCGACCCACATGCTGATTTCCTTTTGAAAATTCTGCATGTTTAAAGACGTGTTCCATGGCTGTGTGTCATTCACATATGGTTTCACTGGAATAAATACGAGGGACTTCCCGGAAGTAAATTTCGTGATTATTTTTCACAAGGAAACTTTATTGCCAAAATCAGATGCACGATGGCATCATTAACTATACACCTTGCACTATTTTTCGACATAGTCGCCATCGACATTGAGACATTCGTCATAGCGTGCAATCAGTATGAAGAAACCACTCTGGCGCTGATGACCTAGAAGTTTAGCGCATTCCGCCATAAATCATCATCACCACTCTGGCAAAACTCGGTGTCCTGCGATGCGAGAACTTGTCGCACACTCTGCTCCAGCTCAAAATTGGTTTGGAAATGACGTCCCGAGAGTGACTTTCAATGCAGGGAGCAGATGGTAAATCTGATGGGGCAAGGTCGGGTCCGTAAGGGTACCTGAGCACCGCCAACAAGCAATATGCCCATCTTGCTTGGCATTGTGTGCGCCTGTCCGGAGGGACATCCACTTCGACCACACAATGCCTTCCTTCGCCGAACATGCAAAATCAGCGACCATCCGTTTCACGAATGTACGTGGTCTGTAGTACGGCTGCTGACGAATCATCATCATCATCATCATCATTTAAGACTGATTATGCCTTTCAGCGTTCAGTCTGGAGCATAGCCCCCCTTATACAGTTCCTCCATGATCCCCTATTCAGTGCTAACATTGGTGCCTCTTCTGATGTTAAACCTAATACTTCAAAATCATTCTTAACCGAATCCAGGTACCTTCTCCTCGGTCTGCCCCGACTCCTCCTATCCTCTACTGCTGAATCCATGAGTCTCTTGGGTAACCTTGCTTCTCCCATGCGTGTAACATGACCCCACCATCTAAGCCTGTTCGCCCTGACTGCTACATCTATAGAGTTCATTCCCAGTTTTTCTTTGATTTCCTCATTGTGGACACCCTCCTGCCATTGTTCCCATATACTAGTACCTGCAATCATCCTAGCTACTTTCATATCCGTAACCTCAACCTTGTTGATAAGGTAACCTGAATCCACCCAGCTTTCGCTCCCATACAACAAAGTTGGTCGAAAGATTGAACGGTGCACAGATAACTTAGTCTTGGTACTGACTTCCTTCTTGCAGAAGAGAGTAGATCGTAGCTGAGCGCTCACTGCATTAGCTTTGCTACACCTCGCTTCCAGTTCTTTCACTATGTTGCCATCCTGTGAGAATATGCATCCTAAGTACTTGAAACCGTCCACCTGTTCTAACTTTGTTCCTCCTATTTGGCACTCAATCCGTTTATATTTCTTTCCCACTGACATTACTTTCGTTTTGGAGATGCCAATCTTCATACCACAGTCCTTACATTTCTGATCTAGCTCTGAAATATTACTTTGCAAACTTTCAATCGAATCTGCCATCACAACTAAGTCATCCGCATATGCAAGACTGCTCATTTTGTGTTCACATATCTTAATCTCACCCAGCCAGTCTATTGTTTTCAACATATGATCCATAAATAATATGAACAACAGTGGAGACAGGTTGCAGCCTTGTCTTACCCCTGAAACTACTCTGAACCATGAACTCAATTTACCGTCAACTCTAACTGCTGCCCGAGTATCCATGTAAAGACCTTTAATTGCTTGCAAAAGTTTGCCTCCTATTCCATAATCTTGTAGAACAGACAATAACTTCCTCCTAGGAACCCGGTCATATGCCTTTTCTAGATCTATAAAGCATAGATACAATTCCCTGTTCCACTCATAACACTTCTCCATTATTTGCCGTAAGCTAAAGATCTGGTCCTGACAATCTCTAAGAGGCCTAAACCCACATTGATTTTCATCCAATTGGTCCTCAACTAACACTCGCACTTTCCTTTCAACAATACCTGAGAAGATTTAACCCACAACGCTGATTAAAGAGATACCTCTGTAGTTGTTACAATCATTTCTGTTTCCATGTTTAAAGATTGGTCTGTAGTACGGCTGCTGACGAAAAAAAAAATGGAAATGAGCTTATGGCATCGTTGGCCGGGACGCCCCATCTGGGGGAGTTCGGCCGCAAGTGCAAGTCTTATTTCATTGGACGGCACATTGGGCGACTTGCGCGCCGATGATGAGGGTGAAATGATGATGAGGACAACACAACACCCAGTCCACGAGCGGAAAAAAATCTCCAACCCGGCCGAGAATCGAACCCGGGCCCGCTTACGTGGGAGGCGAAAACGTTACCATCTTTTTTTTTTTTATCGTTGTGTTTGGTAGTTGCGGACGTCGCAAGGCACCCGGTTCAAGTTCGGTGGTTGATCCTTCCACTCAGTTTTTCATTACAGAGGCCAACGGGGTCTCTGACCGAACAAGCTGAGCTACCGAGCAGGCTTTTTATTGATCGTTGTGTTTGGTCGTTGCGGACGTCGCTAGACATCCTGTTCAATTTCGGTGTTTGATCCTTCCACTCAGTTTAATATTACAGAGGCCAACCGGCTCTCTGACCGAACACGCTGAGCTACCGTGCCGCCTAATCCAGCTGCTGATGAAGTATCGATATATCAATCTAATTTTCAAAAAATATCTTCATTTCATTGACCGACATATCGATATCGAAGTAGCAATATCGAGTGGCGATATTTTTATTTTATATTATATTTTTTCGCAATTTTTTCGATAAATTTTTTAAGTTGTCCTTTTGAAATTGTAGTAGAACGTAATTTTACTTCCACTGTATGATGGAGTGTTCCTACTTTTTGAGCTTTCATCACGTGCAGTTTTTCTCTTTGAAGCAAGTCTAGATGGCACAATGAAGAAGTCCGATTGCACTGAGGGTGGCGAAGTGAATGGAATAACAATATTTCCGATGTGAAGAAATAGGACACGAGTTGCATTAAAAGAAAAAAAAAATTTTTTTAAACGCAACTAGAGTGCTATTTCTTCACATCGAGTGATTTCCCTAAATCGCTCCAGGCAAATGCCGGGATGGTTCCTTTCAAAGGGCACGGCCGCCTTCCTTCCCCGTCCTTCCCTAATCCGATGAGACCAATGACCTCGCTGTCTGGTCTCCTTCCCCGAAACAACCACCCAACCAATCTTCACATCGACCTTCTTCAAGAACAGTTGCTGAAAATGATGAGCAGAAATCTAAACAACAAGACGGGTATTTGCAGTGGGCGGAGTCAGGGGAAATGCTGACGTAATCGCCGCTCGGTGTTAGCAACAGAAACTGCAACATTTAACTTCGCCACGCAATTTTGATATTACAACTGCTAGGTCGCAGGCGTTTAAACAAGGAAGTCGACATGAAGTGTTCTGGACACATTCGTTGTGTAACGAAACCGAATGATGAACCTATCGGATACTTTTTATTGTGCCACTTTCACGCAGTTACCATTGTCAGCAAAGTGGTTATCGCCAAGAGTGAACGTGCACTCGGTTTCCCTTCAGTTCTTGCTCTAAGAGGGACAGGCAGACTGCTAGCTTGTTAATATACAGAATATCTAATAATAAATTAGTATTCATGTGGTGTCACCGCCAGACACCACACTTGCTAGGTGGTAGCCTTTAAATCGGCCACGGTCCGTTAGTATACGTCGGACCCGCGTGTCGCCACTGTCAGTGATTGCAGACCGAGCGCCACCACATAGCAGGTCTAAAGAGACTTCCTAGCACTCGCCCCAGTTGTACAACCGACTTTGCTAGCGGTGGTTCACTGACAAAATATGCTCTCATTTGCCGAGACGATAGTCAGCATAGCCTTCAGCTACGTCATTTGCTACGACCTAGCAAGGCGCCATTACCAGTTACTATTGATACTGAGTCATGTACAGTCAAGAGCGACGCTCATCATTAATGGATTAAAGTTAAGTATTCCACCAGCTACGTCCGCTTTTCTAAAGTCTAAATTCCTTGTCCTGTTCCAGACCTCACGCCAGCCTGCGTGAGCTAAAACGCGTGCCTCTTGGCTTCCTCTAATAATACGGTGTTGGCTCTCCTGTCAACCCACAACAATTTAAATATATAGCTCTAAAACGGGCACTATATTTACAATGTTCAGCCAACATTTTTACAGGCCAATACGACGATACTTTTTCCGTCGATGTATCGATATAAGAGTAATACGTTACGACATATCAAGAGTCGATATAGATTTTTGTATAAAATCGATATATCGGTATCCCGATATTTTTAAAAATATCAACAGTCCTAGTCTGTAGGCATTCATGGATGATAGACATACTAGTTCCACGTGCCCATTCATACCAGACAGCAGCGCGCACTTCCACTGGCGGCTACATTGTCAATACTCTTCCGATGCCATAATGGTTTGTACTCGAATAACCGCTGGCACACCGGTCTTCTCTACTCTTTTCTTCGACGCTCTGTGCATGCTTAATTCCTCCTCCACTGACGCCCCTTCCGTCGTTGAAACAGCAGCGGTTGTGAATTCGTAATGGCGTTTGTTTGCGTCACGTTTCCATTTCAAAAACAATCTGCAAGGTTACTTTCGGAACATCCCTCACACAATAAGCAAAATCTCCAATGTTACGCAACGCTCGCTTTAACTACAAGGGGCAGTCAAATGAAAATGAGTCAGATGAAAAACAGTAAGTAAACTGTTTACTATTTCAAAAGTAATCGACACAACGTTTCCCACATTTATCCCACTCTGAGACAAGACGGTCAATTCTTACAAGGAAAAAATGTTTGTGGTTGTTCACGGAATCATGATTGTAGCAGGCGTGTACCTATCCGCCAGAAGCAAATCGACGGCTACTAATGTGTTTCTTCAGGGATCCAAGAAGATGGTAATCGCATGGGTAGATACCGGGACTGCATGGAAGAGTTGCAAAGGCTTCGCCGGCCGTAATGGCCGAGCAGTTCTAGGCGCTACAGTCTAGATCCGTGTGACCGCTACGGTCGCAGGTTCGAATACTGCCACGGGCATGGATGTATGTGATGTCCTTAGGTTAGTTAGGTTTAAGTAGTTCTAAGTTCTAGGGGACTGATGACCTCAGAAGTTAAGTCCCATAGTGCTCAGAGCCATTTGAACCATTTGCAAAGGCTTCCCAGCGAAAGTTCTGCAGCTTAGTCGAAACAATCTGCCTTCAAAATCCCCACCCTGATGTTGTCAAGTTTGTTCCGAGCCCGCTGCAAAAGTTTTGCTGAGAGGCCGTAACACATCCTCCACAAAGTCACGATTTCTCTCCATTCGATTTCCGTATCTTTGGAGCCCTGAAGAACTATTCATGGCCATTGATTTACTTCGGACGAAGGGGGGCATGCCTGGTTACCTTCGTGGTTCCGTAGTATGACGCCCCATCCTTCCTTCAGCATTTAGAAATTAATGTTTGTAATTGAAGTTTACATTGCTAAAAACATTTGATATTTAGCAGGTAACGTATGTTAAAGTGCAGGAAAGGTGACACCCAACAGATTGAAAAGTTCACTTAGCTTTTTGCGAGTAACATGGCTTCAGTATCTAGAGGCGGTGTAATGTGTAATATCCTACTCAAGGCCCAGGATGTTAAATAACAGGGCACGGAGGAAACAGTTATTCTGTCAGAAAATGTGGTTTCTTTTTCATTCCACATAAAATTTCACACGCATTTTCACATTATTCCAAATAAATATTTCGCGACATAAAACATAGAGCTCTTTTCATTACCTATCAGCTGCACACATTGCAAAGATCTTAACCTACACCAGAAACAGTCTGAAACTCCTCTGACCTGAACTGAAAACAGTCTGACGCCAGAAAGGTCCAAACAAACATAATGTAAGAGGCGCAAATGTTTCTCGACCCTTCCATAACGTTCAATAAGTCAAAATAATATTAAGGTGTCTTCCTTTTTTATGTTATATATCAGACGTAGTTTTTTGAGAATCTCCTGAGGATATGTATTTACGTAAAGACTTTTAGTAATAATGGCCATAACAAAGGTTATAATATTTCCAAATATAAAAATCGGAAGCTTCCTGATATGTTACAACATCGATTACATATCGTTAGTAAAAAAAATATAAACAGAAATAGAAATATACGTTTTGTCTGAATTTATAACTGAATGTCAAAAATAATACAGTTTTCCTTTTAGAGCATTTGCTGTTAATTATTTCCAACTAATTTTCATTGTGTAAGATCGATGTATTAGAATATACTGGTACATAAATGAAAAATTATTTTTACGGAAAAATTGCACGCGACGAGTGGAAAACTCTGTGAATATCCACAGTTTTGAAATATATAATTTAGGAATGAAAGCGATTCCAAATGTGGCCATAATAGTACAGTTCGTTAAGTAAGCGAAACATCAGTCAGATCATGATTTATTACAGTGGGCAAATGCGAACATTTTTCCATAAACGCATTGACCCTCTTGTCTGTCAGTGGTATAACTGTATTATTGGTTATGGTGATTAGATTTGAAATAGTAAACAGTTTACGTACTGTTTTTCCATCCGCGTTGCTTTCATTTGACTGCCCCTTGCACAAGATGAATTTTTACTTTGAAATTGCTGGTTAGTACATGTACACTATGTAGACAGTGTGGTTGTTTTACGTCGAAAGAGGCCCATGGCAACAATAATGTCCACATCGTAGGCCTTCAGAAAATTTCGCAAGATTCGTCAGTTTTTTTTCAGGAAATCATGTTGCAACGGTAAACTTCAGAATCCCAGAAGACCGTCACTCTATGACTTTACCGACTTAGGGTGCGGCTTTGAACTTTTATTTCGAAGGAGAGCTAGTGTGACGCCAGCGCTTGGATTGCCCTCTTATTTCCGATTCGAAATGATGAACCGACGTTTCACCGTCTGTGACGATGTTCGACAAAACATTATCACGACCAGCCTCGTAACCGGCAAGCTATTCCGCAAATCACTGCCAGGTTTAAGATATTCTGCAAGCGCCTATGAGTATCTGCGATGCTCTGGTCTTCCGCGAAAAAAAAACTCAATGACAGCTTTCTGCTTGGAACGCACCTCCCCAACAGACTTCATTTTGAATACCATGTATAGCGCCGCCACCTATTGGAACTTCATGAAACTGTATAAGCTGAAGCTGGAACATCCCATGATGCTCCACAACAAAATCCGCATTTTTCAACCGAAAGTGGCCGAGAAGGAAAATGTGTTGCACGATTTATTGAACGCCACGCGTAGAAGCTACACTACTGGCCATTAAAATTGCGACACCAGGAAGAAATGCAGATGATAAACGGATATTCATTGGACAAATATATTATACTAGAACTGACATGTGATTACATTTTCACGCAATTTGGGTGCATAGATCCTGAGAAATCAGTACCCAGAACAACCACCTCTGGTCGTAATAACGGCCTTGATACGACTGGGTATGGAGTCAAACAGAGCTTGGATGGCGTGTACAGCTACAGTTGCCCATGCGGCTTCAACTCGATACCACAGTTCATGAAGAGTAGTGACTGGCGTATTGTGACGAACCAGTTTCTCGGCCGCCATTGACCAGACGTTGTCAATTGGTGAGAGATCTGGAGAATGTGCTGGCCAGGGCAGCAGTCGAACATTTTCTGTATCTAGAAAGGCCCGTACAGGACCTGCAACATGAGGTCGTGCATTATCCTGCTGAAATGTAGGGTTTCACACGGATCAAATGAAGGGTAGAGCCATGGGTCGTAATACATCTGAAATGTAACGTCCACTGTTCAAAGTGCCGTCAATGCGAACGAGAGGTGACCGAGACGTGCAACCAATGGCACCCCATACCATCACACCAGGTGATACGACAGTATGCCGATGACGAATACACGCTTGCAATGATCGTTCACCGGGATGTCGCCAAACTCGGATGCGACCATCATGATGCTGTAAACAGAACCTGGATTCATCCGAAAAAATGACGTTTTGCCATTCGTGCACCCAGATTCGTCGTTGAGTACACTATCGCAGGCGCTCCTGTCTGTGATGCAGCATCAAGGGTAACCGCAGCCTCGGTCTCGCAGCTCATAGTCCATGCTGCTGCAAACGTCGTCGAACTGTTCGTGCAGATGGGGAAACGTCCCCATGTGTTGACTCAGGGATCGAGATGTGGCTGCACGATCCGTTACAGCCATGCGGATAGGATGCCTGTCATCTCGACTGCTAGTGATACGAGGCCCATGGGATCCAGCACGGCGTTCCGTATTACCCTCCTGAACCCACCGATTCCATATTCTGCTAACAGTAATTGGATCTCGACCAACGCGAGCAGCAATGTCACGATACGATAAACCGCAATCACGATAGGTTACAATCCGACCTTTATCAAAGTCGGAAACGTGATGGTACGCATTTCTCCTCCTTACAGGAGGCATCGCAAAAACGTTTCGCCAGGCAACGCCGGTCAACTGCTGTTTGTGTATGAGAAATCGGTTGGAAACTTTCCTCATGTTACCACGTTGTAGGTGTCGCCACGGCCGCCAACCTTGTGTGAATGCTCTGAAAAGCTAATCATTGGCATATCGCAGCATCTTCTTCCTGTCGGTTAAATTTCGCGTCTTTAGCACGTCATCTTCGTGGTGTAGCAATTTTAATGGCCAGTAGTGTTATTATCATGGCTAGAGGCGGGTTTACGCGGTATTAGCTAGATGTCTCTGTTTTTGTTCGATCTGCTTAGTCATCTGCCTTACAGGTAATTTACAACGAAATCCTTCGCGGCAATGTACGCATAGAGACGCCCGCAGCTTGTGTTGTCAGCGGCATCAAGACCTAAGCTCTGTAAACTGCCGCGCTCTTCGTGAAATGTTTCGTAACGACTCTTCCGAACGCAAGTATACAAGAAGCCACAATGTCAGCTGCTCGCAAGCTGACGCGTTTACCGCTCGAAGCAGATGTCGTAGCAATGACTAATTAGTGATTCTGCATCGCAAGTATTCTAAGCCCACCGGACCACAGTGCGGACGCGCAGATGTATCGTTAAACCTTTACAGACGGCGCAGCGATCGAGTCACGTGCTCAGCCGCGTGCGCACGGCCTCTAGGTGAGCATAATGCAGTAGCGAGCGGTCAGTGAGACATTTGTGTTTCAAGTGGACTCTGTCCGCAAATACGGTTAAATGTAGTAAATGTAAGGATATAACAGAGTGGCAAATAGGGACAACTGTGTTTAGCAATGCACATGGCCTTGGTGCATGTGAAGTTGCTGAATTTGTTGGTTTCGCGGCGGAGTGTTTAAGGTGACCACAAGCAGTGGTGTAACGCACGTGGTCACGGAACACGAAGTCTGAATAGTGGTCGGAAAAAGATCCTGACTGAGAGGGACTGGCAACGTGTTACACCGTCTGTCAATCAAAATGCAATGAACATTTGGAGTCGGTCACCTCACAAGGGAGCATTGCTCACACAGGTGCATAAAGACGACAACATCAAAGTTCATCGGGCTGGGAACCTATCTGATTAGTTTTGCGAACACTCCTCCACCCTATTACATCTCGTCTGGCCTGCAAAATGTACTGATTTGGACCCCACAGAAAGTCTGTTCGCACAGTATCTCGACTTACCATGGACTCAACATGTCTTTGGAAATCCCCTGCTGAAATATTGAGCCATGCTGCCTTTATAGCCGTTCATAATACTGCAAAACTGTTGCCGGTGAAGAATTTTGTACACGAAGTGACCTGTCAATTATATTTCACGTCGGACGATCTGAGTGGCCGGATCATGCGCTCAAATTGTTCAGAGTGTCCTTCAAACCAATCACGAACAATTGTGGCCCGGTGACATGGCGCATTGCCATCCACAGAAATTCCATCGTTGTTTCGGAACATAAAGTCCATGACTGGCTGCAAATGAGTAGCCGAACATAACGATTTCGCCGGCCGGAGTGGCCGAGCGGTTCTAGGCGCTACAGTTTGGAACCGCGAGACCGCTACGGTCGCAGGTTCGAATCCTGCCTCGGGCATGGATGTGTGTGATGTCCTTAGGTTAGTTGGGTTTAAGTAGTTCTAAGTTCTAGGGGACTGATGACCAAAGAAGTTAAGTCCCATAGTGCTCAGAGCCATTTGAACCATTTTTGAACATAACGATTTCCAGTCAACAATCGGTTCAGTTGGACCAGAGCACCCAGTCCATTTCATGTAAATACAGCCCCCTCCATTATGGAGCCTCCACCAACTTACACAGTGCCTTGTTGACAACTTATGTCCATGACTTCGTGGGTACAGTGCCCCACTCGAACCCCAACATCAGCTCTTACCAACAGAAATCGAGGCTCATCTGACCAGGCCTCGATTTTCCAGTTTTATAGGGCCCAACTGATACGATCATCAGCTCAGGAGAGGCGCTGCAGGTGATGTTGTGCTGCTAGCAAAGGCACTCGCATCGGTCGTCTGCTGCCATAGCCCATTAACCCCAGATCTCGCCACACTATCATGACGGATACGTTCATCGTACGTCCCTACTGATTTCTGCGCTTATTGCCTGCAGTGTTGCTTATCTGTTAGCACTGACAACTCTTCAGAAACACCACTGCTTTTGGTCGTTAGGTGAAGGCCGCCGTCCACTGCCTTGTACGTGGTGAGAGGTAATGCATGAAATTTCGAATTCTCGTCTCACTCTTGACACTGTGGAGCTTGGAGTATTGGATTCCATAAAGATTTACGACATGGAATGTCCCATGCGTCTAGCTCCAACTACCATTTCGCGTTCAAAGTCTGCCGTTCCTGTCGTGAAGCCATAATTAGGTCCGAAAACCTTATCGTGTAAATCACCTGAGTGCAGTCCGCTCCTCGTAGCTGAATGGTCAGTGCGACGGAATGTCATGCCTAGCGGCCTGGGTTCGATTTCCGGCTGGGTCGGAGATTTTCTCCGCTCCGGGACTGGGTGTTGTGTTGTCCTTATCATCGTCACTTCATCCTCAGCGACACGCAAGTCACCGAAGTGATGTCAACTCGAAAAACTTGCACGAAGCGAACGGTCTACCCGACGGGAGGCCCTAGCCACACGACATTTCGATTTTATCTGAGTACAAATGACAACCGCCAATGCAATGCTATTTTATACCTTGTGTACGCAATACTGTATATGTGCATATCGCTATCCCATTACTTCTGTCGCCTCAGCGTAACTTTTGTATTGACACTGAAATCGTGTGAGAGACACCAGTCTTGAAATATCAGTTGAACGTACGGATTGTATATCGAAAGAAGGTTACTACATAAATAGCATCAAAAGCAAAGCACCAGAAGCTGACGGTAGCTTAATTAAGCCAGGCGATCTCAACGGAATTAGGCTAGGAAACGAGATGCTGATCGCGTTACACGAGGCATACTATATGGCCAGTAAAGTAACTGACAACGGCAGAAGTAAAGATCGTCTAAAACGTAAACTACACTCCTGGAAATGGAAAAAAGAACACATTGACACCGGTGTGTCAGACCCACCATACTTGCTCCGGACACTGCGAGAGGGCTGTACAAGCAATGATCACACGCACGGCACAGCGGACACACCAGGAACCGCGGTATTGGCCGTCGAATGGCGCTAGCTGCGCGGCATTTGCGCACCGCCGCCGTCAGTGTCAGCCAGTTTGCCGTGGCATACGGAGCTCCATCGCAGTCTTCAACACTGGTAGCATGCCGCGACAGCGTGGACGTGAACCGTATGTGCAGTTGACGGACTTTGAGCGAGGGCGTATAGTGGGCATGCGGGAGGCCGGGTGGACGTACCGCCGAATTGCTCAACACGTGGGGCGTGAGGTCTCCACAGTACATCGATGTTGTCGCCAGTGGTCGGCGGAAGGTGCACGTGCCCGTCGACCTGGGACCGGACCGCAGCGACGCACGGATGCACGCCAAGACCGTAGGATCCTACGCAGTGCCGTAGGGGACCGCACCGCCACTTCCCAGCAAATTAGGGACACTGTTGCTCCTGGGGTATCGTCGAGGACCATTCGCAACCGTCTCCATGAAGCTGGGCTACGGTCCCGCACACCGTTAGGCCGTCTTCCGCTCACGCCCCAACATCGTGCAGCCCGCCTCCAGTGGTGTCGCGACAGGCGTGAATGGAGGGGCGCCAGGTGGAAATGGCATGGCAAGCCGTTCCACAGGACTACATCCAGCATCTCTCCGATCGTCTCCATGGGAGAATAGCAGCCTGCATTGCTGCGAAAGGTGGATATACACTGTACTAGTGCCGACATTGTGCATGCTCTGTTGCCTGTGTCTATGTGCCTGTGGTTCTGTCAGTGTGATCATGTGATGTATCTGACCCCAGGAATGTGTCAATAAAGTTTCCCCTTCCTGGGACAATGAATTCACGGTGTTCTTATTTCAATTTCCAGGAGTGTAGTAATAGCAGGAAAAGCTTTCCCGATAGAGAGGAAAATTATATACAAGTTGTGGTGTCACCGCCAGACACCACATTTGCTGGTGGTAGCTTTTAAATGGGCCGCGGTCCGCTAGTATACGACGGACCCGCGTGTCCCCACTGTCAGTGATGGCAGACCGAGCGCTACCACACGGCAGGTCTAGAGACACGTCCTAGCACTCGCCCCAGTTGTACAGCCGACTTTGCTAGCGAAGCTACATTGACAAATACGCTCTCATTTGCCGAGACGATAGTTCAGCTACGTCATTTGCTACGACCTAGCAAGGCGCCATAGCATTTGATAATTAATATTGTGAAGCATGTACCGTAACGAGAGATGTTCACCAATTGTGGATTAAAGTTAAGTATTCCAAGAGCTTCGCACTTTATTTAGTAGACTCATCTCCTTTAACTGTTCCAGACCTCACGCCAGTCTGCGTGAGCTTATAGCGTGCATTTCGGCCTCCTCTAGCAACACGGTGTTGGCTCTTCTGCCAACACATCACAAGTAACATTATATGCAAGTGAAGTATGACAGTAAATCGTAGAGACAAGAAGAGAACAGATCTTCTCAAACAAGAGGTCACAGAAGATTGCTGGAGATTAGATGGGCAGCTCGAGAAATTAATGAAGGGATACTGCATTGAATTGGGAAGAAGTGTGTTTTCGTGCACAAATTAACTAACAGAAGGTATCAGTCTATCGGACTAGTTGTGAGGCTTACTTAATATGGTAATGGAAGAGAGTGGTGGAAGGGCGGAGGGGTTTAGTTACACAGATACAATATGATTTTGCACTGGATAATCAGAGAGTGAGGATCTGTACCAAATCGACCTTTGGATTGATGACAACCAGTAGAACAACACACATGTACTTACAATAACACGTGAATGCGTTGTCAGCAGTCGAATGCACAGATAAAAATCTGTTACACATTCGAAAATGTAATGGTACTGCTTTGAAGAATTACCATGAAGTATGTGAAAACAATATGTTGTGTATTGTTTGAAAGTTTGGTAAATTGTGTTAACTGCAGAATTTATAAATGCATGTCGGAATGCTCGCGATGTGACAGGCAATGGACGTGGCTCGACAGTTTGGAACTCGTCGCTCCTACATCGCCGCCCAAGTGATGGTAACAGTTTGAAGCGTTTAACGTTTCAGGAGAATGGCCACTGATTGATCGAGCACTCTGTTATCGCAGTTTAGCGTGCTGATCTATCCACTGGTTCGTAACACTCATTTCTGTCGCGCCAGTACATACGGCAAAACCATGTCCTAGAAACAGTGTGGCACACAGACGCTGATATTGAGCCATCTGATGTGGACGAGGCATATATTTTTTGCAGTAACGCTGATGTATTCCATCGAATAAGCGAGTCAAATGATGAGTCTACGTGTGCATCGCTTGCTTGTTCCAAACATTATACCAGCAATAAGTGGTCTGCAGCTTTGGACTCTTTTGAGCTATTCTCTTTGGACGATCCAGTTTTCGAGAATGCATAAAATCTGCGTCCAGTGAAATTAGTGTGCATACAAAAATCTGTCAAATTTGCGCCCAGTATTGCTAGAAACTACATGCTTACTACGTCACTGCCTACCTGTATCCCTGTAGTCCTGGTCCACTCAAAATTATCACTATGAGTCACAGTCCACGTGAACTCCGAAAGTTCTAGCCCAAACCAGTGGATAACGTTTGAAAAATCACCCTTAGTGCGACTGTTAACTTTCGTGTTATTCAGTTCATGCAACTTGGTTTTTGTGTGCTTAGATTCAATATGGAGTGTCAACAACCACCCAAACGTTATCTTTGCTGCCATCGTAAACAGTAGCGCTTTTTGGTCTGGAAATATACATGTTCTCCATCTAAACAGAAAATACCTGAACTTCTTGAAACCCCACACAATAGTGAGGGCCTCCTCTGGTTTCGCACCAAATAGTGTAAGTAGGCTGTTTATGTTTTCTTATTGGCAACGTTACATAGCGCTCTGTATGAAAATCACTGGCTGTGCTGCGTGCAGTCTGTGGCTAATTTGCATTGTTGTCTGCCATTGTAGTGTTGGGCAGCAGCAGCTGGATGTGAACAGCGCGTAGCGTTGTGCAGTTGGAGGTGAGCCGCCAGCAGTGGTGGATGTGGGGAGAGAGATGGCGGAGTTTTGAAATTTGTAATACTGGATATCATGAACTGCTATATATATTATGACTACTAAGGTAAATACATTGTTAGTTCTCTATTAAAATCTTTCATTTGCTAACTATGCCTATCAGTAGTTAGTGCCTTCCGTAGTTTGAATCTTTTATTTAGCTGGCAGTAGTGGCGCTCGCTGTATTGCAGTAGTTCGAGTAACGGAGATTTTTGGTGAGGTAAGTGATTTGTGAAAGGTATAGATTAATGTTAGTCAGGGCCATTCTTTTGCAGGGATTTTTGAAAGTCAGACTGCGTTGCGCTAAAAATATTGTGTGTCAGTTTAAACATAGTCATGTATAATTGTTCTAAGGGGACGTTCCAATAGTTCTTTTCTTCCGTCGTGAGCACCTCACTGGTCAAAGCTACTATCTTATACCTTGTCTCAAATTCAAATGGTTCAAATGGCTCTGAGCACTATAGGATTTAACATCTACATAGAACTTAGAACTACTTAAACCTAACTAGTGTAAAGACATCTCACACATCCATACCCGAGGCCGGATTCGAACCTGCGACCGTAGCAAACGCGCAGTTCCAGACTGAAGCGCGTAGAACCGCGTCCGGTTACCTTGTCTCCCCCACTTCTTTGATTTCTTGGAAGATAACCACACCCAAAGCTGTTTTTGCACAATTTGTTATCATACGTAAGTCTCTGGACAGGTCCGGGTGGGATAGTATCAGTGGTGCTACCGTTGCTTGCTTTAGAGACTGGAATTCTTTCCCAGTGGTCCTATCCTAGACACAGTTTGTCTTCTTCCCAGTCAGTTCGCCCAGTCTCAGCATGGCTAGCTCCTTGAGTTGGACAAAACATTTATACAGATTTATTAATCTGAGGTATCACTTAGTTCATGGTGCTGCATAGAATTGTATTGCCTCCACTTTCATCAGATCCAATGAAATCCTACTGCTATGTATTATATGTCCTAAGAACGTGACTCTACCAACAACAAACTGCGACTTCTCAATATTGGATGTCATTTCATGGTATCAGAATGTTGTGAGTAGATACTTCAATGTTTCGTTACATCCTTCCCATGAGGATCCTGCTATCAATACATCACCTATATATTCCATAGTGTGATGGTGCAGCAAGTCATATTAAGTTCTGTCAAATGTGTCTGTGGATATATTCAAGCAAAGAGGGAGGCATCCAAATTTATAACAGTGACCAAAAAGTAAGAACACTGTGTATTAGTGGTATGATGGTTCCAGTTCAATTTGCCAATAAATGGCCCACAAGTCCAGGGTAGTGAACACTCTTACATTGTGAAACTTTCATACCAGCTTCTAAACTTTCTGGTCAATCTGTCTTCATATTAGTTACCATTTTAATTTGCCTGTCATTCAATTCCAGACAAATTGTCCCACCCCTTTTCTCTAACACTCTCATGAGGTTGTTATATGAGGACACTGCCAGATCAATCACATGTCCCATCTTTCTGTGTATTTCATTGCGAACCTGGTTCTTGTATACTAGTGGAATCATGATGGGCCTTACAAAAAATTTGGTATGTGGTTTCACCATAGTCCTATATTGAACCTTTCACGATGTACCTACTTTACATGAAAAGATATCTACACTGTCATTTAGAATATCTTCTAGGTTGTCTTTTAGCCACTGCTCCACCTCCTGTATGTGTTATACGTTCCTTGAAGTTTTTAACTTAATTTCATCTTCTATTTTTCAGTGATCCAGTCGAAAAAACTCCTCTTCTTCTCATTGTCCTCTTCTGTAGTTTGTTCTGTTGTTGTGAACTCAAAATATAGTTTTAAACACTTTCGTGCCGGTTATTTCCATGGCACATGTTCTTCGAACTAATGTGTATTTCCTTGTGCTTTTGTAAGATGTTCTTACTTCTGTTTAGGTTCATTAGTACATGATATATTTTCGTAAAATACATGCCTAAAATCATTGATGTTCGGTACTATCAAGAAGTTATATTCCAGGGAATTGCCTTGACACACAAATTCCAACCTTACTCCATGCCATTCATCTGTGCTCTTTCCAGTTACACTCCTTTTACTATCGTCTTGCGTAAATTTAGCAAGGGCCTTTCGCTCCATTGCATACATCATTGTAATGCATAATCCGATACTGCCAAAATTTTGCTGCTACTGCCCAGAATCGCATTAAATACTATTTTACCAATTATAATATAGACTACCTGACATGTGTTTCGCATCTGCATAGCTTCTCTCTCCTCCATTAACACTTCTTCGAAGTTTTCATGTGCGATGTGGTTCATACAGTATTTTCTGTTTCCAGTCCATTCATGCACATTTTCTTTCTTGTGCCCATACACCTTATGAGTCGTTATTGTGATGACAGCCCCACAATTGGGTTATTTCATGGGTCTTGTCCACGCAGTTCAGTAATCTCTTGCTGCTTTTCGTGGCTGTAAACACTTAGTAGTCCCTTCCTGCCTGTAGTCCACACTCCTATAGTTTCGGAAGCCCCTGTAAATGTTCCTTTGCTGATCATTCATATTACTCGATCACCCATGATTCCAATCATACAATCTGAGACGTCCGCCATCATTGGAATGTGCTCTGTTATACCTCAATTCATAATGTGGTCTCTCTGGGCTGGAAAAGTTAAGTAATTGCGCTGCCAGCTGATTCATTCTATGATCGCCATGGTGTACAAATTCTGTTTTCTGAAATGTTAGTACTGACATAGTCGCTTGTGAAAACAAAATCCAGTCATTTCTTCTGTGCTGTATGCTACATCCAAAAACTGGTTTTTCTTTAGCATCTCTTCGAAAAATGTCACTGGACTTCTGAGTTCTGATACTTCAAAGATACATTCCGTAATTATCTCATTTTAACTCATGTTTTCTTCTATTAGATCAGTAGTTGGCTAAAAACACCTCCTTAAATTCGCGATATACGTGCATTTTACTGCTATCAGCCGCCTCTTCATGGCAGTTTCGCTTTTGAATAAATTACACATGTATCCCACTTGTGCAGCAACGACTATGACTGTGAATTTATATTATCAAACTTTTCAATTCAAGTCCTGGGCTGGAGCATATTTCCATTCTTGTTGAACACATGACACTTGCATACCACCATATTGTGCTTGCAATTGAACTGTCTGAACCAACGTCTTTCAGTCTGGCTTAATGATTCTGCTTCATGCACTTCACTTTTTCCATGATTTCATGTCCTCTATCGCAACTGTCTTCATAGTCGGTAACTGATCTAAGCAGTTCTTCTAAGCAGCAAACAGTCGTGGATCAATTCTGTACTATTGCTTGTATGAGGGTTAGAACTTTAATAGTGGCAACTATTTATTTACAACTCTTACAACATAGATACGTTTTTCAAAGTTTTACTGACCTTCAAAGTAGTCACGAGCATTGTGTATTTCCCGTTACCAGCGATGTGGAAGTCGTAGGATACTCTTAGCAGTGCCAGTTGTGTTGACAGTTCGAGCGGCGCTGTCTATTGTCCGACGATTTTGTTGCAGTTCTGAAGTGAATGCGGTGAAGTGTTTCCTTTAGTTTAGAAATGGAGTTGAAGTTACCAGGACATAAGTCAGGGGAGTGCAGTAGGTGATATAGCACTTCGCAGCCGCATCGGTCAAACAAATCAGAAACAGCTTGCACTGTACGTACTTGAGCATTGTCCTGCAAAATGATGCTCAGGTCCTGCAGAAAGTGTCATCACTTCTGTCTCTATGCTGTTCATTTTTGGAACACAACCTACAACCGGCTTAGAGACAGAAGTGATGACACATTCCGCAGGACCTGACCATCATTTTGCAGGACAATGCTCAAGCACGTTCATTGCAAGCTGTTACTGATTTGTTTGACTTATGGGGCTGCTAAGTGCTATACCACCTATTGCACTCCCCTGACTTAAACCTTCGTGAGTTTAACTCGATTTCTAAACTGCAGGAAACACTTCACGGCATTCACTTCAGAACTGCTACAAATTCGTCGGGCAATAGACAGCGCCGCTCGAACTGTCGACACAACTGGCATTGGTAAGAGTATCCTACGACTTCCACATCGGTGGCAACGGGTTATACACAATGCTAATGACTACTTTGAAGGTCAGTAAAACTTTGAAGAAAGTATCTATGTTGTACGAGCTGTAAATAAATAGTTGCCACTATTAATGTTCCAACCCTCGTAGCTGTGATGCCCATTTCCAATGTTGCGGTGATAACTGTTCTACTTTTTTTCTGTTGTTCCCTGTTAATGCTGTATTGATTGCTACTTCTTGTGTCTTGCCAATTGGAACTGGGGCTGTCTCCTCCGATGCTGCGCTATCGTTCTGTATCTGTTCATCAATAATCTTTGTATTTTCTGATGTAAATCACCTGTGGCCTTACACAACTGCTGTTCCATGTGATCTCCAACTTGACATATTCCATCTCCTGCCGTTTTTATGCATCTTTCCATCCCTTCCATCTTTTTCTCGTTTTCCATCTGTTTCTTCGGTATCGCATTAACTTTTTGATTGATTATACACTCCTGGAAATTGAAATAAGAACACCGTGAATTCATTGTCCCAGGAAGGGGAAACTTTATTGACACATTCCTGGGGTCAGATACATCACATGATCACACTGACAGAACCACAGGGACATAGACACAGGCAACAGAGCATGCACAATGTCGGCACTAGTACAGTGTATATCCACCTTTCGCAGCAATGCAGGCTGCTATTCTCCCATGGAGACGATCGTAGAGATGGTGGATGTAGTCCTGTGGAACGGCTTGCCATGCCATTTCCACCTGGCGCCTCAGTTGGACCAGCGTTCGTGCTGGACGTGCAGACCGCGTGAGACGACGCTTCATCCAGTCCCAAACATGCTCAATGGGGGACAGATCCGGAGATCTTGCTGGCCAGGGTAGTTGACTTACACCTTCTAGAGCACGTTGGGTGGCACGGGATACATGCGGACGTGCATTGTCCTGTTGGAACAGCAAGTTCCCTTGCCGATCTAGGAATGGTAGAGCGATGGGTTCGATAACGGTTTGGATGTACCGTGCACTATTCAGTGTCCCCCCGACGATCACCAGTGGTGTACGGCCAGTGTAGGAGATCGCTCCCCACACCATGATGCCGGGTGTTGGCCCTGTGTGCCTCGGTCGTATGCAGTCCTGATTGTGGCGCTCACCTGCACGGCGCCAAACACGCATACGACCATCATTGGCACCAAGGCAGAAGCGACTCTCATCGCTGAAGACGACACGTCTCCATTCGTCCCTCCATTCACGCCTGTCGCGACACCACTGGAGGCGGGCTGCACGGTGTTGGGGCGTGAGCGGAAGACGGCCTAATGGTGTGCGGGACAGTAGCCCAGCTTCATGGAGACGGTTGCGAATGGTCCGCGCCGATACCCCAGGAGCAACAGTGCCCCTAATTTGCTGGGAAGTGGCGGTGCGGCCCCTACGGCACTGCGTAGGATCCTACGGTCTTGGCGTGCATCCGTGTGTCGCTGCAGTCCGGTCACAGGTCGACGGGCACGTGCACCTTCCGCCGACCACTGGCAACAACATCGATGTACTGTGGAGACCTCACGCCCCACGTGTTGAGCAATTCGGCGGTACGTCCACCCGGCCTCCCGCATGCCCACTATACGCCCTCGCTCAAAGTCCGTCAACTGCACATACGGTTCACGTCCACGCTGTCGTGGCATGCTACCAGTGTTAAAGACTGCGATGGAGCTCCGTATGCCACGGCAAACTGGCTGACACTGACGGCGGCGGTGCTCAAATGCTGCGCAGCTAGCGCCATTCGACGGCCAACACCGCGGTTCCTGGTGTGTCCGCTGTGCCGTGCGTGTGATCATTGCTTGTACAGCCCTCTCGCAGTGTCCGGAGCAAGTATGGTGGATCTGACACACCGGTGTCAATGTGTTCTTATTTCAATTTCCAGGAGTGTATAAATTTGCACCAACAGCTGTCCCTGATGTGCTGCTCCAATTTTCCAATTTCTTCGCTCTTCCTCTTTTCTCCTCTTCTCATTCCTTGTCCTACTCAGACTCAGTTGCTTCTTCCCCTCTTATCTTCCTAGAAAATTCCCTTCATATTTTCTTATTCACAGTACACATCTATCAATACATCCATCTATCACAACGCTGGTCGACGCCTAATTGACAGATGATGTTGCCGCCACAACCAACATAGACTTATACATACACTGAAATATAACTGAAAAGAAAAGTATATGCACAATTATTCTCGCGCTTGCTGTCTTATTTTAAGTGGAAAAAAATATCTTCCCTTCTTCTTATTCTGTGCTGCCCAAAATTATCGCACAACCTATCCATGCAATTCTAGCCATATTACTTTTAAAATTTTCTGACCTCGATCAGAAAATACCACATGGTATCGTATCGTGAGCAGGATATACTCTACGGCTTTTCTGGAGTGCCGGCACCTATTTGATCTAACCAGTCTAATTCCGGTAACAGATCTCTCCTCAGGAACCAGTATGACTTAATAAAGTTACGCAACAGAATTCTGATAGTGCGATGTGGTATAAGGATTCCTAAGCACTGTATCCTGAGTGGGGACTCACTGAATCTTCTATTAGTCTTGTCGGGATGTATGAAGCCAACTCCAGTCGATAAAATCTGCCCGATTGTTGGAATAGCTCCCCCCACTATTAGAAGGGCTGTTACCGCTGATGCTGAGAGGGCTAAACAAACTTATGATCCCTGACATCCACTGCATTATCTTCAGGTTGTAGTCCGTCAACTGAAGTCGAGAAAGAGCTTCTTCGCCAGGAACCAACCACCAGAGGGAACAGCACAATTTAATCGCATCACCAGGTGGAAGAGTAACCTACCACCTGATATCCCTGTAAAGGAAGGGTTAGCTCCAAGAAATGACTTGCCCTTCCCTATTTGGAGGAGGAGGAGGAGGAGGAGATTAGTGTTTAACGTCCCGTCGACAACGAGGTCATTAGAGACGGAGCGCAAGCTCGGGTGAGGGAAGGATGGGGAAGGAAATGGGCCGTGCCCTTTCAAAGGAACCATCCCGGCATTTGCCTGAAGCGAGTTAGGGAAATCACGGAAAACCTAAATCAGGATGGCCGGAGACGGGATTGAACCGTCGTCCTCCCGAATGCGAGTCCAGTGTGCTAACCACTGCGCCACCTCGCTCGGTCCCTATTTGGAGATCGCTCAATCGACTGAGGGTGGGCGTTCCTCTTTGCAAGACCAACATGTGAAAATGGAGCATTCTTCAAGCTGATGGAGATACATCCTGCGAGTACGGAACAACACAAGACCCGGCCCACCTGCTAATTTGAACAAGCCTGCACAACACAGGACCTGATCGAGGGAAACAACAAGGCCATTGGAGATGCTACCTTCTGGAAATGCTGACTGGATGCGGATATGAAATGAATTACATGGGATTACTTGGCCAGTCAAGTCAATATCAATCGCCTTCAAACTGCGATACACAGGAACGCTGCGCCGCCAGCGACGACGCCATTCACGTCGCAGAGGCATTGCTGTGGCACGTTAACACAAGTGAACGTAGCAAGCCAACGCCCAGCGAGACACCCAGAGCTATGCGTCCGCACTCCTCGACGTTCGCAGAGCGAATGACGCTCCGTGCTGCGGCGCAGCTGGACCCCAGTAGCGCTTATACGGTGACTGTATGTTGTATTATAGACAATAAAGTTCCTTACCGCCTTTCCTTATCTCCCGTGAGATTTTTTTTTAATAAAAAACACTATTCACTTTTTGTTTTGGTGGCAGTGCCGCTCTTGGTTGCGCGCTTGGTGGGTGACCTTGAAGCGGACTTAGCCGCTGGCGAGGCTGCCGGCCAACACGGGCCCTAGTTTTACTAGGCCCGTGTTGCGCTATAATTCACTTCCGGTCGCGGAAGTATGGGGCAATCAAGCAGATTATGGTGGCCTTGAAGCGTTTCCAGATGCTAACATTTTGGCTTGGAAGACCTGGAGTATAGCTGGTACTCTTGTTCCAAGTATATCATTTGTTTTGAGTACGAGAAAGAAGAAGCAGTTAAATGCCGATGAGTACCTTTTTCTATGGGCAAAAGTGGGTAATGGCAATTGTAAAATGTGGAATACAATAGATTCAGAATTTGTTTCATAAGCAACATTAAAACCTGTGATGTTTGAACGTTCATTATTCGAAATCACATTTCTGGTAGTACATGGAAGGTTGGGAAGGTTCGGAGATGACCTAGGATGTCAACGTGGCTATCATAATTCCCTGACATAATTACAGAATCGCGAAGATATATGGTAAGTATGCAGTGATTATGCGGCGGTAAATTGACAGTGAATGAAGACTACCCTCCTCCTGGGGCAGAACGACCATTATGGAGACCACCACTTCCATCCAAATGAACCTATCTGTCCATAGCAGGTTGTTACAGCAGTGTAACCTTACCATGGGCTGCACTGATTGGCGTCGTAGCGCAATAACTCGAGGAGGCCCACAGCAACTGCCAGTCATGTGTGTTCTCCTCTACGGCTAGATCCGACCGTCCAAGTTCGAATCTCTGAATGTTAGTTACTTGCCCATCCGATTCCGAATTATCGAATGAGTACTCCACATCAGATTACCGCACGCCTGAAATTTGCTAACCAATGTCACACTTTGCCACCAACGTTGGCTAGCTATGAAAAGACACCGCTGCCTACATACCAAGGGAACGACTCCTGTGGCGGCCCCTCACTGCCGCACTCTTGCCTGCCCCAGATAGTACAGGGTCCGCCGTTACACCTCCAGACATAGAAGCCCAGTAGAGAAAGAGCAAGCAGGTCGTTATAGAAGCCCAATAGAGAAAGAGCAAGCAGGTCCCTCGTGTCTATGGTACTGGGAGACAGGCAGCTTGGATCTAGCAGCTTGGACCTAGCAAGCAAGTCAACATTTTCTACGTGGACTTCACACATCAACGTCCTGACGTAACACCAAAGGAAAAAGTCCAGAGGTGTGAGATCTGGTGGTCGCGCTGACCATGGGACATGATCTCGTCTTCCAATCCACTAATGACGGCGCGTGTTGTTCAGAAGTTCGTGGGATTTAACGTCAAACTGGGATGGTGCACCACTGCGTTGCAACCACAACCTTTGGCGAATAACAAGGGGTACAGCTTCCAGAACGGAATTTTCTTTCCTCAGTAGAGTGTGAGCTGGTATGAAACTTTGAGGGAGATTAAAACTTTGTTAAAGAGAAATGAACATCTCTGAAAAGGGCAATCACAGAAGCTGGAAAGAAGAACGTAAGTACAAATAAGGAAACTACTGAGGAACTACCAGTAACAGAAGAAATATTTCAGCTGATCACTGAAAAAAAGAATTACGAAAATGTTCAGGGGCATTCAGGAATACACAAATAAAAGTCATTTAGGAGTGAAATAAATAGGAAGTGCAGGGGAGCTAAGGTGAAATGGCTGTATGAAAAATGTGAAGAAACCGGAAAAGAAATGATTTTAGGAAGGACTGACTCAACGTATAGAAAAGTAAAAACAACCATTTGTCAAATTAAAGCACGGGTGATAACATTAAGAGTGCAAATGAGAATTTCACTGTTGAATGCCGACGAGAGAGCGGGTAGGCGGAAGGAGACATTGAAGGCCTCCATGAGAGGGAGGACTGTTGACGTGATAGATCCCAAGAACCAGGAATTGATATGAAAAGATAGGGGATTCCACATTAGAGTCACAATTTGAAATAGCTTTGGGAGACTTAAGATCGAACTAGGCAAAAACGATACATAACATTCCATCAAAAGTTTAAAATCATTCGGGAAAGTAGCAACAAAACGACTATTCACGTTGGTGTGTAGAATGTACCGGTACGCGTCTGACGTCATACCATCTGACTTTCAGAAGGACATTATCCACACAGTTCCGAAGATTACAAGAGCATAAAAGTGCGAGAATTGTCTCACAATCAGCTTGACAGTTAAAGCATCCAAGATGCTGGCAAGAAGAATGTACAGAAGACTGGAAAAGAAAATTGAATATCTGCTAGTGAAAATCACTTTGGCTTTAGTTAAGTTAAAGGCATCAAATGTTCAAATGTGTGTGAATTCCTAAAGGATCAAATTGCTGAGATCATAGCTCCCTAGTCTTACGCACTACTTAATCCAACCTAAACTAACTTACGCTAAGAACAACACATATACCCATTCCCAAGAGAGGACTCGAACCTTCGGCGGGAGGGGCCGCGCAGTCCGTGACAAGGCGCCTCAAACCGTGCGGCCACTCCGCACGGCTTAAAGGCATCAGAGAGGAAGTTCTGAGATTGGGTTAATAATGAAAGCGTTCATAGGATCTGTCGACCTGAAAAAAGCGTTCGACAATGTAAAATGGGGGAAGATGTTCGAAATTCTGTGAAAAATAGGGTTAAGCTGTAGGTAAAGATGGGTAATATGCATTATGTTCAAGAGCCAAGAGGGAAGACCAAGAAGCAAGTGCTCGGATTAAAAAGGGTGTAAGACTGGGACGTAGTCTTTCGCCCCTATTGTTCAATCTATACATCGAAGAATCAATGAGGGAAATAAAGGAAAGGTTCAAGAGTGGAACTAAAATTCAAGGTGAAAGGATATGAATGATAATATTCGCTGATGATAAAGCTATTCTCAATGAAAATAAAGAAGAATTACAGGATCTGCTGAATGGAATGAACAGTATACAATGGAATGAACATATAATGAGTACAAAAAATGGATTTAGAGTAAATCGAAGAAAGACAACAGAAATGAGAAGCAGCAGAAATGAGTACAGTGAGAAATTTAATATCAGGATTGGTGAGCATGAAGTAGGTGAAATTAAGGAATTCTGCTACCTTGGCGCCGGCCGCTGTGACCGAGCGGTTCTAGGCGCTTCAGTCCGGAACCGCGCGACTGCTACGGTCGCAGGTTCGAATCTTCCCTCGGGCGTGGCTGCGTGTGATGTCCTTAGGTTAGTTAGGTTTAAGTAGTTCTGAATCTAGGGGACTGATGACCTCAGTCGCAAAGTGCTTAGAGCCATTTGAACAATTTTTTTGCTGCCTTGGCAGCAAAACAGCCCATGACGGACGGAGCAAGGAAGACACAAAAAGTAAACTAACGCTGGCAGGAAGGCTATTCCTGGGTAAGAGAAGTATACTAGTATCAAACATAAGCCTTAATTTAAGGGCTGGCCGGAGTCGCCAAGCGGTTCTAGGCGCTACAGTCTGGAACCGCGCGACCGCTACGGTCGCAGGTTCGAATCCTGCCTCGGGCATGGATGTGTGTGATGTCCTTAGGTTAGTTAAGTTTAAGCAGTACTAAGTTCTAGGGGACTGATGACCTCAGACGTTAAGTACCATAGCGCTCAGAGCCAGCCTTAATTTAAGGAAGAAATTTCTGAGAACGCACGTTTGAAGCACAGCATTGTATTGTAGAGAAACATGGATTGCAGGAAAAACAGAACGGAGGAGAGTCGAAGAATTTCAGATGTGGTGCCTCAGAAAAATGTTGAAAATTAGGTGGACCGATAAGGTAAGGAATGAGGAGGTTCTCCGGCGAAACTTTGTGGAAAGGAATATACGGGAAACACTGACAAGAAGAAGGGACAGGATCGTAGAACATCTGTTAATACATCAGGGAGTAACTTCCATGCTACTAGAGAGAGCTGTAGAGGGTAAAAACTGTAGATGAAAAGACAGATTGGAACACATCAGGCAAATAATTGTGGACGTACGTTGCAAGTGCTTCCAGTCAGAAGACTGACGACTGAAAAAAAAAATCGTAATTATTTTGCAAATAGCCCGTTTGCAGGCGCACATTTACTGGGATTTTTTTTGTGGTCTAGTTTACTTTCACACGTGTCAGCTTTCGCTGTTACTGAGGCGGTTAAAAGCAGTGGGGTGTAAGAGACAAAATCTTGATTCTGAGAAAATGAGCTTCATCTTTGGTGTTTCTGGAGAGGACCTAAGCAGCACTCGTTACGTGAAGAATAGTGTTACACCCCTTCTTTTCCCTTTATTGCAACAGGAAGGTGATGTGTTGTTCCAACAGCCGGCCGGAGTGGCCGAGCAGTTCTAGGCGCTTAAGTCTGGAACCGCGCGACCGCTACGTCGCAGGTTCGAATGCTGCATCGGGCATGGATGTGTGTGATGTCCTTAGGTTAGTTAGGTTTAAGTAGTTCTAAGTCTAGGGGACTGATGACCTCAGATGTTAAGTCGCATAGTGCTCAGAGCCATTTGAACCATTTTGTTGTTCCAACAGCAGATTGCCCGCCTACACACTGCCTGTGTGAGTCAGCGTCCTCCTCAAGACGTGCAGCTACTTACCTGGCCAGCGCCATCACTAGATATGTCTCCAAACAGAGTACGTGTGGGATATGATGGGACGAGAAGTGACTCTTGTGACTCGTCAACCAACAGCTCTTATAGAAACTTCCAGTACCTCGTCTCCTACCTTCCAAACTTGCTAGAGCACTTGCGCGCGAAAGACAAAGGTCCCGAGTTCGGGTCTCGGTCCGGCACACAGGTTAAATCTGCCACGAAGTTTCATATCAGCGCACACTCCGCTGCAGAGTGAAAATCTCATTCTGGAACCTCTTCTAGAACTACGTGAACAGGAAGAGCAGGCGTGGGATAACGTATCCCAGGACGGTATCCACCATCTGTACGATCGACCGGATGGCAGAGTCAGCGCCTGCATTGCTGCCCACAGAGGCTACAGCCATAGAGTAAATACACTCCTGGAAATTGAAATAAGAACACCGTGAATTCATTGTCCCAGGAAGGGGAAACTTTATTGACACATTCCTGGGGTCAGATACATCACATGATCACACTGACAGAACCACAGGCACATAGACACAGGCAACAGAGCATGCACAATGTCGGCACTAGTACAGTGTATATACACCTTTCGCAGCAATGCAGGCTGCTATTCTCCCATGGAGACGATCGTAGAGATGCTGGATGTAGTCCTGTGGAACGGCTTGCCATGCCATTTCCACCTGGCGCCTCAGTTGGACCAGCGTTCGTGCTGGACGTGCAGACCGCGTGAGACGATGCTTCATCCAGTCCCAAACATGCTCAATGGGGGACAGATCCGGAGATCTTGCTGGCCAGGGTAGTTGACTTACACCTTCTAGAGCACGTTGGGTGGCACGGGATACATGCGGACGTGCATTGTCCTGTTGGAACAGCAAGTTCCCTTGCCGGTCTAGGAATGGTAGAACGATGGGTTCGATGACGGTTTGGATGTACCGTGCACTATTCAGTGTCCCCTCGACGATCACCAGTGGTGTATGGCCAGTGTAGGAGATCGCTCCCCACACCATGATGCCGGGTGTTGGCCCTGTGTGCCTCGGTCGTATGCAGTCCTGATTGTGGCGCTCACCTGCACGGCGCCAAACACGCATACGACCATCATTGGCACCAAGGCAGAAGCGACTCTCATCGCTGAAGACGACACGTCTCCATTCGTCCCTCCATTCACGCCTGTCGCGACACCACTGGAGGCGGGCTGCACGATGTTGGGGTGTGAGCGGAAGACGGCCTAACGGTGTGCGGGACCGTAGCCCAGCTTCATGGAGACGGTTGCGAATGGTCCTCGCCGATACCCCAGGAGCAACAGTGTCCCTAATTTGCTGGGAACTGGCGGTGCGGTCCCCTACGGCACTGCGTAGGATCCTACGGTGTTGGCGTGCATTCGTGCGTCGCTGCGGTCCGGTCCCAGGTCGACGGGCACGTGCACCTTCCGCCGACCACTGGCGACAACATCGATGTACTGTGGAGACCTCACGCCCCACGTGTTGAGCAATTCGGCGGTACGTAAGTGTAATCATTTCGTGTACTACATATGCGCTGTTGCAACAATAAATCTTGAGCGAATTTGAAACCTCTAAAAGGGAGCACAAGTTTCTTTTTTTTTTTTTTGCGGCTGTGTACTTTCTGGCGCGACTGAATTTTTTCTTGAATTAGGAAATTATTCTCTACTGATGGAAGACATGCCGAAGTATCAGACTAGCTCACGTGGATAATCGTGATGTTCTATCGTTTGTGTTTTAACTGAAAGATTTTCGGAATGAGGAATGAACCTCACCTTTTCAGCATCCTCATTCTTGAGATTATATAGATAAATGACCCGTTGTTTGCATTTTCTATTGAGAGTTTTACAACTTTTATTAGCAGCAACGGTGGCACAGTGGTCTAAGCGATCAGCTTCTGACCATTCGTCCGAGGTAGGTCCGGGTTCGAATACCTGTGAGGCATACATGCTGTTTTTGTCTGAAAGCCCTAGCTCCTTCCGTTCTCTGAAGTCAGCGACTCTAAATTAGGGAGGAGCGACTGCTTGTAGTCCATTGAGTTGCTCACGGTGGTTATTAAACCATGAGTGAAAAGTCTTAGTAGGGGCTGCTATTGTTTTGAGGTTAATGGAGGCAATGCGTTTACTTTCGTCAAAATAAGTAAAAACTTATTGAATTACTGTTCCGCATTCTTTTGAAAATAGGTCAGTGTTTTAATTATTCCTCTTGTAAGTAGTCTGTTTAGGTTTTTATGATGGTAACGCCACATAGCGCTCTGTAGAAAAACACTGACTGCTGTGTGCAGTCTGTGTCTGTCTGGACTCATTGATGGAAAATTCACTTGTTTAGTGATGGACAGTTGGATGTGAACAGCGCGTAGCGTTGGGCAGTTGGAGGTGAGCCGCTAGCAGTGGTGGATATGGGCAAAGAGACGCCAGAGTTTTGAACGGACGATGTGGACGTGTGTCCATCAGAAAAAGGAAATTTGTTTAATTGGATGTCACAAAATTATATACAGGGTGAGTCACCTAACATTTCTCTGGATATATTTCGTTAACCACATCAAATACTGACGAACCGATTCCACAGACCGAACGTGAGGAGAGGGGCTAGTGTAATTGTTTAATACAAACCATACAAAAATGAACGGAAGTATGTTTTTTAACACAAACCTACGTTTTTTTAAATGGAACCACGTTAGTTTTGCTAGCACATCTGAACATATAAACAAATACGTTATCAGTGCCGCTTGTTGCAGTGTTAAATGTTAATTACATCCGGAGATATTGTAACCTAAAGTTGGCGCTTGAGTACCACTCCTCCGCTGTTCGATCGTGTGTATCGGAGAGCACCGAATTGCGTAGGGATCCAAAGGGAACGGTGATGGACCTTAGGTACAGAAGAGACTGGAACAGCACATTACGGCCACATGCTAACACCTTTTTATTGGTCTTTTTCACTGACGCACATGTACATTACCATGAGGGGTGAGGTAAACGTACACACGTGGTTTCCGTTTTCAATTACGAAGTGGAGTAGAGTGTGTCCCACTGGAAACGCGTCGACGTATGTGGTATCAGCATGATGGTGCACCTGCACATTCTGCAATTAACACTAGGCTGACCCTTGACAGGATGTTCGACGGGCGTTTCATAGGACGTGGAGGACGCATAAATTGGCCAGCCCGTTCTCCTGATCTTACACCTCTGGGCTTTTTTCTGTGGAGTACGTTAAAGGAGAATGTGTACCGTGATGTACCTACAACCCCAGAGGATATGAAACAACGTATTGTGGCAGCCTGCGGCGACATTACACCAGATGTACTGCGGCGTGTATGACATTCATTACGCCAGAGATTGCAATTGTGTGCAGGAAATGCTGGCCAACACATTGAACATCTATTGGCCTGCCATGTCGGGACACACTCTATTCCACTCCGTAATTGAAAACGGAAACCACGTGTGTACGTGTACCTCACCCCTCATGGTAATGCACATGAGCGTCAGTGGAAAAGACCAATGAAAAGGTGTTAGCATGTGGACGTAATGTGCTGTTCCAGTCTCTTCTGTACCTAAGGTCCATCACCGTTCCCATGGATGCCTCTGTAATTCGGTGCTCTCCGATACACACGATCGAACAGCGGAGGAGTGGTACTCAAGCGTCAACTTTAGGTTACAATATCTCCGGATGTAATTAACATTTTACAATGCAACAAACGGCACTGATAACGTATTTGTTTATATGTTCAGATGTGCTAACAAAACTAACGTGGTTCCATTTGAAAAAACGTAGGTTTGTGTTAAAAAACATACTTCCGTTCTTTTTTGTATGGTTTGTATTAAACAATTACACTAGCCCCTCTCCTCACGTTGGTCTGTGGAATCGATTCGTCAGTATTTGATGTGGTTTACGAAATATATCCAGCGGTAATGTTAGGTGACTCACCCTTTATATATATATATATATATATATATATATATATATATATATATATATATATATATATATATATATAATTTTGTGCCATCCAATTAAACAAATTATATATATATTATGGGGTTATAATGGGTTCTGTGTCGAAACAACGCATCGGTTCACACCGCACTGTCTCTCAAGAGCTTTCTAGCGAAGTATATATATATATATATATATATATATATATATATATATATATATATATATATGTGTGTGTGTGTGTGTGTGTGTGTGTGTGTGTGTACAGGGTGAGTAACCTAACGTTACCGCTGGATATATTTCGTAAACCACATCAAATACTGACGAACCGATTCCACGGACCGAACGTGAGGAGAGGTGCTAGTGTAATTGTTTAATACAAACCATACAAAAATGCACGGAAGTATGTTTTTTAACACAAACCTACGTTTTCTTAAATGGAACCCCCTTACTTTTGTTAGCACATCTGAACATATAAACAAATACGTAATCAGTGCCGTTTGTTGCATTGTAAAATGTTAATTACATCCGGAGATATTGTAACCTAAAGTTCACGCTTGAAACCTCCGACGTTCAGTTGCGTGTTGTAACAAACACGGTCCACGGTCGGCGAGCAGCATCTGCAGGGACATGTTTACGATGACGACCGTGTTTACGAGTGTGACTGTAGTGCACTGTTGTTGTTTGGTCTGGCTGTCGCAGTGTTCGCATGTAGTGCTTGCTGCTATTGTTATTCTGCATTCGTCTCCGCACGCAGACCAACTGTAGTACACCGTGTTACCAGACGTCTGTGATAGTGTAGTGTTGTAGGAACTGTGACCATGGTGTATTCGAACTCTGAAAAGGCGGAGATGATACTCATCTATGGTGAGTGTCGACGAAATGCAGCTGAAGCCTGCAGGGTGTATGCAGAACGGTACCCGGACAGAGAGCATCCAACGTGCCGCACATTGCAAAACATCTACCACCAACTGTATGCAACAGGTATGGTCGTAGCACGCAAACGGGTCCCTAACAGGCCCGTCACAGGAGAAGCGGGTGCAGTTGGTGTGTTAGCTACTGTTGCCATGAACCCACACATGAGTACACGGGACATTGCGAGAGCCGGTGGACTGAGTCAAAGTAGTGTCATGCGCTTACTGCATCGTCACAGTTTTCACCCGTTTCACGTGTCGCTACATCAGCAATTACATGGTGATGACTTTAATCATCGGGTGCAATTCTGTCAATGGGCATTAACAGAGAATGCGTTGCAGTTCTACCTGTTTACCGATGAAGCGGGTTTCACAAACCATGGGGCAGTCAATCTACGGAACATGCATTACTGGTCCATGTGTAGGGAAGCAGCCTACTCACGCCGTATAAAATTCACATCAGTCTTTCCATTGTGTGCCAGCCAGTCCGCTGTAACTAGCTCTGACGTCATAAATGTTGCGCAATACTTTAAAAATCAAGTAAATAACCTGAAACGTTTCTAGCATGTCAGGAGTAATACTAAATCAATATGTGTTGAATATCAGTTCAATAACTTGAACCATTTTCGAAATATGGATGTTTTTCTGTAAAAATCATTGGCGCAACAGAAAAGAGCTAGAAACTTAAAAATTTATATTTAGATTCCTTTTTCATAATAATTTAGTAGAAACAGTATTCTTGATCCCAACAATTTAAAATGTTAGTTGAAATTCATGATTTTCTGGTTTTTGTCTTAAAAATTAAGAAGCAAGACAGATTAAGTAGGCGAATAAATAAAGCTAGGATGTTTAAATTTAAGTATAAGGGAGATCCGCTATAATTACAAAGATGTGAGAAGTTTCAACTGAATAACTATAAAACTATAGCGATAGCGTATCTCCAAAGGGCAAGTTCAGAGCTCGTCTAACGCGTGTAGTGTAATTAAATTAACTCTCTCGCCCAAAATATTTGACTCAGCCACATCAGACTTTGATTATGATTACTTACCTGTGTGCTGATTGCACATTTAAATTGAGAGTTTCTTCAGCCATCAGCAATGGAAGCAATGATTTATTCAATAACTTAAAGTGGTGCATTACTAGCCCAGCGGCTAGTCCGGAAAGCGGATTTGATCAGGCGTTCCCTTAGCCGTCCGCACCGTGGCTTTATATATAAGAACGCTGCGCGAGAGAGGAAGGCCCCAGTTCTATCCAGACGCTGATTAGCGCACCACCTGTGCTGGGAGTCGCGTCGCGTCGGTATCGTTGATATAAACAGCGTAGGATGCCAAGTTACTCAGGATACGCGTAACCATGAAATCGTTTTCGAGTGAAGTGTTAATTCTGAGATGACTTTAATGATCTATCTTCAGTTTGCGTATGTCGTATTTTCACATGCCGCCGCAGGACAGACATTCTACCATTATTTAGCGTGGCGTTTGATGAACATTATCATCAAATTATGGCGAGCATTCATGTAAACATTTAATTTGAACAGTTATAGTTGCATCAGCGCATTAGACTCTGAACTGCTCTGGTAGTTTGATTGTGCGGATTTCTTTTTGGTCTGTGACATTCAGAATATAGTGAACATTTTAGAGAGAATCGTTTTTTGATTATGAATCCCAGAGAATCTCCTAATTCCTCAGAGCTATAAGCTGTAGCTATAAATGTATTTCTCAGATGAAGTGGGCACTAGGAATTCTAATTACAGGCTTCACGTTTTGCTAATCACTTTCTGGTTGCCAATATTGTAGTTAGAGAGCCATTGTTGAGAACGGCAAACAACAGCATTAAATAAATAATAGGAACATTTATATTCTATAAATTCCACCCGCCGCCCCACACGTGGACATTCCTCGCTGGCTCAGACAGGTAGAGCGACAGCGACCGTGGACTGTAAATGTATGGTGCGGAATCATTGGCGACCACCTCATTGGTCCTCACTTCATTGCAGGGGCCCAAACAGCTGCAACATACATCGCGTTTCTACAGAATGATCTGCCAACGTTGCTCGAAAATGTCCCACTGGAAACACGTCGACGTATGTGGTATCAGTATGATGGTGCACCTGCACATTCCGCAATTAACACTAGGCTGATCCTTGACAGGATGTTCGATGGGCGTTTCATAGGACGTGGAGGACGCATAAATTGGCCAGCCCATTCTCCTGATCTTCCACTTCTGGACTTTTTTCTGTGGCGTATGCTAAAGGAGAATGTGTACCGTGATGTGCCTACAACCCCAGAGGATATGAAACAACGTATTGTGGCAGCCTGCGGCGACATTACACCGGATGTACTGCGGCGTGTACAACATTCATTACGCCAGAGACTGCAATTGTGTGCAGCAAATGATGGCCACCACATTGAACATCTATTGTCCTGACATGTCGGGACACACTCTATTCCACTCCGTAATTGAAAACGGAAACCACGTGTGTACGTGTTCCTCATCCCTCATGGTAATGTACATGTGCGTCGGTGAAAAAGACCAATAAAAGGTGTTAGCATGTGGACGTAATGTGCTGTTCCAGTCTCTTCTGTACCTAAGGTCCATCGCCGTTCCCTTTGGATCCCTATGTAATTCGGTGCTCTCCGATACACACGATCGAACAGCAGAGGAGTGGTACTCAAGCGTCAACTTTAGGTTACAATATCTCCGGATGTAATTAACATTTTACAGTGCAACAAACGGCACTGATAACGTATTTGTTTATATGTTCACATGTGCTAACAAAACCAACGGGGTTCCATTTTAAAAAACGTAGGTTTGTGTTAAAAAACATACTTCCGTGCATTTTTTTTTGTTTATATTAACCAATTACACTAGCCCCTCTCCTCACGTTTGGTCTGTGGAATCGATTCGTCAGTATTTGATGTGGTTTACGAAATATATCCAGCGGTAATGTTAGGTGACTCATCCTATATATATATAATGACTTTTGAACGCTATTAAGGTAAATACATTGTTTGTTCTCTATTAAAATCTTTCATTTGCTAACTATGCCTATCAGTAGTTAGTGCCTTCATAGTTAGAACCTTTTATTTAGCTACCAGTATTGGCGCTCGCTGTATTGCAGTAGTTCGAGTAACGAATATTTCTGTGAGGTAAGAATTCATGAAAGGTATATGTTATTGTTAGTCAGGGCCATTCTTTTGTAGGGATTATTGAAAGTCAGATTGCGTTGCGCTAAAAATACTGTGTGTCAGTTTAGTGATGATCAGAATAAGTAAAGAGAAAACTGTTTGAGTACGTTGAGTTTTGCTCACCTGTTTGAAAATCAAATAACGTATAAGTTTACCAGCACAGTCATTCATAATTACTCAAAGGGGACGTTTCACTCTTTTCCATTTTTCGCCTAATTTCATCAGGTTTCACTGTTTGATTTAAAATTATTTTTTTCCAGCTTTTGCTGCCCCTAAAATTTTGCCGCCCCAGTCGACCGCCTGGTCTTGCCTAATGGTAGGAACGACCCTGCTGCCCGAACACCAAAACTCATCAGTTATTCCTTTTACTGTCTCATTTCCTGATCTAATTCCCTCGGTGTCACCTGATTTAATTCTACTACTTTCCACCACCTTTGTTTTACTTTTGTTGGTGTTCATCTCTTAACCTCTTTTCAAGACGCTGCCACTTCTGTTTAACTGCTCTTCCAAATCAGTAGCCGGCCTGTGTGGCCGAGCGCGTCTAGGCACTTCAGTCTGCAACCGCGCGACCGCTATGGTCGCAGGTTCCAATCCTGCCTCGGGCATGAATCTGTGTGATGTCCTTAGTTTAGTTAGGTTTAAGTAGTTCTAATTTCTAGGGGACTGATGACCTCAGATGTTAAGTCCCATAGTGCTCAGAGCCATTTGAACCAAAACAATGAAGTTACACTACTGGCCATTAAAATTGCTACACCACGAAGATGACGTGCTACAGACGCGAAATTTAACCGACAGGAAGAAGATGCTGTGATATGCAAATGATTAGCTTTTCAGAGCATTCACACAAGGCTGGCTCCGGTGGCGACACCTACAACCTGCTGACTGGAAGAAAATTTCCAACCGATTTCTCATACACAAACAGCAGTTAACCAGCGTTGCTTCGTGAAACGTTGTTGTGATGCCTCTTGTAAGAAGGAGAAATGCGTACCATCACGTTTCCGACTTTGATAAAGGTCGGATTGTAGCCTATCGCGATTGCGGTTTATCGTATCGCGACATTGCTGCTCGCGTTGATCGAGACCCAATGCTGTTAGCAGAATATGGAATCGGTGGGTTCAGGAGGGTAATACGGAACGCCGTGCTGGATCCCAACGGCCTCGTATCACTAGCAGTCGAGATGACAGGCGTCTTATCCGCATAGCTGTAAGAGATCGTGCAGCCACGTCTCGATCCCAGTCAACAGATGGGGACGTTTGCAAGACAAAAACCATCTGCACGAACAGTACGACGACGTTTGCAGCAGCATGGACTATAAGCTCGGAGACCATGCCTGCGGTTACCTTTCACGCTGCATCACAGAGAGGAGCGCCTGCGGTGGTGTACTTAACGACGAACCTGGGTGCACGAATGGCAAAACGTCATTTTTTCGGATGAATACAGGTTCTGTTTACAGCATCATGATGATCGCATCCGTGTTTGGCGACACCGCGGTGAACGCACATTGGAAGCGTGTATTCATCATGACCGTACTGGCGTATCATCCGGCGTGATGGTACGGGGTGCCATTGGTTACGCGTCTCGGTCACCTCTTGTTCACATTGACGGCACTTTGCACAGTGGACGTTACATTTCAGATGTGTTACGACCCGTGGCTCTACCCTTCATCCCTGCGAAACCCTACATTTTAGCAGGATAATGCACGACCACATGTTGCAGGTCCTGTACGGGCCTTTCTGGATAAAGAAAATGTTCGACTGCTGCCATGGCCATCACATTCTCCAGATGTCTCACCAATTGAAAACTTCTGGTCAATGGTGGCCGAGCAACTGGCTCGTCACAATACGCCAGTCACTACTCTTGATGAACTGTGGTATCGTGTTGAAGCTGCATGGGCAGATGTACCAGTACACGGCATCCAAGCTGCTTGACTCAATGCCCAGGCGTATTAAGGCCGTTATTTCGGCCAGAGGTGGTTGTTATGGGTACTAATTTCTCAGGATCTATGCACCCAAATTGCGTGAAAATGTAATCATATGCCAGTTTCAGTATAATATATTTGTACAATGAATACCCGTTTATCATCTGCATTTCTTATTGGTGTAGCAATTTTAATGGCCAGTAGTGTAGTTACGAAATGGTTTTGCGGTGGTCTAGCGGTTCTGGCGCTGCAGTCCGGAACCGCGGGACTGCTACGGCCGCAGGTTCGAATCCTGCCTCGGGCATGGGTGTGTGTGATGTCCTTAGGTTAGTTAGGTTTAAGTAGTTCTAAGTTCTAGGGGACTTATGACCTAAGATGTTGAGTCCCATAGTGCTCAGAGCCATTTGAACCATTTGAAATGGTTTTATTGTGTACATGGGCGACGTGTGATTAGTGACTGAAATGCAGCAGAAGCCTTAGAGAAGGTGGCAGACACGCTCTTGAGCCACGGACGGACCTAACTAAGCGGTCACGGTCGGCTGCTTCGGTGACAGCCAGTTCATTCTCACCGCAGCCACCGCTTCTCTTCCAGAGATAACATCTCCCCAGCAGCACACTCAGTGGTGGCAGGAATTTTCTGTGGAGATGTCACCACAGCACGGAGCACATGCCATATCTTACTCCCTCTTTGCACTTTATTTGTGTTGAAAGACTTAAGTGCGTGACCGATTTTTAAAGTTTGTTGGCGTTGTAGGAGTCTAGGGGACTGCCACACAACTGTCACATGCAGCGTTATGTTTTTCGAAACGAATAAATAAGCGGTGAATGAATAAGACAAGCGGGGTAATGTGCAGCAGTAGAAATGTTTATTGAAGCCATGCTTAACACTGTGAGTGCGCCGATACATTGATTCATGAGCGCTATCAGTAATGCAATCTTTGTCACACTATGTTGCTGTTCAAGATAAACTCCGAAAAACCGGTTGCGGATAATATTTAAACTCACGAACCGATGTGGAACATTTTATGTCTTTAAAAAACACGCTACTGTTCGGAATCAGAGTTAAAAAACGCGACTGACGGAAACTTCGGCAAGTGCATGAACTTATGCAGAAATTCTAAAAGTCCCTAGACTTATCACCTGAGTAATTTCAGACGCTTTAATCGTGTCTGGGACGCTGCTCCTCAGCGTACGCCTTGACTCACCGATCTTGCACGGCCAACTGACGTAATCCAAAATAGCCACCCTCTTACAACCTTAATCTATCCTTGCAAAGACGGACATACTGTGCATATTAATACACACTGAAGCCCAAAGAAACTGGTATAGGCAAGCGTATTCAAATACAGAGATATGTAAACGGGCAGAATACGGTGCAAGTCGGCAACGCCTATGTAAGGCAACATGTGTCTAGCGCAGTTGTTAGATCGGTTACTGCTGCTGCAATGACAGGTTATCAAGATGTAAGTGAGAATGAGATTTTCACTCTGCAGCGGAGTGTGCGCTGATATGAAACTTCCTGGCAGATTAAAACTGTGTGCCCGACCGAGACTCGAACTCGGGACCTTTGCCTTTCGCGGGCAAGTGCTCTACCATCTGAGCTACTGAAGCACGACTCACGCCCGGTCCTCACAGCTTTACTTCTGCCAGTATCTCGTCTCCTACCTTCCAAACTTTACAGAAGCTCTCCTGCAAACCTTGCAGAACTAGCACTCCTGAAAGAAAGGATATTGCGGAGACATGGCTTAGCCACAGCCTGGGGGATGTTTCCAGAATGAGATTTTCACTCTGCAGCGGAGTGTGCGCTGATATGAAACTTCCTGGCAGATTAAAACTGTGTGCCCGACCGAGACACTAACTCGGGACCTTTGCCTTTCGCGGGCAAGTGCTCTACCATCTGAGCCACCGAAGCACGACTCACGCCCGGTCTCACAGCTTTACTTCTGCCAGTATCTCGTCTCCTACCTTCCAAACTTTACAGAAGCTCCCCTGCGTACCTTGCAGAACTAGCACTAGCGTGAGTCGTGCTTCGGTAGCTCATATAGTAGAGCACTTGCCCGCGAAAGTCAAAGGTCCTGAGTTAGAGTCTCGGTCGGGCACACAGTTTTAATCTGCCAGGAAGTTTCAAGATGTAAGTGAGTTTGAACGTGGTGTTACAGTCGGCGCAAGAGCGATGGGACACAGCATCTCCGAGGTAGCGACGAAGTGGGGATTTTTCCGTGCCAGCATCTCTGGTGTAGCGACGAAGTGGAGATTTTCCCGTGCGACCATTTCACGAGTGTACCGTGAATATCAGGAATCCGGTAAAACATCAAAGCTGTTCAGAATGGTTCAAATGGCTCCGAGCACTATGGGACTTAACAGCTGTGGTCATCAGTCCCCTAGAACTTAGACCTACTTACACCTAACTATCCTAAGGACATTACACACATCCATGCCCGAGGCAGGATTCGAACTTGCGACCGTAGCGGTCACGCGGTTCCAAACTGTAGCGCCTAGAACCGCACGGCCACTCCGGTCCGCATCAGATCTGTGACATCACTGCGGCCGGGAAAACATCCTGCAAGAACGGAACCAACGATGACTGAAGAGAATCGTTCAACGTGACAGAAGTGCAACTTTTCCGCAAATTACTGCAGATTTCGACGCTGGACCATCAACAAGTGTCAGCTTGCGAACGATTCAACGAAACATCATAGATATGAGCTTTCGGAGCCGAGGACCCACTCGTGTATCCTTGATGACTGTACGACACAAAGCTTTATGCCTTGCTTGGGCCTGTCAGCACCCACATTGGACTGTTGACGACTGGGAAGATGTTGTCTGGTCGGACGAGTCTCGTTTCAGGTTCTATCGAGTGGATGGATGTGTATACCCGGGCCGCTGAAACATGTCACTTCAAGGTCACTCCCCAAGCGCCGTAGAGTTGGTAGTATAACTAACAAACAAGTGAGGAACGGGAGGCGCTGCGTCTACTGAACCAACAGGCCCCCACAACCGCACGAGTGGTCGACTGTGAAGAGCGGACAAATTGAATAGCTGGGCGGCGGCCATTAGAGTGGTAAACTGACGCGCTGATTTCGAATGTTTATACATCGCTTTTGGTTGTAAAATGCCTTCCCTAGAGTTAGGTCACAAACATAATGCCTCATTTAAATAAGTTACTACAATATAGTTTTTAATTTATGAACAAACAGCAACTAGTCACTGTTTATGAATTTATGTTACGTAGTACATGGAATCTGCCGTAGCTAAAAGTTATGCACTGGACCCCTAGCATTTTTCGAAGTTCATTTACGATATATGTACGCAAAATGCATCAAAATACTCGAAGATTTGCCCACTATGTTAATAGATATTTTCTGACTCTACCTTGCTTTAGATTTTATGATGAAAAGTGCGTTATATATGGCGTAGTGCTTTGGCAACACACGACCAAATTATCAAGTTTCAACCTAACCTAGACCGTCAAAACACTACCGATCAGCCAGCTACAACAAACAAGACTTCAGGCAGGCAACCAGTATCGCATTAGTCACAATATTTACTTTCGTAGATGTACACTTCAGTTTATATGTGTGGTTTTTTCATATAATAAATAAAACTCAACAACTGTTCCATCGAGAGAAGTTGTGAAATCAGATTACAATTACACACATTCAGTTGCATTTTATAACGATAAAAAGCCTGCTAACTCAAATTTCGTGTTGCTTGCAACTCAACTTTTATAGTTAAAATAAAATGTGGTTCACAAAGAAAAATTTATCTTCTGCTGTATATGGTCTGGAAAACGAAAGATGGATGGAACAGCAACATCTTTCAGCTTTCTGCGATTTACGTAATTTTCAAGGAAACAACTTTCTTCAAAATGATCGGAACATATAAAATGGTATTCTGTCGGTCGGAAATCTTGCCTCCTGACAGCGTGCAACCATTTTTGTAACAGCTGTGGTTTTGAGAAAGGAAACCTGCAAATATATGCACAGACATTATGCTAATACCGTGTTACAAAAACATTTACTAAGCAAGTGCACTGACATACAAAACAACTTAAATCGCTGCACAACTCTTCACCATTGTACTTCTTTTGATTGGAACGTACAGACAGTAGAATTACGAGTAACAAATACTGTATGTACGCCCCAACAAATATACAACGTTGAATCAGGGTCTTCATAAACAACAGTACTACACAACACATCAGACTACCATCACTATAATGGCGTCCAGCCGAAGGTTCAAATTATCCCGCGACTGCAGCGCCATCAGTGAGTCTAGTTATTTTTTACAAGGTCTTTGTGAACCAATAACAGCACCGAACAAAAGCCGGTTCTGGCGTCGATGCTACCACGTCGCCGGCTTCTGTGTAAACATTGTATGCCAGTGCGCGAACGCTTGCTGTTGTGTTGTGTTACCGCCTCGCCTACAGTTTTTGTTTGTTAAACAATGTCTGCAAAACGATGTCGTTCACCAAGCGACAATCCGTTGCGCCCGTGGAGTGCCATTAATTAGTCGGGCTTTGGAATTACTGCGGAAGACGCGTGAGTTTTACGAGCAAGAAAAAGAATTTGTTTCTGTTCATGGGAATGCGTCAATTCCTGCCGATAAAGTTTTAGAGCGTACCTCGAAAACTCAAGGACTCAGTGAAAGAACAGTTGTAGGCCTAAGGAAAGGAGTGCTACTTCAAGACTTTCAAGACAGTGAAATAAACAGTGTGTAAGTATCCCCTGTGGAAGAAACAGTGTGTTTTAAGTACTCTGGGCAAGAAAAAGAAGCAGCCTCGACCTATTACAGATATTGATTCTTTGCAATCCGATGCAATTCGTCGGCACATATACGGATACTATAAAAAGAAAGAATACCCCACAATAGCGAAGTTGCTAATTTCTGTAAAAGAAAGTGAACTTTTCTCAGGGAAGGAACACGTCGCTTAAGATGATATTACAAAGTATCGGCTTCCGTTTTAAAAAGTTAGATCGACGAAAACTGTTACTAGAAAAAGTTCATGTCGTTGCAGTTCGTTCCATTTTCTTACACAAAATTGTTGGAATAGACATTTACTCAGCCATATGGTTAGACGAAACCTGGGTCAACGCTGGAGAATCAGTTGAGAAATGCTGGACAGATGATACTCCGAATAGCAGCAGTCGTCAGCGAACAGGAAGAGGATCACGATTAATTGTGGCCCATGCAGGATCTTCAAACGGCTTTGTGCCTGAAGGACTTCTACAGGGCTATTACAAATGATTGAAGCGATTTCATAAATTCACTGTAGCTCCATTGATTGACATATGGTCACGACACACTACAGATACGTAGAAACACTCATAAAGTTTTGTTCGGCTGAAGCCGCACTTCAGGTTTCTGCCGCCAGAGCGCTCGAGAGCGCAGTGAGACAAAATGGCGACAGGAGCAGAGAAAGCGTATGTCGTGCTTGAAATGCACTCACACCAGTCAGTCATAACAGTGCAACGACACTTCAGGACGAAGTTCAACAAAGATCCACCAACTGCTAACTACATTCGGCGATGGTATGCTCAGTTTAAAGGTTCTGGATGCCTCTGTAAGGGGAAATCAACGGGTCGGCCTGCAGTGAGCGAAGAAACGGTTGAACGCGTGGGGGCAAGTTTCACGCGTAGCCCGCGGAAGTAGACGAATAAAGCAAGCAGGGAGCAGCCGACGGTTTGGAAAATCTTACGGAAAAGGCTAAAGCAGAAGCCTTACCGTTAACAATTGCTACAAGCCCTGACACCCGATGACAAAAACAAACGCTCTGAATTTTCGGCGCGGTTGCAACAGCTCATGGAAGAGGATGCGTTCAGTGCGAAACTTGTTTTCAGTGATGAAGCAACATTTTTTCTTAATGGTGAAGTGAACAGACACAATGTGCGAATCTGGGCGGTAGAGAATCCTCACGCATTCGTGCAGCAAATTCGCAATTCACCAAAAGTTAACGTGTTTTGTGCAATCTCACGGTTTAAAGTTTACGGCCCCTTTTTCTTCAGCGAAAAAAACGTTACAGGACACGTGTATCTGGACATGCTGGAAAATTGGCTCATGCCACAACTGGAGACCGACAGCGCCGACTTCATCTTTCAACAGGATGGTGCTCCACCGCACTTCCATCATGATGTTCGGCATTTCTTAAACACGAGATTGGAAAACCGATGGATCGGTCGTGGTGGAGATCATGATCAGCAATTCATGTCATGGCCTCCACGCTCTCCCGACTTAACCGCATGCGATTTCTTCTTGTGGGGTTATGTGAAAGACTGAGTATTTAAACCTCCTCTACCAAGAAACGTGCCAGAACTGCGAGCTCGCATCAACGATGCTTTCGAACATGCTGCGCCGAGTGTGAGAGGAACTTGATTATCGGCTTGATGTCTGCCGAATCACTAAAGGGGCACATATCGAACATTTGTGAATGTCTAAAAAAACTTTTTGAGTTTTTGTATGTGTGTGCAAAGCATTGTGAAAATATCTCAAATAATAAAGTTATTGTAGAGCTGTGAAGTCGCTTCAATCATTTGTAATAACCCTGTAGTTTTTCGATCGAAAAAAACCGGTGACTATCATGAGGATATGGAACACCCATGGGTGTTTAAAAATGTGGTTTAAAAATTTGTTGCTCCAATTTAGTGTTCCGACAGTTTTTGTGATGGATAATTCACCGTACCATTCCGTGATTTTAGATAAAGCTCCCACCACTAGTGACCGTAAAGAAACTATGGTGCAGTGGTTGCAGGCGACAGACATTGCTGCGGACATGAGCATGACAAAGCCGCTGTTATACTCGCTCGTGAAACAAAACTGACGCCTAAATACGTTGTGGATGAAATTGCAAGCGAACAGGGTCACTTGGTAATTAGGCTACCGCCTTATCACTGTCATTTTGATCCAATTGAATTGGTTTGGAGTGAAGTCACGGCGTACATTAGAAGTAACAACAAGACATCTACTACAACAGAAGTGGAAAGACTACTACGTGAAGGTCTTGCTACGGTAGACGCTACCTCATGGAGGAAAAAAGTAGACCACGTTGCTAAACTGATAAGAGAAGCACAGACTATAGATGGCATTATAAATGAAAACGAACAGTTAATGATTTCTCTTAATGATGATGATGACGAAGACAACGGTTTTGGCGCCGATTCCGATGACAGTGAAGGGGAAGTGGATGGAATTGCGCCATTTACATCGTAAATTGTGAGTGTAAATGTATACAGAATTAATTCTTTTTCTCTCTGCAGTCGGGTAGGCTATGTATGTTTTGCTTTATTTCTTTCTATGAGTGTGGATAGCGTGTTATTCGGTATGCTTAGATTTGCATTATTATACGACGTTTTATATGCAGCTATTACTGTAACAATTTGGACGGCTTTTCATAGATATTGTCATTAACTTCAGGTGTTATTTCCCGGTTTAATATACTATCAACCGCTTAGTCTCCGTCGTCGTTCTCTCCATCGTTAGAAAAACGTACTTTGTTGCACTTACGTATAAACGTTGATTGTAGGTTACAGTTACGAAACGTACTTCGGAGTTGTGGGTGTGTGCGGTGGCAGCTATTGCAACCTCGCAATCGCAGTGTAGCCAACCACACGCAAGCTGTCAAGTGACATGTTTCACCGGCCTGGGGAGTATGGAGACAACCTCATGAATCCATGGATCCTGCGTGTCAGCACGGGACTGTTCAAGCCGGTGGAGATTCTGTAATGGTGGGGGGCGTGTGCAGTTGGAGTAGTATGGGACCCCTGATACGTCTAGATACGACTCTTGACAGGTAACACGTACGTAAGCATCCTGTCTGATCACCTGCTTCGATTCACCTCCATTGTGCATTCCGACGCACTTGGATAATTTCAGCAGGACAATGCGATAGCCCACACGTCCGGAATTGCTACAGATTGGCTCCAGGAACACTCTTCTGAGTTTAAACTCTTCCACTGGCCACCAGAGTCCTCAGACATGAGCATTATTGAGCATATCTGGGACGCCTTGCTACATGCTGTTCAGAAGAGATCTGCACCTCTCGTACTCCTACGGATTTATCGACAGCGCTGCAGGATTCATGTGTGAATTCCCTCCAGCACTACTTCAGTCCATGCACGTCGTTCTGCGGCACTTCCGCGAGTTCGCAGATGTTCAGGCGGTGTGCCAGTTTCTTTGGTTCTTCAGTGTAAACTACATGTGTAAACAACTCTCACGATTCACTCTTATGCGCTCATTCCTTTCAAATATTAAAAATGGCAGTTCGATTGTCATTTCATCATTAAATTTTACATAAAGTCTCTCGTTGGTTGCATGTGAAAGAGAAGAGAAAGTAGATCAAGATGAGATGGAAGACACGACGGTGCGATAAGATTCCCACAGAGCACTGAAAGACCTACTGACATTAAAAGATGGCTCATTTAGCAGGCGACATTTTTTCAGAATCAATGAAATTCTTGGGAAAACAAACCATGGCAAAATTGTTCCACCTACTACGTAGTGTGTATGAGACAGGCTAAATAATCTCATACTTCAAGAAGATTGTAATAACTGCAATTCCAAAGAAGGCACGTGCAGACAGGTGTGAATATTACTGAAACATTAGTTCAATAAGCCATGGCTGACAAATACTGAAATGCATTATTTGCAGAAGACTGGTAGAGCCCGACCTTGGAGATCATTTTCGGTTCCACTGAGATATAAAAAGACGAGAGGCAATATCGAGCCTATACTTAGAATACAGACTCAAAAAAGGCCAGTGTTCGTTTATAGCATTTGTTTATTTGGAGAAAGCTTTTTGCGATGTTGACTGGAATTCACCCTTTCAAATTCTGAAGGCAGCAGGGATAAAATACTAGAAGCGAAAGGTTATTTTGTCTACACATCAAACTGCAATTACAAAAAAAAATGGCTCTGAGTACTATAGGACTTAACATTGGTGGTCATCAGTCCCCTAGAACTTAGAACTACCTAAACCTAACTAACCTAAGGACATCACACACATCCATGCCCAAGGCAGGATTCGAACCTGCGACCGCAGCAGTCACGCGATTCCAGACTGAAGCGCCTAGAACCGCACGGCCACACCGGCCGGCGCAATTACAAAAGCCAAAGGACATGACAGAGGGGGCAGAGGTTGAGTGACAAGTGAGGCAGGGTTATACGTTATCCCCAACGTTATTGAGTCAGTACATAAAGTGTATAAGATGAAAGCGAACTTAGGAAAAGAAACTGAAGGCCAGAGTTAAAAATAACAGCAACATCACAACTGTGTTTCATGCCACCGATGCGCCTAATTCCTACATTTGAGGACTAGCCACAAGCATCCACTACATTCCCTGGTATAACATCCAGACCTCCTATTCAGGCGATTAGACGTTGCGTGTTGAATTCTATCACATGAAAGACAGTTCATTTTCACTCATCACGTTGAGGTGATGTTCCATATTGTCACATGGAAAGGTCGCCCGTAGGTATTGGCTCTTCTGACACCAATGTTACCGTCGGCCGAAGCGGAACCGCGCTGCTGTTACGGTCGCAGGTTCGAATCCTGCCTCGGGCATGGATGTGTGTGATGTCCTTAGGTTAGTTAGGTTTAAGTAGTTCGAAGTTCTAGGGGACTCATGACCTCAGAAGTTAAATCTCATAGTGCTCAGAGCCATTTTTTTTATTAGCACTAGTGCGAAAAAATTCAGGTCTGTACTGAGCCAGTATGAGTGATACTATTCAATATTTTTTGTACTGTGGGGCATACAGTCTTGATTCACATGGGCCACAATTCATTTTCTTTACAATACATATCTGAATCGTAGGCGAACTATATAAATCCCTTCCTCAGTAATCTAATGATTCTTGCTGTTTTCATCAGTACCTTTAATAGAGTCAGACCTCAATATATTGAATGTCAAGGGAAAGCAGACTTCATATATATATGAGAGAGAGAGAGAGAGAGAGAGAGAGAGAGAGAGAGAGAGAGAGAGAGAGTTCTTCTCAAACAGGCAAGAATTTATGAGTTTAAAATAAAATATGTTCATTTTAAACAAATTAAATTCAGTAAAGGAATGTTGTTGTTGTTGTTGTGGTCTTCAGTCCTGAGACTGGTTTGATGCAGCTCTCCATGCTACTCTATCCTGTGCAAGCTTCTTTATCTCCCAGTACCTACTGCAACCTACATCCTTCAGAATCTGCTTAGTGTATTCATCTCTTGGTCTCCCCCTACGATTTTTACCCTCCACGCTGCCCTCCAATACTAAATTGGTGATCCCTTGATGCCTCAGAACATGTCCTACCAACCGATCCCTTCTTCTGGTCAAGTTGTGCCACAAACTTCTCTTCTCCCCAATCCTATTCAATACTTCCTCATTAGTTATGTGATCGACCCATCTAATCTTCAACATTCTTCTGTAGCACCACATTTCGAAAGCTTCTATTCTCATCTTGTCCAAACTATTTACCGTCCATGTTTCATTTCCATACATGGCTACACTCCATACAAATACTTTCAGAAATGACTTCCTGATACTTAAATCCATACTCGATGTTAACAAATTTTTCTTCTTCAGAAACGCTTTCCTTGCCATTTCCAGTCTACGTTTTATATCCTCTCTACTTCGACCATCATCAGTTATTTTGCTCCCCAAATAGCAAAACTCCTTTACTACTTTACGTGTCTCATTTCCTAATCTAATTCCCTCAATATCACCCGCCTTAATTAGACTACATTCCATTATCCTCGTTTTGCTTTTGTTGATGTTCATCTTATATCCTCCCTTCAAGATACCATCCATTCCGTTCAACTGCTCTTCTAAGTCTTTTGCTGTCTCTGATAGAATTACAATGTCATCGGCGAACCTCAAAGTTCTTATTTCTTCTCCATGGATTTTAATACCTACTCCGAATTTTTCTTTTGTTTCCTTTACTGCTTGCTCAATATACAGATTGAATAACATCGGGGAGAGGCTACAACCCTGTCTTACTCCCTTCCCAACCACTGCTTCCCTTTCATGTCCCTCGACTCTTATAACTGCCATCTGGTTTCTGTACAAATTGTAAATAGCCTTTCGCTCCCTGTATTTTATCCCTGCCACCTTTAGAATTTGAAAGAGAGTATTCCAGTCAACATTGTCAAAAGCTTTCTCTAAGTCTACAAATGCTAGAAACGTAGATTTGCCATTCCTTAATCTTTCTTCTCAGATAAGTCGTAAGGTCAGTATTGCCTCACGTGTTCCAGTATTTCTACGGAATCCAAACTGATCTTCCCCGAGGTCGGCTTCTACTAGTTTTTCCATTCGTCTGTAAAGAATTCGTGTTAGTATTTTGCAGCTGTGGCTTATTAAACTGATTGTTCGGTAATTTTCACATCTGTGAACACCTGCTTTCTTTGGGATTGGAATTATTATATTCTTCTTGAAGTCTGAGGGTATTTCACCTGTCTCATACATCTTGCTCACCAGATGGTAGAGTTTTGTCAGGACTGGCTCTCCCAAGGCCGTCAGAAGTTCCAATGGAATGTTGTCTACTCCGGGGGCCTTGTTTCGACTCAGGTCTTTCAGTGCTCTGTCAAACTCTTCACGCAGTATCATATCTCCCATTTCATAAAATTCCATAAAATTGTCCTCAAGTACATCGCCCTAGTATAGACCCTCTATATACTCCTTCCACCTTTCTGCTTTCCCTTCTTTGCTTAGAACTGGGTTTCCATCTGAGCTCTTGATGTTCATACAAGTGGTTCTCTTCTCTCCAAAGGTCTCTTTAATTTTCCTGTAGGCAGTATCTATCTTACCCCTAGTGAGATAAGCCTCTACATCCTTGCATTTGTCCTCTAGCCATGCCTGCTTAGCCATTTTGCACTTCCTGTCGATCTCATTTTTGAGACGTTTGTATTCCTTTTTGCCTGCTTCATTTACTGCATTTTTATATTTTCTCCTTTCATCAATTAAATTCAATATTTCTTCTGTTACCCAAGGATTTCTACTAGCCCTCGTCTTTTTACCTACTTGATCCTCTGCTGCCTTCACTACTTCATCCCTCAGAGCTACCCATTCCTCTTCTACTGTATTTCTTTCCCCCATTCCTGTCAATTGTTCCCTTATGCTCTCCCTGAAACTCTGTACAACCTCTGGTTCTTTCAGTTTATCCAGGTCCCATCTCCTTAAATTCCCACCTTTTTGCAGTTTCTTCAGTTTTAATCTACAGGTCATAACCAATAGGTTGTGGTCAGAGTCCACATCTGCCCCTGGAAATGTCTTACAATTTAAAACCTGGTTCCTAAATCTCTGTCTTACCATTATATAATCTATCTGATACCTTTTAGTATCTCCAGGGTTCTTCCATGTATACAACCTTCTATCATGATTCTTAAACCAAGTGTTAGCTATGATTAAGTTGTGCTCTGTGCAAAATTCTACCAGGCGGCTTCCTCTTTCATTTCGTAGCCCCAATCCATATTCACCTACTACATTTCCTTCTCTCTCTTTTCCTACACTCGAATTCCAGTCACCCATGACTATTAAATTTTCGTCTCCCTTCACTATCTGAATAATTTCTTTTATCTCATCATACATTTCATCAATTTCTTCGTCATCTGCAGAGCTAGTTGACATATAAACTTGTACTACTGTAGTAGGTGTGGGCTTCGTATCTAAAAGAATACTGAGGACATACATACAAACTGCAGGTATCATTGGCTGTAAAAGTAATCCATAATTTTGGCTTGCTTTAATCTTCTGTTCACCTGTGAGTCAGTTTCATTGTCTGTGATTACTAGGACTGAGATCACATTATCCTCCACCTCCTCACACTTCTCCACATACCCTCTGATTGTGTCGAGGGCCGCTTTGGCCTACCTGGCCGCCACTGGCTGTGCTTCTTTGACATCCCCCTCCCCCTCTTCCCCTTCCTCTTCGTCACTGTTGCTTCCTTCTTTTTCGTTCGCTGTCTTCACGGAATCAACAACCTCGGTTTCTGTCAGTGTTCCTGCTACTGCGACATCATTGTCCACATCCACGAAATCTTCAAAATGAACGTGGGTGGTATTAAAGTGAGTCACCACTTTTGTCAATTCGGGATCGAGGGAACTGACAAGGGGTGTCTCCTGTAGTGCTGTAGAAAATAAAAGCTTTAATCAAAATTCTCATAAACCCAAGTCAGAATCAAACTAAAATTTTACATGCTTAAGTATTAAACACACCAGCTGCTCATTTTCATCTGTCGTCGAAAATCCACATTTTCAGAAACAACTGACGATTGCTTCTCCACACTTATCCAGCGTTCTCACTGCATCTGAAATGTTGATAGTTTTAGGGTTGTCATCGTCAATATTGTGGTCCGTCATTCGGACCACTTTATACCGGAGTTTCCCCTGGTGTTATTGACTATTCCTTGATATAAAGGCTGTAACTTCGACATAGTGTTAAGTGGTAAAAATTGTACTGTCACGGATTTTAATGGAGACTCTGCAGTTGTCTACAAACTAAATAACATTTCGATTTTTCACCTTTCATCACGAATTTTGTTACGTACACTGGCACTTTCCCACTCGCTTTTCGCAAAACAATACCATGTCTTTTCCTGAAATTTTCTAACCACGCGTTAATCGCATGAAATGTATCGTACCCCAACGCTGCTGCAAAATAATCTGCTTTTTCTTTCAAAATAGGTCCACCGATGTTCCTATTATTGTTCCTCTGTTGTCGGAACCACTGCACTAAACACGCTTCTAAATCTGGAAACAGCCTTTCGTTGTCGCTTCCGATATGTCCCTTCATCTGTGGTAATGAAGCGGTTTTCGTTCTTGACTGTTGTCGACAGTGTGATTGCTGGAATCCGAAACTCTGCAGCAATGTCTTTCTTTCCCCTCATTCCTGCTTTCACTTAGTCAATTAACTTTTGCTTTTCAGAGATTGTCAAACATTTCCGCTTAGAGCCAATGGCTGACACTTCCTGCTCACGCCCGATCTAAAACAAACACTGCCTAAATTCTCACCTGCGCGGAGGGCGTGGGAACTGCAACGCAACGCTGATCTCATTGACGCATCGACGCAGGGAGGGGAGGGGCTGGAATTACCCTATTTGCGCACACTTCGATATATAGAGATGACTACGATATAAAAAGTTGTCTTCCACTGAACTTCGATATACAGAGGTATAAAATGACTTTTGAGCCCTATTAAGGTAAATACATTGTTCTCCATGAAAATCTTTCATTTGCTACCTATGCCTATCAGTAGTTAGAATCTTTATTTGGCAGTATCGGCGCTCGCTGTATTGCAGTAGTTCGAATAACGAAGATTTTTGTGAGATAAGTGATTCATGAAAGGTATAGGTTATTGTTAGTCAGGGCCATTCTTTTGTAGGGATTACGGAAAGTCAGACTGCGTTGCGCTAAAAAAAAAATTCTTTGTCAATTTAGTGTTGATCAGAATAAGTAAAGAGAGAAATGTCTGAGTACGTTCAGTTTTGCTCAGCTGTTTGAAAATCAAATGACGTAGAGGTTTTCCAACACTGTCATTTATAAATTTTTCTAAGGGCATGTTACAATTGTTACGCTGTGCTGTAGAATATCATGTGTTTCTTGTAAACTTAACTATGCCATAAATATCCGCGAGTTTCCATGTTCACCTTGGACCAGACGCTATAGATGGAGCCATCAGGTGGTGTCATCCTCTTGCCTGCCTCCTGAAGAATTTTAGGATGGAGCACAGCATTTATGGTGGCTCTGAAATAGTCTATGTTGTGACAAAAAAGCATTTAGTTTAGTCAAGGCCTTTGGTCGGACATGCTGTTACGTTCGGCCCACTCTGTGAAAAGTGTGTTGTTCCCTTTAGGCCTAAACAAAAACTCTCAAAACCCAACGTTTAAAGTGATCATGGGAAACACAGATCGGAGCATAATGTCTTCTCCTTGCTGCGCGAAAATTTAGTCATGGGTTGGTTGCTTTTCCAGTATGTGGAAGGATAGTGTTAACTCTGGTTAGGACTGGTTGGGAGGTTGAGCAGACGAGCTAGAGGGAAGAAGTGGCGCTCGTGGTGTCTCTTTGATTGGCACAAAATCTGTGTGGGTGCATTCGCGTTAATGCACTTCTCGAGCCGGCCAGGGTGGCCGAGCGGTTCTAGGCGCTTCAGTCTGGAACCACGCGACCGCTACGGTCGCCAGTTCAGATCCTGCCTCGGGCATGGATGTATGTGATGTCCTTATGTTAGTTAGGTTTAAGTAGTCCTACGTTCTAGGGCAGGGCTTCACAACATACGTGCTCGCAGAGCAAGCTGTGAGCAGCAAGGCGCGAGCACGGAGCAGCGCGAGCACGCTACCCCCACTACCGGACCAGAGCGGAGAGTGGGGAAAGTCACGTGGGGCACACAACAGCTGCCGCCAGTCAATGTAAATCCGCGGCCACCTGCAGAGATATCACTCACGAATTATTACTGCGACAAATGAAAGAAATAAAGGAGAATGCACACATGCCACATAATTTTATTAGCTTAGTGTATGCATCTACATTCGCATTAATTTGTGAACTGTTACACAATAAACGGTGTCACTGAAGTGTGGGATTCTCAGTTATTATGTACTTTTTGCCCTTTACAATTGCGTCTATGTTCGGAGTAATTGTTCTTGTGCATTTTAGGCGCAGCGTGCAGTTTAAATTTCAATCAGACAATGCGTTTCTCAGGCGCGTCTTGTTACATTTCATTGCAGAGAACAGTTGTTCACAAACATACGTGGAATCGAACATTGATATTATTGTAGCCGCCAGTTTGTGCAAACGAGGAAATCTATCCTGAGGGAAGTGTCTGTAGAATTCCAAAATGTTTTTCTTGTTCTGAAAGTTGTCTCTGTATTCTCTGTCACACTGCAGGCCAATAATTTCTAGTTGCAGCTCATGACGAATCTCTTCAATATTCGCCGAATATGGAGAGGAGAACAGATCAAAATCACTGTCTATTGCTGTCAGATCTTGAAAGCGCTTATCAACTAAACTATGTGAATAACGTTCACAGTCTTTGTGAACATCTTGCATGGATGATAATTTAGGAAAATGAGCTAGGTTTCCTGTTTCCAGCTGACTCACCCAAAGTGTCAATTTCATTTTAAAAGCTCGTATTCGATCTATGAAATGAGTAATTAGCAGATCTTTACCTTGTAGTAAAATGATCAAAGCATTCAGATGGCTAGTTAAATCTGCTAAGAACGCGAGACCACATTCAAACGTGCGCGCGCATTTCCCCTCCCTCCCCTCCCTCCCCTCCCACCCTACTCCGCGACCTTGCACCTGCTCGCGAGCACGTGCCTGAGCAGACGCGAGTACTCGCTCTCAAAACCGGCCAGTTGTTAAGCCCTGTTCTAGGGGATAGATGACCTCAGAAGTTAAGTCCCATATGCTCAGAGCCATTTGAACCATTTGAACCACTTCTGGAGTTAGTGGGTTTTTATGGAAAGGTGACAAGGGGAGGAATGGCTGCTTCTGATTCAGGCTCGGTCTGGAGAGGAAATTCTTGACTCTTGTTATGAGTGGGTTGCACATGGGACACTCGTCCTGAGCGCGGCTTCACACTGGCACATGTCTTCACTGGAGAGCCTGTGGTGAAGCCTTAGCTGTACCTACAGTCTGGACCTCAATCATCTCCGACAACTCGATGTTCCGAGGACAGTCTTAATTCTATCGGTTCTGCCGCCTTGATGCTTGGTCTCCTTGTGTGCACTGCTGTATAGGTGAGTCAAAATGGTCCATGGTATGACCGGCGAACGGGAGTGTGACCAGGAATCTGCCGATATTTCCGGGCTCTGTTAGAGAGTAGTTGCTATCGATCTAACAGATCGCCTGCCTGCGACTTTATATATTCCGTGCCTGTGATAGCGAATTACAGGCGCCACACATGGTTACGCTGCTAACGGTTGCACCACGGCTGTCACCTGAGACAGCGCTACACATCGAGGAAGGAACATAGCATTGCTGCTCTGAATTGTGAGGGCAAACAGTATCACAGTCTCGCCACTTGTTCTCAGCTGCACAACGTAGCGTAACTTCTGTGTAGAATAAATCCATCAAAATCTATTCAGCGTGAGATAATTTCAGATTGCATTATCCATGTTTTGAGCCAGGGGAAATAGAATAAACAGATAAACCTTAGTCTTTGCCAACGAAACACCATCCCGTGGAGTGCTAATTATTTGCTACTTCTATTTGTGTTGCCAACAGTTCATCATCTGATTGTCATCTCGCTTAACTAGTGTTGTCTGTGCTATTTTATGCTTAATAAACTCTTGCCACTTTTATTAAAAGCAATAGCGACTATATCTACATCTCCATCTACATGGATAATCTGCAAATCACATTTAAGTGCCCGGCAGAGGGTTCATCGAACCACCTTCACAATTTTCTATCATTCCAATCTCGTATAGTGCGTAGAAAGAATGAACACCTGTATCTTTCCGTACGAGCTCTGATTTCCCTTATTTTATCGTGGTGATCATTCCACCCTATGTAGATCGGTGTCAACAAAATATTTTCGCATTCGGAGGAGAAAGTTGGTTCAAAAAATGGCTCTGAGCACTATGCGACTTAACTTCTGAGGTCATCAGTCGCCTAGAACTTAGAACTAACCTAAGGACATCACACACATCCATGCCCAAGGCGGGATTCGAACCTGCGACCGTAGCGGTCACGCGGTTCCAGACTGAAGCGCCTTTAACCGCACGGGCACACCGGCCAGCTGAGAAGTTGGTGATTGGAATTTCGTGAGAAGATTCCGTCGCAAAAAAAATGCCTTTCTTTTAATGATTTCCAGACCAAATCCCGTATCATTTCTGTGACACTCTCTCCCATATTTCGCGATAATACAAAACGTGCTGCTACTGTCAGAGGGCAGATCTAATTTAGTACCCATGATCAGGAAGGCAAATGGAAGACTTACAAGTTAAAGCGATTGTTGTCAGGGAATATACTTCCAGTCATATGTAGTTTTTCAAATCAAACTGCAAGGCCAGTGTAGTCATGCAGTTTTATTTATTTAACCTGATCTGATTAGGGCAATCAGACCCTCTTTTACAAGCGATCAGGGTTTCACATGTACAGTATCTTTATTAAATCGTCATTACCTAAGATATAATAATGTTAATATGGCAGGTAGTATTAAAATGATTTGAGTGTCTGAAGAGACAAATTCAGTAACTAATACTGACTGTGAACTAATAAAGTTAGTAATGGCACTACTTCCACTGCTGCTGCTCCTCCCATTCATAATGATAACAGCAATAGTAAGGTGTTATTCAGTTCTCTAATGTAATGCAGAAGGTTCTTGCAGAATAGGCTTTCTTCTGCTGGGAAGGATTTTTAGAAAGTGGCTCAACAGTTGAGTGGGACAGCATTTTGCTCTGATGGGAATGGGTGTTTCTGCCCTTTTCTTTTAGGCAAGGTCGAGGAGAGAGATGAGGGACTGTGTACGTTGATAAGGCAGCAGAGAAGAGAGAAGGTATGGAAATCTCTGCACTTGTCTCTACTCATCTAGGATAACTGTGTCTACGATGGCGAAATATGATCAAGGAGGTGAACATCTCAGGCATAACTAATACAAGCATTCATAACCATTTGCGAGTGCCCTGAGCATTCCTGGGAAAGACCTTGCAGGATAACATCACTGTACTCAATAACTAGGGGTATAAATGTTTCTACAAGTTTTTTTCAGGTCAAAAGGGAAAAACATTTTATATTTTTGTAGCGCATGGAGAGATGCGGACGCCTTCTCGTACATTGCAAATAGGTGTTCAGTCCAATTTAGCTTTTCATCTGTTATTACTCCTAGACTCTTTGTTGAGGGAGAGAAAGTGATATTTGTCCTATTTAGGTTTGAAGATGGTAGGGATTGCCGATATTTCCAGTACTGCGTGGGTTTTGGGTAAGCTGAGTTTTAACCCCATATCCTGCGCCCATTTTGACAGTACACACCGGTCGGCATTGAGATCTCGACATTTGCAGTAGGACAAAACTGATGAGACATCATTGACGTACAATGAAAAGAGTTTAGTACCTAGTGCAGAGCCCTGGGGGAGCCTTCATTGTGACTTTATGGTGCCAGACAAGACGCTTCGCTGGCAAGGCGTCAGGTATGAGTAAGAACATTGTACTGCACTTGGCGAGAAATTTAGGCTGCCGAGTTCGGCAAGTAAAATGTCGAAGTCGACTGTGTTAAACGCTTTTCTGAAATCTAAGAAGCACATGATAGACGCCTCTTGTGCATCCATAGCAAGGTTCAGGTCATCCGTTACCTTTTTTGAGGGAGAAGTTGTACTGCAATGTACCAGATTGGTATTCATCTGGTAGGTCGTTTGCAGTTCAGTAGTTTGTCAGCTGGTCGTGGACTATATATTCTAAAGCTGTGGTAACGTCATTTTTAGGCAGTTACCTAACTAGTCCCTTTCCAGACCTCAGAGAGAGTACTAGTGGTTAAAGAGTGGTTGAAGATATCTGTTACAGTGGGCAGCAGTGTCAGTAAAACGCTTCATTTGGACTGTGAAGCTATCGTGTCCAGTAGATGCTGATCTGATACACATGATGTTTTTTACGTTATTGCATGTACATGCTTCAGATTTTTCGTAGATACAGTCGTTTACGCCGATCAAGTACTCAGTACGTCTCTGTTTCGTTTATGGTTCAGCTGCGGTTCCTGGTAATGTGAAGTACTGGTTCAGTTCTTTGGCATGCACAATGGTATCAGCTGCAGATGCAGAAGGATGTCTTAACAGTCTACAGTAACTAATTCAAAACTAAGCTAACAGACCAAAGCCTTACAGAGTAAGACAAGAATTATCAAAAACGTGTGTATGGCTGCAGTGTACCAACTTATATTTTAATTCCTTCCCACTTACATCCTATAGGCATCAAGGATAACATTCTTGCGACAGTCAGAAGAAAGATTAAGGAAAAGTAACCACTTCCTGTTTGCCTGCAGTTTCTTTGAAGAACGCAAACCGCTTATTGCAACAACTTGTGTAAGTGAAGATGCGCCACCCAATAAGTATGCGGTTTTTCGATCTTAAGGAGACACTCAAATATACGAAGCCCTTTATGATTTTATGCGAGACAGTAAAGTACGTTAATGAAATCTGATGTATTGTCAGTGGTTACTCCACCCCGCGGTGGCTCGCGCTTATTGTTGTCACGAAATAACTCCGCTGTTAGATTTTATCTAACAAAGATAACTTTTACGTTTTTTAGCTGCAAGTTGCATACAAAGCTACATGTATCAAATAAATTTATTCTTCATTATTACCAACACATTATAAATACGTATGATATTTAAAGGATGGGGGTTTATTCCTGCAATATTTTCGTTTTCCATTCCTTCCTTGATAGGTATCACGATTTTCAGAAGTTGGGTCCAGTGAAGACGCAATTTCAGAATCGCTGTAAGACTGCTCTGTTGCTATGACTCCATCTCTTCATGCTCAGACTGTATGTCGGTACTCGGAGACCAGCCCTCTACCTGGACATTCTCGACTAGCGGTCCGTCTGGCCAAATCATTAGCAATTCATCTGACAATGACTACTTTCACCTAAAATTTTACATATTTTCGCATCTGACAGAGCACGTCATGTACTCGGTGTATGCAACTCCTTTATTCAATACGTAAAACCCAATAACAATAGCCGGCCGGGGTGGCCGTGCGGTTCTAGGCGCTTCAGTCATGAACCGCGTGACCACTACGGTCGCAGGTTCGAATCCTGCCTGGGGCATGGATGTGTGTGATGTCCTTAGGTTAGTTAGGTTTAAGTAGTTCTAAGTTCTAGGGGACTGATGACCACAGATGTTAAGTCCCATAGTGCTCAGAGCCATTTGAACCAACCAATAATAATACTCACTCTGCTTATAAAAGACGTAATACACGCACAATTCGTCCACGAAGAAAACGTAGCCCAGTCGCATGTTACTAGAGCAAAGAAGCAGACTAAGAGAGAAGCAAGGCGGTGTTTCACCAATACAGAAGACATTGTTCCGTAATAACTCGAGTGTGAGGAAAAAATCTAATAATGCGCAATGTTTCAAACAAAGCTAATTGTGATTTGATCTACGAGAGACAAGCCGATTCCAGGTAGATATATGAAAGACAGCATTGCTAGATCAAAGCTTCAACATCTTTAAAAATATTGAAATATTTCTGCAGAATCATGAATGTCAGATTTTTCTGAAGCACGACTGATCGCTGGTTAACACTTTAATCTCTAACTGTATGCTCATAAATTTCTGTTGAGTCCCTCTTTTTTGTATTCGGTTTTGCCTATAGGTGGTGTCATGCCAAGATTCTTTAGACCTGACGGGATACCAATTCGATTCTACACAGAGTACGCGAAAGAACTTGCCCCCCTTCTAACAGCCGTGTACCGCAAGTCTCTAGACGAACGGAAGGTTCCAAATGATTGGAAAAGAGCACAGGTATTACCAGTCTTCAAGAAGGGTCGTCGAGCAGATGCGCAAAACTATAGACCTATATCTCTGACGTCGATCTGTTGTAGAATTTTAGAACATGTTTTTTGCTCGAGTATCATGTCGTTTTTGGAAACCCAGAATCTACTATGTAGGAATCAACATGGATTCCGGAAACAGCGATCGTGTGAGACCAACTCGCTTTATTTGTTCATGAGACCCAGAAAATATTAGATACAGGCTCCCAGGTAGATGCTATTTTCCTTCACTTCCGGAAGGCGTTCGATACAGTTCCGTACTGTCGCCTGATAAACAAAGTAAGAGCCTACGGAATATCAGACCAGCTGTGTGGCTGGATTGAAGAGTTTTTAGCAAACAGAACACAGCATGTTGTTATCAACGGAGAGACGTCTACAGACGTTAAAGTAACCTCTGGCGTGCCACAGGGGAGTGTTATGGGACCATTGCTTTTCACAATATATATAAATGACCTAGTAGGTAGTGTGGGAAGTTCCATGCGGCTTTTCGCGGATGATGCTGTAGTATACAGAGAAGTTGCAGCATTAGAAAATTGCAGCGAAATGCAGGAAGATCTGCAGCGGATAGGCACTTGGTGCAGGGAGTGGCAACTGACCCTTAACATAGACAAATGTAATGTATTGCGAATACATAGAAAGAAGGATCCTTTATTGTAGGATTATATGATAGCAGAACAAACACTGGTAGCTGTTACTTCTGTAAAATATCTGGGAGTATGCGTGCGGAACGATTTGAAGGGGAATGATCATATAAAATTAATTGTTGGTAAGGCGGGTACCAGGTTGAGATTCATTGGGAGAGTCCTTAGAAAATGTAGTCCATCAACAAAGGAGGTGGCTTACAAAACACTCGTTCGACCTATACTTGAGTATTGTTCATCAGTGTGGGATCCGTACCAGATCGGGTTGACGGAGGAGATAGAGAAGATCCAAAGAAGAGCGGCGCGTTTCGTCACAGGGTTATTTGGTAAGCGTGATAGCGTTACGGAGATGTTTAACAAACTCAAGTGGCAGACTCTGCAAGAGAGGCGCTCTGCATCGCGGTGTAGCTTGCTGTCCAGGTTTCGAGAGGGTGCGTTTCTGGATGAGGTATCGAATATATTGCTTCCCCCTACTTATACCTATCGAGGAGATCACGAATGTAAAATTAGAGAGATTAGAGCGCACACAGAGGCTTTCAGACAGTCGTTCTTCCCGCGAACCATACGCGACTGGAACAGGAAAGGGAGGTAATGACAGTGGCACGTAAAGTGCCCTCCGCCACACACCGTTGGGTGGCTTGCGGAGTATAAATGTAGATGTAGATGTAGATTATGGTGTAGAGGGAAACGGGAGGTTACGAGACGATTAACTGTAACTATAGATTCTGTGGCTTCAGAGATTGTTTATAAAGCGCATTCTCAACAATAGGTGTTTAATTCACACAACTCCGCGCGGATGGAATATATTACGTTTGCGGCAGTTTGTTCAGCTGTTCGTTCTGTCTCGTAGAATTCCGTTTTATGTCCTTAAAACAATACTAAACGGAATCTGAAATTACTCAGCTCTCCCGCTGTTTATTGTTTTTAAGAAACTCATATGCAGGGAATTTCACGTTTTCTTGTTCGGCTGTTACCATACCTTCAATGCTACAGCTGCAGCCTAATTCTCGTCTGGCACGGGTCCAGCGACGGGGAGGCAGATGTGTGCAGCTGCAAGTTAAAAGCGATGTAGAGCTGCGAGGCTGCAGCACAAACTACACGTACCGTAATAAACGTACGTACGCGACTGTACTCGACTGATCGCGAACATCCGAGCAAAGTAACATCAGACGCGCAGGAATAAATAGCGCCGTTTACTTCGGTGTTAAACGTACAGCTGACAGAGTATGGTGCCAGAGTGCCACGATGCTATATTCCCGCCCGCATCTCGTGGTCGTGCGGTAGCGTTCTCGCTTCCCACGCACGGGTTCCCGGGTTCGATTCCCGGCGGGGTCAGGGATTTTCTCTGCCTCGAGATGGCTGGGTGTTGTGTGCTGTCCTTAGGTTAGTTAGGTTTAAGTAGTTCTAAGTTCTAGGGGACTTATGACCACAGCAGTTGAGTCCCATAGTGCTCAGAGCCATTTGAACCATTTGCTATATTCCGTTCAAAAATGGTTCAAATGGCTCTGAGCACTATGGGACTCAACTGCTGTGGTCATAAGTCCCCTAGAACTTAGAACTACTTAAACCTAACTAAGCTAAGGACAGCACACAACACCCAGCCATCACGAGGCAGAGAAAATCCCTGACCCCGCCGGGAATCGAACCCGGGAACCCGGGCGTGGGAAGCGAGAACGCTACCGCACGACCACGAGATGCGGGCTATATTCCGTTCATTATAATAATAAACATGATGTAAACAAACACAAACGCGATGATTGGTCAGTAGCCGTAGCTCTCGCGCACTGGTGTTATTCCGCTCTTGGAAGTAGGTCCGACTTTTGTTTAGATATTTTATTACTATGTCGCTGTAAATGAAACTTTAAAGATATTCTGATGTATTAAAAGCTATGAACGTTTTTCTTAATCATACTGTAGCTACATAATTTTTATTTCAAAAATCGTGTACAGTCACAGTCTCCGAGAGTCTCACTGTTCATATGTACCGCGATAATAGATGACACTGTTCCAGCTTCGTAGTGAAACTAGCGCGCGGAACACCTTTAATGGCTAGTAACAACTTGTTCTTAATGTTTTTCGCAACATTCCAGAGAAAAATGAGCTTTGACGTTTGTTGAGAAACATGATGTACTAAATATAAGGAATGTAACTTTATCTGTCATCTTGGCGTAACCGGTAGCGTAGGCGATTGATAATCGAGGGGGCTGCATACTTAACCATCATTTTTTGAAGAAAAATGCACGTCTTCTTGTTTCTAATTACATATTACACGTAGAAGTCTGGTTTTCGTTGCAAACACGCATTCTTAATTATCGATATACACAAATCAAAAGAAGTTTTGCATCAGCCCGGTTCCTAAACTGATGTTAGACGTTGACTGTGTATATTGTATCACAGACACAGTCCCTTTGACTTTTCAGAGATGTCACTAAACCCGCCCAAAGATGTAAACAGCCATGCATGAGCAGCGCCTATTAGATGGAGGGGGTTCGACAGCCGAACAGCTCCAGTCATTGCACCAGGAAGGAGGTTGGTTCAAATGGCTCTGAGCACTATGGGACTTAAATTCTGAGGTCATCAGTCCCCTAGAACTTAGAACTACTTAAACCTAACTAACCTAAGGACATCACGCACATCAATGCCCGAGGCAGGATTCGAATCTGCGACAGTAGCGGTCGCGCGGTCCCAGACTGTAGCGCCTAGAACCGCTCGGCCACCCCGGCCGGCCCAGAAAGGAGGTACAGGGCTCGTGTTGTCTGTAGTTCAACCATTCTTAGACGGTCAATGCCGCGGTTCGATCGCGTCCTCATTGTTACTTTGTGCCAGGAAGAGCTCTCAAGAAGAGCAGCGTCCAGGCGTTTCGGAGTGAAACAAAGCGATGTTGTTCGGACATGGAGGAATTACAGAGACGCAGAAACTGTTGATGACATGCCTCGTTGTGGCCGCCCAAGGGCAGTGGATGACCGCTGCCTACGTATTATGGCTCGGAGGAACCCTGACAGCAACGCCACCATGTTGTGTAATGCTTTTCGTGCAGCCCCAGGACGTTGTGTTACGACTCAAACAGTGCGCAGTAGGCTGCATGACGCGCAACTTCACTCCCGACGTCCATGGCGAGACCATCTTCGCAACTACGACACAATGCAGCGCGGCACAGATGGGCCCAAAAACATGCCGAATGGACCGCTCAGGATTGGCATCACATTCTGAAGCTCAAATGCCTCTGAGCTCTATGGGACTTAACCCCTGAGGTCATCAGTCCCCTAGAACTTAGAACTACTTAAACCTAACGAATCTAAGGACATCACACACGTCCATGCCCGAGGCAGGATGCGAACCTGCGACCGTAGAGGTATCGCTGTTCCAGACTGTAGCGCCTAGAACCGCTCGGTCACTCCGGCCCCGCATCACATTCTCTTCACCGATGAGTGTCGCATATGCCTTCAACCAGACAACCGCCGAAGACGTGTCTGGAGGCAACCCGGTCAGGCTGAACGCCTTAGACACACTGTCAACTGAGTGCAGCAAGGTGGAGGTTCCCTGCTGTTTTGGGGTGACATTATGTGGGGCCGACGTACGCCGCTGGTGGTCATGGAAGGCGTCGTAACGTCTGTACGATATGTGAATGTCTTCCTCCGACTGATACTGCAACCGTATCGGCAGCATATTGGCAAGGCATTCGTCTTTATGGACGACAGTTCGCGCCCCCGTCGTGCACGTCTTGTGAATGACTCCCTTCAGGATAACGACATCGCTCGACTAGAGTGGCCAGCATGTTCTCCAGACATCGAACATGCCTGGGATAGATTGAAAAGGGCTGTTTATGGACGACGTGCCCAACAAACCACTCTGAGGGGACTACGCCGAATCGCCGTTGAGGAGTGGGACAATCTGGACCAACAGTGCCTTGATGAACTTGTGGATGCCACGACGAATACAGGCATCATGAATGCAAGAGGACGTGCTGCTGGCTATTAGAGGTACCGGTGTGTACAGCAATCTGGACCACCACCTCTGAGGGTCTCACTGCATGGTGGTACAACATGCAATGTGTGGTTTTCATAAGCAATAAAAAGGGCGGGAGTGGTGTTCATGTTGATCTCTATTCCTATTTTCTGTACAGGTTCTGGAACTTTCGGAACCGAGGTGATGCAAAACTTTTTTTGATGTGTGTATTATAAAAGATAGTTACAGATTTTGAAGTTAACAAAATAATACACAATTAAATTTTTTGGAGAAAAATGAATAGTCAAATACTCTTTGAATATGTCCACTGTTTTATAGGATTGATCTGGTCTCACACGAGCCAGAGTGATAAGCGTCGTAGAAACACGGAAAACAGTTTTCGCGGCGTCGAGCAGACCGTTACGAATGCTGCATTTTACAGTTGTCACCGTACCACTGTTATCTGAACCCAACAGAATGGATCTGGAGCCAAGTTAAGGGATTTGTCACGAGAAATAACAAGACATTTTAAACCGCCAAACTTACTGGAACTGATGCACGAAACTTTGTGACACGCCTCTGCCGAACGATGGCGAAATGCAGAACAGCACGTCATGAAAGAGGAGGAGGAGGTAAAGTGGACTTCTTGGTGGCTTGAGATTCTGTTGCTGATCGCCTCGTTATCAGCGTAGCAGTACTGAAACGTACCGCTTTCCTCGGAATCCGATATGGAAGAAGTTGAGAGATTACCAGACGACTGACTGTGATGCCTTCAGTGGCTTCAGTATTTAACAACGTGGTGGAATCCCAACAGTGTGCTTTTACGCCGTACATTGCCCATGCAGAAAAATTACCCTTCTTAAAGTCAGGAATTTTCCTCTTTCCCGTATTTAATTACAATATTATGTTATCTAAGATCTAAAGCATGCTTTCCTTCAGATTACCTAAGAAGCGTATCGCCGGAGTTTTACCGTTATTTCTTTCTACTCAAAAATTAAGTGACATTCAAGGCTATTTTGTTCTGTGCACGTCTCTTTTTACGTCTTTACTACAGCTGCTCACATCACTGCAGGTTAGTTGGACCAGGTGACTGGCCAGTACTTTCCAAGTTAAATGCGCCGGTAAAGCTGTTTCCCGTATTATTGCTTAATCGATGCACGCGTAACGCACAGCATAAAACGTATCATCATTATCGTACTTGACTGTACTCGAGCCAGATTGGCTTCTACTCCACGTGAAACTAAATCCAGTGAGGTTCCAGCGAAGAATACATAGTGTAATGTTTACATGATGTTTATTCCTATGATGAGCTGTGTATAGTCAAAAAATGTCCAAATGTGTGTGAAATCTTAATGGACCTAACTGCTAAGATCATCAGTCCCTAAGCTTACACACTACTTAACCTAAATTATCCTAGGGACAAACACACGCACCCATGCCCGAGGGAGGACTCGAACCTCCGCCGGGATTAGCCGCATAGTCCATGACTGCAGCGCCTGAGACCGCTCGGCTAATCCCGCGCGGCGGTGTGTAGTCACGCAGCGTCAAATAGGGCAAGCGACCCTGAAGAGAAGTCCATGTTGCAGAAGTGCGGGAAGTGCGCGCACGTGTCGCGGCGTCGGGGCCGAATGGCAGAGATCCAATTAGCGGTTTTGTGGCAAACGCTTTCCTCACAGGAAAATCTAACGAGAACTGCCCGAGACAGGGCACGCATAAGCTCCATAATTAGTCTAGCTTCCCCAAACTATACAGTTGTTCCGACCCGAACACATGTTCGTTGGTTGGAGAAAACTGCACTGAACTGTTAAATACAGCCTCTGCACTATAGCAGTTTATTAAGAACATTCAAAGTTCCATATCAGGAAACTCGTTCTAAGCACCAATAAAAGTTTTTGTTTCAGCAGTCATCAATAAACAGGCACTACGTTTTATTTGTGATAATACGAATACGGAAAAGTGGAAGAACTGTAGGCAGCAAAAAACAAGTCACATTTCTTTTAAATTTTTGTAGAAGAGAATGTTGTTGTTGTTGTTGTCGTGGTCTTCAGTCCAAAGACTGGTTTGATGCAGCACTTCATGCTACTCTATCCTGTGCTAGCCTCTTCATCTCCGAGTAACTACTGCAACCTACATCCTTCTGAATCTGCTTAGTGTATTCATCTCTTGGTCTACCTCTACGATTCTTACCCCCCCCCCCCCCCCCGCCTCCCTCCAGTGCTAAATTGGTGATCCCTTGATGCCTTAGAATGTGTCCTACAACAGATTCCTTCTTCTAGTCGGGTTGTACCACAAATTTCTCTTCACCCCAGTTCTATTCAGTACCTCCTCATTAGTTACGTGATCCAGCAATCTACATTTCAGCAATCTTCTATAGCACCACATTTCAAAAGCTTCTAGTCCCTTCTTACCCATGTTTCACTTCCATACATGGCTACACTCCATTTAAATACTGTCAGAAAGGACTTCCTTACACTCGTATCTATACTCAAAGTTAATATATATATATTTATCTTCTTCAGAAACGCTTTTCTTGCCATTGCCAGTGTACATTTTATAACCTCCCTACTTCTACCATTATCAGTTATTTTGCTTCCCAAATAGCGAAACTCATCTACTACTTCCAGTGTCTCATTTCCTAATCTAATTCCTTCAGCATCACCTGATTTACCTCGACTACATCCCATTATCCTCGTTTTCCTTATGTTGATGTTCATCTTATATCCTCCTTTCAAGACACAGTCCATTCTGTTCAACTGCTATTCCAAGTCCTTTGCTGTCTCTGACAGAATTACAATGTCATCGGAAACGCCAATGTTTTTATTTCTTCTCCCTCGACTTTAATTTCTGCCCCAAATTTTTCTTTTGATTCATTTACTGTTTGCTCAGTACGCAGACTGAATAATATCGGGGATAGGCTACATCCCTGTCTCACTACCTACGCAATCGCTGCTTCCCTTTCGTGCCCCTCGATTCTTATAACTGCGATCTGGTTTCTGTAAAAATTATAAATAGCTTTTCACTCTCTGTAGTGTACCCCTGCCACCTTTATAATTTGAAAGAGAGTATTCCAGTCAAAAGCTTTGTCTATGTCTTCAAATTCTATAAACGTAGGTTTGCCTTTCCTTAACCTATCTTCTATGAGAAGTCGTAGGGTCAGTATTGCCTCATGCGTTCCTACATTTTTCCGGATACAAACTGATCTTCCCCAAGGTTGGCTTCTACCAGTTTTTCAGTTCTTCTGTAAAGGACACGGATTACTATCTTGTTTACTATCTTGTAACCGTGACTTATTAAACTGATAACACGGTAATTTTCACACCCATCAGCACATGCTTTCTTTGGAGTTGGTATTATTATGTTCTTCTTGAAGTCTGAGGGTATTTCGCCTGTCTCATACATCTTGCTCACCAGATGGAAGAGTTTGTCTTGGCTGGCTCTCCCAAGGCTATCAGTAGTTGTCAGGAATGTTGTCTACTCCCGGGGCCTTGTTTCGACGTAAATCTTTCAGTGTTTTGTCAAATTCTTCACGCAGATCATTTCTCCCTTCTCATCTTCATCTACGTCCTCTTCCATTTCAATAATATTTCCCTCAAGTACATCTCAGTTGTATAGCACCTCTATATACTCCTTCCACCTTTCTGCTTTCCCTTCTTTGCTAAGGACTGGCTTTCCATCTGAGTTCTTGATATTTATACAGGTGGTTCTCTTTCGTCCAAAGGTCTCTTTAATTTTCCTGTAGGCAGCGCCTATCTTACCCCTCGTGATAAATGCTTCTAAATACTTACATTTGTCATCTAGCCATTCCTGCTTAGCCAGTTTGTACTTCCTGTCGACCTCATATTTTAGACGTTTGTATTCCTTTTCACCTGGTTCAGTTACTGCATTTTTATATTTTCGCCTTTCATCGATTAAATTCAGTATCTCTTGTGTTAGCCAATGATTTGTTCTAGTCCTCGTCTTTTTACCTACTTGATCCTCTCTGCTGCCTTCACTATTTCGTCTCTCAAAGCCACCAGTTCGTCTTCTACTATATTCCTTTCCCCTGTTCTTGTCAATCGACCCCTAATGCTCCCATTGACACTCTCTACAATCTCTGGTTCCTTCAATTTATTCAAGTCTCTTCTCCTTAAAATCCTGCCTTTTTTCCGTTTCTTCAGTTTTAATCTGCAGTTCATAACCAATAAATAGTGGTTAGAGTCCACATCTGACCCTGAAAATGTCTTACAATGTAAAACATGATTCCGAAATATCTGTGTTAGGATTATATAATCAGTCTGAAACCGTCTGCTGTCTCCAGGTCTCTTCCACGCATACAGTCTTCTTTCGCGATTCTTAACCAAGTGTTAGCAATAATTAAATTATGCTCTGTGCAAAATTCTACCAGGTATCTTCCTCTTACATTCCTTTCTCCCAGTCCATATTCACCTACTACTTTTCCTTCTCTTCCTTTTCCTACTATCCAGTCCTCAATGACACTTAAATTTTCGTCTCGATTGGCTATCTGAATAACTTCTTTTATCTCATCATACATTTCCTCAAAGGCATATGAACTTGTACTAATGCGATGAGTGTGCGCTTCGTGTCTATCTTGGCTACGATTACGCGTTCACTATGCTGTTCGGAGTAACTTATCCGCATTCCTATTTTTGTATTCATTATTAAACGTAGTCCTGCATTTGCACGTATTTGATTTTGTATTTATAACACCGTATTCATATGACCAGAAGTCTTGTTCCTCCTGCCACCGAACTTCACTAATTCCCTCCATATCTAACTTTAACGTATCCATTTCCTTTTTTAAATTTTCTAATTTTTCTGCTCGATAAAGGGATCTGACATTCCACGCTCCGATCCGTAGAACGCCAGTTTTTTTTTCTCCTGATAACGACGTCCTCCTGAGTAGTCCCCGCCCTGAGATCCGAATGGAGGATTATTTTACCTCCGGAATATTTTACCCAAGAGGACGGCATCATCATTTAACCATACGGTAAAGCTGCATGCCCACGGGAAAAATTACGGCTGTAGTTCTCTCTTGCTTTCAGCCGTTCTCAGTGCCAGCACAGCAAGGACTTTTTGGGTGAGGTTCCAAGGCCAGACCAGTCAATCATCCAGACTGTTGCCTCTCCAGCTACCGAAAGGCTGCTGCCCCTCTTCAGGAACGACAAGTCTGTCTGGCCTCTTAACAGACATTCCCCCCCCCCCCCGCCCCCCACGTCAACGGCAAGGTCCGTGCTTCATGGAGAATAACTTAATTAAATTCAAGAAATCAAATCTCATAGTATTTACTTGTTTCGTTCACGACTCCATTCTTGGGATCAGATGTTGCAAAGTGTTCTGTAAAACTCCCTGTTATGTTGAGAAAGAAACGGCAACAAAGTCAAAAGGTCTGTATTGCAACTGATAAACATAGCTCGTCTTTCAGATGAATGGCATTCATCAGCCACGATCTTTCATCTTTTGAATACATCGACATATCTGCAGTTGTGTTTCACAGTACTATTGTTTATATGGGATTATTCTGTGATGATGTTACAAACCTCCAGGGATGATAAAGAAGGCTCAAGGTATCAATCTGACGAAATGGATCGTAGACCGGAACGACCGAATTCATAATTATAAGGGAAAATCATTGTGATACCTTTAACAGTGGGCGTCTTCTACTGCTCTTTGCTTTCCATATTTTCGGAGGAGTTGTTGCGGATCAAAGCAAGACAAAAACGTCCAGTAAACATGGGCTTTGTAGTGTGTACCTTAAAAGCAATGAGCTGTTGTTCATTTTGCTACTGTGAAACGCATCTCCTCCGCTGAGCAAGTACTCTTAGCTCTTAAGGTATGCATTTTACAGCTCATGTTTACCAGACAATTGTTTCTTGTTTTGTTCCATATAAACTCCTCTCAAAATATGTAAAGCAAAGACATTTGAGTGGAAAAGGTACACTGTCAGATATATCACAACGATTTTACCTTGTATTCTTCGACTAGGTTGTTTGAGAAACAGGTTACTTTACCTCAAATTTATACATTTCTCATTCTCTATCATTTCTGAAAGTTTGTAGCATCATCATGGAATCACCCTGTACAGCTTTCTGATACGAATGACTAAGAGACGCTTTGATCATACTGACTTTGAGAGATCTAACTCTCCCACGTTTTCCACAAATTTTCAGCAGCATCTTTAAAATCAAAGAAGTCTGTTTTATGCGTTGAAATTATATGGAAGGGGTTCTTACCTTTAGCCGACTCAATAGTCTTGGGCAAATCTTGCGGAACAAAGACGTTCCATAACCTTTCTCGTTTCTACCCATATAATTGCAAAATCTCTGCCTCAACTCATAAAACTATGCCCACTTACCAAACACTGCTTGACATAAGGACCATGCTCGTTCCAATAATGAATGTTAGAAACATTTTCTCCATTGTTTTTCGCTTGGAGCAAGTACAGAGATATGCAACAGAGAACACAGTAGTACTGAAAATGTATTTTATGGAAAACTGCCACTTTTCAACGTTTCACATTTCCGCTGTTCATTTGCCTTCCACACTTACTTCAGATGAAGAAATTAGGAGCTATTACATTTTTCGTATAGTATTCTGTAACTACATCTACATCTATCTCTACGTGTATACTCAGCCACAGTACGGTGCGCGACGGATGGTACCCTTTACCACTACTAATCGTTTCCTTTCCTGTTCCACTCGCAAGTAGAGCGAGGAAGAAACGACCGTTAGTATGCTTCTGTACGAGCCCTAGTATCTCTCATCTTATCTTCGAGATCCTTACGCGAAATGTACTATGGCGGCAGTAGAATCGTTCAGCAGTCAGCTTCAAATGCCGGTCCTCTAAATTTTCTCAACAGCACTCGTCGAAAATAACGTCGCCTTCCCAACAGTGATTCCCATTTGCGTTCCGAAGCATCTCCGCAAATAATTGCGTGTTGTTAGAACTTACCGGTAATAAACTTAGCAGTTCACCTCTGAATTGCTTCGATGTCTTCCTTTTAGTCCGACCCGGTGCGGCTCCCAAACACTCGCCAAGTACTCAGCAATGGGTCGCACTAGTGTACTGTATACGGTCCCCTTTACAGATGAACCACACTTTCCCAAAGTTCTCCACATACACGAAGTCGACCATTAGCTTTCCCTACTACAATCTGTACGCGTTCATTCCATTCCCTATCGCTTTTCACTGTTATGTCTAGTATTTAATTGAAGTGACTGTGTCGAGCAGTACACTACTGATAGAGTATTCGAACATTAGGGGTTTGTTTTTTCCTACTCACCCATATTAGCTTACATTTTTCTACGTTTTGAAGTAGCCGACATTCGTCGCACCAACTAGAACAGGGCTTCACAACATACGTGCTCGCGGAGCAAGCTGTGAGCAGCAAGGCGCGAGCACGGAGCAGCGCGAGCACGCTACCCCCACTACCGGACCAGAGCGGAGAGTGGGGAAAGTCACGTGGGGCACACAACAGCTGCCGCCAGTCAATGTAAATCCGCGGCCACCCGCAGGGATATCACTCACGAATTATTACTGTGACAATTGAAACAAATAAAGGAGAATGTACACATGCCACATAATTTTATTAGCTTAGTGTATGCCTCTACATTCGCATTAATTTGTGAACTGTTACACAATAAAAGGTGTCACTCAAGTGTGGGATTCTCGGTTATCTTGTACTTTTTGCCCTTTACAATTGCGTCTATGTTCGGAGTAATTGTTCTTCTGCATTTTAGGCGCAGCGTGCAGTTTAAATTTCGATGAGACAATGCGTTTCTCAGGCGTGTCTTGTTACATTTCATTGCAGAGAACAGTTGTTCACAAACATGCGTGGAACCGAACATTGATATTATTGTAGCCGCCAGTTTGTGCAAACGAGGAAATCTATCCTGAGGGAAGTGTCTGTAGTATTCCAAAATGTTTTTCTTGTTCTGAAATTTGTCTCTGTATTCTCTGTCACACTGCAGGTCAATAATTTCTTGCTGCAGCTCATGACGAATCTCTTCAATATTCGCTGAATATGGAGAGAACAGATCAATATCACTGTCTAGTGCTGTCAGATCTTGAAAGCGCTGATCAACTAAACTATGTGAATAACGTTCACAGTCTTTGTGAACATCTTGCGTGGATGATAATTTAGGAAAATGAGCTAGGTTTCCTGTTTCCAGCTGACTCACCCAAAGTGTCAATTTCATTTTAATAGCTCGTATTCGATCTATGAAATGAGTAATTAGCAGATCTTTACCTTGTAGTAAAATGTGCAAAGCATTCAGATGGCTAGTTAAATCTGCTACGAACGCGAGATCACATTCAAACGTGGGCGCGCATTTCCCCTCCCTCCCCTCTCTCCCTACTCCGCGACCTTGCACCTGCTCGCGAGCATGTGCCTGAGCAGACGCGAGTACTCGCGCTCAAAGCCGGCCAGTTGTTAAACCCTGAACTAGAAATTTTGTCTCAGTCATATTGCATCCTCCTATAGTCACTCAACGCCGACACCTTCCCGAACACCACAGCATCATCAGCAAAGAGCTGTAGACCGCTGCTTACCTCGACCGCCAGGTTATTCACGTACATATATATAAAAAAAAAAACATCAGTCCTGTCATACTTCCTTGGGGCACTGCTAACGATACCCTTGTTTCTGATGAACACTCGCCATCGGTGTCAACATAACGGGTTCTGTTACTTTTACACCTACATCCACGTGATTACTCTGCTATTCACAAGTGCCTAGCAGAGGGTTCAATGAACGACCTTCAAGCTGTCTCTCTACCGTTCCACTCTCCAACGGCGAGCGGGAAAAACGAGCATTTAAATTTTTCTGTGAGAGCCCTGATTTATTTTATCGTGATGATCATTTCTCCCTATGTAGGTGGCTGTCAATAGAATGTTTTCGCAATCGGAGGAGAAAATTGGTGATTGAAATTTCATGGAAAGATCCCGTCGCAACGAAAAACGCCTTTGTTTCAATGATTGCTACTCCAATTCACGTATCATGTCTGTGGCACTATCTCCCCTACTTCGCGATAATACAAAACGAGCTACCCTTCTTTGTACTTTTTCGATGTCATCCGTCATTCCCATCTGATGCGGATCCCACACCGCACAGCAATACGCCAGAATAGGGCGGACAAGCGTGGTGTAAACAGTCTCTTTAGCAGACCTGTTTCACCTTCTAAGTATTCTGCCAATGAATCGCAGTCTTTGATTAGCTCTACCCACAGTATTACCTATGTGATCGTTGCAATTTAGGTTATTTGTAATTGTAATCCCTAAGTATTTAGCAGAATTTACAGACTTCAGATTTGTGTAACTTAACGCGTAATCGAAATTTAGCGGATTTCTTTTAGTACTCATGTGAATAACTTCACACTTTTCCTTATTCAGGGTCAGCTGCCACTTTTCACACCATACACATATCTTATCTAAATCATTTTGCAGGTCGTTTTGATCATGTGATGACTTTACAAGACGGTAAATGACAGTATCATCTGCAAACAATCTAAGACGGCTACTCAGATTGTCTCCTGTGTCGTTAATATAGATCAGGAACAATAGAGGGCCTGTAACACTTCCTTGGAGATCGCCGGATATTACTTATGTTTTACTCGATGACTTTCTGCCCATTACTACGAACTGTGACCTTTCTGACAGGAAATCACGAATCCAGTCGCACAACTGAGGCGAGACTCCGTAGACATGCAGTTTGGTTAGAAGACGCTTGTGAGGAACTGTGTCTAAAGCCTTCCGGAAATCTAAAAATATGGAATTAATTTGACATCCCCTGTCGGTAGCACTTACTACTTCGTGAGTATAAATAGCTAGTTGTGTTTCACAAGAACGATATTTTCTGAAACCGTGCTGACTATGTGACAATAAATCGTTTTCTTCGAGGTACTTCATAATTTTCGAATGCAGTATATGTTCCAAACCCTACTGCAAATCGACGTTAGTGATATGGGCCTGTAATTCAACAGATTACTCCTACTTCCCTTTTTGGGTATGGGTGTGACTTGAGAAGTTTGCAATCTTTAGGTACGGATGTTCCTGTGAGCGAGCTGTTGTATATAATTGCTAAGTATGGAGTTATTTGTATCAGCATATTCGGAGAGGAACCTGACTGGTATACAATCTGAACCGGAAGCCTTGCTTTCATTAAGTGATTTAAGCTGCTTTGCGACACCAGGGATATTTATTTCTATGTTTCTCATCTCGACGGTTGTTCTTGATTGGCATTCAGGAATATTTACTTCGTCTTCTTTGGTGAAGGAGTTTCGCAAAATCGTGTTTAATAACTCTGCTGTATTGGCACTGTCATCAGTGACTTCAACGTTCTTATCGTGCAGTGAAGGTATTGACTGCGTCTTGCCACTGGGGTGCTTTATGTATGACCAGAATCTCTTTGGGTTTTCTGCCAGATTTCGAGACAGAGTTTCATTGTGGAAATTACTGAAAGTATCTCTTGTTGAAGTATGCACTACATTTCGAACTTCTGCAAAACTTTGCCAGTCTTGGAGATTTTGCGTTCTTTTAAATTAAGAAGTCTTCGAGCCACTCACATTTCTGGGAACCTATGCCATATCCTTGTACCTTCGTTATCGGCCGGCCGTGTGGCACCGTGTCAAACGCTTTGCGGAAATCTAGGAAAATGGTATCCGCGTATTGCCCTTCATCCATAGTCCTCAGTATATCATGTGAGAACAGGACAAACTGAGTTAAGCACGGGCGATGCTTTCTAAAACCATGCTGATTCATGGTCATAAGCTTCTCAGTCTCAAGAAAATTTATTATATTCGAACTGAAAATACGGACAAAGATTCTGCACTAAACAGAAGTTAGGGATATTGGTCTGTGACTTTGCGTGTCCGTTCTTTTGCCTTTCTTATATACTGGAGTCACCTGTTGTGCTGGGCGAGAGGTTCATGATAAATGCAATCTACAGGGTTATTACAAATGATTGAAGCGATTTCACAGCTCTACAATAACTTTATTATTTGAGATATTTTCACAATGCTTTGCATACACATACAAAAACTCAAAAAGTTTTTTTAGGTATTCACAAATGTTCGATATGTACCCCTTTAGTGATTCGGCAGACATCAAGCCAATAAACAAGTTCCTCCCACACTCGGCGCAGCATGTCCCCATCAATGAGTTTGAAAGCATCGTTGATGCGAGCTCGCAGTTCTGGCCCGTTTCTTGGTAGAGGAGGTTTAAACACTGATTCTTTCACATAACACCACAGAAAGAAATCGCATGGGGATAAGCCAGGAGAGCGTGGAGGCCATGGCATGAATTGCTGATCATGATCTCCACCACGACCGATCCATCGGTTTGTAGCAATTGTAAACGGTAAGGCTTCTGCTTTAGCCTTTTCCGTAAGATTTTCCAAACCGTCGGCTGTGGTACGTTTAGCTCCCTGCTTGCTTTATTCGTCGACTTCCGCGGGCTACGCGTGAAACTTGCCCACACGCGTTCAACCGTTTCTTCGCTCACTGCAGGCCGACCCGTTGATTTCCCCTTACAGAGGCATCCAGAAGCTTTAAACTGCGCATACCATCGCCGCATGGAGTTATCAGTTGGTGGATCTTTGTTGAATTTCGTCCTGAAGTGTCGTTGCACTGTTATGACTGACTGATGTGAGTGCATTTCAAGCACGACATACGCTTTCTCGGCTCCTGTCGCCATTTTGTCTCACTGCGCTCTCGAGCGCTCTGGCGGCAGAAACCTGAAGTGCGGCTTCAGCCGAACAAAACTTTATGAGTTTTTCTACGTATCTGTAGTGTGTCGTGACCATATGTCAATGAATGGAGCTACAGTGAATTTATGAAATCGCTTCAATCATTTGTAATAGCCCTGTAGGTAAGGAGCCAATGCCATAGAGATCTCTTTGTAAAATCGAACTGGGTTTCCATCCGGACCTCGTGATTCATTTGGTTTCAAATCTTTCAGACGTTTCTCTACGCTGATTTGTAGACTGAAGCTTTTCCCTGCCAAGGGAATGTGTTCTATTTGAACTGAGAATATGTTCAGTGATTCTGCAGCAACCCGATCTTAGGGATATTGGTCTGTAATTGTGCCGTTCCGTCCCTTTATCCTTTTTACATATAGGAATCACCTGCGCTTTTTTCACTCGTTTTGGACTTTGCACTGGGCAAGAGTTTCACGTTAATGAAAGCTAAGAAAGGGGAGAGTAATCTTTATAAAACCGAAATAGTATTCCATCAGAACCTGGCGACTTGTTTGTTTCAAACTCTTTCAGTTGCTTCTCTGCGCTAGAGATGCTTGTTACTATGCCCTCTATATGTGAGTCTTTGCGATGGTCAAACGACGGTATTTTTTTACGCCTCTCTTGCGTGAACGATTTCTGAAATGTGAAATTTATAACTTCGACTTTACTTTTACTATCTTCTACTCCCACACTAGACTGATCAACGAGTGACTGGACAAAAGCGTTAGACCCACTTAGCGATTTTGCGTAAGACCAGAATTTTCTCTGGTTCTGGGCAAGATCTTTTGCTAAGGTATGACGGTGGTAGCTGTTGTAAGTTGCACGCACCTATTTATTTATAAATGCACGAATTTTTATTAAGATTTGGCTGTCGTCATTTGCACGTTCTCATTTGAACCCGTACAAATCGTCTGTCGTTCGTCGTAATTTTTTGCTCTTTCATGACAACTAATTATTTAAATTCTTTCTACGTTGTGTTGTAACGTCTGTAACGATATAATAGTATTATTTTTATTTTAGCAAAATTACTTTTTTCTAAGGGCTAATATGATGGACTAACTGTGAACTGTGCCATTGGTAAAGAAGAAAACACTCTTATATGTAAATCATGAAACCATAACGTAATTTGGACGAGCTAGCTTCGTAACTGCTGTACGTTAACTTTGTAAAGCAGTCTCAGTCTTTTATCTGACATACTTCTTTTTTCACTTCCTTCGTTACTCTTCCCTCATAATAGCCGTGAACTTTTAAGATGTATGTTAATAAAAGCAAGTCTTGTGGTCCAGACTTTATACCAATTAGGTTCCTTTCGGAATATGTGGATGCATTAGGCCCTTACTGAACAATCAGATACAACCGTTCGCTCGACGGAAGATTCGTACCCAAAGACTGGAAAGTTGCACAGGTCATACCAATATGCAAGAAGGGTAGTAGGAGTAATCAACTAAATTACAGGCCCATATCGTTAACGTCGGTATGCAGCAGGGTTTTGGAACATATATTGTGTTAGAACATCATGAACTGCCTCGAAGAAAACGGTCTATTGACACACAGTCAACATGGGTTTAGAAAACATCGTTCTTGTGACACACAACTAGCTCTTTATTCACATGTGTTGAGTGCTATTGACAAGGGATTTCAGATCGATTCCGTATTTCTGGATTTCCGGAAGGCTTTTGACACTGTACCACACAAGCGGCTCGTAGTGAAATTTCGAGCTTATGGAATATCGTCTCTGTTATGTGACTGGATTAGTGATTTCCTGTCAGAGAGGTCACAGTTCGTAGTAATAGACGGAAAGTCATCGAGTAAAACGGAAGTGATTTCTGGCGTTCCCCAAGATAGTGTTATAGGCCCTTTGCTGTTCCTTATCTGTATAAACGATTTGGGAGACCATTTGAGCAGCCGTCTCCGGTTGTTTGCAGATGACGCTGTCGTTTATCGACTGATACTGCTGCGCGGTGTGGGATCCTTACCAGATAGGACTGACGGAGTACATCGAAAAAGTTCAAAGAAAGGCAACACGTTTTGTATTATCGCGAAATATGGGAGAGAGTGTCACAGAAATGATACAGGATTTTGGCTGGACATCATTAAAAGAAAGGCTTTTGTCGTTGCGACGGAATCTTCTCACGAAATTCCAATCACCAAGTTTCTCCTCCGAATGCGAAAATATTTTGTTGACACCAACCTACATAGGGTGGAACGAGCACCACGAAAAAATAAGGGAAATCAGAGCTCGTACGGAGAGATATAGGTGTTCATTCTTTCCGCGCGCTATACGAGATTGGAATAAAAGTGAATTGTGAAGGTGATTCGATGAACCCTCTGCCAGGCACTTAAATGTGATTTGCAGAGTATCCATATAGATGCAGATGTAGATGTTCCTACATGCGATAATAATTACTCATTTTCGTTCAACCATTGTCTCATGTTCCTTTATTTGATACCACTAATCTTATTAATATGCTTTTGACAAGTTATGAAGTCGAAGTATGGGTGAATCATATTGTTGAACTGAAATAACATACTTGAGCGATATCTGTTCAGCCGTCATCTCACCGAGATAACTACGAACTGTAGTAATCATTCAGTTAATGAAGTCCGACGGCCCAGTGCGAATAAAACTGACGCACTTAAGATATGCCTAACTTTCAGAGTCGCGAAAACTTCGAGAGAGCAATATTTTTGGTCTCGTGAAACTTCACTTCTCGTCAATTTAACTCATGCACAGCAAAAATGGGAGAGTTAAACGCCACTCCGTAGCAAATTTTCTGTACTCGGCTATTATGTGACTGCATAACAGATATTGAGAATTCTCATCCCTCTCTTCTGTCGTTCCCATTCATTTTTAAAGACTTGTGGCGGTAGATCGCTAGGCTGCTTCTTTTTGTGTAAAGAGCCACTTTCTTTATATCATGAACAATTACTGAAGGGCAAAGAGCTCTACACACCACGATTCTGCCGAGCTGAAGAATGTCGTGTCGACGAAAAACCGTCGCACAGCAATGCTGAAAGAAACGTCTCGTTGTACCGAGTACTTCCGAGAAGGCCCGAGCAAAGCCGAGAGAAGCCGAGAAAGGCCGAACCTCAGCCCGCACGCATGCAGTGCAGCACACTGTGCTCCCATACGGGTTTGCACGCCGTGGACGATCCTGCCATAAGCAATCAAAAACTCCAGATTTTTACATGCATGGGGTTTCACTCGCTTATTTGTCTTTTTCTCAAAACAAAAAAATCCCGGTTTCTATTTTTTCATCACAGGAATTCCTACTTTCCTTAACTGTTTCCATCTCGAAAATGGGCACATTATTTCTCATTGCAGGGTTATCAACGAAACCACCAGGTATGAAAAACCGCAGTCCAAAGATGCTTACATCTACTTTTATACCCCGCAAACTATCTTATAGTGTGTGGCGGAGGATACTTCTGACACTACGATCATTCTCTCCGTCCCTCTCCCCCCTCTTTCCCTATCCCATTTGTGAATGATGCATGGAAAGAACGGTATAGATAAATCTTTGGATGCTCTCTAACATCTCTTATTTTCTAGGCTTGATCATTTCACAAGACATTTGTGGGAGGAGATAATACATTGGCTGACTGTTCTTGAAATGTACACTCTCAGAATTTCAGATAGTAAGCCTCTTTGCGCAGCACAACGAATCTACATCTACATCTACATTTATACTCCGCAAGCCACCCAACGGTGTGTGGCGGAGGGCACTTTACGTGCCACTGTCATTACCTCCCTTTCCTGTTCCAGTCGCGTATGGTTCGCGGGAAGAACGACTGCCGGAAAGCCTCCGTGTTCGATCGAATCTCTCTAATTTTACATTCGTGATCTCCTCGGGAGGTATAAGTAGGGGGAAGCAATATATTCGATACCTCATCCAGAAACGCACCCTCTCTAAACCTGGACAGCAAGCTACACCACGATGCAGAGCGCCTCTCTTGCAGAGTCTGCCACTTGAGTTTGCTAAACATCTCCGTAACGCTATCACGCTTACCAAATAACCCTGTGACGAAACGCGCCGCTCTTCTTTGGATCTTCTCTATCTCCTCCGTCAACCCGATCTGGTACGGATCCCACACTGATGAGCAATACTCAAGTATAGGTCGAACGAGTGTTTTGTAAGCCACCTCATTTGTTGATGGACTACATTTTCTAAGGACTCTCCCAATGAATCTCAACCTGGTACCCGCCTTACCAGCAATTAATTTTATATGATCATTCCACTTCAAATCGTTCCTCACGCATACTCCCAGATATTTTACAGAAGTAACTGCTACCAGTGTTTGTTCCGCTATCATATAATCATGCAATAAAGGATCCTTCTTTCTATGTATTCGCAATTCGTTACATTTGTCTATGTTAAGGGTCAGTTGCCACTCCCTGCACCAAGTGCCTATCCGCTGCAGATCTTCGTGCATTTCGCTACAATTTTCTAATGCTGCAACTTCTCTGTATACTACAGCATCATCCGCGAAAAGCCGCATGGAACTTCCGACAGTATCTACTATGTCATTTAAATATATTGTGAAAAGCAATGGTCCCATAACACTCCCCTGTGGCACGCCAGAGGTTACTTTAACGTCTGTAGACGTCTCTCCATTGAGAACAACATACTGTGTTCTGTTTGCTAAAAACTTTTCTTGTCACGTGTGCCAATAGAGTTTGTTGAGCATGTCCATAACACTCTCGCAACGATTAAAAGATCCTCAGCCGCGTGCATGGTTATATAAATATTTGTGCTTCTACAATCTCTTTGCATAGTGTTGCTCAGATACTGTTTCGTTGTCATGTCTGGAGGTGGCACCGCTGTGGCACTGTGACTGAGATTAAGACGGAGCAGAGTTCACAACCAGGCTGTCTGCTGGGATTGGCTGTTTAATTGTGTGGTGTCCTCCCCACTCGTGTAATATAGGATGCCTAGGCTGCTGCTTTCTTGGATGGCTAAACAAAAATTCAAGAAAATCACATTACCATAAAGTAGATGGTGTTTATAAATGAATATCGGGGTTTTATCGCTTTATGATATTTATTATATTGAACTTACAGTTGTAAATGATATGTCAGATGAAAGAGCAACTCTAACAGTTTTACCAAGAATCTTATAAATGTTCAATGTGAGCACCATTTGTCACAGCCGGCCGCGGTGGCCCAGCGGTTCTAGGCGCTTCGGTCCGGAACCGCGCGACTGCTACGGTCGCAGGTTCGAATCCTGCCTCGGGAATGGATGTGTGTGATGTCCTTAGGTTAGTTTGGTTTAAGTAGTTCTAAGTTCTAGGGGACCGATGACCTCAGGTGTTACGTGCCACAGTGCTCAGAGCCATTTGAACCATTTGTCACTCGGCACACATCAAGTCTATAGCCGAGTTCTTCCCAAACGTTGATAAGTGTGTGTTCAGTGATTGTAGCAACAGCTGCTTCAATCCAGTTTCTTAATTCAGGGAGGTCTGCTGGTAGCGGAGGCACGTACACACGATCCTTGATGAAGCCCCAAATGAAACAATCGCATGGCGTTAGGTCCGCTGAACGTGGAGGCCATGCAAAGCAAGCCCTGTCATCGGGCCCCTTGCGGCCTATCCAGCGCGTGGGTACAGTGAAGTTCAACCAGTCACGTACTTCGCTATGCCAGTACTCACATTGAACACTTATAAGGTTCTTGGTAAAACTGTTTGAGTCGCTCTTTCATTTGACATATCATTTATAATTGTAAGTTTAATGTAATAAATATTATAAAGCGTCAAATCCCCGACATTCATTTATAAACACCCTGTAGATTGCCAATACTTGGCGTCTTTACAATGATTGGTCGCAAGCAACTGGAGACATGCAAATAATTAATGTCCTTCAATGTGTACAATTTCCATGCAAATAAATGAAACTGTTCCCGAGTCACATCTCGTCTTCCAGTGCGGCTCTTCAAGTGCGGCCGACGCTAGGCGGCGCGTCGCTTTTATTTTGTTCGCATAGAGCCAACTTCTGCCGTGGTGACGTCCTAGTCAACGTTCTATTGGCTGACGTCGTCTCACAGCCCTCGCTGCTGTATCGTTCTTGATTTTCGTACCAGCACTCTTCGTTAAGCCGTAAAGCATTGAGTCTCGCTTGTAATTATAGCTCGTACCGGGGAGCCATTGCAATCCGTCTAACTTGTCACGGATGGCCTGGGTCTGCCTTATGGACTGTGCCTCCACCTGCTAGAGAGTTTCAGCTTTAGCCTGCCTGGGTGCTGACGGGCCATGTTCTGGAGTTCGATTTTGGCGTGTTCCCTGCTGCTTTGGTGGCGGACATCCATGACTGATATTCGCCTCATACAGTAGCAATGGTGTGCATCATTTCTTGTACGCAAAAGACCTTCTGTGCAGTCATTTCCTATGTGTCTTTTTTTTGCTCTTGCCATAAACTGATTCGGATCAAGAATGGTGGACGTGGTTTGACTGATGCCTTTAACCTGGATCAGCGTCCTGACCGTAAGAACCAGACTAAGTCAAAAATTTATTTGATTTTAAGAAGGTATCACTTTCGAAAAGTTGTTTTCACTTTGCATTGTAGGCTTGTTTGTTTTCTAACTTAAAATTTTAGGGTCTCCTATTCTCTGAATTTAAGTACCTTTTCTTTTCAGTGCTCTTAGGCCAAATGGACACAATTCTATTTCCTCATGTCTCTTTTGTGTTTGGAGTCCTGCGTATTGCCTCTCATTTACTTGCTATGTAAATGTAATTTATGTTCTGTGTGTATGTTTTAAAATCTGTACTGAAACAAGCAACAGTCCGGGGTGTCGGTCTGAATCGAGTCGGTTACTGCATTTGTGTAGTTTATGTGCTCTATGACCTTCACTTGGCAGCCCTTTTGCTGCTTGTAAAAGTAGGTGGTAATACTTGCCGTCTTGTCAAAAAAAAAAAAAAAAAAAAAAAGGTTCAAATGGCTCTGAGCACTATTGCACTTAACTTCTGAGGTCATCAGTACCCTAGAACTTAGAACTACTTAAACCTAACTAACCTACGGACATCACACACATCCATGCCCGAGGCAGGATTCGAACCTGCGACCGTAGCCGTCGCGCGGTTCCAGACTGCAGCGCCTAGAACCGCTCGACCACCCCAGTCGGCGCTGTCTTGTCAATAAGTCTGTTGTGGGTGTGCTCTCTCGTAATGTTTTGCGGTTCCTGGCCGGATGAAGAGAGGGTGGTGTAATAGGCGGGTGGCCGGTTTCCTCTCACTACAACACCAAATGCACGCGTGGGTAAAATACTCTTTACTACAGGAACCAATTGAGTACTTAACTTCATTGATGTCCAATTTGAAGTTCTGTGGTTAACAGCAATCAAATAAAATGTACTAATTCTTGAATCTTGTCTGTGTATCACAACTACACTCATGCGCATAAATTAAGGATAATTGCAGAATGTGGTGCCACACAACGTGTCACTACACAGAACGGGCGCTAATAGCATAGGCGCATTGAGGACACACACGACACAGATTTGTAAGTCCACGGTATTGGTGATAAGTTGAGAAAAAGATGTGCTACAAAACGCCTCTGTTTCATGCGCATGTACCCCGACATCAATGCGGGATATGATCACCATGCACACGTACAAAGGCCGCACAACGGGTTGGCGTACTCTGAATCAGGTGGTCGAGCAGCTGCTGGGGTATAGCCTCCCATTCTTGCACGAGTGCCTGTCGGAGCTCCTGAAGTGTCGTAGGGGTTTGAAGAAGTGCAGCGATACGTCGACCGAGAGCATCCCAGACGTGTTCGTTGGGGTTTAGGTCTGGAGAATAGGCAGGCCACTCCATTCGTCTGATATCTTGTATTTCCAGATACTCCTCCACGATGGCAGCTCGGTGGGGCCGTGTGTTATCATCCATCAGGAGGAAGGTGGGACCCACTGCACCCCTGAAAAGGCCGACATACTGGTACAAAATGACGTCCCGATACACCTGACCTGTAACAGTACCTCTGTCAGAGACATGCAGGGGTGTACGTGCACCAATCATAATCCCACCCCACACCATCAAACCACGACTTCCATACAGGTCCCTTTCAAGGACATTAAGGGGTTGGTATCTGGTTCCTGGTTCACACCAGAACCCGGCGAGAATCACTGTTCAGAGTATACCTGGCTTCATCCGTGAACATAACCTGGTTCCAATGACCATGTACTGTGTTCTTAACACCAGGCTTTACGGGCTCTCCTGTGACCAGGGGTCAGTGGAATGCACCTTGCAGGTCTCTGGGCGAATAAATCATGTTTGTTCAGTCGTCTGTAGACTGTGTCTGGAGACAACTGTTCCAGTGGCTGCGGTAAGATCCCGAGCAAGGCTACCTGCAGTACTCCGTGGCCGTCTGCAGGCACTGATGGTGAGATATCGGTCTTCTTGTGGTGTTGTACACTGTGGACGTCCCGTACTGTAGCGCCTGGACACGTTTCCTGTCTGCTGGAATCGTTGCCATATTCTTGAGATCACATTTTGTGGCACACAGAGGGCCTGTGCTACGACCTGCTGTGTTTGACCAGACTCCAGCCGCCCTAGTATTCTACCCCTCATAACGTCATCAATATGTGTTCTTTGAGTCATTTTCAACACACAGTCACCATTAGCACGTCTGAAAACGTCTGCACACTTACTCGCTGCACCGTACTCTGACATCCACCAACACACCTCTGCGTATATGGACTGCTGCTAGCGCCACCGTGCGACGACCGCATATCAAATGCACTGCATGGTCATACCCCGAGGTGATATAAACCCACAAACGGCTCACCAGAGCGTTGTTTCACCATATATCAGCATTATCCTTGATTTATGAGCATGAGTATATATGCAATGACTAACGTTCCTTCCCGTCACAGCTAGCTAAGGTGCGAGCCGACGACTGTCACTGTGAAAGACTAGAGCACAGTGTGACGTATTGAGGTGCAGTGCGAACTGAGTCCCGATGCGACGTACTGAGGTGCTGACATTGAGAGACTGTGACAGCTCGGTCGGCGGCGGCGACCTATATGCACGCTGCCCAGGGGGCGTTATCGTCGTGTAGCCTGGTGGCGTGTCTTGGTCTTCTCTTGTCATAGGCGCGCCAGGTTCAGCACCTGCTATACAATGTTTCCTAGAGCCTATCGGTGTGCTGGCGAAGGCGTACGCCAGCACAATTTCCTTTAATAATTTGGAAGTCACATACTGTATTACTACAGTCACCTCAATCTGTTTCACATAAGTGTATACCGTAGACCAGGGGCGGGCAAACGTTGCACGCGGCTCATGAGCACACAGCGCTGCACGTGTGCTGCTCGCGTGCAATCGTCGAATGGGACAGTGGTGACAGCTGGCAGGTTGCGGCAGTGTAGTACCAGGCTAAGCTGCGGACGTTGAAGCAAAGCGACCACTACGTAGTGAACGTTGTATTTCAAGAACCGGAAAATGCAGAGTGAAACAAGGAAACAGAGAAGTGGACATTTGCTATCTTTCAAAAAGGAATGGGAGAATCATTTTTTCTTTGTGCAAAAACGTGAAAATTCGAAATGTATAATATGTGACAGTATTCGTGCTGGTCAGCGGAAGTTTAATATTGAACGCCATTATAATAAATTTCAGTATGTTCCCGTACTTAGTGCAATAAAAGAGGAAATTCTCAAGCGATTTGGGGATATATCATATTTATCCCAAGGTTTTGAATAGTTCTCGAGACAATTTTCTGTTTCTGTAGATGATATTCATCCCAGTTTGCAAATGGAATTAACAGATCTACACTGTAGATTCTACAGCGTAATTCTCGTATGAGAGACAAGTTCCTTTTGGCAAGACGGGTAATAGATTTTTATCACAACTTTCCACAGCAAGAGTTTCCTCGTCTCCATCGTGAAGCCGCGAAGATAATATGTTTGGCTCGACATACGTTTGCGAGAGATTTTTTTCTGTTACGAAAATTAATAAGTCTCGGTTAAGAGCAAACATCAGTAATGAAAATTTACGTAACTGTTTGCGTTTGTCTGTATGTAGAAATTTTGGTCCAGACGTTAAACGTATTGTAAACTCCACCTGTGATAATTAAATACAACGTATCGTAGGTAATAGGTACTCTTTCAGACCATGACCATAAGATCTTTCAAGCACTCGTACTAACCTTATTTCTTCATTCAATAAAGCAGGCCAGAAAACAAAACGCATTACAGAGGAAGAAGCGGAGAGACACTATGGTGGGGAGGGGAGAGAAGCGGGTGGCCAGCTCGCCCCTGTGTGCACGCAGAACACCTGTTTACTGCACACGTGCAAGTGCACCGCACACGTGCAGGATTCCTGCCCGCCCCTGCAATAGACTATTATTTTGAATTCTCTTCTGTCCACAGCTCGTAGTCTCGCGGTAGCGTTCTCGCTTCCCGAGCACGGGGTCCCAGATTCGATTCCCGGCGGGGTCAAGGATTTTCCCTGCCTCGAGATGACTGGGTGTTGTTGTGTCGTCATCATCATTCATCGCCATTACGGTCGGAGAAAGGCAATGGCAAACCACCTCCGCTAGGACCTCGCCTACTACGGCTGTGCGGATCTCCCGCATTTACATTTACATTTACATTTACATTTATACTCCGCAAGCCACCCAACGGTGTTTGGCGGAGGGCACTTTACGTGCCACTGTCATTACCTCCCTTTCCTGTTCCAGTCGCGTATGGTTCGCGGGAAGAACGACTGTCTGAAAGCCTCTGTGCGCGCTCTAATCTCTCTAATTTTACATTCGTGATCTCCTCGGGAGGTATAAGTAGGGGGAAGCAATATATTCGATACCTCATCCAGAAACGCACCCTCTCGAAACCTAGTGAGCAAGCTACACCGCGATGCAGAGCGCCTCTCTTGCAGAGTCTGCCACTTGAGTTTGTTAAACATCTCCGTAACGCTATCACGGTTACCAAACAACCCCGTGACGAAACGCGCCGCTCTTCTTTGGATCTTCTCTATCTCCTCCGTCAACCCGATCTGGTACGGATCCCACACTGATGAGCAATACTCAAGTATAGGTCGAACGAGTGTTTTGTAAGCCACCTCCTTTGTTGATGGACTACATTTTCTAAGGACTCTCCCAATGAATCTCAATCTGGTACCCGCCTTACCAACAATTAATTTTATATGATCATTCCACTTCAAATCGTTCCGCACGCATACTCCCAGATATTTTACAGAAGTAACTGCTACCAGTGTTTGTTCCGCTATCATATAATCATACAATAAAGGATCCTTCTTTCTATGTATTCGCAATACGTCCCCTATGCTCTGTCAAGGAGTGTGGGATCCCATCATCATCATTAAGATTATGTATATTAGTGAGGTAACAATCTTCTCCGGCTGCTTCATGTCCATACACATAATTTTTTTTAATTTTTGCTATCGTTTCACATATGAATGTGTTCTAATAATTAGCGAGGCAACATTGTGCTACGCCACAGGCGTGTGTATAACTTTTTTTTTAAATGTCGGCCACCTGTTGCTGTATATTACGGGAACGGTTATTTAAGCATTATGCTAAATTTTCAGAGTATTTACCAGAATTCAATGTGTTCAAATTGGCCTCTGTGGCATGTAAGTACCGCTTGTTTTTGTAAATTTGAAGTTTCGCGTCTATGGTTAAAAAAGTAATTACTTTTAAGGATATTTTGTTTACGCTCACCACCTATCTACTGCCAGATCCTACTCCCCATCAGTTTAGACAGCGAAATGCGCCGCACTATGTTGGATCTAAATCTTCTGTTAATGCCAGAATGACACGGAAGTACAGTCCGAGGAAGTGCTTTGTAAATGACTTTATTCATGGGTGAATTACATCATCTTTTCCGTCAATCATTCCCATCCTGGAGCATGGTTCAAATGGTTCTGAGCACTATGGGATCCTGGAGCATGGTTTTTTTACAATTTGTCAGGTGTGGTCATATTACGTCAGGTCGCTCCTAAGTATTTTACGCTCGTTAATGTTTCCGGTGATTTCTTGTCAATAGTGTACTCGAACAACACAGGATCTCTTCGGAAAATGTTACGTTTATTTTCGTCCAGCGTTAACGCCGGTCCCTATACCTCTCGGACATCCCATCCAGGGCGTCCTGCATTTAACTGCATTGTTCTGGCGGTTCAGTGTTCCCATACAAGACAACATTGTCCGCATACAGCATCAAGGAGCCTCCAAAGTTATCCCACGGATTATTAACATAAACCGTAAAAAGTTAACAGCCCTGCCACACTCCCTTGGGGTAGTCCGGAAAGTATCCTTCCATTTGGCGATTTTGTTCTCATAAAGAACAACATATTAAGACCTCTCTGCCAGTAAATACTCTGTTCAATCACAGATCTAACTTTTGTTTCTCCACTGAAGTACAGTGCGAAACTGCGTATAACGCCCTCCTGAAGCCATGGAAGACGGCATCAGCCTGGGACCCGTTGTTTACGGCGGGCTGAATCTCATGGACGGACAGAATGGGTTCAGTTTCGCAAGATCTCCATTTGCGGAATCCATGCTGATTTTTTAAGAGGAGGTTACCAGTCGCCAAGAACGTCATAATGCGCGAGTATGAAAGTATTTGTATGGAGTGTAGCCATGTATGGTAGTGAAACGTGGACGATAAATAGTTTAGACAAGAAGAGAATAGAAGCTTTTGAAATGTGGTGCTACAGAAGAATGCTGAAGATTAGATGGGTAGACCACATAACTAATGAGGAGGTATTGAATAGAATTGGGGAGAAGAGGAGTTTGTGGCACAACTTGACTAGAAGAAGGGATCGGTCGGTCGGACACGTTCTGAGGCATCAAGGGATCACCAATTTAGTACTGGAGGGCAGCGTGGAGGGTAAAAATCGTAGAGGGAGACCAAGAGATGATTACACTAAGCAGATTCAGAAGGATGCAGGCTGCAGTAGGTACTGGGAGATGAAGAAGCTTGCACAGGATAGAGTAGCATGGAGAGCTGCATCGAACCAGTCTCAGGACTGAAGACCACAACAACAACAACATGAAACATGTTCCATGATTCTACAACAGATTAATGTCATCGATCTACAGTGATCAGCTAAAACATTATGACGACTGCCCACCGCGACGTTCGATGCCGCCCGGTGGCGTTGCGGTCACGTGACGCGGTAACTCAAGTTTGTAAGTGGAGCAGTCACGGGCGGGGAATCACCCTAGCGAAGATGTTGTTGTTGTGGCCTTCACTCCACTGACTGGTTTGATGCAGCTCTCCTGTGCAAGCTTCTTCATCTCCCAGTACCTTCTGCAACCTACATCCTTCTGAATCTGCTAAATATATTAATGTATCCATTTCCCTTTTTAAATTTTCTAACCTACCTGCACGACTAATGGATCTGACATTCCACGCTCCGATCCGTAGAACGCCAGTTTTCTTTCTCTTGATAACGACGTCCTCATGAGTAGTCCCAGCCCGGAGATCCGAGTGGGGGACTATTTTACCTCCGGAATATTTTACCAAAGAGGACGCCATCATCATTTAATCGTACAGTAAAGCTGCATGCCCTCGGGAAAAATTACGGCTGTAGTTTCCCCTTGCTTTCAGCCGTCCGCAGTACCAGCACAGCAAGAACGTTTTTCAGTATTTTAAACATAGCTGCACAAAAGCAACGGTTCCACGTAAAAAAATTATGAATAGCCAACGAGTTGCAATGGATAAAGAATACTTTACCTAGGTTTCAACAAATTTAAAATTGTCTTCTTCAGAAAGTGGCAATTTTACATTAGTATGGACTAATGTACCATCGCCGTTTTTACAAATGTCGGCATAGATCCATTTGTCAAAATTAAAATATAGCCCTAGAAATAGGGTTTGTCACGTAAATATAAATTAGTACAATATTTTAATATTTTTATTATATATTTTTATTATATTTACGTGACAAACCCTATGTCTAGGGCTATATTTTAATTTTGACAAATGGATCTATGCCGACATTTGTAAAAACGGCGATGGTACATTAGTCCATACTAATGTAAAATTGCCACTTTCTGAAGAAAACAAATTTAAATTTGTTGAAACCTAGGTAAAGAATTCTTTATCCATTGCAACTGGTCGGCTGTTTATAATATTATTAAGAACGCTTTTGTTAGTGTTACAAGGCCAGACCAGTCAGTCATCCAGACTGTTACCCCTGCAACTACTGAAAAGGCTGCTGCCCCTCTTCAGGAACCACACGTTTGTCTGGCCTTTCAACAGATACCACTCCGTTGTGGTTGCACCTACGGTACGGCTATCTGTATCGCTGAGGCACGCAAGCCTCCCCACGAACGGCAAGGTCCATGGTTTATGGAGGGAGGCTAGCGAAGATATGGGCTGGAACTGGGGAAATCCATTGAGATAAGCGACTTTTTTAAATGGCTCTGATCACTATGGGACTTAACTTCTGAGGTCATCAGTCCCCTAGAGCTTAGAACTTCTTAAACCTAACTACCCTAAGGACAACACACACATCCATGCCCGAGGGTAGGATTTGAACCTGCGACCGTAGCGGTCGCGCGGTTCCAGATTGTAGCGCCTGGAACCGCTCGGCCACTCCGGCCGGCCGACTTTGATAAAAAAAAAGCCATTAGGCAGATCCTGTGATCGAGTATCTCGAAAATGACGAAGCTGGTCGAATGTTTGCGTACTACTGTCGTGGGCATCTACGAAAAGACAGTGGAACTACCACTAGGCGCTAAATGGTTGGACGTTCACGATTCTCCACAGGGCGTGGGATTCGGAGGCTTGTCTGCTCTGTAAAGCAGGATAGATGGTGATCTGTGGCATGTCTGCCGAAAGAGCACAATACTGGTGCACGCACAAGTGTTTCCGACCACAGTGTCTATGATACGTTATTGAACATGGAGCTCCACAGCACACGGCCCCTACATGTTCACATGTTAACCCAACGGTACCCAACGTCTCAAAAATGAGATCGACAGGAAGTGCAAAATGGCTAAGCAGGGACGGCTAGAGCACAAATGTAAGGATGTAGAGGCTTATCTCACTAGGGGTAAGATAGATACTGCCTACAGGAAAATTAAAGAGACCTTTGGAGAAAAGAGAACCACTTGTATGAACATCAAGAGCTCAGATGGAAACCCAGTTTTAAGCAAAGAAGGGAAAGCAGAAAGGTGGAAGGAGTATATGGAGGGTCTATACAAGGGCGATGTACTTGAGGACAATATTATGGAAATGGAAGAGGATGTAGATGAAGATGAAATGGGAGATACGATACTGCGTGAAGAGTTTGACAGAGCACTGAAAGACCTGAGTCGAAACAAGGCCCCCGGAGTAGACAACATTCCATTGGAACTACTGACGGCCTTGGGACAGCCAGTCCTGACTAAATTCTACCATCTGGTGAACAAGATGTATGAAACAGGCGAAATACCCTCAGACTTCAAGAAGAATATAATAATTCCAATCCCAAAGAAAGCAGGTGTTGACAGATGTGAAAATTACCGAACAATCAGTTTAATAAGCCACAGCTGCAAAATACTAACACGTATTCTTTACAGACGAATGGAAAAACTAGTAGAAGCCGACCTCGGGGAAGATCAGTTTGGATTCCGTAGAAATACTGGAACACGTGAGGCAATACTGACCTTACGACTTATCTTAGAAGAAAGATTAAGGAAAGGCAAACCTACGTTTCTAGCATTTGTAGACTTAGAGAAAGCTTTTGACAATGTTGACTGGAATACTCTCTTTCAAATTCTAAAGGTGGCAGGGGTAAAATACAGGGAGCGAAAGGCTATTTATAATTTGTACAGAAACCAGATGGCAGTTAAAAGAGTCGAGGGACGTGAAAGGGAAGCAGTGGTTGGGAAGGGAGTAAGACAGGGTCGTAGCCTCTCCCCGATGTTATTCAATCTGTATATTGAGCAAGCAGTAAAGGAAACAAAAGAAAAGTTCGGAGTAGGCATTAAAATCCATGGAGAAGAAATAAAAACTTTGAGGTTCGCCGATGACATTGTAATTCTGTCAGAGACAGCAAAGGACTTGGAAGAGCAGTTGAACGGAATGGATGGTGTCTTGAAGGGAGGATATAAGATGAACATCAACAAAGGCAAAACGAGGATAATGGAATGTAGTCGAATTAAGTCGGGTGATGTTGAGTGTGTTAGATTAGGAAATGAGACACTTAAAGTATTAAAGGAGTTTTGCTATTTGGGGAGCAAAATAACTGATGATGGTCGAAGTAGAGAGGATATAAAATGTAGACTGGCAATGGCAAGGAAAGCGTTTCTGAAGAAGAGAAATTTGTTAACATCGAGTATAGATTTAAGTATCAGAAAGTCGTTTCTGAAAGTATTTGTATGGAGTGTAGCCATGTATGGAAGTGAAACATGGACAATAAATAGTTTGGACAAGAAGAGAATAGAAGCTTTCGAAATGTGGTGCTACAGAAGAATGCTGAAGATTAGATGGGTAGATCACATAACTAATGAGGAAGTATTGAATAGAATTGGGGAGAAGAGAAGTTTGTGGCACAACTTGACCAGAAGAAGGGATCGGTTGGTAGGACATGTTCTGAGGCATCAAGGGATCACCAATTTAGTATTGGAGGGCAGCGTGGAGGGTAAAAATCGTAAAGGGAGACCAAGAGATGAATACACTAAGCAGATTCACAAAGATGTAGGTTGCAGTAAGTACTGGGAGATGAAGAAGCTTGCACAGGATAGAGTAGCATGGAGAGCTGCATCAAACCAGTCTCAGGACTGAAGACCACAACAACAACAACAACCGTCATTTACAATTACAATGGCCACAGGACTACAGCCATTCGACAGTCGATCAATTGAAATGTGTCAGCTCTTCGGGTGAACCACATTTTTGCGGCACTAGGTCGATGGTCGTCCCCACAAACGCCGTCATCAAGGTGGACGTTCAGCGCGTCGCGGGAGCAGGCTGGTGGGAGCAATATTAGGCTCTGGGAGACATTCTCCTGCACTTTCATGGGACCTGTGGTAATAATTAGAGACACACCGACAGCTGCTAACCACTTGCATCACTTCATGCTTCATGTCTTCCCCGACGGCGATGTCGTTTATCAGCAGTATAATTGGCCGCGTCTCGGAGCCAGAACCGTGCTACAGTGGTTCGAGGACCGTTTTAGTCAACGCACGTTGGTGTCTCGGTGATCAAATTCACCCGATGTTAATTCTGTGGAACCCATCTGGGTCGCTATTGGATGCCATCACCGCATACGCAAATCAGCGGTCCGTTATTTATGCAGAGTACATGACCTTTGCGTAGACATATAATGGCAACAAACTGTCGGGTCCTTGATGCGCAGAATCTGTAATGTATTTCGGTCCAAAGACGGACAGACAGGCTATTAAGTAGTTGGCCATAACGTTTTGGCTCATCAGTATGTGCCGGCCGCTATGGCCGAGCGGTTCTAGGCACTTCAGTCCGGAACCACGCTGCTGCTACGGTCGCTGGTTCGAATCCTGTCTCGGGAATGGATGTGTGTGATGTCCTTGGGTTAGTTAGGTTTACGTAGTTCTAAGTCTATGGGACTGATGATCTCAGATGTTAAGTCCCATAGTGCTCAGAGCCACTCGAACCATAGAAAAAAGTGTGTGAAATTTTATGGGACTTAACTGCTAAGGTCATCAGTCCCTAAGCTTACGCACTACCTAACCTAAATTATCCTAAGGACAAACACACACACCCATGCCCGAGGGAGGACTCGAACCTCCCCCGGGACCAGCCGCACAGTCCATGACTGCAGCGCCCCAGACCGCTCGGCTAATCCCGCGCGGCATTTGAACCATCATCAGTATGTGACTACCGTTAGGAGGGTACATCAAAAAGTAAGTTACACATTATAGCAGGTCAAGTAAGTTTCATTGAATGCTATACCGTACTTCATAGTGACTTAGATCCACGACAATATTTTTCAACATACTCTCTAAGCCTATGCAAACAACGGTCGGAATACCAGTCATTCTATCAACGATAGAAATGTGCTTTTTGACCAGGGAGCTGTTCGAGAACTGCTGGTGAGCTTTATCATCATTGGAAAATCTTTTTCCCCTCAAATATTCTTTCAGTTCGCTGACAAGATGTAAATCGCATGGTATAAGAGCTGGACTTCCCCGATGAGCGTCATCCGCATCTCTACGGCCTCAGTCAAATTGTTGGCACCGTTTCACTACGGCTGGACGCGATATTGCAATTGCTCCACGTACTGCCAGAATTTCATGGTGAATCTGTATTTAAATTAGACGCTATGTCCACAGGAATAGCACATTCGCGCGTACTTCAGCTTTGGACTATGTTTTCAGTTACTGCGTCATCTCATTCCCACACTATGATGCACCTTTTATCTGTACCGCAGCAGAACTGGTCTGCAGGAAATTCGGAACACGTACTCTCTTCCTGACAAAGCACCACTCTTGCGACGCGTTAATCTTAGTAGGACTGTTGATACTTTTAAAAACGTCGGGAATCCGGCGTATCGATATTTAAAAAACATCGTTACCGGCACTCGATATATCGAAAGAGAGTTATCGATTTGCTGTCGGAAAAAATATCGATATACCGGCAAAAACAATATCGGCTGCTCATTGTGAATATACTGTCAGTTTTAGAGGATTTATTATTAGATTATTAGATTATTATTAGATATTCTCTGCATCATCAAGCCGGCAGCCTGCTTATGCCCCTTAGAGCAAGAATTGAAAGGGAAACGGTGCACCTTCACGCTTGACGATAACCAGTTTGCTAACAATGGTAACTGCATGTAAGTGGCACAAGAAAAGGTGTCAGTTGGGCCCATTGTTCGGTTTCGTCACATATCGGGTTTGTCTGTAACACCTCACGTCGACTTCCCTGTTTGTTTCATTTTTACAAACGCCAGCGACCTAGTGGTTATAGTGTCAAAACTGCGTGGTGCAGTCAAACGCTGCAGTTGATGACACCGACCGCAGATTACGTCAGCATTTCCCCTCACACCTCTCTGCTCCCCCCCCCCCCCCCCCCCCCCCCGCAAAGACCAATCTTGTCGTTTAGATTTTTGTTCATCAGATTCAGCAACTGTTTTTGAAGAATACCGATGTTTTTAACGCAACTGGTGTGCTATTTCTTCAAATCGGATATCTTGCTATCCCCCCCCCCTCTCCCCTGTGCAATTGGACTTCTTCTTTGTTGCGTCTATACTTGCTTCACACAGTCATAGAGAAAGACTGGACGTGACGAAAGCTAAAAAAGTATTAAGATTCCTTCACACATCGAAAATAAAATTATGTTCTACTGCAATTTCAAAAGAACAACTTCAAATATTTATCTAAAATTACGTAAAAAAATCATAAAAAATAAAAATATGGGTGCTCTATATTGAGATTTCGACATCGATGTATAGACATATCCGTGAATATACATCGCCAATTATTATTGATACTTGTTGGTGGGATGGTTCAAATGGCTCTGAGCACTATGGGACTTAACATCTGTGATCATCAGTCCCCTAGACTTAGAACTATTTAATACTAACTAACCTAAGGACATCACACACATCCATTCCCGAGGCAGGATTCGAACCTGCGACCGTAGCGGTCGCGCGGTTCCAGACTTAAGCGCCTAGAACCGCTCGGCCACACCGGTCAACTGTTGGTGGGAGGTTCGATATATCGGTATATCGATATTTTATTAACAGCCCCAAGTTTTAGTATGGGAAGACATGTATAATTTATTTTTTTAATCCCTACGTATGTGCAACTGCCCAATGACCTTTCTTGACGACGGGATTGGACCGAATGTCCGGTGTTTTTTTTCCAATCGCTAGATACCCTTCGTTATTCCAGCGACATACAGTAAAGTGCTGCTAGGAGGTGTACGAGGTCCTTCGCATGGTCACTGTAGAACTCAAAGGGTATTTGGTATTTCACCAGGTCCAGATGCCTATGCAATGATGAACTGTCATCTTTGATTTTCCTGCTGCGCGATCTCCATATCTGCCACTTCGACGTTCGTGTGATGATTGGAAGGAGGTCCTCCGCGGTGAAACAATCTGGGAGACTGAATTCAGTTTTTCGGCCGTTTCGTTGCCATTACGGTCAGTGAGCGTTCTATATATCCCTATTTTTATTATTTATTTATTCACTCTACCTTGTAGCTTATTACCTAACAATCTGCAAGGCCTTTATTTACTGTCTACAGTTTCTTTTCTGCGCTTATATGAAATAAAATGACAACGATTCTATGTTAAAAACATAGAAAAATATTACTACTGTTGCTATTCTCTATTAATACTGCTAAAACTACTACCATCACCATCAATGTTACTACTACCGCAAAAGTGGGTAATTTCATGACACCTTTGGTAACACAAACGTACACATACCTACTACGACATTTAATTTCCGTCTATATGCATTTTATAGCATTTATACTTCAATTTTAAGGGCAATAGAGTTTTTATACAACGCGGTATTCAGACTATGGAATATTAACTGGCACAAAGTTGCCTGCAGCTTAGGACAACATTGTGATATGGCGTCTAAGACAGGAAAGGTAGAGTCAAATTCATCTGCAAAAAGAGGACTGACCTAATGTTTCTTTATGCACACAGTTATAACTTCGTTACAAACTTGCTCTGTTTTATGAGTGTTTTTATCAATACAGAGAAAAACATTTGTTACAAATGTTCTCGGTTTTATGAGTGTTTTTATCAATATACAGAAACATATTTATAACAAAGTTTGTCAAATTTTTGAGATTCATTTATCTTCGTTTCTTAAAATGCAAATAATTATGGGCATGTACTAACTCTAACAAAATAAGAACGAAAAGAAACTAAACTGCATTAAGCAAGGTAATTAAACACAACTTTTGCCCTCTTATTTCTGCATCTGTTAAGTGGAACCGTTTGTGTGTGTGTGTGTGTGTGTGTGTGTGTGTATGTGGAGGGATCGGGAGAAACAGGTCACAACAGTTACATTTAAAAGAATATCCTCTAAGCAAGATAATTAGTTCAAACTGTCAAACTGTTTTAACACTTACTTGCAAGTTCAGTGGTATGAGAAAAATGTCATTACACATTTAATATAGTATTCTCAGCAGGTGTATGTTATATTTAAAAAGAAAGTTATAATGCGAAATAAAACTATTTTTTGCTAAACCACTCACAAATGTCTCTAATTTTGTCAATGAGGCTTATTTTCTACAATTTTAATTGTCACAGTTGTTTTTGCAGGTGTGTGTTCTGTCAAAAAGTTATTCCTTTAGCGTATGAAAATAACTTTTTACCCTTTCCAGTGACTGAAAGAAATTTTTTAAATGTAACTGTTACATGCAATGGTCTGTGCATATAACTTATTTATATCGACTTACGTCCAGTTAGTCAGTTCTTCAAATTTTTCAGCAGTAGCAGAAAGTTGCCAAGAAATCTACAAATACGCTTTTCCACCTGCATACAAAATGGCCTTATGATCAGCTCAGGTGTAATGTATGTGCTTGTAGATTGCATTACTAATGGTTCAGATGGCTCTAAGCACTATGGGGATTAACATCTGAGGTCATCAATCCCCTAGACTTAGAACTACTTAAACCTAACTAGCCTAAGGACATGACACACATCCATGCCCGAGGCAGGATTCGAACCTGCGACCGTAGCAACAGCGCGGTTCCAGACTGAAGCGCCTAGAACCGCTCGGTCACAGAGGCCGGCGCATCAATAATGGCAGCAATACACTAGAACTCAGAGCAGCAGAACTATGTGTTGAATTTTGAGCCGAGTTACACTACTTATGAACGAAAAGCTACAGCGCACTGTTGCCTCAAAGTAATGCCTGAGTCACAGTGTTGTCCACTTTTATTGTATTGCATCTTCGTCCAACATAATTATTTCTGCTACCACCGTGATACCTTGTTACGGAAAATTGCTTATGTATTCAACAATATTTTTGCATCTTAATTTGCTCATAGTCATTCAGTAGCACCATGTTCTGTACGTTCACCATCGATTCTGTGACCGTTGCAGAGGACGTTGTGAAGGAATCTGAAATCTTCGTCCTTTTCACTTGAGATTGCAGTCTTTGTCTGCACATTTTCCTCCTGTCCTTCCTGTTTACGAGAGAAAGTCCTCCGTTTCTCTGGCGCGTTGTCATATTCATGGTCGATCATCATTGTATGAGGATCTGTGTTTCTAGGATTCCTTGACTGCGCAGACCTGTACTTCGGAGGTGCTCTGTTCCTGTAATGCAGTGGGCCGTATTGGTTCTAATGGCAATGTGTCTCCAATGTCTTTTTGGACACTGCATCAGTTGTTGTCGAGGATTTGCCAGATTGATGTATGGTGTAGAATCTCCATAACGTTTAGTATTCTCTGCTGATTCAATGTAGCCACCTAGCATTAGCCAGAACCATTTACGAAGGTATTGCCAGATAGTTTGCTCCGGAGTGCCTTCTTCTCCGAAGGCACATTCATTTATTCCTCTCCTTCTTCTGATTCGGAGCAAACACTTGGCATGTGGACCGTCGCCTGTCGGAACGTGGGTCAGCCCTCCACTGTCATAATCCGAGCATTTGTATGATGTTTGGGAAGAAGTTGTAGGTTCGTCTTTCTCTTTCGCCACCATCCCAGCTTTCTTACCAAAGGAGGAAGATTCGATTTTTACTTGTTTTCGGTCTGTGAACCGAACTCCTACGAGATTCTGTTTCTTATTTATATAAATGATATGCCTTCTAGTATTACAGGTGATTCAAAAATATTTCTGTTTGCTGATGACACCAGCTTGATAGTGAAGGATCTTGTGTGTAATATTGAAACAGTATCAAATAACGTAGTTCATGAAATAAGTTCGTGGCTTGTGGAAAATAATTTGATGCTAAATCACAGTAAGACTCAGTTTTTACAGTTTCTAACACACAATTCAACAAGAACCGATATTTTGGTCAGACAGAATGGGCATGTTATAAGCGAGACGGAACAGTTCATGTTCCTAGCAGTTTGGATAGATAGTAAGCTGTTGTGGAAAGCCCATGTTCAGGATCTTGTTCAGAAACTAAATGCTGCTTTATTTACCATTAGAACAGTATCTGAAATAAGTGACACTTCAACACGAAAAGTAGTCTACTTCGCATATTTCCATACGCTTATGTCGTATGGTATTATTTTTTGGGGTAATTCTTCTGATTCAAAAAGGGTATTTTTGGCCCAAAAACGGGCTGTTCGAGCTATATGTGGTGTAAGTTCGAGAACCTCTTGTCGACCCCTATTCAATAGTCTGGGAATTCTGACATTGCCATCACAGTATATATTTTCTTTAATGTCGTTTGTTGTTAGCAATATTAGCCTGTTCCCAAGAGTTAGCAGCTTTCACTCAGTTAATACTAGGCAGAAATCCAATCTGCATGTGGAATGCACTTCCTTGACTCTTGTGCAGAAATGAGTTGCAGTATTCTGCTGCATCCATTTTCAATAAGCTACCACAAGAACTCAAAAATCTTAGCAGTACCCCGAACACTTTTAAGTCTAAACTGAAGAGTTTCCTCATGGCTCACTCCTTCTATTCTGTCGAGGAGCTCCTGGAAGAGCTAAAAAATTAAGCAAATTCCAGTGTTACATTGTTGATTTTCTTTATTTAAATTTACGACTTGTCACCTGAATATGTTTTTTTTATATTTCGTTTTATCTGTTTCTAATATCGTGTTATAATTTCATGTATTGACTCGTTCCATGACCATGGAGACTTGTCCTTAATTTGGTCCCACGGAACAATAAATAAATAAATTCTGTTGTTGACTGTAGTCAGTCCCCTTCAACTAGTACATCGTTATTTTCTTTCGTACTCTTAAGTCGAGTGAACGTATTCCGAATACTGCTTGAAGTGCTCTGTCAGATACATTGGCAAATGCTCCTCAAACTCTGTGGAGTACTCCATGTATCACTCTGTTTATTGCTTGTGCTGACATTAGCAGCTTGTGAGCCTAGACACTTGCACAATAACCCACAACGGCGGTTAAAACTGTTTCGTAATGCAGTCGCATTGTTTGTATTGACAGATTTGCTCATGGCAGCTTATAAGCCACTGAGCGACGGGATGGGTGTTTCTGATCCGCATACTGATTTCACGTAAGACCAAAACTTACCGAGCAGTCTTCTTCTGCCACTCCAGCGTTAGGCCGAGGGCCTGTACAGGTCTCGCCATCTCATCCTCGGTCTTCCCACACTTTTCTTGCCCCATGGTTTATAATCATTAATTAGGGGAAGCCCGCACCCAGTAGTTGAGTGGTCAGAGCGACAGAATGTCAATTCTAAGAGCCTGGGTTCGATTCCCGGTTGGGTCGGAGATTTTCCCCGTTGAGGCACTGGGTGTCGTGTTGTCCTAATCATCATCATTTCATCGCCATCGACGCGCAAGTTGCGGAAGTGGCGTCAAATCGAAAGACTCACCCGGCGAGCCGTCTACCCGACGGGAGGCCCTACTCACACGACTTACACATATAGCTCGGGAAGTCTCTGTGGTGACATCCGAAGTACATATTGTCTACATTTTTTTGTATCGGATTGGCTTTTGGGTTATTGGTTGGATTCCCAATTCTTTTCTTATTACCTCGTTTCTGATTTTTGTCTTCCCTAGTCACCCTTTCACAGATCTGAGAAATTTAATTTCTTTTGTCTCTAGTTGCCGTAATAAGTCTGTTTCTCAGTGTCCAACTTTCTGCCTCTTGTAGTAAAGTAGGAATTGCCATGACTTCATAAAATTTAAGTTGTGTCTCTTTCCTTGTTTTATCCTTTAGTGTTCTCCTTATTGTGGTACATATATGCTTGCAAGTATTATTTATCTTCTGTGTGTCCAAACATTGATCACATGAAATCTCACATCCTAAATAAATGTCATGGGATACCTGTTCCATCGGTTCATTATTGAGGACTATTTTTGTTCGTATGGGGCGAATACTTAGAAAGGCCAAAGTTTTAGTTTTATTTATAGGTTCAGTCAGACTGTAGCTTGCGCCTGTCTCATTTAGTTTATGTAATGCCAATTTTTATTTTTCTTCGATGTCTTGTGTGATAACTTGATCACCTGTGAATAACACCGTGTTGATATATTTATTCCTCCCAATATTTATGCCTGATGGTGTTCTCTCTCTTTTTCATTCTCTGATCATGTCATCCATATAGATATAGGATAATTCTGGTGAGAAGCTGCACCCTTGTTTCACTCCTTGATTTGTTTTTATTTCAAGTGTTACCTCTTTACCCGTGCCAATTCTAATTATGGTGTTGATATATAGGCTTTATGCGACATAGATCAGGTGTTTAGGGATTCCTCATTTTTCCATTACTGCCCATAGTTTATCTCTGTGAATTGTGTCAAATTTCCAGATTAAATTCTCGTCTCTTTTGAATTATCTGTTTCAGTGCAAAAACATCTTCTGTGAATGATCTTCCCTTGAAGGAAACCTGCCTGTTCCTCCATTGTAATCATTTGCCGCCTTTCGTTTATTATTTTGCTGTAGATTATGTAAGCAGTTAGATGTATTACTTCTTTCGCATATCTGATATACTGAAATGATCTTCGCTATTTTCAATTGCCCTCGTATCTCATATTTTACCCAGCACATCTTAAAGAGCTGTAGCATGCTTCACTATTCAAGATTAAATCTAACTTTGGCACAAAAAGGGGTGAATTATACTGGCACTAAAGTCTTTGGTCACTTACCAAGTAGTATCAAAAGTCTGACAGATAACCAACAAGTATTTAAGAAGAAATTAAAAGAATTTCTGAATGACAACTCCTTCTACTCCATAGATGAATTTTTAGATATAAATTAAGAAAAAAAATATAAAAAAAATTAAAAAAATAAATAAATAAAAATAAAAAAAACACAAAAAAATAAAGTTGTTATATTAACTTAAGTATGTTGTTAAATTAACCTAATTATGTCATGTATTGGAAAATTCGACTCGTTACACATCATTACGAAATATCGTATTCATGATCCATGGAACTAGTATTAATCTAATCTAATCTAATCTAATCTAAGAAAATTTCCCCGTGTTTAATCAATTCGGTATTTATTCCATCTAGTCCTGGTGATTATCGGTTTTTCATTCTTTTTCAGGTGAAAATCCACGGAAACGAGCTCCAGCAGATCATGTTATGCACACAAACGTTTCGTTTTTGCAGTGTCTGCGCAGGTATTATTTGCGATTATGTAGCAGGTTATTTGCGACGTGTCGAAGGAGCATATCTCGCGAATAGTGCAGGGACTAGTCAGTTGGGCGCTATGTGGGGGACTGCTGAATTGGAGGCTTAGTAAAGAATACACCTCCTTTGTTTTTTCGACATGTTACCGCATATTAACCTTCGTCTGATAACATTACTGAGCAATGCATGGAGATTGCCCGGCACCCTAGAAGCAAGAAGCAGTACTACGGCAAGAATTATAAAGAACTGAGACGATAAGTGCTACACAGAACCGAAACCTTACCAGATCTTTCTGAGCAATGCGGTCGATTTCCGTTTGACAGCTTGCAGGCCCATGTTTATCTGTCGGACGATACACAGTCTCGTCCTGGTATTGAGACAACAACAAAGCCCATCTTTGCAATTCTTGGGCAGTTAGTACATGAACCGTCTTCATCGGATGAAACAAGGGCTGCAATGGCTTGTAATCCGTTACTATGTAGAATTTTCTGCCATACAAATAATGGTGGAATTTGGTGACACTATACACAATAACCAATGCCTCTTTCTCTATTTGTGAATAGTTATACAGAGCTTTGGACAACATTTTTTTGCGAAAGCAATAGGTCTGTCTTTATCACTAAATCTGTGCAAAAGCACTGCACTGAGTCCGTAAGAGGAAACGTCAACTTGCAACACAACTGGTTTGTCAGGATCAAACTGAACCAATCATCGATCACTGAGCAATGCATCTATCGTTAGCAGTTGAGGCGTCTAAGCGGGGGGGGGGGGGGGGGGGGGGGGGGGGGGTTGCTCATTTCGGAATAGGTAAATACAATAAACAGACAAGACAAGCAATAAAAATAAGCACGCAAACAAAGAAAATTCCTGCAACGCCCACCTGAAAACACTGAACAGAAAAAATCTGTAAGAGATACTGTTCAAATGGTTCGAATGGCTCTAAGCACTATGGGACTTAACATCTGAGGTCATCAGTCCCCTAGTCTTAGAACTACTTAAACCTAACTAACCTAAGGACATAACACACAGCCATGCCGGACGCAGGATTCGAACCTGCGACCGTAGCAGCAGCGCGGTTCCGCACTGAAGCGCCTAGAACCGCTCAACGGCCGGCAGAGATACTGTTAAAACATGTAAACACACCTCTGCGAAGAAAAGACAAGGTAGAATTAAAGCGTCAGCAGAACACAAAAGCCCACGACAAAAGAAAACTGTGGCACCCAGGCTGTCAGGTTGTCGCTATTCTTGTAGCTCGGGGTTCGTTCACCTCTTCGTCGCTAAATATATGGTGTCTAGGAAGGTAGACAAACAATTCAAACAAGTCGTATTAATGAGTTTTATTACAAAAAGAAAAGTTACAGTACTTAACTTTTGCTATTACACAGATGTGTCGCAAGGTTCAAATGGCTCTGAGCACTATGGAACTTAACATCTATGGTCAACAGTCCCCTAGAACTTAGAACTACTTAAACCTAACTAACCTAAGGACATCACACAACACCCAGTCATCACGAGGCAGAGAAAATCCCTGACCCGCCGGGAATCGAACCCGGGAGTGGGAAGCGAGAACGCTACGGCACGACCACGAGCTGCGGACTGTGTTGCTAGCAAAGGGCGACATACAAAATAAGCTACCTTCTTCAGTATAGACAGCCAACGGCCTTGCCGAAGTGGTAACACCGATTCCCGTCAGATCACCGAAGTTAAGCGCAGTCGGGCTGAGCTAGCACTTGGATGGGTGACCATTGGGTCTGCCGGGCGCTGTTGGCAAGTGGGGTGCACTCAGCCCTTGTGAGGCAAACTGAGGAGCTACTTGATTGAGAAGTAGCGCCTCCGGTCTCGGAAATTGACTTACGAACGGTGTGCTGACCACATGCCCCTCCATATCCGCATCCAGTGACGCCTATGGGTTGAGGATGACACGGCGGCCGGTCGGTACCGTCGGGCCTTCATGGCCTGTTCGGGAGGAGTTTAGTTTAGTTTCTTCAGCATACACGATTACAAGTCTGTGTTACATAGAAAGTACAAGCGAAATGAATAGAGTTGACGCCGCCATACAAGTGCCTACTCTTGAAGCTGCTGTTGAACTGGCCGTCACCAGTTGGTCAGGCGCCTATGTCCTCTCCACATAGGGGCCGCTGCTATCGCGTTATCGTCCTGGAGAGAGGTCGGTTAGCCTGCGGTTGACTGACGTCTTCTGACAGTCTTTGCTTGTCTATCGTTCCCGACTGGCGTGCCGGCGCTCGATTTTACGCCGTAACATTTCCACTGTATTGTCCGCCAAAAAAAGTGAAGCACTCAGACGACATGGTCGGATGTCAATGTGACCTCATTTCTCTCTGACATGGGAAAAGGCCGCCAGAGCGCATTAGTATTTCTAGTGTTAAATGATGTTACTAGGCTTCGTGGAGTATATGTGTTGTTGTTGTTGTTGTGGTCTTCAGTCGAGAGACTGGTTTGATGCAGCTCTCCACGTTACTCTATCCTGTGCAAGCTTCTTTATCTCCCAGTACCTACTGCAACCTACTTCCTTCTGAATCTATTTAGTGTATTCATTTCTTGGTCTCCCTCTTCGATTTTTACCCTCCACGCTGCCCTCCAATACTAAATTGGTGATCCCTGTGTCTCAGGACATGTCCTACCAACCAATCCCTTCTTCTAGTCAAGTTGTGCAACAAGCTCCTCTTCTCCCCAATCCTATTCAATACCTCGTCATTAGTTATGTGATCTACCCATCTAATCTTCAGCATTCCTCTGTAGCACCACATTTCGAAAGCTTCTATTCTCCTCTTGTCCAAACTATTTATCGTCCATGTTTCACTTCCATACATGGCTGCACTCCATACAAATACTTTCAGAAATGGCTTCCTGACACTTAAATCTATACTCGATGTTAACAAATTTCTCTTCTTGAGAAACGGTTTCCTTGCCATTGTCAGTCTAAATCTTATATCCTCTCTACTTCGACCACCATTAGTTATTTTGCTCCCCAAATAGCAAAACTCATTTACTACTTTAAGCGTCCGATTTCCTAATCTAATTCCCTCAGCATCACCCGACTTAACTCGACCACATTCCATTATCCTCGTTTTGCTTTTGTTGATGTTCATCTTTATCCTCCTTTCAAGACACTGTCCATTCCGTTCAACTGCTCTTCCAGATCCTTTGCTGTCTCAGACAGAATTACAACGTCATCAGCGAAGTGGAGTATATATGAGGCCTTAACAGTATCTGATGTTGAGTGATCACTGTGAAGGATACCGTCGTGTGAGACAGCATTATGAACACCTGACTAAGTTTGAAGGATGCCTCATTGCGGCTCATATTAACACTGAGCATGTAGAGGCAATTTGGTCACACCACCTGTTACGTCGTTGACTTCAAGTGGCAGATTTTTTTATAGCAACACTGATTTCAGCCATTATGAGCTGACAGCCAACGTCAGTGTTAGTGTATTTTAGGTATGAATAAATAATCTAACACGACGCAAAACCTTTCTTTTATTCATTGACAACATAAAATTGAAGAGAATATTAAAGCTGAAGAGACACCATGGACCTACGCCCCTAGAGTATATGACGATATCGCCGGTCTTAAATATAAGTATGTGTACGAAAGTTGTGGGTTTGGTGATCCATATGTTTAGATTCATGAAGGCTCATATATTGGAAAGTAAATCTGAGAAAGATCCAAAGATGTATTTGTGATTTAGAGAGTAGGATACAGTGTGCTGCGCCAGATTTTTGAGTTGGCTCAGTGGATGAGAAACTGCGTCGGGAAGACGAGAAGGGCTGGGAAACAGATGAGCTGTTGTGGGACGTGAGTTGTGGTGAGCTAGCGGGTGGGGGAGGCGAGACGAAGAGCGCGCGCTTTCCTGGAATGGCGGCGCCGCTCTGTGTGCGGCAGGCTTTGAACGGCTGATTCCCACCGGCTGACGACGGGACGGAAAGGAACGTCACAGCATTCCACAGTGCGTTTCAAACGGCGGTATTCACACAGGCCCTCAACGGGACTAAAGGGGACGTCAAGGATTATCGGGAAGTAAGTTTCGTGTTTCACTTTGACGGGAAGAAGGAAAACGAGAGAGCGGCAGAGGCATCGTCAGCTAACACCAGAAGCTAATCTTTTGTGTCTTCTTTATCATACAATAAGTGGCACAACAAAATGATTACAGTCCACAAATAGTCACTCAACCATAGAATAAACACACCAAACCAGGACAATCTACGATACGAAAAGGAATAACGCTCGTAAGAGAAATACCAGTTAATCCAAAATTTACATGTATACCAGCTACGTATCAAGGAAAGATATCTAACAAAATTAAGTAACTATTAAAACACGCAAATCTAAGATTTGCATACCAAACTATATCACAATTTGAAGCGGATAAAAACATACTCACCAGTACACTCAACCAGGGAATATGCGAAGTTCAATGCCAGGACTGCGGTAAATTCTATATAGGTCAGACGGAAAGACACCTCTGCATCAGATACGTTAAAGACAGCGACAACAATCCACCTACTTTCATCGGTCACCTTTAAACCGAATAGTACACAGTACGATAGATAATACAGAACAAGCTCCACAAATTTTACACACACATTTCACATCGTAATACGAAACGACTGCTAACGAGCAATTCGATACGAAACAAACAACACATTGAATACTTTACTAAAACTATCCATCAGGAAAACGGATAGACGCATAGAAACATACAATACGAGATAGCCATACATTACATTATAGCTAAATTCACAACTAGATATAAAGTCGAACAAACACTAATGTAACCAAACAGTATGGCTGGAAAAGCTGTCAATAAGCAGATAGAAAGACGCACAAACGAAAATTAAAAGAACGTATATCACAAAAATAACGAGAAAGAAATGTTTAATTCCATTTATAATTGAATACAAACGAATACATAAGACTAAACGCAACCTGTATCGAAATTCGTCAATGAAGACAGATTACAATGACACTATCCAGAGATTTCATATGGACACGTAAATAATAAGTAAAATAAGTAATAACTAAGAACATAGGGCTACCAAAATTTGTAAATAATAACAAGTGTTAAAAAATTTGTACAGTTATAAAAAATATACTGAAATAGATGTAACTCACGGAAAAAGAAAGAGGATAACAGTAGCGAAGATCAGTACTCACATAACAGGAATGATAAAGAGAACTGCCTTAACCATACAATATCTATGGATTATTTGTCAAATAAGCTGTCACGAAAATACTGATATAAAGAATACAATCTGACAGCTACATAAAGTAACAACCATTACTATTACAATAACACCAAAGGAACGTAATCAGCAAGTAAAAAGACAGTGGTTCCAATGGCTCTGAGCACTATGGGACTTAACAACTTAGGTCATCAGTCACCTAGAACTTAGAACTACTTAAACCTAACTAACCTAAGGACATCACACACATCCATGCCCGAGGCAGGATTCGAACCTGCGACCGTAGCAGTCTCGCGGTTCCGGACTGCAGCGCCTAGAACCGCACGACCACCGAGGCCGGCGTGCAACAGACAGTGACAGAACCACCGATATAGCATGGACGTCAAAACCATCAGAGATCTGCAAAAATGTATAGTAATGAAATGCATTTAATAATTCCTATAAAATTAGAAACAATGTACCAAAATTATGTGCAGTTTACTTACAGAAGACCTGATGATGACGACACAGCCGAAACAGGCCTATTCTAAAACTAAGAGCAATTAAACTTAGCAGAATACTTGCAATTATAATTACACAGTGCCCTTTAAAGGCATGTGCAATGCAGCGGGCCTAGAAGAACATAAATTTCGATTTTAATGGTTGTTTGCTTTATTTTCGTAACTCTTCGTGAGGATATTTTTGCTAAACGTGTCCTTCCACCAAAGAGGCCAAGTAGCTGAAGGCGGAAAACAATTTAGGTTTTACAATACTTGGACGAGCGGAAAACTTACACTGTGCATTAATTAGAACGTAAATATAGAAAACAATTCCCATTAGAAGATATCTTTTACAGTGAAAAAGGCAGCTCTGTTGAACGAGTAAAGTACAGTTATTTTCGACATTATTCCGTATAGTTGAACTTCGTTTATTGACACTAGGTGGGATTATAGCTCATACGGATTATCGAAAATCCGGACAATCCGAAAATTCAGAGAAAACGTAGAATCATATGCATTATTTGATCAAAAGTATGCAGGCACCCTTATATAATGCTAAATTGAACACTAGATGTCACGGGAGACGGACCTGCTAGTATTGTAAGTAGGCTGTTTAGGTTTTTATGTTGATAACGCCACATAGCGCTCTGTATGAAAATCACTGACTGTGCTGTGTGCAGTCTGTGGGTGGTTTGCTATGTTGGAATATCTGCCATTGTAGTGTTGGGTAGTTGGATGTGAAAGCTGCGTAGCGTTGCGAAGTTTCTCATGTTATAAAATTGTAATTGACACCAGTTCATCAAATTAAGTAACTTGTAAGCATTCATTTCAGTGCACACATTTCTGTTGGTCATGATATATGCACAATATATGAGAAGTTAAAAAAAGGGGACTGTTAGTGTTTGCATTAATTCAGCAAGGGACTGGTAAACAACATTGCTGGTTCTAACGACAATTCCAAAACGTTTGAGTGCACAAGTGACGGTTTATGGTCTTGCTACATAACCCGCAAGACTCTTCGATGGTGATTGTGCACCCGCACAGTCGCAATAGATGGCTGCTGGCAATCTCTACAAGGATTGCAGTGGGTCTGCACCTTTGATGGCCCACAAATACCATTATTTCTACAAGGACTGCAGTGGGTCTGCAACTCTGGTGGCCCACCAATACCATAATCGCTACCAGGACTACAGTGGGTCTGCTCTGTGATGACCTACCTACCAATATTCTTCAAAACTTCGACTGACTCTGCTGTGGGTTTGTTCTGTTGTGGCCCATTACCTGTCTGCATGTCAAGAGTCAGCACTGTCTTTCGGTTGGAAGGACAACACCACTTCTTCAAGACTGCATGGAAATCCACTACTTATGTGTGCATTTTCTTTTACTACTCAGACTTTGAGAAAAAAGCTGTAATTACTACTGTGATGAATGAGCATGACTGTCTTTATGGACTGTGAAGATAATTTTTGCTTTTGACCAACAGCGTATCAATAAATGTGTGCATTTGATATCTTTGTTATTGTAATTATGAAAAAAATTTGTTCAAATCTTTATTGGGCACTGCCCAAAACAATTTGTAAAATTTTTTGTGGGGAGCATGGGGGCTATGTAAGTAGGTTGTTTAGGTTTTTATGTTGGTAACGCCACATAGCGCTCTGTATGAAAATCACTGACTGTGCTGTGTGCAGTCTGTGGCTGGTTTGCATTGTTGGAATATCTGCTATTGTAGTGTTGGGCAGTCGGATGTGAACAGCGCGTAGTGTAGGTGATCCGCCAGCAGTGGTGGATGTGGGGAGAGAGATGGCAGAATTTTGAGAGCGGACGATCTGGACAGGTGTCCATCAGAAAGAGTAAATTAGTAATGTGTCCGGAAACGCTTACTTTCCTTGTTAGAGCTCATTTTATTACTTCTCTTCAAATCACATTAATCATGGAATGGAAACACACAGCAACATAACGTACCAGCGTGTCTTCAAACACTTTGTCACAGGAAATGTTCAAAATGTCCTCCGTTAGCGAGGATACATGCATCCACCCTCCGTCGCATGGAATTCCTGATGCGCTGATGCAGGCCTGGAGAACGGCGTATTGTATCACAGCCGTCCACGATACGAGCACGAAGAGTCTCTACATTTGGGACCGGGGTTGCGTAGACAAGAGCTTTCAAATGCCCCCATAAATGAAAGTCAAGAGGGTTGAGGTCAGGAGAGCGTGGAGGCCACGGAATTGGTCCGCCTCTACTAATCCCTCGGTCACCGAATCTGTTGTTGAGAAGCGTACGAATACTTCGACTGAAATGTGCAGGAGCTCCATCGTGCATGAACCACATGTTGTGTCGTACTTGTGAAGGCACATGTTCTAGCAGCACAGGTAGAGTATCCCGTATGAAATCATAATAACGTGCTCCATTGAGCGTAGGTGGAATAACGAAACTAAAATGAGCTCTAACATGGAAATTAAGCGTTTCTGGACACATGTCCACATTCATCTTTTCTTTATTTGTGTGTGAGGAATGTTTCCTGAAAGTTTGGCCGTACCTTTTTGTAACACCCTATATATATATATATATGATGACTTTTGAACATTATTAATGTAAATATATTATTTGTTCTCCATCAAAATCTTTCATTTGCTAACTACGCAAAAAATGGTTCAAATGGCTCTGAGCACTATGGCACTTAACATCTGAGGTCATCAGTCCCCTAGAACTTACAACTATTTAAACCTAACTAACCTAAGGACATCACACACATCCATGCCCGAGGCAGGATTCGAACCTACGACCGTAGCAGTCGCGCGGTTCCGGACTGAAGCGCCTAGAACCGCTCGGCCACCGCGGCCGGCCTAACTATGCATATCAGTAGTTAGTGCCTTCAGTAGTTAGAATCGTTATTTGGCAGTATCGGCGCTCGCTGTATTGCAGTAGCTCGAGTAACGAAGATTTTTGTGAGGTAATGGATTCATGAAAGGTATTGGCTATTGTTAGTCAGAGCCACTCTTTTGTAGGGATTATTGAAAGTCAGATTGCGTTGCGCTAAAAATATTGTGTGTCAGTTTAGTGTTGATCAGAATAAGTAAAGAGAGAAATGTCTGAGTACGTTCAGTTTTGCTCAGCTGTTTGCAAATCAAATGACGTAGAGGTTTTCCAGCACTGGAATTTATTAATTTTTCTAAGGGGATGTTACAGTATGAAAGGAGACGGGGAGTATTCAGTTATCAGTGGAGTACCAGTAACACCAGAATGGATCTCTCAGTAAATCACCGTGTCTTTGAACGTGGACTAGTCATTGGATGTCACCAGAGTAACAGGTCGATCAGACATATTTCATCCTTACTCAAGCTCCCCAAGTCGACTGTTTGCGACGTGCCTGTTCAGCGGGAACACAAAGAAACAGCCACAGACAAACGATGAGCATGCACACCTCATGCAATGGCGGACAGGGACCGCCTCAAGCGCTACGGAGGATGGTCGTGAAAAATAACATGAAATCACCGGCCGGCATCATTCGTTAGTTTCCTTGTGGTACCAGCAGTCCTGCCAGTACAATAAGTCTGTGTAGAGCAGGGCTTCACAACATACGTGCTCGCGGAGCAAGCTGTGAGCAGCAAGGCGCGAGCACGGAGCAGCGCGAGCACGCTACCCCCACTACCAGACCAGAGCGGAGAGTGGGGAGAGTCACGTGGGGCACACAACAGCTGCCGCCAGTCAATGTAAATCCACGGCCACCTGCAGGGATATCACTCACGAATTATTACTGCGACAAATGAAACAAATAAAGGAGAATGTACACATGCCACATAATTTTATTAGCTTAGTGTATGCCTCTACATTCGCATTAATTTGTGAACTGTTACACAATAAAAGGTGTCACTGAAGTGTGGGATTCTCGGTTATCTTGTACTTTTTGCCCTTTACAATTGCGTCTATGTTCGGAGTAATTGTTCTTGTGCATTTTAGGCGCAGCGTGCAGATTAAATTTCGATCAGACAATGCGTTTCTCAGGCGCGTCTTGTTAAATTGCAGGGAACAGTTGTTCACAAACATACGTGGAACCGAACATTGATATTATTGTAGCCGCCAGTTTGTGCAAACGAGGAAATCTATCCTGAGGGAAGTGCCTGTAGAATTCCAAAATGTTTTTCTTGTTCTGAAATTTGTCTCTGTATTCTCTGTCACACTGCAGGTCAATAATTTCTAGTTGCAGCTCAGGACGAATCTCTTCAATATTCGCTGAATATGGAGAGGAGAACAGATCAAAATCACTGTCTAGTGCTGTCAGATCTTGAAAGCGCTGATCAACTAAACTACGTGAATAACGTTCACAGTCTTTGTGAACATCTTGCATGGATGATAATTTAGGAAAATGAGCTAGATTTCCTGTTTCCAGCTGACTCACCCAAAGTGTCAATTTCATTTTAAAAGCTCGTATTCGGTCTATGAAATGAGTAATTAGCAGATCTTTACCTTGTAGTAAAATGTTCAAAGCATTCAGATGGCTACTTAAATCTGCTAAGAACGCGAGATCACATTCAAACATGCGCGCGTTTCCTCTCCCTTCCCTCCCTCCCAGTAGGGAGGGACGTTGCACCTGCTCGCGAGCAAGTGCCTGAGCAGACGCGAGTACTCGCGCTCAAAACCGGCTAGTTGTTAAGCCCTGGTGTAGAGAATCGAAAATATTGGGGTACAATGGTCGAGTAGATTGGCAGAAGCCATACACTTCTGCAGTCAGTGCTAAGCAACATATGAGGCGGTGTTAAGAGATACGCCAATGGACAGTTGATGACCGGAAACAAGTATTTTTATAACCATTCAAAAAAGAAGTGTGGTATCAACGTTCGATACCACAGTTGTTAGGGGTTGCAGTTATCGACTGCGGTCCGCATTGGTATCGTTGGACCAGCGAGTCGCCACCAGCGCCTCTAGCGCCGCTCCGCGGCTTGTATCAAGTTTCTAGCGAGCTCTCGTCCACTCTTGCTCGGGACGTCAAGTACTAAAGCAGCATATCCTTCAGCTGATAGGTAGCAACCTCTAACAAGGAGCTTAGTCAAGTGTGGCATAAGTGAGGCATCAGTAGATAACTGTTTGCCGACCGGTGTGGCCGTGCGGTTCTAGGCGCTTCAGTCTGGAACCGTGTGGCCGCTACGGCCGCAGGTTCGAATCCTGCCTCGGGCATGGGTGTGTGTAATGTCCTAAGGTTAGTTAGGTTTAAGTAGTTCTAAGTTCTAGGGGACTGATGACCACAGATGTTAAGTCCCTTAGTGCTCAGAGCCATTTGAACCATTTTTCTGATATCTGTTTCTAATTATATGTATGCAGCCAAGAAGAATCCTGTACAACCAGTTAAGTACAATATATATTAATTTTTAGCAACGACTTCTAATTATTTTAGTCGTTTCAGATCCAGACCATGCAGCCAGCACTATCGACGTTACTGACAAACCTGCTATGATTTATATGTTTCCGTTTAGCATTGGCCACCAGTCAACGTTGGCGACGAATCATTCGTTGCCATCATAACACGAAGACCACACAAAATATTTTCTATTCAAGACAACCATTTTGAAAAGCCTTTGCTGCCATCTTCAGGTCTTAAACATCTTTTTGTAGTAAAACATGTTTTACTACAAAGCACTTAAAACGGATCGCCCTTCAATACTCTCATAATGAGAAAATTCAGTGGAAACGAGTAATTTAGAGCGACGAATCACGCTATATCACGTGCCATATCCTTGGAGAACTTTAACTGCCATCATGTGTACTGTCGACAATGAAGCACAGTGGAAGTGATGTTATTGTGTAGAGGTATTTATCGTAGTTTAGAGCGTGGCCTCCTAACTGCGTTTACGGAAACGCTAAATGCGGAAGGATATGAACACATTTGATAGCATTGTGTATTGCGTACAGTAGAAGAACAGTTAGGAGCATGACAATGAACGCCGGCCTGTGTGGACGGGCGGTTCTAGGCGCTTCAGTCTGGAACCACGCGGCTGCTAAGGTCGCAGGTTCGAATCCTGCCTCGGGCATGGATGTGTGCGATGTCCTTAGGTTAGTTAGGTTTACGTAGTTCTTAGTCTAGGGGACTGATGACTTCAGATGTTAAGTCCCGTAGTGCTTAGAGCCATTTGAACCATTTTTGACAATGAACAATGTCATAAAGCAGCGTCTACGATGCAACGGTTTGTGGACAATAAAAAAATGAAATGGTCGTGTGGCGCTATTGACCGGGACGCCCCGCCGAGGAAGTTTGGCTGCCGCGTGGAAGTTTTATTTCAGGTGACGCCACATTGTGCGACTAGCGCGTCGGTGATGATGAGGATAACACAACACCAAGTCCACGAGTGGAGAAGGTCTCCAGTCCGGCCGGGAATCGAACCCGGGCCCGCTACATGCTAGGCAAACACGTTACTACTCAGCTCCCTCTTTGTTATTTTTTTAAGTTGTCAATTGTCATTTACTAGCACCATATAACACATGTACAACAATTTTTACATTTCCCTTAAGTGACAATGAAACAACTGAGGGCCGCGCGGAGTGGCCGCTCTGTTTGAGGCGCCACGTTAACGGACTGCGCGGCCTGTCCCGCCGGAGGTTCGAGTCCTCCCTCGGGCATGGCTGTGTGTGCTGTCCTTCGCGTAAGTTAGTTTAAGTAGTGTGTAAGTCTAGGGACCGATGACCTCAGCAGTTTGCTCCCTTAGGAATTCACACACATTTGAACATTTTTTATTTATTTATTTATTTATTTTTGAGACAACAAAGGCAACAGAAATTTTACAGCACAAATTCTCATGAAAAAGGAATAAGATATTTCTTGAAGTTATCACTCGTCATTTATTACATCTCGACATCTTTCAATACACATTCTAGTACTTCCTTGTCCCTGTGAGACTGCTCCATCTTTAATTTTGGGCTGCTGGACCCTGCTTCAGTAAACTGAAAGTTTTCAGTGTTTATACTCAGTCTGACTGTGTCTGACCCAGGATGATCCATAAATTATGAAGGGTTACACTCTTTCAGTATTGCTTACAAATATCAACATGGTTTCTTTTCCTGTGTCGAGTTACAACCATTACTTCTTGACGGTATCTTCCCATATACGAGGTGCGGCAATAAAGTAATGAGACTGATGTGAAAAAAAATGTTGCTTACCGTTTTAGTCAAGTTTAGTGTTGTCTCCTTCAAAGTAGTTCCCTTCTGATTGCACACACTTTTTCCATCGCTTCTGCCATTGATGGTAACATTTCTGAAACTCATCTTCTGTAATATCCTCCCAGACCCTCGCATTATGTCCGCAGCTCGTGGTCGTCCGGTAGCGTTCTCGCCTCCCACGCCCGGTTCAAAAATGGTTCAAATGGCTCTGAGCACTATGGGACTTAACTGCTGTGGTCATCAGTCCCCTAGAACTTAGAACTACTTAAACCTAACTAACCTAAGGACATTACACACATCCATGCCCGAGGCAGGATTCGAACCTGCGACCGTAGCAGTCGCGCGGTTCCGGGCTGAGCGCCTAGAACCGCTAGACCACCGCGGCCGGCCCCACGCCCGGGTTCCCGGGTTCGATTCCCGGAGGGGTCAGGGATTTTCTCTGCCTCGTGATGGCTGGGTGTTGTGTGATGTCCTTAGGTTAGTTAGGTTTAAGTAGTTCTAAGTTCTAGGGGACTGATGACCGTAGATGTTAAGTCCCATAGTGCTCAGAGCCATTTGAACCATTTGAACCTCGCATTATGCTGTATAATCATAAGAATAATTCTAAACACTATTTCTTTCTTGTGTCATGGGGACTGCGACAGTAACATTCCTGAAAGGGGTTGGCCTACCTTGAATCACGATCTAAACCAATTCCTCCACAAGTATTCTTCCTCAGACATTTAGACACCTCATTGAAAGCGTCGCCAGTAGATCAAAACCCACATAAAGGTGAAGGGTGCACACAGCCTACATTAATGACTACTTATGTGTGTCTGGATTCCTTTGCTCATATACTACATACAAAATTACGAAAGAATACATGTACAATTTTGTTAACAGTAGTAGCATACCTGCGATGATAGTTGATGTCTTCTGCGTGTGTCAACAGAATAAACTAGCTCCCACATGATGTTTGTAAGCTTATATCAACATTAAAATTCTCCAGCAGAACAGGCCTCGGAGTGCGACCGCCGTTTCATCCTCAACCGCTAGGCCACACCGGACGTGGATACGGAGGGACGTGTGGCCAGCACACAGCTCTCCCGGCCTTTGTCAGTTTTCGTGACCGGAACCACGAACTCTGCCAGATAGTTCCTCAACTGGCTGAGGCTGAGTGCACCCCGCTTGCCAAACAGCGTTCGACACACCCACACAGTCACCTGTCCAGGTGCTAATCGAGCCCGACAGCGCTTAACTTCGGTGATATGACGGGAACCGGCTTTACCACTGCGGCAAGACCGTTGCAGTATCAACATTAAGGTAGTCCTTATTATTTCGAATTTCGTGTCTCTTCATACACACCCCCAATGTTTTTATTTTTTGTTTTAAGAAGGATTTTAAGATCTGTTTTATACAAGCTGAAGACGAGGAACCCATGCCGCAGTGGTCGAGAAGTTGCGTGGTCTCACTGCCTGTTATTTATTACTGCTTATGTATACGCTTGACTGATATCACACTCCAGAAGGGAGTTTTCACTCTGCAATGGATTGTATGCTGATGTGAAACTTCCTGGTAGATTAAAACTGTGTGCCGGGCCGAGAGCCGAACTCAGGACTTCTGCCTTTCGTGAGCAGGTCCTCGACCGATTGAGCTACCCGGGCATGACTCGTGATCCGTCCTCACAGCTTTACCTCCTTCCATTGCGGAGACATGCCTTATCCACAGCCTGGGTGATACTTCCAGAATGAAATGTTCACTATGCAGGGGAGTGATGAGTTCATTTCAGTCAAGAGTTTCTACGTGTTGAAGATGTTATGCACAGACGCAGATTTCTTAAATGCACTTAATTTTTTAAATTGCAAACACTCACTGTCTTTGTCTCAAGGAGACTACGAAAAATGTAATAGGTGACGTAATATGTTTGAATCCCCCTCGCCGGCCTGGGTGGCCGAGCGGTTCTAGGCGCTACAGTCTGGAACCGCGCGACCGCTACGGTCGCAGGGTCGAATCCTGCCTCGGGCATGGATGTGTGTGATGTCCTTAGGTTTAAGTAGTTCTAAGTTCTAGGGGACTGATGACCTCAGATGTTTAGTCCTTTAGTGCTCAGAGCCATTTGAACCCTTTTTTGAATCCCCCTCCCCCCTCCCCCAAACAAAGGAACTTTATTTAAGAAATCTGCGTCTATGCTTAACTTCGTCACAAACTCATGACTGAAGTGGATTCATCACTTCGCTTCAGAGTGTAAATTTCATTCTGGAAATTCCCGCAGGCTGTGGATAAGCCATGTCTCGGCAATACCCTTTCTTCTAGGAATGCCAGTCTTGCAAGTTTCGCAGGAGAGCTTCTGTGAAGATCGTAAGGTAGGAGATGAGATATGGAAGAAGTAAAGCTGTGACGACGGGTCGTGAGTCGTGTTGAGTAAGTGAGACGATAGAGCACTTCCCACGAACGGCAAAGGTCCTGAGTTCAGATACACAGATTCAGTAATAAAGAACACGCAGTGACTTGACCCAACTTTCGGCCACTGCGGCATGGGTTCCTCGTCTTCAGTTTCAACAAAGTAAGTCCTACAATTCTTTACAAAACAAAAAGAAAAGAACACGGTAATGCTCGTAAAGAAACACGAAATTCGAAAAAATAAAGACCACCATAATTAACAAACACCATTTCCAAGGACGGTACTAACAGAGTAGTACAATTTCCATTGATATTTCGGCAGTACAAAGATAAATGAGTCACATGTTGTACAACACAATTTAGTCAGCTTGTGACTTATTTCTGTAAATTTAGCTTGGGAGTCTTACACAGAATGGGACTGAAAAATGTGAACAAGTAAAACATGTAAAATGAAACTGGAGGCATCTGAAGCTGTAACGCCACAACCCTGGCAAGACGCATCGGGATGCATTAACGAAGAAAGATACCCAGATAATTATAAACCGCTTCATATCATTGCAGATTCCGGAGTCATTTTTGATGCCTAACTCGCTGGTGAACTTTTAATCACGTCATTTTTTTTTTTCGGCGTTCCCCAAACAGTAAATGCAAATTTATCCCCGATTAGGAACTCAGAGAGAAGGAAGACCGTATCATATTTCTGCCATACTGAAGAACAGTATGCCGGATCTAAAGTCACTTGTGGTCATCTTGATTGGATTTGATTATATGCTCAACATGGGGGCAATAATTAAATTCGGATGAAAAATCCAAATGGCTGCTCTTCTTCCTAGAGGAGGGGTGGTGCTACGAAAACGGCTCAGTTTCGACGGTTGGAGTCAAGGCAGGGTGGGAAACCTCTGTGGTCAAAAGACGCTGTCTGCTCTATTAAGTCCAAGCAGGCAGCCCAGGTCGGGAGCACACCAGTGTGCGGAATTCAGAAGCCATGAAACTTTAGAACGCAACCGCCCTTGCCTCAGTTTGCCATTTCCTCTTAAGACTAGTGGTTCTACATCTACATGGATACTCTGCAAATCACATTTAAGTGTCTGGCAGAGGGTTCATCGAACCACCTTCACAATTCTCTATTATTCCAATCTCGCATAGCGCGCGGGAAGAATGAACTCCTATATCTTTCCGCACGAGCTCTGATTTCCCTTATTTTATCTTTGTGATCGTTCGTCCCTATGTCTGTCTCAACAAAATATTTTCGCATTCGGAGGAGAAAGTTGGTGATTGGAATTTCGTGAGAAGATTCCGTCGCAACGAAAAATGCCTTTCCTTTAATGAAGTCCATCCCAAATCCTGTATCATTTCTGTGACATTCTCTCCCATATTTCGCGATAATACAAAACGTGCTGCCTTTCTTTGAACTTTTTGGATGTACTCAGTCAGTCCTATCTGGTAAGAATCCGACACCGCGCAACAGTATTCTAAAAGAGGACGGACAAGCGTAGTGTAGGCAGTCTCCTTAGTAGTTCTGTTACATTTTGTAAGTGTGCTGCCAATGAAACGCAGTCTTTGGTTAGCGCTCACCACAACATTTTCTATGTGTTCCTTCCAATTTAAATTGTTCGTAATTGTAATTCCTAGGTATTTAGTTGAATTTACGGCTTTTAGATTAGACTGATTTATCATGTAACCGATGTTTAACGCGTTCCTTTAAGCATTCATGTGGATGACCTCACACTTTTCGTTATATAAGATCAACTGTCACCTTTGACACCATTTCGATATTTCTTCTAAATCGTTTTGCAGTTTGTTTGGATCTTCTGATGACTTTATTAGTCGATAAATGACAGCGTCGTCTGCAACCAACCGAACACGGCTGCTCAGATTGTCTCCCTAATCGTTTATATAGATAAGGAACAGCAAAGGGCCTATAACACTACCTTGGGGAACATAGAAAATCACTTCTGTTTTACTCGATGACTTTCCGTCAATTACAACGAACTGTGACCTCTCTGACAGGAAGTCACAGATCCAGTCACATAACTGAGACGATATTCCATAAGCACGCAATTTCACTACGAGCAGCTTGTGTGGTACAGTGTCAAAAGCCTTTCGGCTGCAGCAAGACGAGTCGGACGCGCACGCGATTTACTGTCAGCAACTGCCACCTTGGTTCAGGGCAATGTCTGCCTGCACATTACACTGAGCAGACGCTAAGAATATCGGTCGCGTATATACGCCACTGTTTGTAGTCGGTTAGCATGATTGTGTCGCGCTCTTGCAATGAGACGAGACACCAGTGTGGTAGGGCGCCATCGCAACATGCCCTTTTCGTCACCTTAACCCAGGGCCGGCCACGGCATAAACTTCACGAGGGTCGAGTGCGCAGACCACGGGCGGGCAGTCTCCGCCTGTATCGCCTTTGCTCGTTCCTTCCCGGACGTACTGGCTACAGCGCGACTTTTCATTTAATATTGCTGTGTAGCATTTTTCGGTCGCCGCAACTCTCTTCAGTTCGACAGAAGTGTCATGTCAGCGCTGTTTACCCTTCGCTGTTTGTTCGTGGTAAGAAGGACTTTCGCAGATCCAGCGTGTAGTATCACATTTTCTCTGACTTCTTCTGTTGCAACACAAATGTTTATGCGTAACCGCGCAAGTGCGCGAGAGACAGATTATTTCTCACTCTTGATATAAAAACTCTGTGGATATAATGTGGAGTGGAATTGTAATTAGCGGCATTGTCGTAAGCCGCCATTTTCAATACGAAACCTAATTTGTTTAATTATGATAACATTTCATGTCATGCAAGAGGATGATGCAACTATGAAGGTCATTTATGAAAAAAATATAATTTCATTAATGGGAAAGGTACGTTTCATTCTTTGGTTATTTTAACTTTTCCCTTGTCTGGGGCTCGGAACATTATTTGATGTGTTGTAACAACTAGGGAGCTTTGTATTCTCGGAAATCAGTGGAACTTGCACCACGGTCGTTTATGCTCTATTTTGATTATTAAATTTTGGACTTTTATCGAATTAATACATAACTTGAACACTGATTCCCACGCTGCAGAGTGAATACGTTATAGGATCCAAGACGGCTTCCACAAGGCGTACGATTTTCCCTCGAAAGAATTCTCTGAGTCGATGATCGCCGGAATTATGCAGAGCCACAGAAATTTTATTCCAGGTGCTGACTTCGACATTGAGAGTCAGAGTATGATTAGTAACTGTAACTGCTAATCATTTTGTTTTATAAGCTTGAGAATTAAATTAGGGGTTAGTTTTCTAGCTGGAAGCGTGGGAGACAGTTGTATTAAAATATTCAGGAAGCAACTTCTCTCGCCCAAAAGTTTCCATTCAGGTAACTAGACATTATTCAGTCATAATAATTTAACTTCAAATTAATGGGGAGAGAATTTAAAAGCGAGTATTGGCACAAAAGAGGCAGCTAGCGATCTATCGTCAAAGCTTTTAAAAACAAATGGAATTGACAGAAGGAAGCGATGAGAATTCTCAATATACATTATACAGTTTAAAGGACGGGAAATGTAAATCTGCTAGGAAACGATACTACAATACCATGCAGAAAGAGTTTAAAGATTTAGTTGCCAATGAAATAATGAATAGTCACACCAATCCACAGATGTAATTCATTGTGCAGTACATTGAGAGGCACTTTCTGATAAATTTGCAGGCATACTGCACGTGAAAATACTAATTGCATGAGCAGCAAAATTTGTGAACTCGCAAGCATTATTCAACTGTCAGTTCCAACTGTTGTGGATGGAACTGGTGGAAGAGTGTTGAGACTTTATGTAACAATTCGAAGTACGTAGGTTAAGTCAGGGGCAACCTGGAAGCGATTTCTCGATTCAGAACTAGCTATGAAGGTGAAAGGAATGCAGGAACAAAAATTAGAATATCTGGAATAGATTGCAGACCTCGCATTTTAAGTTGACTTGACTGCACACTGAACACAGTAAGTCATTGCAAGGTCTCTGACTGGATGGAGATGCATTTAAAAAGAAAATAACGTTATAGAAGGGACATATTTTGACAAACACAGTCCAGTTTCCTATGCTCACTGCCGTTAAATAAACGCGAGGTTTGAAGACTTCATTGTGGCTTTGATAGAATTACAAAGATAGCTTTGAAGACGTTTTCAGGACACTGTCAATTTTACATTCGTTTTCGAACTGTTTCGGAGACCGTTTGCTGTTTTAGCTGAAACCGCAGTTGCACATGTACAGATGTAACTGATTGACGTGCCAGGGAATTCACGTCTGAGTGACAATTCTCTTTACGTTAAAACTGTCCGGTACGTCTACACTGCCTTCCTCAGGTAAAGTTTCCACGTATCCATAACGAGGTTACAAAAGTGCAACAATATTTCGATCGACATATTTGAGTTCAAAATGGCTCTGAGCACTTTGGGACTTAACTGCTGAGGTCATCAGTCCCCTATAACTTAGAACTACTTAAACCAAACTAAGCTAAGGACATCACACACATCCGTACCCGAGGCAGGATTCGAACCGTAGCGGTCACGCCGTTCCAGACTGCAGCGCCTAGAACCGCTAGGCCACTACGGACTGCCATATTTGAGTGAAAGGCCTTTTTTGATTATGAAACTAAATAAGTCACAATTATGTGGCAACTTGAGTGCGGCAATCTGTGAAATTTTCTTCGTCTGTCCGTTTGCTGACAGTTTGTACCATACAAAAAGTATGTATTCAGTGCGCCAAAAATAATTAAATAATGCTGAAAATTTATTTTGTTTGTGATCTTTGTTGCCGTGGAGTGTGAAATACAAAACCAAATCGTATGCAATGCGGCTGCACTGCCATTTAAATGCGGCGCGATCGCCGTTTCCCCCTCTCGACCCTCCTACTGCTCAGACAGCGAGGCTTGGCGGTGGGGGAAGTGTGCAGTGAAACGGAGCGCTATGGTACTCGGGCCAGAGAACAATCCGCGAGCCAAAATCTTGGCTGCCCTGCCTTAACTGCTACCTCTCTCTGTAATATGTACTGATTCTTGTGTGAATGCAGTTTTTTGCTGCAATTTAAACTCCAGGGGTCGTTTAAATTCTTTTCATAATCATTAGGAATGTTGATTTCTGCATTCGTTCTGTCTCTATTTGTCCAGTCATAAAGTATTGCTCGTCTGTATGGGACCATTACCAGTTGGGTCTGATTCAAGAGATTGAGAAGGTCCAAAGAAGAGCGGCAAGATTCGTGACTGGTACATTCAGCCATCGCGAGAGCGTTACAAATCTCATAGAGAGTTTGAAGTGGGACACACTTGCAGATAGACGACGCGCTAAACGGAAGGGGCTGCTCACTAAATTCCGAAATCCAATCTTCGCCGAGGATGTAGAGCATATATTATTACCACCAACTTTCAAATCGCGTAATGATCATCATTGAAAGATAAGGGAAATAGAGCTAGTACTGAGGCGTTCAGACAGTCTTTTTCCCTCGCGCGAGCCGTGAGTGAAACAGAGGGGGGAGGGGGGGGGGGTATATGACTTTCGCGCGAATTGTGCCCTCCGCCACACACCGGTTGGTGGCTAGCGGAGTATACAGGGTGATTCAAAAAGAATACCACAACTTTAAAAATGTGTATTTAATGAAAGAAACATAATATAACCTTCTGTTATACATCATTACAAAGAGTATTTAAAAAGGTTTTTTTCACTCAAAAACAAGTTCAGAGATCTTCAATATGGCCCCCTCCAGACACTCGAGCAATATCAACCCGATACTCCAACTCGTTCCACACTCTCTGTAGCATATCAGGCGTAACAGTTTGGATAGCTGCTGTTCTTTCTCGTTTCAAATCATCAATGGTGGCTGGGAGAGGTGGCCGAAACACCATATCCTTAACATACCACCATAAGAAAAAATCGCAGGGGCTAAGATCAGGGCTTCTTGGAGGCCAGTGATGAAGTGCTCTGTCACGGGCTGCCTGGCGGCCGATCCATCGCCTCGGGTAGTTGACGTTCAGGTAGTTACTGACAGATAAGTGCCAATGTGGTCTCTGCTAGCTCTGCGAGTCGATTTTCCTGGGCTGCGAACAAATGCTTGCTGGATGCGTGCTACATTTTCATCACTCGTTCTCGGCCGTCCAGAACTTTTCCCTTTGCACAAACACCCATTCTCTGTAAACTGTTTATACCAACGTTTAATACACCACCTATCAGGAGGTTTAACACCATACTTCGTTCGAAATGCACGCTGAACAACTGTCGTCGATTCACTTCTGCCGTACTCAATAACACAAAAAGCTTTCTGTTGAGCGGTCGCCATCTTAGCATCAACTGACGCTGACGCCTAGTCATCAGCGCCTCAAGCGAACAAATGTACAACTAAATGAAACTTTATAGCTCCCTTAATTTGCCGACAGATAGTGCTTAGCTCTGCCTTTTGTCGTTGCAGAGTTTTAAATTCCTAAAGTTGTGGTATTCCTTTTGAATCACTCTGTATATGTAGATGTAGATATAGTTTCTTTGGCCAGTGAAGGCTACTCTTGGCTACACGTTTGTAAATTCTAGAAGAATATATCTATTGTTTAACATTCATCTGTGTTAAATACAGTCGTATCCCCTGTGCACTTTGCTTAGTCTCCTAACTAATTGAGATCCCCTACAAGTAAGACCAATGTTGATTGCCTTCTGCAGTCGGGACAGAATTACAGCTCCAGTAAAATTCCTGACTGTTTGCAAATGTCCGTCAAGGGGCAGTGCGAACTGCTACAGCCTGAGAACTTTATAGCGAACCATTTACAGCTGGCAGTCCATCGCTTACGGACACAGCAGCAGGGTTACTTAACAAGACATTTCAGAAGTATGTTATAAATAAAGCACTGGTCAATGAAAGAACAGAATGAAAAAATATTAGAACAGATGATGAAACAAATGTACTAAAAACTCTTCCAAGGAAGAGGACAAACTTCCAATGATATGTACCAAGGTAATGATAGAGAAAATGGTGAGATGCACAGACATAGTAAATCAACATCCGGTATTGTCGAAGAATCGGGAAATGTGAAATACAGTGATTTTTCATCCGAGTGGTGCTCTTATGCAGGAAGCGTATGAACTACTACCAGTTCAGCTCCAGACATCTTGTGAGTTGCGACGCAAAAACATTGTTTTTGTAATTTGACTAATTTTTGGAGGTAAGTTTTAAAAAAATGTGGAATAATTATTGAAAATGTACACCAAGGAATAAAATTAGGCACTTTATTAAGTAAAAGAGTAGTTATGTATTGCTCGATTTTGACTGTGAATGTATTTGGTTCTGTTGTTGCATTGCGAAGTTAAAGATGGAACGTCAGTCAATATGGAATACTTGGTATTCCATAAACTCAATTTGACTGTTCAGGTGCAGATAACGAAGACTAGATTTGTGTGTAATTCAAACAGACTAATGTACAACGAATCGCTTCTACCGCATAAACAAATATTTTTTTCATTATTTTACTTTGAAGATTTTTAAACCTAACAGATATGTCAAAGTATTTTGTCCATTAGTGGTAAATAATTCTTTTAATAGTTTAAATTAAGAGCAATTTCAGAACTGTAATTTGTGTATATAAAATACGCTATTTCCCAAGTTTACACTGATTATCTGCATTTATACAACCCTGTTCCGGACTTCCCGACTATTCCCTATTAGCCGCCAAGTGCAATATTTCTTTAAAAACTTATTTGTCGGTAGTATCTTTTTAAATTTTACTAACTGAAATGCAAATACTTGAAGTTTATTGTAAAATGTGCTGGAGTGCTAATTTTCAGTTCAGGTTAGAGATTCATCTACATGAGTAACTGGTATTTCGTGAAACACAACCTTCATCTAATATGTACAATTACAGATATTTTAAATCAGTCTGTGCGATCACAAGAAATTACATATTTATTCCAATATACGCCTTTCGTCAGCTGTCTGGAATGAAACACGTTTACAGTTTGCTTTCAAAAGCTTATACAAAGGTGGGCCGGCTGCAGCGTACAGATGCCGCTCTTCGGCCAACAGAAAAAACATAGCTAACATGGAGACATAGAAACAGAAATACATGAATGTTAAAAACAGAAGACACACACAAAATAGTGATGAAGTCGTTCGTTGAAAGACACTGGTTTCAGAAACAAGGTCCACAGTGCGCACAAATGAAGGTAATCAGTTTTCCACTCGAATGAAGGAGCACACTGAAGATAACACTGACGCACAGAAACGAAGAAAACACCGTTGCACTAAACACTGGTGACGATCTTTGGCACAGAAAACACTGAACACACTTGATGAGATGGGGGGGGGGCTGCCACTGGGTGTATAGGACAGACGGGGAGGGGGGGGGGGAGGAGGGAGGGGGAAGAAGCCAGTGGGAGAAAGAAAGGAGAGGGGAGGGGAGAGGGCAGGGTGAGGTGTGGAAGCCTGAAGAGGGTGGGGGGGGGGGAATGGGAAAAATGGGAGAGGGGAGGAGGCGGATAAAGAACCTCTCCGTATCGGTTTAAGGCGATGATACTCGCGAAAAGCAGCAACACTATTGCTGTTGTTTGACAGAGCAGCTTTACGAGTAAAGCCCTGCTCACCTTGCCCAGGCCCATGTCGACTGTCTGCAAATGTAATGCATACTAATGTTTTTGTTTCAACCCTACGTCGCCTAGAGAGCCTATACAAGCTCTCTAACATCGTCATACCATTACTGGCGCCTAACGGCAAGTCGTTAAACTAACACCACTAACAACACAAATGCTGTAGTGCAGAGACTGAACATCATTACTACAAAGTTGGTTACCAATACGGTAAATACTTTTCCATCTACATTTCCTCAAGTAGAGGAAGTTTAATTATAACCACGCTGTATATCGCCAGATATTCATGCTTGAACATAAATGCAAATGCTTGACAAACATGCAGGTTGGACTGTTCTATTTGACCATGAACGGCAACTGTCCAGGGTCCTAAATACACTCCTGGAAATGGAAAAAATAACACATTGACACCGGTGTGTCAGACCCACCATACTTGCTCCGGACACTGCGAGAGGGCTGTACAAGCAATGATCACACGCACGGCACAGCGGACACACCAGGAACCACGGTGTTGGCCGTCGAATGGCGCTAGCTGCGCAGCATTTGTGCACCGCCGCCGTCAGTGTCAGCCAGTTTGCCGTGGCATACGAAGCTCCATCGCAGTCTTTAACACTGGTAGCATGCCGCGACAGCGTGGACGTGAACCGTATGTGCAGTTGACGGACTTTGAGCGAGGGCGTATAGTGGGCATGCGGGAGGCCGGGTGGACGTACCGCCGAATTGCTCAACACGTGGGGCGTGAGGTCTCCACAGTACATCGATGTTGTCGCCAGTGGTCGGCGGAAGGTGCACGTGCCCGTCGACCTGGGACCGGACCGCAGCGACGCACGGATGCACGCCAAGACCGTAGGATCCTACGCAGTGCCGTAGGGGACCGCACCGCCACTTCCCAGCAAATTAGGGACACTGTTGCTCCTGGGGTATCGGCGAGGACCATTCGCAACCGTCTCCATGAAGCTGGGCTACGGTCCCGCACACCATTAGGCCGTCTTCCGCTCACGCCCCAACATCGTGCAGCCCGCCTCCAGTGGTGTCGCGACAGGCGTGAATGGAGGGACGAATGGAGACGTGTCGTCTTCAGCGATGAGAGTCGCTTCTGCCTTGGTGTCAATGATGGTCGTATGCGTGTTTGGCGCCGTGCAGGTGAGCGCCACAATCAGGACTGCATGCGACCGAGGCACACAGGGCCAACACCCGGCATCATGATGTGGGGAGCGATCTCCTACACTGGCCGTACACCACTGGTGATCGTCGAGGGGACACTGAATAGTGCACGGTACATCCAAACCGTCATCGAACCCATCGTTCTACCATTCCTAGACCGGCAAGGGAACTTGCTGTTCCAACAGGACAATGCACGTCCGCATGTATCCCGTGCCACCCAACGTGCTCTAGAAGGTGTAAGTCAACTACCCTGGCCAGCAAGATCTCCGGATCTGTCCCCCATTGAGCATGTTTGGGACTGGATGAAGCGTCGTCTCACGCGGTCTGCACGTCCAGCACGAACGCTGGTCCAACTGAGGCGCCAGGTGGAAATGGCATGGCAAGCCGTTCCACAGGACTACATCCAGCATCTCTACGATCGTCTCCATGGGAGAATAGCAGCCTGCATTGCTGCGAAAGGTGGATATACTCTGTACTAGTGCCGACATTGTGCATGCTCTGTTGCCTGTGTCTATGTGCCTGTGGTTCTGTCAGTGTGATCATGTGATGTATCTGACCCCAGGAATGTGTCAATAAAGTTTCCCCTTCCTGGGACAATGAATTCACGGTGATATTATTTCAATTTCCAGGAGTGTATTAAGTAAATAAATTATTCTCGTACCATAACATTATTTTTTTTGTTTATGAAGTTTGTGAAGGGCCACTGCGCTGTAGGGGGATGTAGTTAGACAGCTGAAGGCTGCGGACAAACGCGTTATCTTGCAAACGATCGTATTCACAGGTTATATCAGTACGGCCATAAATCGACACATTGACGTTCCAAGCCAATAATGTCTCACCAGAGTTCTAAAAAAGTCACAAAACAATTGATCACGTGCTGCGAGAGAAGGATAAAACAAAAAATAGCCATGCGAGCAGTTCTCTTGCTCAGGGAAAACGAATCAGGGAAAACGAATCTTACGAACAATCTTGAATATGTATACAGATGGTTCATCAATCCCGGAATTGTGAATCTCGATAGTTCCTGCCCGTTATCAATATCGATACTGGCAAGACCCGGAAATTTCGAGACTTTCGAGTATGTTTTACTTTTAAATTTTAAGTTTATTTTTTTTTACATAATTTGTCATTCACTCTTGTAATTTTCTAATTTTCTATCAATTTTGATGTTGTGTTAACGTGCTGTCCAATTAACAATGGCAGATGCGTTGACTTCGTTTGCTCTCGTCCCTGTTGCGACTACTGATAAGATGTAATGGAAGCTTCCAGAGAATAAAACAGTACACCCGGCTATAGGGCTGCTGTTGCTACGCAGGTGTCGAATTGCTCTCTGGAGTGCTTCAACGGATATTTTACGGGATATCGAAACCCCATCGCATACAATGGAAATGCAACATAACATCAGTTACCAGTATCACCATCCTTTGAAACTTTACAGATGCTGTACGTATTTTAGTGATAGACTGTAAGGAGATGTTTGTATGTCGAACTCGCTGAGAAACTCGGAGTTGCTTAGGTATTTATTTATAGCTGTGCTTGAGCGTTCATACGCATGGAATTTACTTTTAACTTATAAAGCTTTTTTGCATGTAACATTTGAAGTAGTGTGGCTCATGATATGAACGAAGAGCTTTATTGCTTCACTAACATGGGAGAGAGCCACGTAGAGTTGGGCAAGCGAAAAGCAACTGACACTGAGGTCAATGCCCTCGGTATGCAGCGTCTGGCCTTGTGCTTTGTTTATGGTCATTGCATAACATTCGCTCACCAGAAATTGTACATTTTTAAAGTGAAATGGTAAATCTTTAGGGTTTAGCGGGATTCAGGATATAAAAACTCTCTTGCCTACACCACCCCCTGTCAGAATATCCACTTCTGCGATGTTACGATGGAGGGAAGTACCTAACTTTAAACCTGTGCGAGTGAATGGCTCTGAGATGCGAGATAATGCGTGAAGCTCTCCATCAGAGTTACGTCGTGCCTCGAATTTCGAAGGAGTTTCCTCAGAGAGAGTTACAGCCCGGTTTTGTCGATCCGCAACAAGTCTCGCCTCACGAACCTCTTTTCATTGGATTCTTGAGATTGCATCGTCTTCAACTTTTTAGCCTTTCTGCTGTATTCAGAAAGACACAACCGTTTCCTAGTCATTTTTATTCGTAAAAATAACGAAATCAAAATGTAATGAGTAGACACCTAAATCACTTATTGAACTTAGTACATTCGTTCTTTCTATCAAACAATATAAATAAAACCTATAGAAGGAAGCAAATCAATGCCGTACTAAGCTGAGCAGACGGTTTTAGAAAAAAACTTTAAATTACGTTATCTTTTTTCGTGATCTGAGTTTGATGAAATAAGGCCTATATGCTGCTCGAAGCTACGCTCAATTTACCTCTGAAAAACGCATGAAAATTCGTCTGTTGTATTCAGAGATTAGCGTGCTCAAAAAATAAAAAAAGAGGCAACGTTTTACAATTTTGTTAATAGTACAGTTACAGATCAGCAGGCAATCATTATAGGATATACCACCCCCTCCTTCTGGATCGATGTTCTCTACCTCACCATCTACGACTGCCCTATCCGAGTTAACCCCACCTTGAAATACCTTGGTCACACTCTTTACCGTCACCTCACCTGGACTTCCCCACTCCTTACCATCTAACGCAAAGCACACTGTAGACTTCGCCTCTTGAAACTCCTGCCTGGCCAGACATGGGGATTACACCCTTCCGTCAACCTTCAGACCTACAAATCCTTGATCCATCCCATCCTTTGTTATGACAGTGTTCCCTGGATCTCTACCCCTCCTAAATTCTATAAAGCCCTCCAAATTCTTGAATGCGATGCGCTCCACCTCGTTTTCCGTATCCGTTTCCCATCCCCACACGAGGATACTCTATGAGCTCATCCTCTTCCCACATCTCCTCCTCTTCCTTGAGCACATCTGTATCCTCTACACTATTCGCCGCCTTCATCCCCCTCACCACTGGTGTCTCCTTTCCTCTCCATTTCCCGCCTGCTGTCACGCCTTTACTGATGTGTCCATATCTCCATCTCCACACCCTCCACCCACTCTGCCAAAGGAACTTCAAACGTCCCCCCGTCCCAGATGATATGATTCGCCCCGATATTTATTCTTCCTTTCAAATCTGACCCTCCTCTTCCCCTCCCCTCCTCCCTTGGGTTCGTTCTCCTTCACCTCCCCCCTCTGCTTTTTCCTCCCTCCTCCCCCCTGTTTCCTTTCCCAGTCCCTGTTGTCTTAACAGATGTCCTGCCATACTGTCCCTTCACATGTCAGTGTTTTCTACTTATCCCTTTCCTGGACGATTCTGCAGGGAACCTCCTAATTCCTTACTTTTTCCTTACCTTATCAGACGACCTTACTTTCAAAATTCTTCTGTAGCACCACATGTAAAACGCTTCGATTCTCTTCTGTTCTGGTTTTGTCACTGTCTATGTTTCACCACCGCCAGTGCTGTGCTACAAACATACATTCTCAGAAATTTCTTCCTCAAATTAAGGCGTATGTTTGATACTAGTAGACTTCTCTTGGCCAGAAACGCCCTTTTATCCTGTGATAGTCTGCTTCCTATGTCCTCCTTGCTCCATCCATCGTGGAATATTTTGCTGCCTATGTAGTAGAATTCCCTACCTTCGTCCACTTCGTGATCCCCAGTTCTGGTGTTAAGTTTCTCGCTGTTCTCATTTCTGCAACCCCTCTTTACTTTCATCTTTCTTCAGTTTGCTCTCAGTCCATATTCTGTACTCATTAGACTGTTCATTCCACTCAACACATCCTGTAATTCTTCTTCACTTTCTCTGAGGATAGTAATTTCATCAGCGAATCTTATTATTGACATACTTTCACCCTGAATTTTAATCCTAGTCTTGAATCTTTCATTTCCGTCATTGCTTCTTCGATATTTAGATTGAACAGTATGGGTGAAAGACTAGATCCCTGTATTACACCCATTTTAATCAAAGTGTTTTGCTCTTTGTCTTCCACTCTTATTGTTCCATCTGGGCTCTTACACATATTGTGTTTTACCTGTATTTCCCTATAGCTTACCCCTATTTCTCTTAGAATTTTGAGTAACCTGCAGCATTTTACATAGTCAAACGCTTTTTCCAGGTCGAAAGATGCTATGAAAGTGTCTTGATTTTTCTTCAATCTTACTTCCACTACCGACCGCAACGTCAGAATTGTCTCTCTCGTGCCTTTACCTTTCCTGAAACAAACTGATCGTCATCTAACTGATCCTCCATTTTCTTCTCGATTCTTCTGTATATTATTCTTCTGAGCAGCTTGGATGCATTAGCTGTTAAGCTGATTGTACGATAATTCTCGCACTTGTCGGCTTCTGGAATCTCAGAATTGCGTGGATAATATTTTTCCGCCAGACTCATACATTCTACACGCCAACGAGAATAGTCATTAGAGTGCCACTTTCCCCAATGGTTCAAAAAAATGGTTCAAATGGCTCTGAGCACTGTGGGACTTAACATCTATGGTCGTCAGTCCCCTAGAACTTAGAACTACTTAAACCTAACTAACCTAAGGACATCACACAACACCTAGTCATCACGAGGCAGAGAAAATCCCTGACCCCGCCTGGAATCGAACCCGGGAACCCAGGACTTCCCTCAATGATTTTAGAAATTCCGAGAGAAAGTTATCTACGCCGTTTTCCTTATATGATCTTAATTCGTCCAAAACACTTTCCAAATCCGATTTTAATACTGGATCCCGTGTCTCTTACCTATCGGCTCCTGTTTCTTCTTTTATTATGTCATCAGGTAAGTCCTCTCCCTCAGAGAACCCTTCATTGTACTTTTTCCACGTATGCGCTCTCTCGTTCGAGTTCAACAGAGGAATTCCTATTGAAATATTAATGCTACCACCCTTGCTGTTAAATTCACCGAAGGTGACCAGACCGATAATCTTGGGGCGAGTGGGAGGGGGGGGGAGGAAGAGTGGGGAGGGGGAAGTGGCACGGCCGATGACTGTGGCGTCTGTTTCTCTCCAGCCAGCTTGCTGATATGCCGCGTGTGGCGGAGGACACCGAAGGACTTCTACACGCTTTTTTTTTTTTTAAATAAGTGCCTTTCTTCTACCATTTCCTATCGTACATTTTGGCACTGTAATACAGTAGCTGTATGGCATTGAGCCAATCGGTGCTTTGCGGCGGAGGTACCTTGCTCACTGCAGCGATGGCGGAGGTAGTGGTGACGCCCAGAGCGATGTGCGGCCAGAGCAGAGATGAACGGTTGCTGGGTCTGGTCAGAGAGGCGGCTGCCTCTAGATCGTAATGGTAATGTTTCGGTGACTAGTTTCAATTTATCGGTGTGCTGCAGCAATGGTTAAACGTTCTTTCTTAGAATGGAGGTGCGGGTATTTGGATGGGAGGGGGCTGAAAAATGTCGTGGTGTCAATTTATTGTAGTATTTCAGAACGCCAAAGTGGCTTACCTCAGTAACATTTACCACCATTTTTTAAGCAAAATAGCTCAGGTGCTGATTTTCCATTTGACAATGGTATATAGGCCTCGACTAACAAGGAGGAGGGGAGAGACTGAGGAAAATTATAATAGATACGATCGTATGATTTTTCGGTTCGTACTTCTGCGATGTATACACTGAAGCGCCAAAGCAACTCGTATAGGGATGCGTATTCAAATACAGTGATATGTAAACAGGCAGAATACGGCACTGTCATCGAGAACGCGTATAAAAGACAAGTGTCTGGCGCAGTTTTTACATCGGTTACCGCTGCTGCAGTGGCAGGTTGTCAAGATTTAAGTGAGTTTGAACGTGGTGTTACAGTTGGTGCACGAGCGATGGGACGCAGCATCTCCGAGATAGTGACGAAGTGGGGATTTTCCGCTACAACTATTTCGCGAGGGTGCCGTGAATATGAGGAATGCGGCAAAACATCAAATCTGCGACATTGCTGCGGATGGAAAATTATCCTGCAAGAACGAGACCAACAGCGACTGAAGAGAATCGTTCAACGTGACCGTAGCGCAAATCCTGCCGCAAATTGCTTCAGATTTCAATGTTGGGCCCTCGGCAAGTGTCAGCGTGCGTATCATTCAACGAAACATCATCGTTGTGGGCTTTCGAATCGCAAGGCCCACTCGTCTACCCTTGATGACTGTACTACAAAGCTTTACGACTCACCTGGGCTCGTCAACACCGCCACTGGACAGTTCATGACCGGCAAAATGTTGTCTTGTTGGACGAGCCTCGTTTCAAAATTGTATCGAGCGGATGGACGTGTACGGGTATGGAAACAACCTCATGAATCCATGGACCCTGCATGTCAGCAGGGACTGTTGAAGCTAGTGGAGGCGCTGTAATGGTGTGAGGCGTGTGCAGTTGGAGTGATATTTGACCACTGGTAGGTCTAGATATGACTCTGACAGGTGACACGTACGTAAGCATCCTGTCTGATCACCAGTTTCCATTCGAGTCCATTATGGGTTCCGACGGATTTGGGCAATTCCAGCAGCATAATGCGACACCCCACAAGTCCAGAATAGCTACAGAGTGGCTCTATACGCGTACTTCAGAGTTTAAACACTTCCGCTGGCCACCAAACTCCCCAAACATGAACATTATTGAGCATATCCGGGATGCCTTCCGACATGCTGTTAATAAAATATATCCATCCCCCTCGTATACTTACGAATTTTTGGACAGCCGTGCAGGATTCATGGTATTAGTTCCCTCCAGCACTAATTCAGACATTAGTCGAGTCTATGCCGTCGGCCGCGGTGGTCTCGCGGTTCTAGGCGCGCAGTCCGTAACCGTGCAACTGCTACGGTCGCAGGTTCGAATCCTGCCTCGGGCATGGATGTGTGTGATGTCCTTAGGATAGTTAGGTTTAAGTAGTTCTAAGTTCTAGGGGACTGATGACCACAGCTGTTAAGTCCCATAGTGCTCAGAGCCATTTTGAACCATTTTTTTGAGGCTATGCCACACCGTGTTGTGGCACTTCTGCGTGCTCACGGGGGCCCTTCACCATATTAGGCAGGTGTACCAGCCCTGTGGTTCGGGAACTTCGCCTCATGCCTCGGGAAGTGCTGACGAGACGAAGTGTTGTGACTTGGCAAGACAGCCAAGCCACTATGATTGGTAGCCGAAAGGCACGCGTTAAGCTCACGCAGGCTGGTGTGAGGTCTGGAACATTTAAGGAAGTTAGGCTTTAGCAAAAAAGGTCGTAGCTGTTGGAATACTTAACTTTAATCCATAATTGGTGAACATCGGTCTGACGGTACATGCATCACAAGATAAATAGCAAATGATAATGGCGCCTTGCTAGGTCGTAGCAAATGACGTAGCTGAAGGCTATGCTAACTATCGTCTCGGCAAATGAGAGCGTAATTTGTCAGTGAACCATCGCTAGCAAAGTCGTCTGTACAACTGGGGCGAGTGCTAGGAAGTCTCTCTAGACCTGCCGTGTGGCGACGCTCGGTCTGCAATCACTGACAGTGGCGACACGCGGGTCCGACGTATACTAGCGGACCGCGGCCGATTTAAAGGCTACCACCTAGCAAGTGTGGTGTCTGGCGGTGACACCACACGAAGCGAGTCCAGTGACAGTGGCATACGAGGACAATGGGCCTCTTTATCTCCGTCCCCCCCCCTGCCGATAATAGGATTTTAGGATTTCTGTCATCTACACATAAAACACACACACACATAATGTGGTATGATTTCCGTGTGACTCAATGGCCAGGTGAAGGTATTTCGGTTGGATGCTACCTCAGCGACTTCCGTTTCTGTAATCCAACCGAGAAAACGGGACCTACATTTTAACGTGGAATCCGAGTCGCTTGTCACTCCTGGATACGCTACACTCCGAGTCACGTGCCACATTTGGAAACTACTAATCTTTGATAGGCGAAGGTTAGATTAAAGGCAAACTGAAAATTACCGTCGCCCTCCGGGGATTAGGTATCAGGACTTCCCGGTTTCCTTGCACATGCTTCATCACTAGAACACCAGGCCTGACATGAATTGCTCTGTACGTTGTAATCAGTACTACACAATACATTCCTCATATCTACGTGGATATTGCGTGAAGAACATACAGAACATACACTGCAGCGCCAAAGAAACTGGTATATGCATGCATTTTCAAATACAGAGATATGTAAACAGGCAGAATACGACGCTGCGGTCGGCAACGCCTTTATAAGATAGCAAGTGTCTGGCGCAGTTGTTAGGTCGGTTACCACTGCTAGAATGGTAGGTTATTAAGATTCAAGTGAGTTTGAACGAGGTGTTGTAGTCGGCGCACCAGCGGTGGGATACAACATCTCCGTGGTACCAATAAAAGGGGGATTTGCCGCAAGACCATTTCACGAGTGTACTGTGAATATGAGAAATCCGGCAAAACATCAAATCTGCGACATCGCTGCGGCCGGGAAAAGATCCTGCAAGAACGGAACCGTCGATGACTGTAGAAAATCGTCTAACGTGACAGAAGTGCAACCCTTCCGCAAATTGCTGCAAATTTCAATGCTGGGCCATCAGCGAGTGTCAGCGTGCGAACCAATCAACGAAACTTCGACGATATGGGCTTTTGGAGGCGAAGGCCCTCTCGTGGACCTTGATGGCTGCAGAACACAAGGCTTTACACCCCGCCTTAGCCCATCAACACCGACATTGGACTGTGGACGACTAGGGAAACATGTTGCCTGGTCGGACGAGTCTCGTTTCAAATTGTATCGAGCAGATGTACGTGTTTTGGTGTGGATACAACCTCATGAATCCATGGACCCTGCATGTCAGCAGGGTACTGTTCAAGCTGGTGAAGGCTCTCTAATGGTGTGGGGCGTGTGCAGTTGAAGTAGTATGTGTGGTGTCACCGCCAGACACCACACTTGCTAGGTGGTTGCTTTAAATCGGCCGCGGTCCATTAGTACATGTCGGACCCGCGTGTCGCCACTGTCAGTAATTGTAGACCGAGCGCCACCACACGGCAGGTCTAGAGAGACGTACTAGGACTCGTCCCAGTTGTACGGACGACTTTGCTAGCGACTACACTGACGAAGCCTTTCTCTCATTTGCCGAGAGACAGTTAGAATAGCCTTCAGCTAAGTCCATGGCTACGACCTAGCAAGGCGCCATTAACCATTTTTAGAGAGAGTCTCACTTGTATCATCAAGAATGCTGTATACAAATGATGGATTAAAGTTAAGTATTCCAGCCGCTACGTACTTTTCTTTATAGCATTCATTACGTATCCTGTTTCAGACCTAACGCCAGCCGGCGTGTGTAAACGCGTGCCTTTCGGTTACCCGTCACTGTGGACTGGCTGTCTTGTCAGTCCACTACAGTATGGGACCCCTGATACGTCTAGATGCGACTCTGACAGGTGGCACATACGTAAGCATCCTGTCTGATCACCTGCATCGATTCATATACACTCTGCATTCCGACGAACTTGGGCAATTCCAGTAGGACAATGCGACACCCCACACGTGCAGAACAGCTACAGAGTGGCTGCAGGAACACACTTCTGATTTTGAACACTTCCACTGGCCACCAAACTCCCCACACATGAACAATACTGAGCATATCTGGGCTGCCTTGCAATATGATGTTCAGAAGAGTTTCTCAAGGATTTATGGACAGACCTGCGGGATTCATGGTGTCCGTTCCCTCCAGCACTACTTCAGATATTAGTGGACACCAGGCCACGTCGTGTTCCGGCACTTCTGCGTGCTCGCGGGAGCCCTCCACGATATTCTGTACGAGTACCAGGATCTTTGGCTCTTCAGTGTATATCTTTTCTGCAATGTATTTAATGTACCCGCTGGATTGAAAATTAGTGCACAGCCATAATAACAAGTACGTCTCCTAGCTTCTTACAGACATTCTTTATGATCCTACGTCAATGTTTTCTGAGGTAGTTATTTAGTGTTGTGTGCAGATTAATGCATCTAATTTACTTACTGACGTAAGACTTTTCGCATTCACAGCGATCTTAGAGGGATTTATACACGCAAAAATAATTCAAGAAGAAACAGTCACTACTTTATCAGATTCACGTTCACCATTAACGCTCTTAAAATGCTATGATGCCAACAACACAAGAATTATTCGCTATACCATATTATGGAGCAATTTATGAACTTTCCCGCCTGAATAAGACTGCCATTAAGTTCTCAGTGAAGGTGCACAGCGGAATAAATGGAAATGAAGAAGTAAATGTTTTGGCCAAGGAAGCTTTATAGAATGGCTTTGTGAAATATGACACAGTGTCACCAGATGATCTCCTGCATAGCTCAACCGTTTAGTGGTTGATGGGATACATACGCAGTTTTGAGCATTGAGACGTCTATATCTCTTATCTGTCTCGTGCTAGGATGTAGCAAGATGCTGTCGCTACTTGGAGGAAAATACTACGGACCACTGGTGGATATATAGAAGGCTGTGAGCTATCTGCACCAGAAAACATAGAATTTAGAAAATATTAGTATGTGGCATGTCAAAACCATCATAAAGTGTTATGCTGAGAACGTGAGTGTGATATTTCATGTTTTTCATCATACTAATTTTGAATATATAACTCTGAAAATCCTAGAATCACACGAAAATAGGGATAAAGTCAGGTTCGTGGGACACTTGTGTCCCACTTCACCGATTTTCAAAATCGGTCAGCTTAAAACTTTTTGATAATGAAAATGTGTTATTTATGACAAAGTAAGACGGGTCTGACCTTTTATTTTTCAAATATATACTAAATAAATTTTAAACATGGAAGGGTTAAGGCGAAGTTCTGGTCAAGTGCGACGAAACGAATTTTTTGTGTTTTACGTAATTCGCATCCCTCAAGTATACTGATTATTCCTGCAAAAGAATTTTTTGAACGTGAAAGTGTTCTAGGCCAACCGCCTTGTCGCAGTGGTAACACCGGTTCTCGTCCTATCACCGAAGTTAAGCGCTGTCGGGCTGGGATAGCACTTGGATGGGTGACTGTCCCGTCTGCCGAGCGCTGTTGGCTAGCGTGGTGCAATCAGTCCTTGTGAGGCAAACTGAGGAGCTACTTGACTGAAAAGTAGCGGCTCCGGTCTCGTAAACTGACATACGGCCGGGAGAGAGTTGTGCTGACCACATGCCCCTCCATAACCGCATCGGGTGACGCGTGTGGACTGAGGACGACACGGCGGCCGGTCGGTACCGTTGGGCCAGCCAAGGTTCAAAATGGTTCAAATGGCTCTGAGCACTATGGGAGTCAACTGCTGTGGTCATAAGTCCCCTAGAACTTAGAACTACTTAAACGTAACTAACCTAAGGACATCACACACATCCATGCCCGAGGCAGGATTCGAACCTGCGACCGTAGCGGTCGTGCGGTTCCAGACTGTAGCGCCTTTAACCGCTCGGCCACTCCGGCCGGCGCCAGCCAAGGCCTGTTCGGACGGAGTTTTAGTTTTAGTTTAGTTTAGACAGTATTCTAGAAAATATAGCGTGCTGAATGGAACCATGCGCCAACAAACTATAGGTATTTGTAAGCGCTCGATGTATTAGTTAAAGAAAAGATCGGCCGGTATACAAATTCCTACCCAATAAAGGTTTGCTTAAAAGACGCACTGGTGCCAATACGCAAAATGAGAACGAGAGCTTCAACACGTGTATTTGGAAATTGATACCTGAAGATCTTCATTGTTGGAAAAAAAATTGTTGAAATAGCTGCGTACATAGCTACATTCAGCGTAGCTTATTCATCTTTTCTGTCGAAAATGAACGTGTTAGCTATCATCACAGGGACGAACAGCAAAAACTTCCCGGAGTTATCTTACAGGAAACTCGTGGCCGCCGCGGAGCGAGGAATGTCTCACAGTCACTTTCTTAAACGAGCACGGATCGAAGAAATGCAGCACCAGATTCAGAACCAGAGCATGTTTCAGCAAGAGGAAGAATGCTTCTATAGGCTTGGGATCGCAGATTAAGCGTAAGTTTTGAAACAACGGCTTTTTTTACCACAGACTTCAAACACGTTTTTCTCGAACCAATTATTTCCAGACCGCGAAGCGCTCTAGAGCTTCGACAGTTTAACCGATTCATTTGAAATTTTAAAGTGAAAGATAGTTAAATGTAGGGGACCTTAGCTAGAACATGTTTTTTTTACTTAGACAAAAAACATGCCAAGAAACCGACATGTTTTTCAAATAACTGCCATTTTTTCGAGGTTTTTTTCAAGACCCCTTCTTCATGCTCAAAAATTCATTTTAATTTGAGAATTTTCCGTTTTTATGGGTTTCGGAAATAGCGACAAGTCTGTACAACGCTTCGCGCAAACCATGATGGGCCGCGACGAGCACAGTTTGGCAAGGGCTGCAACCGCCATTTTTTATTTGTTACGGGATAAGAAAATGTTTTTCGTACACGGATGTGCGTATAATAAAGTGGTAAAACACTTATTTTAATAAAAAGAAACCTCGTATGAAAAAATTCGAAACTTCACCCATTTTTAATGCCTCTCGACCAGAACCTACCCTCACAAATTTTAAGAGAGAAACTGTGCCGCATTGGTGCCTAACCTCCCATCACGTCCTTGGTACCAAACATGCAGATACAGCGGAAACTTCTTACAGGCAAGGGTAGGACCTCGATTTGATCACGGGATAGTCCGGCAACATCTCTACACATCGATCACAGTTTCATCGTGTAAAAGCAGCAGTGAGGTAGATCTACATTTACATCTACATCTACATGGATACTCTGCAAATCACATTTAACTGCCTGATAGAGTGTTCATTGAACCACCTTCATAATAATTCTACATTGTTCCACTCTGGAACAGCGCGCGGAAGAAACGAACATCTACGTCTTTCCGTGCGAGTTCTAATTTCCCTTATTTTACTAAGATGGTCGTTTCTCTCAATGTACGTCGCCGTCAGCAAAATATTTTCGCATTCGGAGGAGAAAGTTGGTGATTGAAATTTCGTGTGAAGATTTCGCCGCATCGATAAACGTCTTTGCTTTAATGGTGTCCATCCTAAATCCTGTATCATGTCCGTGACACTCTCTCCCCTATTTTGCGATGACAGAAGACGTGCTTCTCTTCGTTGAACTTTCTCGATGTACTCCGTTAATCCTATCTGGTAAGGATCCCTGACCGTGCAGCAGTACTCCAAGCGTAGTGTAGGCAGTCTCTTTACTTAATCTGTTGCATCTTCTAAGTATTCTGCCAGTAAAACGTAGTCTTTGATTTGCCTTCCATACAACATTTTCCGTGTGTTTTTCCCAATTTAAATCGTTCGTAATTGTAATTCATAGGTATTTAGTTGAATTTACAGCCTTTAGATTAGACTGATTTCTCGTGTAACTGAAGTTTAACTAGACGATAAACGACAACATCATCTGAAAACAACCTAAGACGGCTACTCATATTGTCTCCTAAATCGTTTATATAAATAAGAAACATTATCTTGTAAAAAGCCAGAAATACTCGATGGCTTTCCGTCAGTTACTACGAACTGTGATCTCTCTGACACGAAATCACGAATTCAGTCACATAACTGAAACGATATTCCATAAGCACGCAATTTCGCTACAAGCCACTTGTGTGGTACAGTGTCAAAAGCCTTTTGAAAATCTAGAAATACGGAATCAATTTGAACTTTCTTATCAATAGCACAGCTAGTTGTGTTTCACAGGAACGATGTTTTCTAAATCCGTGTTGATTGTGTTTCAATACACCGTTCTCGAGGTAATTCATAATGTTTGAACACAATATATGTTCCACATTCCTGCTGCATTTCGAAGTTAATGATATGGGCCTGTAATTTAGTGGATTCCTCCTGCTACTATCCTTGAATATTGGTGTGACCTGGGAAACTTTCCAGTCTTTGGGTACGGATCTTTCGTGGAGCAAGCGGTTGGATATGATTGTTAAGTATGGAGCTATTGTATCAGCATACTCTGAAAGGAATCTAATTGGTACACAATCTGGACTAGAAGACTTGCTTTTATTAAGTGATTTAAGTTGCTTCACTACTGCGAGGATATCTACTTCTAAGTGAAGTTTGTGGCACAACTTGACCAGAAGAAGGGATCGGTTGGTAGGACATGTTCTGAGGCATCAAGGGATCACCAATTTAGTATTGGAGGGCAGCGTGGAGGGTAAAAATCATAGGGGAAGACCAAGAGATGAATACACTAAGCAGATTCAGAAGGATGTGGGTTGCAGTAGGTACTGGGAGATGAAGAAGCTTGCACAGGATAGAGTAGTATGGAGAGCTGCATCAAACCAGTCTCAGGACTGAAGACCACAACAACAACAACAACAAGTCTGTCGATACTATTTCTTTGAATTCCAGCCACATGTGGTCTATACTTACATTGTTAGTTAGGAAGGAGTGGAGATTGTCTCTCAGGAAGGCGTCAAGTGAATTTTTATCTGCTTTTTTGAATAAATATATTTTTCGTTTTTTTGAAGGATTTGGGAGTTGAAGTATTCAATCTCGCTACGACAACCCTGCGCTCACTAATCCCTGTATCCGTTTTGTTGCTCTTTATTAAGTCAGGATTGTTTGTTGCTAAGAAGTCAACTGTGCTTTCACATCCGTTTACTATTCGCATGGGCTCATGAACTAACTACTCGTAATAATTATCAGAGAATGCGCTTAACACCATTTCAGATGATGTTTTATGAGTACCTCCGTATTTAAATTTGTATTTTCGCCAACACATCGAGGGTAAATTAAAGACACCAGCAATATGAATCGGGTACGTGTTTGAAATTAAACTCAAGTTTTCTTCGAACCTTTCAGCAACTGTATCATCTGAGTAGGGAGGTCGGCACAAGGATCCAATTATTATTTTATTCCGGTTGCCCAAAATTACCTCTGTCCATACTAGCTCCCAGGAAATATCTGATTCAATTTCGCTACAAGATAAGTTACTTCTAACAGCAACAAACACCCCACCGCCAACTGTGTTTAGCGCATCCTTTCGGAACACCATTAGGTTTTCCGCCGCATCAGTGCTTTCTATTAGCGCTTGGAGCTCTGATGCTTTCCCAACACAGCTATGACAATATACAAATTTTGTACCGATGGTTTCTGTATCTACGGTCTTCCTATGTTCGACGTGCGCCCTTTGAGACTGAAGCCCTTTTTGTATTTCCCCCGAGATCCTCTAACCTAAAAAACCTCCCAGTCCACGCCACCCAGCCCCTGATACCCGTGTAGCCGCCTCCTGCGTTTAGTGGAGTCATGACCTAATCAGAGGAACCCGAAACCCCACCACCCTATGGCGCAAGTCGAGGAATCTGCAGCCTATACGGTCACCGAACTGTCTGAGCCTATAAGATTCAGACCCTCCACTCGGCTCTCTACCAAAGGTCTGTAATGGGTCCTGTCGACTATGCTGCAAATGGTGAACTCTACAAGTCTGGCACCATTTACCACTTCTGTAGCCACTTGAAACCAGAGAGAATCTCTTCCAATCCAAAGTGACACACATCATTGGCACTGACGTGAGCCATCACCTGCAGTTGGCTGCGCTCTGTTCTGTTCATGGCATCAGGAAAAACCCTTTCCACATGTGGAATGACTCCACCTGGTATGCACACAGAGTGCACATTGGCTTTCTTCCTCTCCATGGCAGCTATGTCCCTAAGGGGCCCTATAATGCGCCTAATGTTGGAGCTTCCAACTACCAGTAACCCCACCCTCTGTGATTGCCTGGATATTGCTGGCTGAGAAGTTTGTCGGACTAACCAGAGAGCCTTACGAGTGGCCCCCTGGGAAGTCCTTCGCCACCTGCCCTGAGGCGACTGACCTCCCACTTGACCACAGGTGAGGAGTCACTCTCAGTATGAACAGTAACTTGGCTGGTCACCGCTGTGGGCGAATCGACGGACTCATACGTGCGGGACATCCATTGAGTCTGCACAGCCAGGCTACAACAGAGATGCTCATCGACTACAGCTTCAAGCTGTGTATCCAAAGCCATCACAGCCTGGAGCTGAGAGCGAAATGTGACCAAATCAGCTCGCATCCACACACAGCCATCACAGTTTCTATCCATATAAAAGACTGTGGAAAAATACACTACACAGCCAAACCAGGTCGATTGACACGCGCTACAAAACTGTAAATGTGAAGGAAAATGCGAGAACTGTTTACAACAAATTACAGTAACATTTTCTTTCTCTGCACCAGCAGGTGTTAAGAGTACACGATACCAATGCAACATTTGATGTCCTCTGGCACTGCAGTATGAATGAACGTTCAACCTCTTTTAGGACTTGAAAAGGAATAAACCCCTATATGATTTCATAGCAGAAGGATAGATAACAATATAGGAAAAGCGATTTTTTGCATTGTTATGCAGTAAATCAATAACTATGATTTGTGTTATCAACTCTGCTTTGATACTAGCAAATTTATTTTGTTTTTCTTATATCATGGATTGCGTCTCAAGTTAAATGACTGTAACTGTTAATTTTGTTGTTTAAGGGTTTAATGGTATACACAATTAAATGTTTAAACTAATTCTGAGTCTGACTCCATAGCTGACGTCCAAAAGCCATTAATTAACCTAAAAAAATTTGCATTCAGCTGTGTGTGTAGTGCACTGGGTTATAGTTTTATCTTTCTGATATAGTCATGTGACAATTGGTTTTCCTAGTATGTCTTCGTCTACATACCCTGCTACCCACTGTGAAATACATTCAGGAAGAAGCTGTCATATTTGGGTATCTTCCCATTGTAGTCATGTACGGAATGCATGCTGGAGTTAGCTTGTTTTGTATTCACTGTCCACATGGAAGTGATGCGAAGGGTGAATGTCTCTAGATTCTTCACTTCATACTGGTTCTTGAAACTTTGTTAGTAGGATGTCTTGGAAAAACTGAAGTCTTTCCTTCAAGCGCCTGCAACTTAGAGGTCTTCAACATTTCAGCGACGTGGACCCGTGGATCAAACAAACCTGTGACCATTCCTGCCATCCTTCTTTGAACACGTTCATTACTCTGTGAGACATGTGTTTGGCCCAGACACTTGAGAAATATTCTATGATGACCAGCAGAAATGATTTGTCAGCCATGTCTTTTGGAGACTGAATGCCTTTATCCAATATCATGGCAGTGATCTGAAGTCTGCCACCTCCCTTACCTATGACTGAACCTACATGATCATTACATTTGATACCTGTATAAATTATTGTACCCAGGTATTTGTATGGGTTGATTGACTCCAACTGAGACTCAGTAATATTTTAGAAGTAGGACACCACTTTTCTGCATTTTGTGAAATGCACAGTTTTACACTTCTGAACATTTAAAGCAAGTTGCCAGAGTTTGCACAGCTTTGAAAACGTATCAAGATCAGAATGGATATTTGTGCAACTTTTTCCAGACAGTACTTCATTGTAGGTAACTACATCCTTTGCAAAAACTCTGAGGTTACTATAAATGTTGACTGACAAGTCATTAATATACAGTATGTGCACCAAGTGCCCCAACACATTGCCTTGGGACACGTCTGGGGTTAAATCTACATTCTGTCGATGGTTCTCCATCCAAGATATCATCCTACATCCTCCCATCAAGCAATCATTTTATAAGTATTCGTTCATTTTACGTATTTATTTATTGCAAAATTGAAAGACATATTACATTCTGTTTTCAAATAGGTCGTTCATCTTACAGTTTTTGTTTGTCAACTTTTTTGTAGTTTTTTTGTTTTTATCTGCAACATTTGACTCACTTTTTTAAGAAAATAATTAAATAATAATTAAATATTTTTTTTGTTTTGAGAAGACTGTAAAAAATTGATGGAACAGAGGAGAGATTTTTTAGTACCATCACCGATTGTGGCTGGCGGTGAATACCTCGGAATGGTTCCTTCGAGCTTTTGACCTGCCAGTCACAAAAAAATAATTTTTGTTAGTAGTAGAGAAATTATATTGGTAATCCCGTGCACTAACAATTGGCACTCATTCGTGTACAACAATGGGTGCTTTCTTGGCTAGATAGCAGCACCTCACACTACATTTACACTAATATTCACTACCTGTAAGTATTATTTTACTAATGTGTACAATTTGTCTGTGCATTTTGGCTTGTTATGTTTGACTCATAATTCTAGCTGTCTTATTTACTGGTAAATCTCGTCTTCTCGTCTTTCTCCTCCTCCTGTTCCTCTTCAGTGTCAATGTTTTCTCTGTCACTATGGCTGTCGCTGTCCAGCCCCTGAATATATACAGGGTCCGGCATAAAAAACTCCCCGATTACAAAGTAACGTGCAGTGGACAGTAGAAGGAGCAGAGTGGTGGGGGGCGCGTCATTAAGTAGCTGCCTACGTGCCGTTTTCAGTGTACGCCATGGCGTGGTCTGGTGAACATCGTGCCTTCGTAGTGGAAGATTTTATTCAAAATGGCGAATCGCCTATTAATACTCAACGTGCTTTTCGCGTTCGCTTTGCGCTCGGACGACGGGACCCTGTTCCCGATAAGAAAACAATTTATTCTTGGGTTGCTAACTTTCGTGAGACAGGTTCCGCATTAAAAAGGAAACCACCTGGACGACCACGGACTGTAACAGGTCCCGGAAATGTTGATGCAGTTAGAGCTTCAGTTCAACAATCTCCTTGACGATCCGCTAAAAAGCATGCGGCAGCATTACGGATATCTGATCGAAGTGTGAGAAGAATCTTGCATCGAGATCTTAAAATGCATCCTTACAAACTTGTAACTACGCAGGAACTGAGTGAACGAGACTGTGGTGTCCGTGTAAGTTTGTGCCAAGACCTTCTTCGGAACATTCGTCCCAACGATATTGTGATTTTTTCTGATGAAGCACACTTTCACCTTGCCGGAACAGTGAACAGCCAAAATTGCAGGTACTGGTGTGAACACAATCCCCAAGAACTTCATCAACGACCACTTCATAGCCCTAAAGTAACAGTATGGTGTGCTGTTTACAATTCCGGAGTGATCGGTCCTTACTTTTTCGAAGAAAATGACAGGAATTTAACCGTCAACAGTGAACGCTATTGTGCCATGCTCCGCGACTTTCTCCAACCGCAACTAAGGGAGCTTTTTGGTGAAATAGAGAACGTGTGGTTCCAGCAAGATGGTGCTACAGCCCACACACCGCGGCAGTCACTGGCATTGGTGAAGGAAATGTTTCCTGGACATGTGATCTCGTTGCGTGGAGACATTGGCTGGCCCCCACGATCGCCGGACTTAACGCCCTGTGATTTCTTTCTTTGGGGCTATTTAAAAGCAAAAGTTTATGAACAACGTCCACAATCTTTACGAGCCCTGAAAGAAGCAATTACACAAGAGGTTGAAGCTATTCCACCTGAAATGACTCAAAGAGTAATGAATAACTTCAGGGAAAGACTCAATCAGTGTGTCGACAGTGCAGGAAGCCATTTAAGGGATGTTTTATTTAAAAAGTAAGACCATAAGAGTATTTTCTAAAATGGCATAATATGTACTTTTATTTAGTATAAATAAAATTGTGCTACCTTATTTGTTTTTGTTTTTATTAGCTTTCCTTAAAGGGGAGGTTTTTCTGCCGGACCTTGTACATGTCTGTTACGTCATGTCCGCAAGTACTCTTCATGTGTAGTTTTTTAATTACTATTTGTTAATGCATTTAGTTGTGCCCATTGTTCTTCGTCTCTTATTGCTATGTATGTATACTACGTGATCAAAAATATCCGGACACTCCCAAAAACATACATTTTTCATATTAAGTGCTTTGTGCTGCCACCTACTGCCAGGTACTTCATATTAGTGACCTCAGTAGTCATTAGACATTGTGAGAGAGTAGAATGGGTGGGGCTCCGCGGAACTCACGGACTTTGAATGTGGTTCAAGTGTTCAAGTGTGTGTGAAATCTTATGATATTTAACTGCTAAGGTCATCAGTCCTTAAGCGTACACACTACTTAACCTAAATATGCTAAGGACAAACACACACACCCATGCCCGAGGGAGGACTCGAACCTCCTCCGGGATCAGCTGCACAGTACATGACTGCAGCGCCTCAGACCGCTCGGCTAGTTCCGCGCGGCTTCGAATGTGGTCAGGTTACTGGGTGTCTCTTGCGTCATACGTCTGTACGTGAGAGTGCCACACTTCTAAACATCCCTAGGTCCACTGTTTCCGATGTGATTCCAGACCATCACACAGTAATTCCAAACTGCATTAGCATCCACTGCAAGTACTATGATAGTTAGACGGGAGGTGAGAAAACTTGGATTTCATGGTCGAGCGGCTGCGCATAAGCCACAGATCACGCCGGTAAATGTCAAACGACGCCTCGCTTGGTGTAAGGAGCGCAAACATTGCACGATTGAACAGTGGAAAAATGTTGTGTGGAGTGACAAATCACGGTACACAATGTGGCGATCCGATGGCAGGGTGTGGGTGTGGCGAATGCCTGGTGAACGTTATCTGCCTGCGTGTGTAGTGCCAACAGTAAAATTCGGAGGCGGAAGTGTTATGGTGTGGTCATGTTTTTCATGGAGGGGGCTTGCACCCCTTGTTTTGCGTGGCACTATCACAGCACAGGCCTACATTGATGTTATAAGCACGTTCTTGCTTCCGAGTGTTGAAGAGCAATTCGGGGATGGCGATTGCATCTTTCAACACGATCGAGCACCTGTTCATAACACACGGCCTGTGGCGGAGTGGTTACACGACAATAACATGCCTCTAATGGACTGACCTGCACAGAGTCCTGACCTTAAGCCTGTAGAGCACCTTTGGGATGTTTTGGAACGCTGACTTCGTGCCAGGCCTCACCGACCAACATCGATACCTCTCCTCAGTGTAGCACTCCGTGAAGAATGGGCTGTTATTCCCCAACAAACCTTCCAGCACGTGACTGAACGTATGCCTACGAGAGTGGAAGCTGTCATCAATTGAATTCCAGCATTACAGATGGAGGGCGCCACGCACTTGTCAGTATTTTTCAGTCAGGTGTCCGGATACTTTTGAACACATAGTATATATACATGTACGTCAGTATCTGTATAGTCTAAGTTTAGTGTAGGTTTATTGATCCCCTATTGCCCGCTGAAGAAGACAGTGTGTTCTGGGGAACCTTCTTCCCCACATGTGAGACTCGAGTGGTTTAAGTGCTTGGGATACGATCTATGCCCAATTAAGAAATCTACCATACCGCGGCTGGGATCGATATGTTTCATTCTCAACCGCTCCCTTATGTCAGGGAGGAAGCCGTGCAGACTGCGTCCCTCATCACTTACATGCAATTCACCTTACCATGCATCTAAACATCATCGTTTAAGGAGACATATCGTCCGTACCGGTACATCGGTTATTGTGTGCTAGTCTCCCCATCCTTAACCAGTACCTTTCAGTTCTGTATTTGGTAATGATATTTGTTGGGCATATTCCGAGCGCCACATACAGTACATGCACAGAGGGGATGCCGAAGGCTCAAGATACCCTAAGTAGGATACTTCTCTGCCCTCTCCTGTCTGATGTTTTGTGGGTTACGAGGTTCTGTCTTTGAACCCACTTGCTAACTGTGAAGCTGAGTTCTAATTCAAAGAGCGCACAGTGGTATATCCGTATGACTGGTAGAGGTAGTCTGTACTGTCTTGAATTTAGCGTCACCAGTTTATGTAGTATTTTTTGGTTGGTTGCTTGATTTGGGGGAGGGAACCAAACAGCGAGGTCATCGGTCCCGTCGGTTTATGGAAGGATGAGGAAGGAAGTCAGCCGTGCCCTTTCAAAAGAACCAGCCCCGGAATTTGCCTGAAGCGATCTGGGAAAATCACGAAAACCCTGGTTTGAAGAGTCGTTCTCCTGATTGCGAGTCCAGTGTGCTAACAACTGCGCCGTCTCCATCGGCTAGTATTTTTTCAGTCTTTTCTGTTTTCATGGAAAGTAGTCGTTGCTGCCTATACATAGCTCATTATCATATCGCATTACATGAATACCATCTGCGGTATCAATGTTGTCTTTGTCGACCGCGCACGGCGCGCCACGCACATCGCTGTGGAAGCGAGACTTTAAACCAAGCGTGAGCAATCCTTGGCGATGCGGGCCTGATTCACATATTTATTTAAGCTCGCAGGCCGCACGCAAACTTTTTTTGGTGCGTAATGTAGTGAAGAATTGTTAAATTGCTATCTCAAAATTTAGTTCAGCAGATTATTTTATTTAATACGCTATTAAAACCTTTTCGTGAATCAACAAGCTACAGTGAGTTGACTCCACTGCAGATTGAACATTTCTATCATTTTTCTCACTTACTGAAAAATATCTTCACCAGTAGTGGTTCCTTCTAATGGCTGTAATGCCCATAATTCTTTCTTCCATTAAACTGTGAAACGTCCCCTTAGAACAATTATACATGACTGTGCTTCTCCTGACACACAATATTTGTAGCGCAGCGCAATCTGAATTTCAGAAATCCCTACAAAAGAATGGCCCTGACTAACATTAACCTATACGTTTCACAAATCACTTACCTCACAGAAATCTTGGTTACTCGAACTACTGCAATACAGCGAGCGCCACTATTGCCAGCTAAATAAAAGATTCAAACTACTGAAGGCACTAACTACTGATAGGCATAGTTAGCAAATGAAAGACTTTAATAGAGAACAAACAATGTATTTACCTTAATAGTGTTGAAAAATCATAATATACATAGCAGTTCATGACATCCAGTCTTACAAATTTCAAAACTCCGCCATCTCTCTCCCCACATTCACCACTGCTGGCGGCTCACCTCCAACTGCGCAACGCTACGCGCTGTTAACATCCAGCTGCCCAACACTACAATGGCAGACAACAATGCTAACTAGCCACAGACTGCACACAGCACAGCCAGTGATTTTCATACAGAGCGCTACGCAACGTTACCAATAAGAAAATATAAACAGCCTACTTACATAGCCCCCATGCTCCCCACAAAAAATGTTACAAATTGTTTTGGGCAGTGTCCAATAATGATTTGATAACATTTTTCATAATTACAATAACAAAGATATCCAATGCACACACTTATTAATACAATGTTGGTGAAAAGCTAAAATTTTCTCACAGTCCATAAAGACAGTCCTGATCATTCATCACAGTAAAACTGCCGTTTCTTTTATCAAAGTCTGAGCAGTAAAAGACAATGCACACAGAAGTAGTGGATGTCCACACAGTCTTGAAGAAGTAGTGTTGTCCTTCCAACGGAAAGACAGTGCTGACTCTTGACATGCTGATAGGTAATGGGCCACAACAGAGCAAACCCACAGCAGAGTCATTCGACGTTTTGAAGAATATTGGTAGGTAGGTCATCACAGAGCAGACCCACTGTAGTCCTGGTAGAGAATATGGTATTGGTGGGCCACCAGAGGCGCAGACCCACTGCAGTCCTTGTAGAAATAATGGTATTGGTGGGCCATCAAAGATGCAGACCCACTGTAGTCCATGTAGAAATAATGGTATTGGTGGGTCATCAAAGATGCAGACCCACTGTAGTCCATGTAGAGACAGCCAGCAGCCATCTGTTGCGACTGTGTAGGTGCACATTGACCATCGAAGAGTCTTGCGGAGAATATAGCAAGTCCATAAACCACCACTTGTGCACTTTTTTTTTAATCCTTAGAACCAGCAATGCTGTTAACCAGTCCCTTGCTGAATTATTAACACATGTGCAAACACTATCAGTCCCTACTTCTCACATATTGTCCATATACTATGACCAACAGAAACACGTGCAGTGAAATGTAACTTACAAGTTACTTAATTTGATGAACTGGTGTCAATTACAATTTTATAACATAAAAATACAATAACAAAGGTACAAAATACATCATTAAAACAATAATACTGATAACATTTGTAGTAATAGGGGCTTTACAAAAGAATAGAAATAAACATATACATAAGTGTTACAGGAAATATGACATAAGTAAATACATAAAAGATCAGAATAAATTTTGAAACATCAACTTTACACATGAGCACTAAAACAAAACAGAATAAATAATGTCTAAGCATATTTACAAGGTAAATAACATATTATTAATGCCAATTATATTTGAGGATAACAGTATTCCTCATCATAGTGAATGTAGCTTAATATTAGAAAAATTCTACAACATAAGTCTTATCAGATAAATATATAAATACAGGAAAAACATAAATACACAAGGGTACACAAACATATAGCGGAATAATACAAGGAAGGACAGGATTTGTTTTACTGCAGTATCTTGCAAACAAAACTTTCTTTACTTCTTGGAGATCTCTCTTCGTTCTTCATTACTTCAAAAAGTGCTATCTATACCTGGTTTCTGTACATTTTTCGTAAAACTTCTCAATGCATTTCTTCCAATTCATCGCAACTCATTCTCTTATATAGTCTACCCCCTCTTAAGCTAACTTAAATCTACTGAGCTCAGATTCTAAACTAAGGGACGAGGCAATGCAGCAGCATAAAACAATACAAACAGCAATTTAAAAAAATGGAAATTTCCAAAGCAAGCTGCAATAAATCTAAATTACCAAGCAATGCAACATTACAACTAATATGAGCCAATGTGCAGTAACAAGAAAAATAAATCAGTAGTAAAACTAGCTTAACGGAGTAATACAAAGTGAAATTTAGTAGCACTATGCCTGGCAAACAGCAGCAGCAAAAGCTATAACTTATACCTAAACATGACATAGCTCAAGCAGAAAAAAACATTACACTAAAGACAATAATGCAGACAAGGGAAATGTATATTCACATCTTAATGTCTATGTAATTAAAGTGGTGCACCACAAGAACTAATTCTACAAAAAGTTACCAAGTACTTGAAAAGAAAATTATGTATGCAGTTACTGTTATTAGTCCCTTCTTATTGTTCTCTCCATTCCAAGAGCTCCTTTTTCGAAGAATGTGGATCAGAACATAATTATTTAATAGATCTGTTGACAGAAAGTGTTCACATTAGGAAATGCATTTAAGTTTATTTTATAAAACCAATGCTGTAACACAGCTGGAAACCAGATATTAAACAAAATGAGCAATCTCTCAACTACAAAGACAATATATGTAAAATGTTTCTCATCATTTCATTAGGCATTTTAGTAAATATCATAAATTATGAGCTCCACAGTATGCTTTCAACAAGGAAATGTCAATAGCCTCCCCTTTCTTTTTTTTCTACCTGTGCCTCTGAAAAGGCACACACTACTGGCTTGTTCTCCAGGCATCTGACACAGCTGGGTGCCCATGACGCATTACGTGCAGGTGGTCACTTAACTTTCTTACGGAAATATTTATGACAGCAGTTTCCACTACAGTGACAGTCTCATATAAAAATATTTCACAGGTCTAGAATTTGCGTTACAAATGTGTAGAAACAAAATCCTACGAATATAACATTGTCCAAAAAATTTTCGTCGGTATTGTAATACATTCACGCATTTACATACATTTCATAACTCTTAAAGTACGATTCTAGGTTTCCAACATCCTTTTCATAAATCAGAGTCCCTAACCACTACTCCTTATTCCTTACCTTACTACACATATACATATTCGTCGACACTTCTTCAATATTTCATCTTAATAAATATGTAGCATAATCAAATTCCTCATATAACATTGGCTTATTGATCATAAACATACTTCAACAGCATAATACACATCGTCGTCATAAAAATAACATCATAACACCTCAGTCATATCTCAAAAACGTCGTAGCTTTCTGCAATAATTTCAAAACCTAAAGAAAATTCTCTGCTCATTTCAGTAGTGTCATCTACCTCAAACATACTTTAAAACTCATGATCTCATACCAAATACATCATTCAAAGCTCTCATAGTATCACAATGGTTCCGAAAAAATATGAACAATTCACACAGTACAGACAAAATACAGTTTCATAAGTGTGAAGTTATCCAACTGTGTAATTGTGTAAACATGTGTCACTGATGTAAAAAAGTTAATCTCTCAGTTAAATGATCAGATAGCTGTGTAATTTATGTGTTAGAGGAATATGGTACCGATGTGTAAAGTTGTATAAGCAAATACCATATTAACGAGGGCTCCTTGTGCTTGCCAAACACATGGTACACAAAGTAGGCGTGTACCCCCTGAGGATTAATGTAATTATACCCTCAGGTGTTACAGATTACAGCAATGGAATGAAATGTATCACAGAAAACTTTCTTTGTAATTCAAAAATCTTGAAAAATAAATGGTTTAAGTACAAAATTAAGCACTCAAATGCGTGTCCTGTAGCGCTAAATGTGCGTCTTGCAGTAAGATAATTCTGTGGAAGTGTCGTAGTTATCGTCCTCTGTAAGCAAAGTTCTGCTGAAGTCAATGTACTTATCTCACCATAAACGAAAGTGAAATGCTTTGCGTATAGATATCGTAGTTATTACGCTTATTGCTGTGATGAAGAAAGTACTGTGCTGTAACGTATTGTTGTGCTACGAAAGAGGCTGTCTCATTGTAGCTGTACCACAAAAGTTACTACTAAAACATGTTTTACTTTACAGAAGAATTCAGAAAAACTGTGCAGATATAAAACAGATACATCGCAAAAGCAACATTGTAAATTGTCACTCATTAGTAACGTCGTGATATAATCGTGTAGCTGTCACATATACTAACCACTGTGTCATCTGGTATCTCTCAGAAAGTACTTTAAATCCAGAATGTATTTTCAAGTAAACCAAAATGTTGCATTAAAATCTCATTAGCAGTACTGGTAAATGTTCTAAGTATGTGAGCCTTACAGTCGTTACGTAATCGTGCAACTAACAAGCAAGAATGCACACACACAATAACACTGTGTCGTCTGTTCACAATAACAATGCATTCGTAATTTCTGTTTAAATAAGTTCTCTTGGTTCTTGACTGGATATTTAACTTCAAACATTGTTGCATGGTAACAGTTTCTAAGTCTGACAATGCATACTAGAAATGTGAAGTGAAAAGTTTTGTGGCAAAGACAAAGTTAAAAAATAAGATTATCTTTCAATAAATGGTTTTACATGTGAAATGTGGTGCAATCCTCTACCCTTTCTAGTGCGCAAAGTTTCAACTTTAGCGCAATTATCATGTGGTATACGTCAGTAAAGAAAACTGGAATTTTTCTCAAGGTTAGCGTCTATGTTATTTTTTCCTGAGCCAGCGGGCGCACGTGGCTGCCTGCGGTGCGAGTCATTGTCTGTTTCTTTGTTGGCGCGCGTCGTTACTGGGATTAGGAGACCTAACTTCTACAAATTCACCTTGTCGAGAGTGCTCTGCTCTGTTTGAATTTCGTCAGTTCTGATGCAATTCAGCTCTGTCGTTACTATCATATCCTCTGTCCTCATCATGTCGGTAGATTCCATAGTTTCTTTCTTGTCGGCCACGTGGTGGAGAATTTCCCCCTGAATCGTAACTGCGCGCTGGACCGTTGCGTCTAAAGTTATTCTGTCTCCCTCGATAATAATTATTTTGGTTCCCATATTGTCTGTTTCTATGGCTGTCTCTGTGATAGTCATTACTATGGAAATGTGAACTTTCTCTGTAATTATTTTTACTCTGCCAATGGTTGTCATACGGGTGGTGTCTGTTTTAGTCACAATTTACGTTGTAAGAATACCCTTGTCGTGTATTATTTCTTTGATCGCGGAATCGTGACGGATGTGACATGTAATTGTTGTGTTCCGTTTTCGCGTTCCACGATTGTCAGTGTCAATTTCTAATTCTTGTAAGAGTCCCTGAAAAGCTTCAATGTCGTCTTTGCAACGTCCTGCCAAAATAATATGCCATAAATGTTCAGGCAATTTGATTAAGCAAATGCGGATGAGTTCTGAGGGGCTGTATGGGTTTGACAGGTACTGATTCTTGTGCAACATGTCTTCAAAATATATCACAAGACTGGAAAATTCAGATTGTTCGAAATGTTTCATCATTATGATGCTATTTTTTACTTGGTCTTGTGTAGCTTGAGACCAGTATGCTGAGAGGAAGGCATGATAAAAATCTCCTTCACTGTGGCAATCGTGAATGACCGATCGCATTCTTACAGCTGGTTCATTCTCTAAGTAGCCACACATTAATTCTAACCTGTGCTCCAATGACCAGTTGGGAGGAAAAGAATGAGAGAATTGATGGAGCCACGCTTGTGGATGAATGTCGTTGGCAGAATTCTTAAACGTTTTGAATTTACGTGTAGTAATGAACAGCTTATAGTCAAAATCATCACGTCGGCGAGTCGCATATCGGTCATTGTTACGTCGTTTCGGCGGTTCCATTTCAAAATTCGTTGCACCTTGCCAATTTCATTCATAATTTCCGAAATGCGCTGTGTTATTATTTTGTGGCTGTTCCGTATTTCTATGTCCCTCTTCCCGTATTGGAGCGCGAGTATCCTCTGAAATACGTAATTCTTGTATTACCTGTGTCAGCTGATCTTATACTTCCCGGATTTCTCTTTGGTGTTGCATATTAATTTGATTCAGATTTTGTTTCAGTTTCCTAATTTGTTCGCACTCTTCTGTGTCATTAAATACTACCGGTTTTGTGTCATTCAGATTATCATCTACCTTCGTAGATAAATTATTTAGCTGATCCGAAAGTTCAACTACTTTCTCTGATAATGAACTGACTTCCTCCATGTGTCTTTCTGAACCAATTTTCAGAGTATCTACTGTGTCCTTTAAGTTTTCTTGAGTTTTTGCAAGTTGCGTAACCAAATCGGTAGATGCAACTGATTCAATTTTATCTTGCAGGGTCTCATGATTTTGATAAACAATAGTTTGCAGTTCTTTTATGGCTGCTTCGTGATTCTGTAATGCATTTTCATGCCGCGAAAAAATAGGTTGAAAATGCTCACAAATTTGTGTTTTTACGTCATTACAGACTTTTTGACATTTTGATTGAATGTTATGTAACTCAGTAGTTAAATCTTCACGTGTTTGTTCAAGTGTGGTGTCTAACTTTTGAAGCTTTTGCTGTGTTTGTCTCTGAATTTGTTCCATTGTGTCTAACTGTTGCTGTGTTTGTCTCTGATTTTGTTCCATTGTGTCTAACTTTTGAAGCTTTTGTCCCATTTGTTGCATTAATTGTAATAACAATGCACTGGTGTCTGAAACGTGTTCCTCAGTGCTTTTCGGCAGTGAATTTGCACCGGCAACATTCACAGTTTGAAAAGCAGAAAATGTGTCTTGACTTATTTGAGAAAACGGTGAGGACGCAAAACCTAAGTCTACAGTATTTGCAAGATTGTGTCCTGTCATTTCGGATTCCTGAGGCAAGCTGTTGCCGACCGATCGATTGATAATGCTTCCCTGTTCACTAATTGTTTCACTGCCTACACCATTATTTGCAGCCTGCTCCATTTCCCTATGTACATTTACCAAATTACTACTTTGAACATTAGTTAATTCATTACACAGTGGCGCTAACACACTGCTTTCGTCTTCACTGTCATTTCTCAGTTTACTTTGGAGCCTAGTATTACGTTTTTCACACGTCACTATTGTCACAATATTTCACACAATAACACAGAAAAGCACAATTTGAAGAGGAAAAATAAGAGAACACATTAACATAGCACTGAAAATAATATCTAGTTAATTGCAGCTGCGAAATACTTGGTGCAAATCTACATGCATGCCACAACTGTTTTACTGTACAACAATGAAAGACTGCAACTACAAAGGAGATTTTCTCTACAATTACGCGCTAGCAATAAACAAAGGCTGCACTAATTTCACAAACTACAAGAAAAAAATCAGAAGATTCCAGTGAGGTATCCTCAGCTAAGGGTCGACATATGAAACGTCCCCTTATAACAATTTATACATGAGTGTGCTTAAACTGACACACAATATTTTTTAGCGCAGCGCAATCTGACTTTCAGAAATCCCTACAAAAGAATGGCCCTGACTAACATTAACCTATACGTTCCACAAATCACTTACCTCACAAAAATCTTGGTTACTCGAACTACTGCAATACAGCGAGCGCCACTATTGCCAGCTAAATAAAAGATTCAAACTACTGAAGGCACTAACTACTGATAGGCATAGTTAGCAAATGAAAGATTTTGATAGAGGACGAACAATGTATATACCTTAATAGTGTTGAAAAATCATAATATACATAGCAGTTCATGACATCCAGTCTTACAAATTTCAAAACTCCGCCATCTCTCTCCCCACATCCACCACTGCTGGCGGCTCACCTCCAACTGCGTAACGCTACGCGCTGTTAACATCCAGCTGCCCAACACTACAATGGCAGACAACAATGCTAACTAGCCACAGGCTGCACACAGCACAGCCAGTGATTTTCATACAGAGCGCTACGTAACGTTGGCAATAAGAAAATGTAAACAGCCTACTTACAACTGCACTCCCGATCTATACTACGAACAAAAATTTCTAACTCAGTTGTATCTGCTAAATCAGATACAAAGTCACTGCAAACGCTTCGAAGTGGCAGCACGATCACACAAACTTTCTTTTAACGTCATCAGCCATCGTACCAATTCGTCGAATAACCTTCGTCTCCATCAACTTATTTGTTCGGGCTCTTTTTCTGTATTGGAACGTAATACATCTGCAACGTCCAATGTCTTTACGAATTCGCCTTCAGCAAAAGGCTTCAGCCATTTGGAAGTTTTTCTACTTGTTGTAAACCTGGCTTTAAATGAATTAGCGCACTGTGCCCTCCCTTTGGCAAACATTGCTTTTCCAAATTGGAAAGTAATATTTTAAATTTGTCTTTCTGCAATTGCTCTCTTGTTAGGCAATGTGTTTAGTAGAAAAGCGCCTTTTCATGTTATATTCCTTCACAACAGATAACTATTCACTACACAACAAGCAGACGGGTTTATCTTTCCACACAGTAAAGAAACAACCCTCCATCATGGAGCTGACGACCTTCAAGGTCACCTACTTTTCTCATGTTAGTACCAGTCATTTTGCTAATGAACTCATAAACATACAACTACAGATAACATATAACTAGCGCAGAACCTTACGGGTGAACCGACAACAGACAACTAGTTTATTTACCAAGTTATTACGAAATTAAGAAACAACTAGCACAGAACTTTACGCGTGAACCGATAACAGATAACTACTTTGTTCACCAAGCAATGGCCCTTACTGCCGTTTTTCATTTCGGCACATTTCGCGAGTAGTCAGTAATTTTCGCGCCATTGTCGCCTACTACCAACGTTTGAGGTCTATCAAAGTGTGGTAGCACAGACGTAGGCACTAAGCAGTAAATAATGTGTGTGTGTGTGTTGGCAGCACTGATCCAGAGGCGAAAATACTTTTCCTCGCATCCCATCGAGGCAGTGAGCTGTTTCCGCCCACTCTTCACACAGACATGACCACCAGGGGCCATAATTTCGCGCACAGGCGGAAAATGTGTTTCTCTTTGTTGTTAAAATCCAGCAGCGGTGAAACGGCACTGCACACGCGCCGAGTAGGTGACCCGCGTCGTGAGCTGCAAACACTTGACGAGGCTAGCCGAGCGTCGGTGGAAATATCGGAAAATACGTACAGGGAGGAATCCAATGCGAATTACTTCCACGTGCCTGGTTGAACCCAATCGCGGGCTGCCAGTAGCCTACCCATGCTTTAAATTAATAGCCCGCCAGTGCACCGCCGCGGGCCACGCTCACTCCAGAACTCACCGACGGGTGACGTCATCGCATCGACTCCGGGATCCACGAGAAATACGGGTGCTGCAACGAACTTGTGATGTCAGAGCAGCCAGTTTGCCCATCATACTTCGCGAACGCTTGGCTTCCTGCAGGGCCCGTGGGAAATCGATATGTGAGTAGAAAGGTCTTAACTTTGTCGTGTGTTATCGAGAGCTTGCATGCGTTTAAAAGCGCAGTTAAGAATTAAACTCATCTGAAGTACAGAGTGTTCCATTTATCTGATGAGTGCCTGCAGGGAGTACTGCGGGCAGGCCATGAAGCCGGTCGAATGGGTCCTTCGGGACCGAAGTATGCTCCCCTTTCTTTTGTGGGTTTCAACCTGAAGGCCGTAGGGGTATACACACCTTGTCGGCCAGTGTCATTCGAGGTGTGAAACAGGCATCACGAGTGTAACAGTGAAGTTTGCGAACGCAATAATGGCAAGAGTGAATTATTCAATTCCTCAACGAGTGCTTATTTACGACTCGTATGTGCGTACAGAGTCCGCTCGAACTGTTTGGAGACTGAAACTTCACGGTAGATTAAAACTGTGTACCGGACCGAGACTCGAAATCGGGACCTTTGCTTTTCGCGGGCAAGTGTTCTACCATGTGAGCTACCCAAGCACGACTCACGCCCCGTCCTCACAGCTTTACATCTGTCAGTACCTCGACTCCTACATTCCAAACTCTGCGAACCTTGCAGAACTAGCACTCCTGAAAGAAAGGGTATTGTGGCGACATGGCTTAGCCACAGCATGGGGGATGTTTCCAGAATGAGATTTTCACTCTGCAGCGGAGTGTGCGCTAATATGAAACTTTCTGGCAGATTAAAACTGTGTGCCGGACCAAGACTCGAACTCAGGACCTTTGCCTTTCGCGGGCAAGTGCTCTACTATCTCAGCTACCCAAGCACGACTCACGCCCCGTCCTCATAGCTTCACTTCTGCCAGTACCTCGTCCTGGAAACATCCTCTGGGCTGTGGCTAAGCCATGTCTCTGCAATATCCTTTCTTTCAGGAGTGTCAGTTCAGCAATGGGCCAACGGCCTACCAGCAGTGCTAACACCGGTTCCCGTCAGATCACGGAAGTGCTGTCGGGCTGGGCTAGCACTTGGATGGGTGACCATCCGATCTGCCGAGTGCTGTTGGCAAGTGGGGTGCACTCAGCCCTTGTGAGGCAAACTGAGGAGCTACTTGATAGAGAAGTAGCGGCTCCGGTCTCAGAAGCTGACATAGGGCCGGGAGAGTGGTGTGCTGACCACATTACCCTCCATATCCGCATCCAGTGACGCCTGTGACACGGCGGCCAGTCAGTACCTTTGGACCTTCATGGCCTGTAATGGGTAATGGAGGAGTTTTTTCTTTTTTTTTTTTTTTCCTGCAAGGTTCGCAGGAGAGCTTATGTAAAGTTTGGAATGTAGGAGACGAGGCACTGGCAGAAGTGAAGCTATGAGGACGGGGCGTGAGTAGTGCTTGGGTAGCTCAGATGGTAGAGCACTTGCCCGCGAAAGGCAAAGTTCTGGAGTTTGAGTCTCGGTCCGGCATACAGTTTCAATCTGCCAGGAAGTTTCATATCAGCGCACACTCCACTGCAGAGTGAAAATCTCATTGTGTTTGGGGATTGTTTAAACAAAAGTTTCCAGGTGTTCGAGTTCCAGGTCATGATGCAGTTCACAAATTAGTGTGATACGGATGCTAACCTCACTCTGTTTTCAGACGAGGTTTAGTTTAATTTACACGGATATGTTAATTCCCACCCGGCCGTGGTGACCGAGCGGTTCTAGGCGCTCAGTCCGGAACCGCGCGACTGCTACTGTCGCAGGTTCGAATCCCGCCTCGGGCGTGAATGTGTGTGCTGCTCTTAGGATAGTTAGGTTTAAGTAGTTCTAAGTTCTAGGGGACTGATGACCTCAGATGTTAAGTCACATAGTGCTCAGAGCTATTTTTTGTTAATTCCCAAAACTGTCGACATTGGAGTGCAGAGAGACCTGTTGTGCTTGATGAGGAACTCCTTCACGATGAGAAAATAGGGGTGTGGTGCGCAGTTAGTGGTATCAGTATATCAGGATATGTGCAAGACGTTTTGCGACAGTTTTTTAATGAACTGAGCGAAAGAAAACGAGGCTTCGTAGTTTGCAACAGCATTCGGCAAGGGCTCATACGCCCAATGTTTCTTTGCACCCCATTCACAATGTGTTCGTTGGTTCGATGAAAGAGTCATTAGTAAAAATATCTGGCCCGTTAGAAGTCCTGTCTTAACTCCGTGCGACTTTCATTTGTGGGATGCACTGAAGCACAAAGTGTGCACAGCAAAAATGCTCCCACGATAGAGGAAGTCAAGGATAATATCCGTGAATCAATTAATTGAATATCTCAGAGAGAATTACATTGTGTGATCAATATTTTCTTGAGTAAAAGTCAGAAATGCGTGGCAAATAATGACAGGCAGTTCGAGCATCTCCTTGAGTGACATGGGTGAGTACAAAATGTATTTGCTTACACTTTAAATATGGTCAAGTCGTACTGCAGCAGTAGACGGGCGACACGGCACCTGATCGCCGGGCAATGGAACGCACGCTGCTCGGCATCTACTTACTCATCCACTGCGCCATACAGGCGGTCATCAGATAAATGGAACATCCAGTAGCTACTCGCTCCCCGCCGGAGTCAGCTGCTAGCGTAAGACCTGTAGTGGCAGTGGCTGTGAAGGACGCGCCATGGTCTGTCTTTCTTGTGGGCATTGTTCGACTCGCTGCAAGCAAATGTAACCTCCTGCGCGTCTTTTAAAGTCGCTGCACACCAAGCTCTGGCCAGATCCCAGGAGACTCGCAGTGAGGATAGAAGGACCTAGTATGACGCTGTTTACTTGATACTATGAAACGTCCCCTTAGAAAAATCAGTGAATTACTGTGCTGATAAACTCCTTACGTTATTTGATTCTCAAACAGCTGAGGAAAACTGAACGTACTCAGACATTTCTCTCTTTACTTATTCTGATCACTAAACTGACACACAATATTTTTAGCATAACGCAGTCTGACTTTCAATAATCTCTACAAAAGAATGGCCCTGACTAACAATAACCTATACCTTTCATGAATCACTTACCTCACAATAATCTCCATTACTCCAACTACTGCAATACAGCGAGCGCCAATACTGCCAGCTAAATAAAATATTCTAACTACTAAAGGCACTAACTACTGATAGGCATAGTTAGGAAATAAAAGATTTTGATAGAGTACAAACAATGTATTTACCATAATAGTGTTCAAAAGTCATAATATATATATCAGTTCATGACATCCAGTCTTACAAACTTACTGTCTCTGTCCAGATCATCCGCTCTCAAAACTCCGCCATCTCACTCCCCACATCCACCACTGCTGGCGGCTCACCTCTAACTGCGCAACGCTACGCGCTGTTCACACCCAGCAGCGCAACACTACAATAGTAAATATTCCAACAATGCAAACCAGCCACAGACTACACACAGCGCAGTCAGTGATTTTCATACAGAGCGTTACTAACATAAAAACCTAAACAGCCTACTTACAATACTAATCAGCAAGTGGTAGAAGATTGAACTGATAGGCTGTGATCCTCAGTATTACAGAGAGTAGAACATTTACATCCAAGGACATAAAATTTATGTATTTATCTTACTCATCTGTACATACTGTAAATAGTGCACATACACAAGTTTTAACCGTTTAATAATGTTTAGGTGTCTGTGTCACCTCATTACCTATGGACAAACACTATCATCAAAAATACCGTGAAGTTCTCTGTTATATACATGGTACAGTCACATTAAAGTGACCAGTCCCTATGTTTGACTTCAACGTGCAGTAACTATCCACAGATGGAAGGTCGCAGCACTAGCACTGGAAGCTATATAAAGCATTCGTGGGGACGCAGAAAACAGTGCAGTCGTCGTCATAATGAGGAAACGGAGCGATTTATCTCACCTGTAGAAGGGCATGAGCATCGGTTTTCAGGCCAAGGTTGCGAGCACTTTAGAAATTGCTAGGTCTGTAAACCGTTCGTGGACCGCTGTAGTTAATGTATACATGCATGGCAAAATGTCACTATCCAAAACTGGCGCAGAGGCAACTGTTGTGCACCACAGATCGTAGGTGACAGGGGTAAACGATGGCTGCAGAAATGTGTACGAGTGAACGGACGTGCAACTATTGATCAACTGAAATTCAAATGTTCAAATGTGTGTGAACTTATAAGGAACCAAACTGCTGAGGTCATCGGTCCCTAGACTTACACGCTATTTAAATTAAGTTAAACTATGTAGCTTACGCTTAGAACTACACACACCCATGCCAGAGGGAGGACTCGAACTTCTGGTGGGAGGGGCCGCGCAATCCGTGACAAGGCTCCTAAAACCGGATGGCCACTTCATGCGGCGGATCAGCTGACAGCCCAGATGAACCAAGGGGCTACCAACAGTGTCTTCTCGATGAACATTCAGTAGACGCTGCTGCGTATGGGCCTTCGCAGCAGGCGTCCAGTTGGTGCACCAATGCTGACTGCTGTTCGTTGGCAACGCACGCTGGAATTTGCAGGCCAATACCGCAACTGGACGTCCACTTAGATGGTGGCAGGTGGCTTTCTCAGAAGATCACCCTGTGTGCTCCATCAGAGAGCTGATATGTATATCCCTGAAACAATCGTCGCAAGTCTCCAGGCCGAAGGAAGAAGCGTTAAGATCTGGTGGGGAGTATTTTCGTGGCATTCGCTGGATGATCTCGTCATTCTAGATGGCACAAGGGATCAACATAAGTGTTCATCTGTCCTTCGAGACCCTGTCCAACCCTGCAATGCAGTTTGTTTTTGCCTCAGAATGATGGCATCTAGCAACAGGACGATGCAATGTGTCACACAGCATGCAGTGTACATGCATGGTTCGAAGAGCAGCAGGATGCATTTACCATACACCCCTAGCCACCAGACTCCCAGGATTTAAACCCAATCGAGAATCTGTGAGACTACCTCAGCTGAACTGTTCACGCCGTGGGTCCTCAACCGAGAAACCTCGCGCAGCTGGTTACAGCACTGCAGTCGGCATGGCTCCACATCCCTGCTGGTACGTTTCTGACTCTCTTCTGGCACGTCCGCGCTGCAAAAAGTGGTTATGCAGGATTATAACAGGTGGTTGCATTAATGTGACTGGAATGTACATGCTGCAAGGAGGAGAGGAGTGCTCAAGTATGATTTCCAATATTGCTAATGATTTTTCCTCATTAAGGGAATACCCCTAGGCGCGCTCAACTTCACACAGACTACTTCGAAGTTGCAAATAAAGTCTTTCAGGATGCTAGGTTGCCTCATGTTTGTTCTCCCGACATTTCGACCCCACTGCTGGGATCTTCTTCTAGTGTTAACGATTAGCTGAACACTACAATATCCTGAAGAAGATCCCAGCAGGGGCATCGAAACGTCAGTCGTGTAGAAGAAACATGACGCAGCATAAGAACCCAAATATTTTACCTTGTATGACTCTGGCCATGAAATCCCGCAGATTTATTTGATATTCCCATGAAAGAGAAGCAGTAGTTGCGATTCGAGAGGTAACAAATTTGCTAACCACACGCCCTTCCAGACTGAACTCCAGTGATGCTGCAAGTAGAAGATGACTCAGCGTCGTTCTACAGCATTCGATTCACCTGGCTGACCTGAGGAGGTGCGAATCGAAGGATAGCATTAAGGCCTGGAAAGTAGTGCGCCAACCACTGTCCCCTCCAGACTGAACTCCAATGACGCTTCAATCTGAGGATGACTTAGTGTCGATCTAAAGCACGTGGTCTACCTGGCTGACCTGCCTCGAGGTTGACTGCATAGTGCAGTCCGTCTGCGAAACGTGTGATTTCCGAGAATGGGACCTGTCATCATTGCATGCGGCTTCACAATGGATGATCAGGTCAGATATAGTGATCTAATAGTGACAACTTAATGAATGTCAAGTCTGAACAATTCAAGAGACATATTGGAAAAATAACAAATGTTTGTTTCACTGACGGGATAATTACAAATGTTTGTGTGTGTTTCAAAATTTCGGGAGGTTGCAGAAAATACACTAATGGCCATTAAAATTGCTACACCAAGAAGAAATGCAGGTGATAAACGGGTATTCAATGCACAGATATATTATACTAGAACTGACATGTGATTACATTTTCACGCTATTTGGGTGCATAGATCCTGAGAAATGAGTACCCAGAACAACCATCTCTGGCCGTAATAACGGCCTTGATACGCCTGGGCATTCAGTCAAACAGAGCATGGATGGCGTGTACAGGTACAGCTACCCATGCAGCTTCAACACGATACCATACTTCATCAAGAGTAGCAACTGGCGTATTGTGACGAGCCAGTTGCTCGGCCACCATTGACCAGACGTTTTCAATTGGTGAGAGATCTGGAGAATGTGCTGGCCAGGGTAGCAGTCGAGCATTTTCTGTATCCAGAAAGGCCCGTACAGGACCTGCAACATGTGGTCGTGCATTATCCTGCTGAAATGTAGGGTTTTGCAGGGATCGAATGAAGGGTAGAGCCACGGGTCATAACACATCTGAAATATAACGTCCATTGTTCAAGTGCCGTCAATGCAAACAAGAGGTGACCGAGACGTGTAACCAATGGCACCCAATACCATCACTCCGGGTGATACGACAGTATAGCGATGACAAATACACACTTCCAATGTGCGTTCACCGCGATGTCGCCAAACACGGATGCGACCATCACGATGCTGTAAACAGAACCTGGATTCATCTCAAAAAATGACGTTTTGCCATTCGTGCACCCAGGTTCGTCGTCGAGTACACCATCGCAGGCGCTCCTGTCTGTGATGAAGCGTCAACGGTAACCGCAGGCATGGTCTCCAAGCTGATAGTGCATGCTGCTGCAAACGTCGTCGAACTGTTCGTGCAGATGGTTGTTGTCTTGCGAACGTCCCCATCTGTTGACTCAGGGATCGAGACGTAGCTGTACGATCCGTTACAGCCATGCGGATAAGATGCCTATCATCTCGACTGCTAGTGATACGAGGCCCTTGGGATCCAGCACGGCGTTCCGTATTATCTTCCTGAACCCACCAATTCCATATTCAGCTAACAGTCATTGGATCTCGACCAACGCGAGCAGCAATGTCGCGATACGATAAACCGCAATCGTGATAGGCTACAATCCGACCTTTATCAAGGTCGGAAACGTGATGGTACGCATTTCTCTTCCTTACACGAGGCATCACAACAACGTTTCATCAGGCAACGCCAGTCAACTGCTGTTTGTGTATGAGAAATCGGTTAGAAACTTTCATCATGTCAGCACGCTGTAGGTGTAGCCATCGGCGCCAACCTTGTGTAAATACTCTGAAAAGCTAATCATTTGCATTTCACAGCATCTTCTTCCTGTCAGCTAAATTTCGCGTCTGTAGCACGCCATCTTCATGGTGTAGCAATTTTAATGGCCAGTACTGTATGTAGCTGGCGAGTTGGTTGAAAGAGGCGGAGAAGAATGTCGGAAAAAGTTTCCTAACCAGAGGTTGTAAATTTAAATCTGTACCCTGCATGTCACTTTATGGTTTGTGACGAAGGGCACTTCTCATGCCACTACCTTCTCTCACCTACCCCGTTCCATTTCTAAATGGCGCGCGTGAAGAATCATTATCGATAAGCCACCGTATGAGCTCTAATTTCTCTGCTTTTCTCTTTGCGACTTTTATGAGACGCTTGTGTGGAATAAGTAATAGGTTTCCTAATTCTTCTTGGAATGCACGCTCTCAGATGTTGGACAGTAAACCTCTCCATCATGCACAGTGCCTCTTTTAAAGCATATGCTGCTGTAGCTTGTTGAACATCACTGTAAACCTCGATCTTTTGTACCCAGCACTTCCAGCAGGAGCAAACTACGCCATTGTTCTCTGGTCAACAGCGACGTCAACTCGGAAAACTAATTACAACTACACTTCTCCCAGATAGTGTCCAGTACCTTGGCCAGTGCTTCACACCACACGAAATTTACTAAGCCACATACACCGATCAGCCACAACATTGTAATCACCTTCTGGCGTGTTGATCAACCTCTGGAACGCAATAAAGTGATGACTTTTCGTAACATGGATCCGACAAGTTCATGGTAGGACCTGCACCTACCTGTGAACATTGTCTCAGCAGATCATCAGTAGGAAAGCCGAGTGAAACCTACTCAACTTCGACGTGAACCAGGCTGCAATTAAAGTCACTAATCTACGTTTCAGGAGAAACACGAAATGAAAGGTTGGAAATTTTGTCCTCAATTAATATATTATGAAACTTAGGTGAACAAGTATCACTGCCAAGCCCGTGATAGTCTTAACACAGTCACTCATAATCCCTTTCACTCACGTTAGCAAGTTTATGGTGTTGCATTTCCCGAAAACGTAATAGTTACAAAAATACTGATTGCTTTAGATCGATAATGCTCGCCAAATATTAAGTCTGGCATTTGGTAAAATGCAGTCACAGTTTTTAGCCACCGACCTGCTCAATACGCCACGCGGAATTTATGTCTTTTCTCGTCACAAAATTCACTTAAAAATTCCGAAATTTCTACACACACATCGGAATAATTATGCCGTCACTTTCCAACACTTTTTATGTATGAAACGCTGCTAGATCCAGCAACTTATCATTTCCATCGGAATTACTGCTTCACACGGCCGATCTCTTTCATGGCTAGGCTCCGAACCCTCTGTAGAACACTCTTAGTCTTATCTACCAGCAGAGAAAAGCGGGCGAAGAATATTGCTTTACCATTGGTCAGTTTACTCAACATCCAATAGCAAAACAACATTCCCCCGCGTCAATCCGGGCTTTTCATCCATAACCAATCACAAAATAGTAAACCTCACGACTGCACTTTTTACCGACGTAATTATCTAATATGCTAAAATTTTTTTAATGCAAAAACTTACTTTACAAATCTAGTCTATAAAAATCCCCTCTGTCCATATCCATACTTCTTTGAAATGTTGCCACACTAAATCCTTCTACGCAGCTCGTTAACCTTAAACCACACTCACGCATCATTCATACTGCTAAAACACATTTACAACATTTTACATACACAAAAAGACATAATAACACTTTATGAAAATACTAGAACAGTTTATGAAAAACATTCTATTACTTAAGTGCACTCTAGTGGGCACAATCGAAACTAAAATCACAGTCCCCCTATCCAATAATGACCTCTATCGGCTGATACATAAAACTACGTGCGCGTCCAGTCTCGCGTCACTATCTGTCACTGTCCAGCTCTGAGACACATCTCCCACTTAACCGCCTCCAAGGCAGGATCGTTATACGGCGCTACTCCTCACCAGGTGTGTCCCATCGGATTATGATCAAGAAAATTTGATGGCCACGATATTAATGTGAGTTCACTATAATATTCCTCAAACCGCTGTGGCACTATTCGGGCCTTGTGACAACGACAGTTACATCGGTGCTGGATGCCTTCGCCACCAACTGAGACATCAAGCATGAAGGGACGCAAGTGGTCCGCAACAATGTGCACGTAGTTCATAACTGTCATGGTGCCTACGATTACTGCTACGGTTTTCATGTAACTTCTTCCCATCACAAACCTTAATTGTAAAAAAAGTACTCATTCTATTAATCACAGAATATCAGGATGACTTTTCGTGAGCGTTATTTACGAGGATTATTCAATAATCAAAGAAACAAATTGTTCTGGAGAAAAAAGCGTTAATTTTTACAAAACAATACTTTTTCTAATTTTCAACATAATCCACGTAAACATTCATGCACTTGTTCCAAGGGCCTACAAGTTTTTTTATTCCGGCTGCAAAGAACTATTTATCTTGATGTTTGAACCAATTACCCACAAACTTTCTCATGTCCTCGTTGTCCTGGAAAATCTTCCCATGTAATGCCTCCTTCAGTGCACCAAACAAATGGAAATCACTAGGTACTAAATCAGGATTGAAAGGGGGATGAGACAGTATTTCCCAGCCCATGTTGTTGATGGTTTCACGGATTAGTTGAGCAATATGAGGACATGCGTTGTCTTGGTGGAGAATCACACCTCTCCTCTGAGATACACGACATCTCTCTCTCATGGCTGGCTTCACCTTGTTTAAAAGCAAACCCGAGTGGTATTGGCTGCTCATTGTACGCTGCTCTTAGAGATATTCACAAAAAACTGGACCTTCAGCACTCAGAAACACCGTCAACATGACTTTTCCTGCTGATGCTTGGGTTTTGAATTTTTTCTTGACAGGTGAGTTGGTGTGCTTCCACTCCATGCTTTGTTTTTTTTATTCTTATTCATAATCGTTAACCCAAGTTTCATCACAAGTTAAAATTTTGCTGAGGAAGTGCCCAGCTTCTCTTTCATAACGTGCTCTATACACACTCTCAACCTTGTTTCCTCGTGTAGCCGCGTCAACTCCTTTGGGACCCATCTTGCACATACACTCCCGGAAATGGAAAAAAGAACACATTGACACCGGTGTGTCAGACCCACCATACTTGCTCCGGACACTGCGAGAGGGCTGTACAAGCAATGATCACACGCACGGCACAGCGGACACACCAGGAACCGCGGTGTTGGCCGTCGAATGGCGCTAGCTGCGCAGCATTTGTGCACCGCCGCCGTCAGTGTCAGCCAGTTTGCCGTGGCATACGGAGCTCCATCGCAGTCTTTAACACTGGTAGCATGCCGCGACAGCGTGGACGTGAACCGTATGTGCAGTTGACGGACTTTGAGCGAGGGCGTATAGTGGGCATGCGGGAGGCCGGGTGGACGTACCGCCGAATTGCTCAACACGTGGGGCGTGAGGTCTCCACAGTACATCGATGTTGTCGCCAGTGGTTGGCGGAAGGTGCACGTGCCCGTCGACCTGGGACCGGACCGCAGCGACGCACGGATGCACGCCAAGACCGTAGGATCCTACGCAGTGCCGTAGGGGACCGCACCGCCACTTCCCAGCAAATTAGGGACACTGTTGCTCCTGGGGTATCGGCGAGGACCATTCGCAACCGTCTCCATGAAGCTGGGCTACGGTCCCGCACACCGTTAGGCCGTCTTCCGCTCACGCCCCAACATCGTGCAGCCCGCCTCCAGTGGTGTCGCGACAGACGTGAATGGAGGGACGAATGGAGACGTGTCGTCTTCAGCGATGAGAGTCGCTTCTGCCTTGGTGCCAATGATGGTCGTATGCGTGTTTGGCGCCGTGCAGGTGAGCGCCACAATCAGGACTGCATACGACCGAGGCACACAGGGCCAACACCCGGCATCATGGTGTGGGGAGCGATCTCCTACACTGGCCGTACACCACTGGTGATCGTCGAGGGGACACTGAATAGTGCACGGTACATCCAAACCGTCATCGAACCCATCGTTCTACCATTCCTAGACCGGCAAGGGAACTTGCTGTTCCAACAGGACAACGCACGTCCGCATGTATCCCGTGCCACCCAACGTGCTCTAGAAGGTGTAAGTCAATTACCCTGGCCAGCAAGATCTCCGAATCTGTCCCCCATTGAGCATGTTTGGGACTGGATGAAGCGTCGTCTCACGCGGTCTGCACGTCCAGCACGAACGCTGGTCCAACTGAGGCGCCAGGTGGAAATGGCATGGCAAGCCGTTCCACAGGACTACATCCAGCATCTCTACGATCGTCTCCATGGGAGAATAGCAGCCTGCATTGCTGCGAAAGGTGGATATACACTGTACTAGTGCCGACATTGTGCATGCTCTGTTGCCTGTGTCTATGTGCCTGTGGTTCTGTCAGTGTGATCATGTGATGTATCTGACCCCAGGAATGTGTCAATAAAGTTTCCCCTTCCTGGGACAATGAATTCACGGTGTTCTTATTTCAATTTCCAGGAGTGTATTTTGCGGTACTTCAGCTTGTTACAGATAATCTTATGAATTGTACCAGTACTAACTTGAACCTCATCAACTATCATTTCCACAATCACACGGCAGTCGGCACGAATAATGTCATCAATTCGACATTCAAGTGAGGGAGTTGAAACTGCAACTGGTTGGACAGTACGGTGTTCGTTAGCCACTGAGTCACGAGCATGTTTGAACTGCTCTACCCACTTGTAAGAATCTGCGTAATTCATACAACCTTCGCCATAAACTTTAGACTTTCTACAGTATATATTCACTAGTCTCTCGCCTTCAGCAAGTAAAAAACGAATAACAGAACGTTGTTCAACTAATGCGGACGTTTCAAGCGGACTCGCCATCTTCAAATGTATTTTTGAGGTTATAAACAAATCAATTTTGATACATCAGCTGATCAGAGCTCATGTCAACTTGAAGCCATAAAAGTACCAGTCTTGCCCTACTAACAGTTTTTTCCACAGATCAATTTGTCTCTTTAATTATTGAATGACCCTCGTATTACTTTGTTTTGTGTCTGCCCACTCGTCTATATAGGGTGCCTAGAAAGCTGCTTTCTTGGATCGCCAGACAACAATTGAAGCAAATCGTATAATGGAGTTTATTACAGCAAGTTAAATTGACGATACTTTGCGTATTCACAAATGTGTGTCGCAAGCAAATGGGGACATGTAAATAATTAATGTCCTTTGGTATATACAATGCAAGCAAAACAATACAGTTCGTAAGTCACTCCTAGAGCGTTTGTATGATGGCTTGTGTTCCACTCCGGCTGCGGCTTTTTTTTCCTTTATTTGATTTCGATCCCCCCCCCCAGAGGGGGGGTGGGGGAGGGGCGGGGGGGTTGGCAACAGCACAATACGCTGCTCTGCAGCCTACAGAAAAGTTATAAAACAGAATTAGGAGATATAACAGTAAAAGCAGGCGACAAAATGGTGACTGTTAAAAACGGAAGCAATGCGAAAGAGTTGCGAAGAAAATATAAAAACAAAAGGTCGGTGATGCTGATTAAAACACATAGTAAGTAGACAGGCACAATTAAAAAATACGGCGACAGACTTGTTTCTGTTCGCAGCAGGTAAAAACACACCTAGCGACAGCCACAACACTGACAGGCGACGCACAACACTGAATGCTCACTTAAAACAGCACTATAGAGGCGACATGGCGGCAGATGGGGGCGGGGGGAGGTCCTGGATCGGTGAGGGGAAGAAAAGGGGGGATGGAGAGAAAAAGAAAAAAAGGGGGGAGTCGATGGAGGGAGGGGACATAGAAAAGGGGGGGGGGCAGGACGGATGCAAGAAGGAGTGGGGAAGGCAGTGGAAGAGAAAGCAAAAGGACTCGGGCAGAGAGAATGGCGTCAGAGAGAGAGTAGGTGGGGAAAAACAAAAAACGGGATGGAAGGGGGGAGCGGTGCCATGGGAAAAGGACAGAGGGAGGGAGGGAGAGGTGAGGATCAGAGTTGATAGGAGGAATAAATGGAGGGAGAGAGGGCATCATCTGGGAGGGGGAGTCTATGGAAGGCACTTTGCCAAAGGAGATGAAGGGTCTATAGGTGGAGGGTAGAGGGGACACAACGGTGAAGGTGTGGCAGAGGATGGGGGTTGGAGAGGTGAGGAGCAACCAGAGGATGAGGGTGATCAAGTCGGCGGGAGGTGTAGAGGACACAGATATGTTTGAGGAAAAGGAGCAGTTGGGAGAAACGAATCAGGTCATAGAGGATCCACTTGGGGGACAGGAGGCATATACAGAAGGCGAGGCAGAGTGCATAGCGCTTGAGGATCTGGAGCGACTTATAGAATTTGGGGTGGGGTGGATATCCAGGCGGGACTGGCATAACAGAGGATGGGACGGATTAAGGATTTGTAGGTGTGGAGGATGGTAGAGGGTTTAACCCCCATGTACGGCCAGAGAGGAGTTTAAGGATTCGGAGGCAGTTGTGGCCTTTGGATTGGATAGAGTGGAGATGAGGGATCCAGGTGAGGTGATGGTCAATGGTGAGGCTAAGGTAGGTGACGTTGGGGGAGAGCCGGATACGACGGGCGCAGATGGTAAGGGAAAAATCAAGGAATCCGGCCATGGCTAGGCGGCGCAGCGCTTATATTCTCTTTGTGTAGAGGCCGCTCCTGTGTCGGTGTCGACCTTGAGAGAGGTTCTTCAGCGCACTATTGGCTGACGTCGTCTCACAGCCCTCTCTGCTCTTCTGTCCTTGATCATCATGCTGGTGCTTGTCGTTATGCCGGAACACTTTGAAGTAAACAGAATACTGGGAGATGGATTCTTACTCAGGCACTATAGTGCATATCATTACTCAACAGAGGCTAGCTAGCGTGTTCGTGTCAACTGGGTTCTGGTCTTCACAGCGCAGGTCAGACAGCACAATCTCCAGATGTTTCTTGTTTGTGTTTGCAGCCTCATCTGACTGAATCATGTGTCTAACAACAATGACGCTGACTTTTTGTGAATGTTAAAAAAAATGGCTCTGAGCACTATGCGACTTAACATCTGAGGTCATCAGTCGCCTAGAACTCAGAACTAATTAAACCTAACTAACCTAAGGACATCACACACATCCATGCCCGAGGCAGGATTCGAACCTGAGACCGTAGCGGTCGCCCGGTTCCAGACTGTAGCGCCTAGAACCGCACGGCCACTTCGGCCGGCTGTAAATGTTACTCCCGAGACGCACTGTTGGACTGAGTCGCATTGAGCGACTTCCCATCAGTGGCTGAAATGCCTCGCACCAAGAAGTGCCTCGCAGTGTGTGTTTGTCAAAGTGTCACTTCTCCTCTGGCAGTCTGCACAATCCACGCTTTTGATTGGTTAGGTATAATTTTGAGTACTTTCAGTTACTTGCTATCACTTTTTGTTACTCATGAGCAGAGGCCACCAGACTTCATCCATAGCAGGCCAGATAACTGACAAATGGACGAGCGCGAGCCGCATTATGATTCTGTACAGGTCTCAGCAAGCCAGAACAAAAGCTCTGCGTAAAACGACGAGAAACTGAGGTCAGTATACCGTGTTGATCATGCGTGAACAGCATGCAATGAATCAAAACAAGAACAACCAAAATATGAATTTAGTAAAAAAATTACTAAAGATGGTGGCGTTAGCAAAAGGATAGATCAGACCGAGTGTGCACATATCCAAATCTCAAAATCTATGCAGCAAGAAACATTAGTGAGGTTTGTGAAACTGACGTTTGGCTTTCAAGACACCGTCAACGGTCGGTTTCGTATTGCTGCAACCGATCAAGAGAACTGCTTTAAAATGTTCCTTAGTCAGTTTCGTTCGGTGTGTCGTCTTAACGTATTATACTCTTGAAAATGTTTCCTCACAGACACAAGCGGCAAGTGGCTTGGGTTTCGGAAACTTGACATCTGCTAAGCAGCAGTAAAATTCAGGACGTTTTCCTTTTCTGTGCTAGTCTTTCAATTTTGTTTGTAAATCACTAAGCTCCAGTTGTAATTCAGCTAGCACATCATCGAGGTTACAGTAAAATGGAGTCTGGGACAGAAGAATGTCACCCTGTCAAAATCTGTAAATATCTCCAAAAAGTGTTTCTTCAAGTCAAAAATAACCTGTTTCTTCGGTAAATAAACGTTGGCATCTTCGGTCGATTGTTGCACAGTCCATCTGTGCTTGAAACAATGACAGCTTTCTCCGAAATCCTGTGCTGATTCTTTAGAGATCATAGACGATGTTATCCTTTTCCTGAACTTTCAAGGTCAGTTCATTCAGATTGGCATGTGATGTCTAACAAAAATGACAACTTTCACAGCCAACAGGAACTGACAGCTGTGGGGCAGTTCTTTTTTTTTTTTAATTAGAAAAAACATCTGTTTCATTTTGGAGCTTGTAAAATGTGTGAGAAAATGTTCGGAATAGAAAAATGAGCTTATATTTCGGAAATGAAGTGGTAGTGCGACCTGCAGACCAGATGAGAGGAAATGCAGATGGCAAAAAAGTATCCCACTGAAGACGCCTTTGTCGCGCGGAATTAGCCGAGCGGTCTGAAGCGCTGCACTCATGGACTGTGCGGCTGATCCCGGCGGAGGTTCGAGTCCTCCGTCAGGCATGGGTGTGTGTGTTTGTCCTTAGGATAATTTAGGTTAAGTAGTGTGTAAGCTTAGGGACTGATAATCTTAGCAGTTAAGTCCCATAAGATTTCACACACATTTGAAAATTTTTGAGCTTGTAAAAAAATGGAAAAGGGCTTTATCGCAGTTGAGCCACCTCACTGCAGGCTGATAAAGCAGATCACAGAATTCAGAACCAATTTTTTCAAGAAAGCATGGAACTGACGGTGATTGAGTGGATGTTTCCGAATGAATTTCATACGAGATAATATAGGTCAAGGGTCCGTGTAAAGTGTTTGCAGCATGATATGAGAGCCGGCCGGTGTGGCCGTGCGGTTCTAGGCGCTTCAGTCTGGAACCGCGTGACCACTACGGTCGCAGGTCCGAATCCTGCCTCTGGCATGGATGTGTGTGACGTCCTTAGGTTAGTTAGGTTTAAGTAATTCTTAGTTCTAGGGGACTGATGACCACAGATGTTAAGTCCCATAGTGCTCAGAGCCATGATATGAGAAAACGTCCGCTGATTCTCATGTAGTAAGATATCCGGATCTGTATGTCGGGATGCTGACAATAAGCAAAATTTGGAGGTTAAAAAACTTTCTAAAGCAATTGCATCGTAATTCCGAACAACACAGGCACTCCTATATCGCATTTATTCGCCGACACCGGGCAAGCGACAGTTAAAATGGCTCAGCTGTACAGCAATATACATAAGAAATGTACGAGTGCAGGTTGTTGACACATGGTTGACAACATACGAACGTTTGGGTCTGCCCGGAAATCGTGCTCGAATAGCCTAATGCAAAAAAATGATTCAAATGGCTCTGAGCATTATGGGACTTAACTGCTAAGGTCATCAGTCCCCTAGAACTTAGAACTACTTAAACCTAACCAACCTAAGGACATCATACACATCCATGCCCGAGGCAGGATTCGAACCTGCGACCGTAGCGGGCACGCGGTTCCAGACTGTAGTGCCTAGAACCGCTCGGCCACCCCGGCCGGCGCCTAATGGCAGTCAGCCTTCAGTGGCGCAACGCTTCGGACGGTGTTTACGTCCCTCCCGCACGTGTGCCGCTAGGGCACTGGTCAGACCACCCACCCCCGTGGGGAACAGATGATGGGAATAACGGCAGACCATATGAGGGGTCGGTGGGGAAGTTACAAAGAAAGCAGCCTGTGTATGGAAGAATTAGAGACCGTAAGGCGCCCTATGGCCGTGACCATAGGTGGAATACGTTTGATCTATATATATACACCGTCAGGCTCGGATAAGAGAAGGGACAGAGCAGCTTTTTACTCCCATGAGGTTACATCGTTGTTCCGGGGGCGATACGATGCTTGCGTACTCGGCAGAAATTTTAATTGTGGGTTCGACAGAAAGGACCAACATCCCAACTATACTCCTAGCCAAGAACTTCGGGAGCTGGTCAGCGGGATGGAATTAGTCGATATATGGGACCTGAAGTATCGCAGCCGACCAGGATATACATTTTTTACGAGCCACTCCGCGAGCCGTTTGGGTCGGATCTAAGTTTTAAGGGCGTTAGCGATGTCGACGGTGGACGCAGAAATCTGGGCGACCGCGTCTACAGACCATGAAGCATATATTTTGAAACCTTCCCGTCTCCTCTATACCTCTTTTGTTATTGATAACCTTCCCTTTTACAATAACCTTTGTAACCTTCCCTTAGGATTTCTATCTCTTGCTTAATAATAACAAATGAAATCTTCCCTTTGGAATTTATTCTCTTTCTCAATCTTCGCATACAAATTTAATTGCTGCTTATTAAAAGTGATTTTCTGATTATTTCGACGAAACATAGAATGTGTCGTCGTCGTGGTCCTCTGTCATTACCTGCAATAACACAAAACTGTTCCTTACCTTTTTCACTGTTACTGGATCGCCATCTGACTGCTTCATCGAACTGCGACATGAATATACTTACTCTGGTTTACTATAATCTATTAACTGCTCGTGGGCTGTCATAATAAGTGGCTGTATTTATTACCAAAGCTGACGTTATTCTTTATTAGCAAAACTGACGTTATTCTTTAATTAATTTGACTGAAGTTACGTAATTCATAGTTAAACTTTTTCTTGACAACAATAAAATTTTGCAAAGTTTTACGTTGATGGTTTTTGGGATGGATTATAAGTAGAAATGCAATATTGCTGTCAGAAGTTAATTATATTCTGAATGAAATGATTTTACAAATGCTCAAATGGGACTTACTTCTTACAATAATTTTACAACTAGCAATGCGCAAACATACCTTCAGTAGTGCTGAGTTTCTCAAAAAATTAATTCAATAATATTAGTTCCTCTTATTATAATAGTTAGTTGATGTCTCTGTACATCCGTTTATAATCTCTTGTAAATCATAGCTAGTGGCTGGCAGGCACACCGCTCCTCTCAACCTCTCGCTTCAGACCTGCTACCGACTCGCTTCACATCTCGCTTACTACTGACTTCCTACGAACGCTAAAGTGCGGTCTCTCCTGCCAACAATGTTTTATGGTGCAGACAATCCCTGCTACCATTACAAAATGTATCAATGCGCGGTCTTTCCCGCTCTTTTCTTAAAATGTATTCATACGCGGTCTCTCCCACCCTTTTAAAAATTATATCAATTTGCGGTTCCTCTTGTCAACAATACTTTGGTGCAGACATTCCCTGCTACCACAATTATTTCCAACATGACAAATATTAGTTATTCCTACTTAATACTATTAATAAAATATAAACATCTTTCATAAATTGTGATTTGACAATAGACAATAGAAATATACACATCTTATAATTTGTACTGGTAACCTTGATAGACAGGCAGGTATGGAGACGGAGGGGTAATTGGAAGATGAACGTCTCCCACCTGCGTGATGTAGAATGCCGACGCATGGTGGAGGACGCGTGGCACAGCTGCCTCCGTCGACGAAATTCTTTCGGTTCTGTCCTGCAGTGGTGGATCGAGTGCGCGAAGCCAGCTTTACGAAGGACGTTAATACAGGGTTATTACAAATGATTGAAGCGATTTCACAGCTCTACAATAACTTTATTATTTGAGATATTTTCACAATGCTTTGCACACACATACAAAAACTCAAAAAGTTTTTTTAGGCATTCACAAATGTTCGATATGTGCCCCTTTAGTGATTCGGCAGACATCAAGCCGATAATCAAGTTCCTCCCACACTCGGCGCAGCATGTCCCCATCAATGAGTTCGAAAGCATCGTTGATGCGAGCTCGCAGTTCTGGCACGTTTCTTGGTAGAGGAGGTTTAAACACTGAATCTTTCACATAACCCCACAGAAAGAAATCGCATGGGGTTAAGTCGGGAGAGCGTGGAGGCCATGACATGAATTGCTGATCATGATCTCCACCACGACCGATCCATCGGTTTTCCAATCTCCTGTTTAAGAAATGCCGAACATCATGATGGAAGTGCGGTGGAGCACCATCCTGTTGAAAGATGAAGTCGGCGCTGTCGGTCTCCAGTTGTGGCATGAGCCAATTTTCCGCGGGCTACGCGTGAAACTTGCCCGCATGCGTTCAACCGTTTCTTCGCTCACTGCAGGCCGACCCGTTGATTTCCCCTTACAGAGACATCCAGAAGCTTTAAACTGCGCATACCATCGCCGAATTGAGTTAGCAGTTGGTGGATCTTTGTTAAACTTCGTCCTGAAGTGTCGTTGCACTGTTATGACTGACTGATGTGAGTGCATTTCAAGCACGACATACGCTTTTTCGGCTCCTGTCACCATTTTGTCTCACTGCTCTCTCGAGCGCTCTGACGGCAGAAACCTGAAGTGCGGCTTCAGCCGAACAAAACTTTATGAGATTTTCTACGTGTCTGTAGTGTGTCGTGACCATATGTCAATGAATGGAGCTACAGTGAATTTATGAAATCGCTTCAATCATTTGTAATAGCCCTGTAGGTTACGGGAAGGAGGTTTCTCAATGGCAGCGCACGACCACTGAGTTTTACTTTACGGCTCTCCGGGAACTGTTAGCTGAACCACCTACACCAGACCGCCAGACGGCTGTCCACCAAGTCAAGGCGAAGCTGGTACAACTTGCGATACTAAGGATGGCAGGTACGATGATACGCGCGAGGTCGCAGGATTGCCTGCCCAACGAGGTTCCCTCGATGCATTATGTGACAAAGAAAAGAAGAAGAAGACGAAGAACGTTAATACATGAGATCGATCTCGGCGATGGCTGTCGTTTTTCAGCACGAAAGGGCATAGCACAGGCGTTCACGGGTCATTTTACCAGATGCTATGCGAGCAAACGGGAGGGCCAGAGGGAGCTGCGGAACGTCCCGGAAGAGATCCCAGACGCGACGCGTGTGGACGGGGAAGCGGATGTGTTATCTGAAATTACGTGTCAGGAGCTGGGGGAAGCGATTACACGAGGTGCCTGCAACAAGTCCCCAGGTCCAGACGGATTCCCGTTAGAATTTTACCGTGCCTTTGTGACCATTATGACACCGACGTGGTTGTGCATGTTTAATGAGCTTCTGCGGCAAGAAGTACTGGTTCCCATTAAATTCACGGAAGGGCTCATGATCCTGATACCCAAGCCCCGTGGTGGCGAACGGCCTTGTGGTTATAGCCCCTTGACCCTCCTTCATCGTGACTACAAGACCATTATGCACATACTGAGCAGCCGTATCCAAACGTTGCCACCTCTGGGAGGCACTAGTTGCTGTAGATTCCGATCATGCTTTTGTTCGAATTGATCATGTGTATATTAAAAAACTAAAAACCCGCCTCGATTGCGAAAAAAGCACCCAGTGTTAAGTTTTAACTCAGGTTTCGGCGTAGATAACTACACCTTCTACAGAACAACAATAAAACCCACAAGTGCCTAAGAAGACCTTTGTCAATGATTAAAAGAACACCATAGCTATACATTTATAAACGAAAAAGAAAAGGAAAACACAAACAGTACGTATGTACAAAGTCAAAACCACTACTTAACTTAATGGTGTACGCTCCACCTCACACCGGCCAATGTTCGCTGGGCCATGACCTGCCATAAACTGCAGCTACGAACAGTCGCTCACTTACAAGCCTGACCCACTATCGATGCACATGCGCAAGAAAAGGGAAGCTACGTTGAATGCGCGTGCGTATACGAAAACGAGAAAGTTTATACATGAGTCGGGGCTAAATAGCTCATATATTCCCAACCGTGGATCAGCGTATATCAAAAAATGAAATGGATAGAACAAGAGATGAGCTAAACAGGAGATGAAACCTAAAAATAATCACACACGGTTGCTATGCTAGTAAAGAAACTTTTATATGTGAAGCTACCTATGACAACAGGAGGAACTCTTAAAAACTATACCTAAAGCCAGTAGTTTGTCTGGTGGGGGGGGGGGGGCGTAATCTAAAGACGTCGTGGTAATAAAGATATAGGGATGAAACGTGAGGTGTTCAATGGGCTAAAATCACCTTCATCGTAAAAGGAAAATGAGGATAAAAAGAAAGAAGATGAACAGCTTGACCAAACGCGCTCGCGAATCAGCGCGCGCATGTGATAATCCCCAGATCATCAGATTTACAAGTATGAAGAACAAAGTAAAGGCGCGAAACTTCGAGAGCGTTTACCGACGTCTCGACAATCGACATCGAAGGATGTGTACCAACTGTTTCTTCGACAGGTAGCCCGGAATAGGGTGGAACGGAAACATCCAGCCGGTAATTGGCACGATGTGCGCCGCACGGTACACCACCCCCACCTACCTACAACTTTCAGGTCAACATGGTAAATTGTAGTGAACCGAAAATACATAGCGAATGACATAAAGTACGCAATACATTTGGCGGATTTCCCCACGTGTCAGCAATGCGGCGTGCTGGATACGGACGACCGCCGGCTGATCTGCGGCGAGGCGTTGGCTGTCTAAACTCTAGCAAGGAAGATACTAGCGTTCATGCGGCGCACTATATATACAGCACGATCTTCCGACATAGTGTTTTTTTCCAGAGTAAAAGTATTTTCCGCGTCATAAGACGAACGCACTGGCGTGGATCACAGGTATGACGGTCCATTACATACACTACTGGCCATTAAAATTGCTACACCAAGAATAAGTGCAGATGATAAACGGGTATTCACTGGACAAATATATTATACTAAAACTGACATGTGATTTCATTTTCACGCAATTTGGGTGCATAGATCCTAAGAAATCAGCACCCAGAACAACCTCCTCTGGCCGTAATAACGGCCTTGATACGCCTGGGCATTGAGTCAGAGCTTGGATGGCGTGTACAGGTACAGCTGCCCATGCAGCTTCAACACGATACCACAGTTCATCAAGAGTAGTGACTGGCGTATTGCGAGGAGCCAGTTGCTCGGCCACCATTGACCAGACGTTTTCAGTTGGTGAGAGATCTGTAGAATGTGCAGTCAAACATTTTCTGTATCCAAAAAGGCCCGTACAGGACCTGCAACACGTGGTCGTGCATTATCCTGCTGAAATGTAGGGTTTCGCAGGGATCGAATGAAGGGTAGAGCCACGGGTCGCAACGCATCTGAAATGTAACGTCCACTGTTCAAAGTGCCGTCAATGCGAACAAGAGGTGACCGAGACGTGTTACCATCGCCAGTATGGAGATGACGAATACACGTTTCCAATGAGTGTTCACCGCGATGTCGCCAAACGTGGATGCGACCATCACGATGCTATAAACAGAACCTGGATTCATCCGAAAAAATTACATTTTACCATTCGTGCACCCAGGTTCGTCGTTGAGTACACCATCGCAGGCGCTCCTGTCTGTGATGCAGCGTCAAAGGTAACCGCAGCCACGGTATCCGAGCTGATAGTCCATGCTGCTGCAAACGTCGTCGAACTGTTCGTGCAGATGGTTGTTGTCTTGCAGACGTCCCCATCTGTTGACTCAGGGATCGAGACGTGGCTGCACGATCCGTTACAGCAATGCGGATAGGATGCCTGTCATATCGACTGTTAGTGATACCAGGCCGCTGGGATCCAGCACGGCGTTCCGTATTACGCTCTTGAACCCACTGATTCCATATTCTGCTAACAGTCATACGTCAAACCGCAATCGCGATAGGCTACAATCCGGCATTTACCAAAGTTGGAAACGTGGTGGTACGCATTTCTGCTCCTTACACGAGGCGTCACAACAACGTTTCACCAGGCAACGACTGTCAACTGCTGTTTGTGTTTGAGAAATCGGTTGGAAACTTTCCTCATGTGAGTACGTTGTAGGTGTCGCCACCGGCGCCAACCTTGTGTGAATGCTCTGAAAAGCTAATCATTTGCATGTCACAGCATCTCCTTCCTCTCCGTTAAATTTCGCGTCTGTAGCACGTCATCTTCGTGGTGTAGCAATTTTAACGGCCAGTATTGTATATAGAGAAACACGTCTGAACGTACTGGATTACTGGCAGTACTTGCAAGATAGACACACATAACTGTTACAGCTACAAAACTACAAGGTCTGGTATGACAATTTCCTAGTAACGGTTTTTGCGGACCCGCCATATACTTGGGGAGTGCCCGGTGAGCAAAGACGAGCGGCAGTGCTGTCGTTGTGAAACCGACCAAGGAAAGTGATCAGCTAAGGAAAACTACGCGATTACCCAGGAACAGCTAACACTTCCACAGTTAGCAGCAGAATGTTTCTTCGAATTTTGTTTTAATATCTCTAAATACTTTTTTTAAGGGTGCTGAAGGTGGGCCCACTTTGACTTTGTTGTTATTTCATGCTGCATGGTAGGACTGCCACGAGGTTCCTTCCAGGACAGTTATAATGTATAAGGACGTACTACGGTTTTGTGAATAATAAAGGTTTCTGTTCCTCCCACCTTGCTTTAAAAATGGTGAGGCGACCACTCGCCATAAACGTGAAATCTGGTTTCAAATCCCGGTCCGGCACCAATTTTCACTGTCGTCACTCCATTATACAGCTGATGGTTGTCCATAATCGCAACTGCGAATACATGCATTCATGTCCGAAAGAACACAGACACTGCAATATCGCATTATTTGGTTTACTCCCAATCCTTACGCTGTGTTCGCTAGATAATATAAGGGACGATCAAAAAGTTTCCGCCATACAATACAGTATCGGTATGCCAATCAGGCAGAATAGCCATAAGCGTTGAGGTAATCACCCCACCGACGGAAAAAGGTTGAGGATACCAATTAGGTAGAACGCCGTGTCCTTCTGCGTGAGGAAGTCCACTAACTCTCTGCCGCACATCTTCGTCCGACTGGAATAGTCACCTTTAAAGGACTTTTTTAAGGAATAATTGCATCGGGAGATATCAGAGGTATTGGCGGGCAGTAGATTGTTGTTCGTAATGTATGAGGTTGGCCTCCCAGATCGACCGGCGTCTTGTGTTGAATCGCTATCAACAAGGATCTTGGTGCACCATTTACATTTGTTCCTTACTTTAAACTACGTAAGATGAGACTTTAACATTAACTATTGTCATTACCTACGCGGGGCCAATATAAGCTGAATACTTTGTAGGAGGCCAAATAAGTGCTTGATTTTATTTTAGATGAGCGCCACAGCAAGTTAATAATTTCACGAAATGAAGTCCAGGCCAGAGTTCACTGATCTGCCTTAACTGATATCGCTGAAAATATCTGAACTCTTGTAAATGCGAATTACTGAAATCCTCAAACTCAAAGTAAATAATGATTTAAAATGATTTAGTAGCCGCTACTATGAATGAAATCTGCATAATAACTTATTATTTGAGTCTGCCGCTTAATGGCGGCCAATTGTTGCCCGTCAGTGATAACGGCTTTTGATTTCGATATATTTTTCACTACGATATTAATCATCAGGAATAAAGTTCATTTCTCATCAGAGTGTTTACGTTGCAGGTTTTCATAAATATCGAACCTCCGACTGGAGGGAGCTGCGCGGACCGTGACAAGATGCCCCAGACCGCGCGGCTACCCCGCGCGGCCATAACACACTGAGGTGACAAAAATACCCTATATCTCCCAATATTGCATCAGGCCTTCTATTGCACGGCGTACTTCAGCGGCTCGACGTGGCATTAGATTCAACAAATCGTTGGAAGCCCCTGCAGAAATTTTGATGCATGCTGCCTCTAGAGCCATCCGTAATTGTGAAAGTGTTGTCGGTGCAGGATTTTGTGCACAAACTGACCTCTCTATTATGTCCCACGAATGTTCGCTAGGGTCCGCAGCTCGTGGTCGTGCGGTAGCGTTCTCGCTTCCCACGCCCGGGTTCCCGGGTTCGATTCCCGGCGGGGTCAGGGATTTTCTCTGTCTCGTGATGACTGGGTGTTGTGTGATGTCCTTAGGTTAGTTAGGTTTAAGTGGTTCTAGGGGACTGATGACCATAGATGTTAAGTCCCATAGTGCTCTGAGCCAATGTTCGCTAGGGTTCGCATCGGGAGATCTCGGCGGCCAAATCATTCGCTCGAACTGTCCAGAAAGTTCTTCAAACCAATCACTAGCAATTGTGGCCCAGTGACAAGGCGCGTTGCCATCCGTAAAAATTCCATCGTTGTTTGGGAGCGTGAAGTCCATGAAGGGCTGCAAATGATCTCCTAGGTAGCCGAGAATAGCCATTTCTAGCCAATGATCCAGTCCATTCCATGCAAACACGGCCCAGACCGCTATGGAGTCACGGCTAGCTTGCACAGTGCCTTGTTGTCAACATGAGTCGCTGGCTTTGTGGCTGTTCGCCACATTCGAACCCTACCACTAGCTCTTACCAGCTGCAGTCGGCGCTCGTCTGACCAGACCACGGTTTTATAGTTGTCTAGGATAGAACGAATATGGTCACGAGCATAGGAGTGGCACCACCGAGCGAGGTGGCGCAGTGGCTAGCACACTGGACTCGCATTCGGGAGGACGACGGTTCAATCCCGCGTCCGGCCATCCTGATTTAGGTTTTCCGTGATTTCCCTGCATCGCTCTAGGCAAATGCCGGGATGGTTCCTCTGAAAGGGCACGGCCGACTTCCTTCCCCGTCCTTCCCTAATCCAATGAAACCGCTGACCTCGCTGTTTGGTGTCTTCCCCCAAACAACCAACCAACCTAGGAGTGGCACTGCAGGCGATGTCGTGCTGTTAGCAAAGGCATTCGCGTCTGTCGTCTGCTGCCATAGCCCACTAACGCCAAATTTTGGCGCGGTCAACCTAAAGGGAACGCACGTCGAACGTCCCACGTCGAATTCTGCGGTTATGTCGCGCAATGCTGCTTGTCTGTTACCACTGACAACATTATGCAAGCTACGCTGCTCTCGGTCGTTAAGTGAAGGCCGGATCGACCACTGTATTGTCAGTTGTGAGAGGCGATGCCTGAAATTTGGTATCTCAGTGCACTCTTGACACTGGGGATCTCGGAATATTGAATTCCTTAACGATTTTCGAAATGGAATGTCCCATGCCTGTAACTACCAATCCGCGTTCAGAGTCTGTTAATTCCCGTCGTACGGGAAACCTTTTCACCCGAATCACTAGAAATCTACTCTGTAAGAATCGGGATGAGTTTCGAAAAAGGCGATCGTGTGAAACCCAGCTCGCGCTATTCGTCCACGAGACTCAGAGGGCCATAGACACGGGTTCCCAGGTAGATGCCGTGTTTCTTGACTTCCGCAAGGCGTTCGATACAGTTTCCCACAGTTATTTAATGAACAAAGTAAGAGCATATGGACTATCAGACCAATTGTGTGATTGGATTGAAGCCAAGCATGCCAGTCTCAATGGAGAGAAGTCTTCCGAAGTAAGAGTGATTTCAGATGTACCGCAGGGGAGTGTCGTAGAACCGTTGCTATTCACAATATACATAAATGACCTTGTAGATGACATCGGAAGTTCACTGAGGCTTTTTGCGGATGATGCTGTGGTGTATCGAGAGGTTCTAACAATGGAAAATTGTACTGAAATGCAGGAAGATCTGCAGCGAATTGACGCATGGTGCAGGGAATGGCAATTGAATCTCAATGTAGATAAGTGTAATGTGCTGCGAATACATAGAAAGAAAGATCCCTTATCATTTAGCTACAGTATAGGAGGTCAGCAACTGGAAGCAGTTAATTCCATAAATTATCTGGGAGTAGGCATTAGGAGTGATTTACAATGGAATGATCGTCGGTAAAGCAGATGCCAGACTGAGATTCATTGGTAGAATCCTAAGGAAATGCAATCCGAAAACAAAGGAAGTAGGTTACAGTACACTTGTTCGCCCACTGGTTAAATATTGCTCACCAGTGTGGGATCCGTACCAGATAGGGTTGACAGAAGAGATAGAGAAGATCCAACGGAGAGCAGCGCGCTTCGTTACAGGATCATTTAGCAATCGCGAAAGCGTTACGGAGATGATAGATAAACTCCAGTGGAAGACTCTGCAAGACAGACGCTCAGTAGCTCGGCAAGGGCTTTTGTTGAAGTTTCGAGAACATACCTTCACCGAGGAGTCAAGCAGTATATTGCTCCGTCCTACGTATATCTCGCGAAGAGACCATGAGGATAAACTCAGAGAGATTAGAGCCCACACAGAGGCATACCGACAATCTTTCTTTCCATGAACAATACGAGACTGGAATAGAAGGGAGAACCGATAGAGGTACTCAAAGTACCCTCCGCCATACATCGTCAGGTGGCTTGCGGAGTATGGATGTAGATGTAGATGAATCACCTGAGTACAAATGACAGCGCCGTCAATGCACTGCCCTTTTATAACTTGCGACCGTGATACTACCGCCATCTGTATATGCGCATATCGCTATCCCATTACTTTTACAACCTCAGTGTACGTATAAAGATTGAACATTGTAGTTGTTTTTGTTATTGTGGACTTCAGTCCGATGACTGGTTTCATGCAGCTCTCCGCGCAACTCTGTCTTTAGTATCCGACAGTGATGAGATTCGCCGTCCTGTCCGCGTATCGGCATTGACTGCGGGTCAGAGATACTCGGGCTACATACCAAAGCCGCAGCTCGCTCCCGTGGGAGGTGCCACTGCGGCAGGCATGTCACGTGGAGCCGTCCTCTGACGCGAGACTGTAAATACCTCGGCCCGGAACTTGCCAGTCACTCCCTTCCTAGTCTTTGAGGCCTTTAGTTACGTGGTATTAAAAAGCAGAGTTTTGCGCTTCCCTCTTTTACGTTTGTGATGTGCATTGTTCCCTGGACTGTTGTACATGCTTAAGACAACTTTGCTACGCTCTGAACTTATTTTTCGTTTAACCTACCTCAGGAACCGTGTGTTCTTTCTGCCGCACCACCAGTGCGAGTGGTCATAAACTACGCTTCACCTGCGCACCTACTATGACTACGGGTTTTAGAGGAATGTTAAGAAAGGCAAGAAAATATTTTTGCTTACCGAAAGTGACAGAGTACAATCTTCAAAGTATCAGAGTAGTTAGCATCAAATATTCAGTGCTGAGGACGAAGATGTGGAGCATAAATGGAAAAAATTCAAAAGCGTCGTTCAGTATACGTTAGAAACATACTGTAATTCGATATGCTGGAAAAATTATACGTTTAAAGCCGGAGGCAGCCATAAAAGTCATCCGAAATTGTATTGAATCCTTTCTCAGACAATTATTTTGAACAATTAGTTCATGAGCCCACTCGAAGCGTAAATGGTTAATGAAAAGCATACTTGACCTTTTAGCAACAAATAATCCAGGACAAATAGTGAGTATTGTGATGAATACAGGGATTAGCGACCACAAGGCAGTTGCTGCTAGGCTGAATACCGTAACACCTACACGCATCAAAAAGAAACGCAAAGTGTATATATTTTAAAAAGCTGATAAAAATGCTCTTAACGCCTTTTTAAGAGACAGTCTTCACTCCATCCGATCTGATCATGTAAGTGCAGAAAAGTTGTGGAATGTTTTTAAACAGGTAGTATCAACAGCAATTGAGAGATATATATATCACATAAATTAAAAAGTGATGGTACTGATCCCCCATGGTACACAAAACGGGTCAGATCGTTGATGCAGAAGCAACGAAAAAAACATGCCAAATTTAAAAGAACGCAAAATCCCGAAGATTGGCAAAGTATTACAGAAGTTCGAAATATGGCGCGTACTTTAATGCGAGATACTTTTAATAATTTCCACAACGAAATTCTGTCTCGAAATCTGGCAGAAAACCCAAAGAGAGTCTGGTCATACATAAAGCACACGAGAGGCAAGACGCAATCAATACCTCCACTGCACGATAACAGCGGTGAAGTCACTGATGACAGTGCCCCTAAAGCAGAGTTATTAAACACGGTTTTCCGAAACTCCTTCACCAGAGAAGACGAAGTAAATATTCCTCAATTCCAGTAAAGAACAAATGCCAAGATGAGAAACATAGAAGTATATATCCTTGGTGTAACAAATCAGCTTAAATCACTTAATAAAGGCAAAGCCTCCGGTCCAACCTGAATACCAGTCAGGTTCCTCTCAGAGTATGCTGATAAAATAGCTCCATATTTAACCATTATATACAAACGCTCGCTCACAGAAAGATCCGTACCTAAAGATTGGAAAATGGCTCAAGTCACACCAACGCCCAAAAAGGAAAGTAGGAGTAATCTGCTGAATTACAGGCCTATATCACTAACGTCGATTTGCAGTAGGGTTTTGGAACATATACTGTATTCGAACATTATGAAGTACCTCGAAGAAAACGATTTAATGACACATAGTCAGCACGATGTCAGAAAATATCGTTCCTGTTAAACACAACTAACTCTGTTCAAATAACTTACGGGTTTGGTGCCAGGTGACGTCGTCGGACACCGCTGATATTTCGACAGGAGCACACCCTGCCATTCTCAAGGCACAACTACAAGGAAGGAAAATATGTAAGCAAATTTAATACCTCGGTTCATAGAGGAGAAGCAAGGAAGATACCACACACAGAACAAGTGTCAACACAACCAAAGATAATCAATGTCAGAAATATCGATGGTTACTATTAATCAACAGGTGAGGTAGCACTAATTCTGTCCCTCTGTTTTTTGATGAGAGACAGAGCCGGATTCCAAGCAGCATTTAAACAAAATCCACCATCTCTGTTTATAAGGTTGCTTGATAGTCTGATTTCTACAGCTTACTTAATGACACTATCCCAATAGTTTGACGTGCAAGCCAGAATCTCCGTGTTGTTGTATTCCATAGGATGACCGGTGTCAAGGCAATGTTCTGCAATAGCGTATTTGCTCGGGTGTTGTAAGCGTGTGTGGCGCTTATGTTCAATACACCGGTCTTCCACAGTCCTGATTATCTGACAAATATATATGACTTGCCACAACTGCAAGGAATACGATAGACACCAGACTTATGCAAACAAGGATCATCTTTTACGGACGCCAACAGGGCCTTAATCTTGGAAAGTGGTCGAAAAACACATTTCACATCATATTTCCGTAAAATACGGCCAATCATGTTGGAAATGCTTCCTGCGTAAGGCAAAAAGGCCGTAGACTTTGGTGCCACTTCGTTGCTATCGTCACTCACCCGCTGCACAGAAGTCCGCAACTCACGTTTGATCTGCCTCTCACTATAACCATTCTGACGATAGGTGACTTCGAGATGTGCTAGTTCAGCTGCCAAACTTTCAGGGTCTGAGATAACGTGAGCCCTGTGAACCAAGGTGCGAAGTACTCCTTCACGCTGAGCTGGATGGTGACAACTATCAGCTCGCAGATACAAGTCGGTGTGGGTGGGCTTCCTATAAACAGAATGTCCCAACGTACCAACAGTCTTCCTTCTGACCAACACATCAAGGAAGGGAAGGCATCCATTCTTTTCCACCTCCATAGTGAACTGAATATTCGGGTGGATTGAATTCAGATGTTCCAAAAACCGGTTTAAATTCTCACTACCATGAGGAGACACAACAAAAGTATCATCTACATATCTGAAAAACCACGCAGGTTTCAAGGTCGCTGACTCCAATGCACGTTCCTCAAAGTCCTCCATAAACAAATTGGCCACAATAGGTGACCACGGGCTCTGATATTTTAGGCAGTTTTGATGTGGTTTCTCTTTTCACTCACGTTCCTCTCTCTGATTCGTTGCAGCTAATTGAGGTTAAGTTTGGTGTCGAATTAACAAATTTGTTTCGACATGTGCTGACTTCCACTTACTTTCTATTCAATGGTCAATACTACGAACAGACTGATGGAGTTGCAATGGGAAGCTCGTTGTCACCTATTGTGGCCAATTTGTTTATGGAGGACTTTGAGGAATGTGCATTGGGGTCAGCAGCGTTGAAACCTGCCTGTTTTTTCAGATATGTAGGCGATACTTTTGTTTTTTGGCTTCATGGTAGTCAGAATTTAAACCGGTTTTTGGAACACCTGAATTCAGTCCCTATGGAGGTGGAAAAGAATGGATGCCTTCCCTTCCTTGATGTATTGGTCAGAAGGAAGACTGTTGTTACGTTGGGACATTCTGTTTATAGGAAGCCTACTCACACTGACTTGTATCTGCGAGGTGATAGTTGTCACCATCCAGCTCAGCGTGAAGGAGTACTTCATATCTTTGTTCACAGGGCCCACGTTATCTCAGACCCTGAAAGTTTGGCAGCTGAGCTATCACATCTCGCAGTCACCTTTCGTCAGAATGGTTATAGTGAGAGGCAGATCAAACGTGAGTTGCGGACTTCTGTGCAGCGGGTGAGTGACGATAGCAACGAAGTGGCACCAAAGTCTACGGCCTTTTTGCCTTACGCAGGAAGTATTTCCAACAGGATTGGCCGTATTTTACGGAAATATGATGTGAAATGTGTTTTTCGACCACCATCTAAGATTAAGGCCCTATTGGTGTCCGTAAAATATGATACTGGTTTGCGTAAAACTGGTGTCTATCGTATTCCTTGCAGTTGTGGCATGTCATATATTGGTCAGACAATCAGGACTGTGGAAGACCGGTGTATTGAACATAAACGTCACACACGCTTACAATAGCCGAGAAAATCCGCTATTGCCGAACATTGCCTTGACACCGGTCATCCTATGGAATACAACAACACGGAGATTCTGGCTTGCACGTCCAGCTATTGCGATAGTGTCATTAAGGACGCTGTTGAAATCAAACTATCAAGCAACCTTATAAACAGAGATGGTGGATTTTGTTTAAATGCTGCTTGGAATCCGGCTCTGTCTCTCATCAAAAAACAGAGGGACAGAATTAGTGCTACCTCACCTGTTGATTGATAGTAACCATCGATATTTCTGACATTGATTATCTTTCGTTGTGTTGACACTTGTTCTGTGTGTGGTATCTTCCTTGTTTCTCCTCTGTGAACCGAGGTATTAAATTTTCTTGCACATTTTTCTTCCTTGCATTTGTGCCTTGAGAATGGCAGGGTGTGCTCCTGTCTAAATATCGGCGGTGTCCGACGACGTCACCTGGCACCAAACCCTTAAGTTATTTGAACATTCAATTCGCCAGGAAAAGTTAAGGTCTCACAAGTAACTCTTAATACTCATGAAGTAATGAGTGCTGTGGACAGGTGATGTCAAATTGATTCCATATTTTTAGTTTTCCAGAAGGCTTTCGACACCGTTCCTCACAAACGTCTTCCAACCAAACTGCGTGCCTACGGAGTATCGCCTCAGTTATGCGACTGGATTCGCGATTTCCTGTTAGAGGTCACAGTTCGTAGTAATAGACGGAAAGTCATCGAGTAAAACACAAATAATATCCGGCGTTACCCAAAGAAGTGTTATAGGCCCTCTATTGTTCATGATCTGTATTAACGACATACGAGACAATCTGAGTAGCCGTCTTAGATTGTTTGCAGATGATGCTGTCATTTACCGTCTAGTAAAGTCATCAGATGATCAAAGCGACTTGCAAAAAGATTTAGATAAGATATCTGCATGGTGCGAAAAGTGGCAGTTGACCCTGAATAAATAGAAGTGTGAAGTTATTCACATGAGTACTAAAATAAATCAGCTAAATTTCGATTAAGCATTAAGTCACACAAATCTGAAGGCTGCAAATTCAACTAAATACTTAAGGATTACAATTACAAATAACCTAAATTGGAGCGATCACGTAGATAATATTGTGGGTAGAGCAAACCAAAGACTGCGATTCATTGGCAGAACACTTAGAAGGTGCAACAGGTCTACTAAAGAGACTGCTTACACCTCGCTTGTCCGCGCTATTCTGGAATATTGCTGTGCGGTGTGGGATCCGCATCAGATGGGACTGACGGATGACATCGAAAAAGTACAAAAAGGGCAGCTCGTTTTGTATTGTCGCGAAATTGGGGAGATAGTGTCACAGACATGATACGTGAATTGGAGTGGCAATCATTAAAACAAAGGCGTTTTTCGTTGCGACGAGATCTTCTCATGAAATTTCAATCACCAGTTTTCTCCTCCGATTGGGAAAGCATTCCGTTGGCACCCACCTACATAGGGAGAAATGATCATCACGATAAAATAAGAGAAATCAGGGATCGCACAGAAAAATTTAATTGCTCATTTATTCCCGCGTGCCGTTTGAGGATGGAACGGTAAAGAGACAGCTTGAAGGTGGTTCATCGAACTCTCTGCCAGGCACTTTATTATGAATAGCAGAGTAATCAAGTAGATGTCGATGCGAGCATATGTTCCGAGCAAGGTCTGAAGGGTTGGGAAAGTTTCGCTATGGTTTAATAGCCGTGACAGAAAACCGCTGCAAACGTGTAAACCAACAGCGCTTCAACACAGATTCAAGAGAAGTGAAAACCTACCTGATAAAAGTTGAACGAAGCGAAAATGAGTGTAAGGAGAGTAATGGAACGTGAAAGTTTTGTCAACCGACCTGATAAAAACCGTAATGGTTTTGGTCTTACGTAAAATGAGTAATCGGTTCGAAATTCTTTATTCAATAACTCAGTGACAATACTGGCACCAAAACTAAAGACAGGGAGAGGGCCGAAATACTTAATTCTGTTTTTCCAAATTGTTTCATCGCGGAAGATCATTACACGGCGCCTCCCTTCAATCATCGTACGAACATCGAAATGGCAGATACTGTGATAACCGATCGCGAACTATAAAAGCCATTACAATCACTTAGTAGTGAGATAACGGAGGAGATTAGTGTTTAACGTTCCAGCAACAACGAGGTCACTAGTGACGGGCACAAGCTCGGATTAGCGAAGGATGGAGAAGGAAAGCGGGCGTGCCCTTTCAAAGGAACCACCCGGCATTTGCCTGAGGCCATTTAGGGCAATCACGGAAAACGTAACCGAGCGAGGCGGCGCAGTGGTTAGCACACTGAACTAGCATTCAGGGGACGACGGTTCAAACCCGCATCCGGCCATCCTGATTTAGTTTTTCCGTGATTTTCCTAGATCACTTCAGGCAAATTCCGGGATGATTCCTTTGAAAGGGCACGGCCTATTTCCTTCCCCATCCTTCCCTAATCCAATGGGACCGATGAAGTCACTGTTTGGTCCCCTCCCCCAAATAAACCAACCAATTAACGGAAAACGAAATCAGGATGGCCGGACGTGGGTTTGAACCGTCGTCCTCCCGAATGTGAGACCAGTGTGCTAACCACTGTGCTACTCCGCTCGGTAGTAGTCATATACCTATAAGATTTAACAAAGATCATGTGAAAGAACTTGTTCCCTTTGTAGCAGTAATTTATCGTAGATCGCTTGAGCAACGATGGGTACCCAGCGACTGGAAGAAGCGCAAGTCATTCCCCGTTTTCAAGAAGGGTCGTACAACAAATGAACATGATTATCGACCTATATCGCTGACGACAATCTATTGTAGAATTATGGAACATGTTTTATGTTCAAGAATTATGACATTTTAGAGAACGAAAATCTCCGTTATAAAGATCAACATGAATCCCTCAAACATGATGATGATGATGATGTTTAGTTTGTGGGGCGCTCAACTGCGTGGTTATCAGCGCCCGTACAATTTCCCAACCTTTGCTCAGTCCAATTTCGCCACTTTCCTGGATGATGATGAAATGATGAGGACAACACAAACACCCAGTCATCTCGAGGCAGGTGAAAATCCCTGACCCCGCCGGGAATCGAACCCGGGACCCTCCCTCAAACAGAGACCACGAGAAACTGAGCTCGCTATGTTCCTCAGTGAGATCCACAGCGCTGTAGACAACTGCGTTCAGATTGATGACGTATTCCTTGACTTCAGAAAGGCGTTTGACACCGTCCGCACTGCTGTTTAGAGAAAAAATACGAGCTTACTGAGCAACGGACCAGATTTTTGACTAGATTCAAGAGTTCCTTCCAAATACAGTACTGGCCATTAAAATTGCTACACCAAGAAGAAATGCAGATGATAAACGGGTATTCATTGGACAAATATATTATACTAGAACTGACATGTGATCACATTTTCATGCAATTTTGGTGCATAGATCCTGAGAAATCAGTACCCAGAACAACCACCACTGGCAGTAAAAACGGACTTGATACGCCTGGGCGTTGAGTCAAACAGAGCTTGGATGGCGTGTACAGGTACAGCTGCCCATGCAGCTTCGACACGATACCACAGTTCAAGAGTTGTGACGAGGCAGTTGCTCCGCCACCATTGACCAGACGTTTTCAATTGGTCAGAGATCTGGACAATGTGCTGGCCAGGGCGGCAGTCGAACATTTTCTGTATCCAGAAAGGCCCGTACAGAACCTGCAACATGCGGTCGTGCATTATTCTGCTGAAATGTAAGGTTTCGCAGGGATCTAATGAAGGGTATAGCCACGGGTCGTAACACATCTGAAATATAACGTCCACTGTTCAAATTGTCGTCGATGAGAACAAGAGGTGACCGAGACGTGTAACTAATGGTACTCCATACCATCACGCCTGGTCATACGACAGTATGGCGATGACGAATACACGCTTCCAATGTGCGTTCACCGCGATGTCGCCAAACACGGATGCGACCATCAAGATGATGTAAACAGAACCTGGATTCATTCGTGCACCCAGGTTCGTCGTTGAGTATACCATCGCAGGCGCTCCTGTCTGTGATGCAGCGTCAAGGGTAACCGCAGCCATGGTTTCCGAGCTGATAGTCCATGCTGCTGCAAACGTCGTCGAATTATTCGTGCAGATGGTTGTTGTCTTGCAAACGTCCCCACCTGTTGACTCAGGTATCGAGACGTGGGTGCACGATCCGTTACAGCCATGCGGATAAGATGCCTGTCATCTCGACTGCTAGTGATACGAGGCCGTTGGGATCCAGCACGGCGTTCCGTATTACCCTCCTGAACCCGATTCCATATTCTGCTAACAGTCATTGGATCTCGGCCAACGCGAGCAGCAGTGTCGCGATACGATAAACCGCAACCAGGATAGGCTACAATCCGACCTTTATCGAAGTCGGAAACGGTTTCTTGAACGTGAAGTTTAAAACTTCGGCTTTCGTCTTGCTATCTTCAACTGGCACACCAGCCTGGTCAACAAGGGACTGAATGGAAACCTTAGAGACCCGCTTAACGATTTTACATACAACTCTCGGGCTGTCTGCCAGATCTTTTGCTGAGTTGTGATGGGGGTAGTTGTTGTATGCTTCGCGCATAGATCTTTTCACCGACGCTCGAATGTCTACTGACCTTCGCTTGTCATCATTTGTGCATCCCATTTTGGAGCCTAGAGTGCAACAGCCTCTCCTTTCTCGGCACCCGGCGAATTTCATTAGACCACGCGAAAGCGTAAGAGAGATGTTCAACAAACTCGATTGACAGACGCTATAAGAGAGGCGTCGTGCATCACGAAGAGGTTTATTACTGAGATTTCGAGTGCGAGCTTTCCGGGAAGAGCCGGAAAACATTCCACTATCTCCCACATTTACCTCACGATATGATCACGGTGAGAAAATTGGAGACATTAGAGCTAACGTAGAGGCTTACCACAGTAATTCTCCACATGCGCCATTCGCGAGTGGAACAGGGAAGCGGGGATAAGTTAGTGGTTCCAGAAGTACCCTCCAACACACTTCGTTAGGAGGCTTGAAGAGCATGATTTAGATGTGTATATATAGAGTAGGGTAGAAAACTGCCCTTTGGGAGTCCGTTCGTCTCTGTATAGTTACTGCAGCTTAAATCCACTTGAACAGCTTGCTACAGTTCATCCGTGCTCTCCCTTTACAATTTTTATCCCCACATCCCGCCCACATCTCCTTCCATTACGAAATTACCCATTTTTTTGTCTCAGAACGAGTTCGATCAACTGATGCTTTCTTTTATTAAATTTCCACCACAAATTTCTGTTCTCTCCGATCCTATTCAGTACATCTTCATGAGATACCCGATCTACACATGTAATTTTCAGGATTTTGTTGTAAAAGCAAATTTCAGAATATTATTTTTCCCTTCATGGCTGCACTGTTCGTCGTCCACTTTTCACTTCCGTGTAATGACACGCTACAGCCGAACACCTTCAGAAATGTTAGATGTCAATTTTTTTAGTCTACATTTTACGAGAGCGAGCTGAAGAGTAATACCTCCGAAATTTTTATGCGATAACTCGTAAGGCTTTTTAAATGAAACAAAATTGTCACCTAGAGGCGAACACTTTGTTCCCAACAAGAGACCAGATTGTTGATACCGCCACTGTAGAATATTTGACTCTGTTGATGGAGTCACAAAAAATATTCAAATATGTGTGAATTCTTAAGGGACCAAACTGCTGAGGTCATTGGTCCCTAAGCCTACACACTACTTAACCTAACTTAAACTAAATTACGCTAAGGAGAACACACACACCCATGCCCGAGGGAGGACTCGAACCTCCGACGGGGGCAGCCACTTGGACTGTGGCAAGACGCCTTAGACCGCGCGGTATGGAGTTACAATCTAATCTCTGTTATCGCCACTTCATTACCATCAAAGTGAAGTCCTCGACGATGTTCTTTAAGTTTTGCAAACGGACGGAAATCGGATGGGGCCAAGTCGGGACTGTATGGAGGATGATCGATGACAGTGAATCCAAGGCACTGGACTGTTCCGTTGCAGAAGCCTCAGCATTCGTGTGTGGTCTGGCATTCTCATACTGAAGGGACGGCTGCTCCATTTGTGGATGAACTCTTCGAATCCGTGCTTTCAGTTTTCCAAGGGCCTCGCAGTACCTTGCAGAGTTTGTGATGGTGCCATGAATTTCAAATGCACTACTCCTTGAACGTCCCAGAACACTTTGCTCATGACTTTGCCTGTTGATGACATGGTCTTGAACTTTCATGGCGTCGGTCATCCCTTGTGGTGGAAGTCCGCTGACGCCCTCTTGTTTTAGGGGTCAAAATGGCGGTCCAGCTTTCATCACACGTCACAATGTTCTTAAGTAACCCATCACCCTCACGCTCAAAACTTAAAACAAGTTGTTGAAAGATGTCCAATCTCCTCTGCTCCATGTCAGAAGTGAGCATTCGTGGTACCTTCCAATGCACAAAGCTTTCGTGAGGGCAGTTTTGCAATGATGACTTGTACACTCTCTCGTGATATGTCACACTTACTTGATAGCTATGTCTATATTATCAAGTGATTTTCCCTGATGATTCATCGATCCGATTTCCATGAGTCTTTTCGTTTGCTGTACGCGATCGTCCACTCCGTCCGCGGCATTAGCTGAGTGGTCAGCGTGACGGATTACCGTCCTACGGGACCGGGGTCGATTTCCGGCTTGGTCGGAGATTTACTCCGCCCAGGGATTGGGTGCTGTGTCGTCTTCATCATCATTTCATCCCCATCCGACGCGCAGGTCGCCCAATGTGGCGTCGAATGTAATAAGACCTGCACCAAGGCGGCCGCACTTGCCCCGAACGGGGCCTCCCGGCTAATGACGCCAAACGCTCATTTCCATTTCTATCATCCACTCCGAGCTCTGTCACACATGTTGAGGTTGGCACCACCACTCACTTCATTGCGAGCACGAATAACCTAACGTCGCACATTACTGACGTCGCCCGCATCTCGTGGTCGTGCGGTAGCGTTCTCGCTTCCCACGCCCGGGTTCCCGGGTTCGATTCCCGGCGGGGTCAGGGATTTTCTCTGCCTCGTGATGGCTGGGTGTTCTGTGCTGTCCTTAGGTTAGTTAGGTTTAAGTAGTTCTAAGTTCTAGGGGACTTATGACCACAGCAGTTGAGTCCCATAGTGCTCAGAGCCATTTTTTTTTTACTGACGTCGATAATCATCACCGCACATAGCTTTCGTTCTTCTATTGATTTCAATTGGAGGCATGTTATCGGGGCTTAGAAACTCGATTACAAGACGCTGTTCTCTGCGCACCGACATTGTTACGTTACATACCGCCATATTACACGCTACAATTCGGAACCCTGTACCAGCTGATGGATGCAACTTGAGTAAGCTGAGCGGGAAAGTCTACGGAGTTCAAAAATGGTTCAAATGGCTCTGAACACTATGGGGCTTAACTTCTGAAGTCATCAGAACTTAGAACTACTTAAACCTAACTAACCTAAGGACATCACACACATCCATGCCCGAGGCAGGATTCAAATCTGCGACCGTATCGGACGCGCGGTTCCAGACTGTAGCGCCTAGAACCGCTAGGCCACTCCGGCCGGCTCTACCGAGTAAATGCCTGACTTGTAAACAATAGTGAGAACAGAATAAAAATGCACAGGCGTTAGTTTACAGCACGTCCTCGTGTATCTTCTGAACTTCTGCCATCGCCATTTATTTTGCTCCCCAACATGCAAAACTTGTCTACCACTGTTAGTGTTTCATTCGGTAATCTTAGTTCCCGCAGCATCGCCTGTTATAATTCTGCTACATTTCAGACGCTTATTTGGACTTTGTTGATGTCGTGTCTTTTCAAGACACTGTTGAGTCCGGGTGTAACTCATTTTTGAGGTCCTTTGCCGTCTCTGACAGAATTACAGTGTTATCAGCAAATGTCAAAGCTTTTACTTCTTCACCATGAACCATAATTCCCTTCCCAAATTTCTCCTTGGCTTCCTTTACTATTTCCTCAGTGTACACATTGAATAACATCGGGGATAGCCTACAATCCTCCTTCACTCCCTTCTCTGTCACTGCTTCCCTTTAATGTCCTTCTACAGTCTGGTTTTTGGACAAGTTGTAGTAATCTTTTACTCCCGGGTACCCTCATAATTTCAAAGAGTGTATTCCAAACTGTTATGATTCTCGTCGTCAGTTGTTATGATGACAGGTGGCCAATGCTAAATAGAAGCATATATTGCACGTTTGGCAGTGAAGTCGGTAAGGAGCTGGCTGTATAGTCTGTATCTGCATCGACTGAAATAATTAGTAGTCGTTGGTAAAAAATAATATATATTGTATTTAACTTGTGTTACAAGCTTCTTCATATGCCGCATACATATAAATACAGATATCTAGAGAGGTATTACTTATGCCATACTTGTCTAAGCACCTTTTTAGAGGTTGCTTCCTATCCGCTGAAGGCTATGCTACTTTCCTAGTTGACGCCCCGAGCAAGAGTGGACGAGAGCTCGCTACATACTTGTCACAAACAGCTGAGCGGCGCTAGTCGCGACTCGCGGGTCCAGCGATATCTACGTATTACGGACTGCGGTCGATATCTGCAACCCCTAACAACTGTGGTATCGAACGTTGATACCACACAAACCACAATGCCAAAAGCTTTGGTCTAAAGCAACATATACTATAAATGACTATCAATGTACGTGAGCCTCTTTTTTGACACTCTAATAAGATACGCCGTAGTGTCAGAATCGCTTCTCATGTCCCTCTATTTCTCCTGAACTCATAAGTGATCTTCACGTATTGGGGGCTTAAATTAATTATAGCTGTTGAAGCGTGGACAGGAGTTGTGCTGCATAGCACGAGAACTAACAAACAGTAGTTACATTAGACTTTCAGATCTGTGGGTGACTTTCGACTGTAAGGAAAAGACCATACCTATTTCGTGGCTTGAACATATAGGCTATTGTACCTACAAAACAGCATTTATGAAAATTGTTACACATCTGCTTTCACCTCAAAAGCCGGCCGCTGTGGTCGAGCGGTTCTAGGCGCTTAAGTCCGGAACCACGCGGCTGCTACGGTCGCAGGCTCGAATCCTGCCTCGGACATGTATGTGTGTGGTGTCCTTAGTTTAGTTAGCTTTAAGTAGTTCTAAGTTTAGGGGACTGATGAAGTCAGATGTCAAGTCCCTTAGTGCTTAGAGCCATTTGAACCATTTGGACGGATTATGGCTCGGAGCAACGCCACCATGCTGAATAATGCTTTTCGTGCAGCCACAGGACGTTGTGTAACAACATGCCGAATGGACCGCTCAGGATTGGCATCACGTTCTCTTCACCGATGAGTGTCGCATATGCCTTCAAACAGACATTCATGGATACGTGTTTAGAGGCAACCTGGTCAGGCTGAACGCCTTAGACACACTGTCCAGCGAGTGCAGCAAGGTGGGGGTTCCCTGCTGTTTTGAGATGGCATTATGTGGGGCCGACGTATGCCGGTGGTGGTCATGGAAGGGGCCGTGATGGCTGGACGATACGTGAACGCCATCCTCCGACCGATAATGCAACCATATCGGCAGCATATTGGTGAGGCATTCGTCTTCATGGACGACAGTTCGCGCCCACATCGTGCACATCTTGCGAATGACTTCCTTCAGAATAACGACTTCGCTCGACTAGAGTGGCCAGACATGAACCCTATCGAACATGCCTGGGATAGATTGAAAAGGGCTGTTTATGGACGAAGTGACCCACCAACCTCTCTACGCCGAATCGCCGTTAAGGAGTGGGACAATCTGGACCAACAGTGTCTTGATGAACTTGTGGATAGTATGCCACGACGAATACAGGCATGCATAAATGCAAGGGAATGTTCTACTGGGTATTAGAGGTAGCGGTGTGTACAGCAATCTAGACCACCACCACTGAAGGTCTCGCAGTATGGTGGTACAACATGCAATGTGTGGTTTTCATGATGTTTATGTTAATCTATATTCCAATTTTCTGTACGGGTTCATGTACTCTCGCAACCGAGAGTGTGTACTACGCTCACGCGCCAAAGAAACTGGTATAGGCATGTGTATTCAAGAGATACGTAAACAGGCAGAATAGGGCGCTGCTGTCGTTAACACCTATATAAGACAGCAAGTGTCTGGCGCAGTTGTTAGATCGGTTACTGCTCCCACATTGGCAGGTTATTAAGCTTTAAGTGAGTTTGAAAGTGGTGCTATAGTCGGCGCACGACTGATGGGACACAGCATCTCCGAGGTAGCAATGAAGTGGGAATTTTCCCATACGACCATTTCACGAGTGTACCGTGAATATCAGGAACCCGGTAAAACACCAAATCTCCGACGTCTCTGCGGCCGGAAAAAGATCCTACAGGAACGGAACCAACGACGACTGAAGAGAATCGTTCAACATGACAAACGAGCAACCCTTCCGCAAACTGCTCCAGATTTCAGTGCTGAACCATCAACAGGTGTCAGCGTGCGAACCATTCAACGAAACATCGTCGATATGGGCTTTCGGAGCCTACGTCCCACTCGTGTGCCCTTGATAATAGCACGACACAAAGCTTTACGCTTCGTCTGGGCGCGTCAACACCGACATTGGACTGTTGATGACTGGAGTTATGTTGCCTTGTCGGATGTGTCTCGTTTGAAATTGTGTCGAGTGGATGGACGTGTACGGGTATGGAGACAACCTCATGAATCCATGGATCCCAGAAATCAAACTGATAGAGGCTCTGTAATGGTGTGGGGCATATGCAGTTGGAGTGATATGGTAATCCTGATACTCTAGATGCAACTCTGACAGGTAACATGTCTGAGCACCTGTATCCATTCATGTTTATTGTGCATTCCGACGAACTTGGTCCAATCTAGCAAGACAATGCGACATCCTACACGTCGAGAATTACTACAGAGTGTCTCCAGGAAGACTCTTCAGAGTTGAAACACTTCCGCTGGCCATCAAACTCCCCAGACATGATCATTATTGAGCATATCTGGGATGCCTTGCAACGTTCTGTTCCGACGAGATCTCCACCCGCTCGTACTCTTACGGATTTATGGACAGCCCTGCAGGATTCATGGTGTCAATTCCCTCCAGCACTGTTTCAGACGTTAGTTGAGTCCATGCCACGTCGTGTTGCGGCACTTCTGGATGCTCGCAGGGCCGTACACGATATTAGGCAGGTGAACCAACTTCTTTGGCTCTTCAGTGCATAAACTGTGTGATGAAAACAACTATCAACCACTGATTTAAAGAACTTTTTCTGTTTTGAACACATATTAATTTTTCCACGACATTACCGGGCCGGCCGGAGTGGCCGTGCGGTTCTAGGCGCTGCAGTCTTGAACCGAGCGACCGCTACGGTCGCAGGTTCGAATCCTGCCTCGAGAATGGATGTGTGTGATGTTCTTAGGTTAGTTAGGTTTAATTAGTGTTAAGTTCTAGCGACTGATGACCTTAGAAGTTAAGTCGCATAGTGCTCAGAGCCATTTGAACCATTTGAACATTACCGGTTTCTAACTTATGAGAGGGACTGCTAATCAGACGTTGGCTGTTTTGTTTGTCAGTGTGCCTTACCTTGAAAGTAAGTTAAGTGATATGGAAATGAAGATAAACGAACGTCATTTTTTTCTATTTTCTGTCTTTCATTACTTGCTTTAAAATTCTTGAAGGTGTGTTCCGTCTATGCAACTATGGGATCCCTAAAATCAGGAATATTAGCAGCCTATTCATCAACCACATAGAAAACATAATCTTTGATACAGTCATCACAAAGAAAGGATACAAAATTGTTTACTGGTACAGATATGTGGATGACGTAATCTGTATGGTAGATGCACCAACAGAGAAAGTTGATAAACTTCATACAGACATAAACAACAATATAAAAATATTCAGTTTACCATGGAGAAAGAAAGACAAAAGCAAATACATTTCTTGGATAAAACAGTAAAGAGAGACAACAATATAAACACATTTGACATCTTCCGAAAGCCAAAAGCCACAAACACAATTGTACATGCTTCACCCAACCGCCCGCAAAATCAAAATTAGCGGGCCTGCGACTCACGTTACACAGACTAAATAACATCCCACACAGCAAAGAAAATTATCATAAAGTGTTACAATACAATCATAGCCACAAACAATGGTTGGAAGACCCATATAGTGCAAAAACTCAACAAAAAACTGAAGCACAACTACAGAAAAATGAAAACAAGCAGAGAATACGAACATCACGAGGAAACACAAAACAGTAACAGTCACGATATGACTAACAGAAAAGAATGGTACACTCTTTTATACAAACACAAATCAACACACAAGATAGCAAATATATTAAAGAAACAAGGATTACACATAGCTTACAGAACAAGACACACACTCCAATCACATTTACAAGCAACAGACAAACCAGATAAATACCAAGGAGCAGTTGTCTACCAGCTAGAGTACCAAGACTATAAATCAGTATATCTAGGGATGACAGGTAGGAACTTCAAAACTAGATACAAAGAACATAGAAGAAGATGGAAATACGAAAATAGCTACTCCATCATCGCTGAACACCTGATAAAACATGGACACGAACCATCTAACACAGAACCTGACATGACAGTTATTAGGGTGAATAATCACATCAAAAAGCTCCTGACGTTGAAAGAAAACTTTCAGATACAAAGAGCCACTGCGATGGAAAAGAAGGTACTCAATGACCAAATGCATTAAACGATAACTCTCTGATCATGCTAGCCACCAAAATAATAACAAACAGAGGTCCGAAATGGAACCAGAATAAATAATGAATGAATCTTTGTCTCACCCCTTCTCTCTCTCTCTCTCTCTCTCTCTCTCTCTCTCTCTCTCTCTCTTTCTCACAAACACACACACACACACACACAGCCGGCCAGTGTGGCCGTGCGGTTAAAGGCGCTTCAGTCTGGAACCGCGTGACCGCTACGGTCGCAGGTTCGAATCCTGCCTCGGGCATGGATGTGTGTGATGTCCTTAGGTTAGTTAGGTTTAATTAGTTCTAAGTTCTAGGCGACTGATGACCTCAGAAGTTAAGTCGCATAGTGCTCAGAGCCATTTGAACCAGCCACACACACACACACACACACACACACACACAACAAATGAAAAATATCAAACCACGCATACGACACAGAAAACGACAGATAAACGCACGACAGTTGGCAACACTACACACCGGAAAGACAAACATGTTGAACACAAAATGCAGAATACATGCGATGTGTTGAATCAAATGTGGGTGAAAGAATGCCGGAAACTGGCTTACTGGAGCATGGAAACTAATGAATAATTCTCGAGGACCACACGCACGAGCTGACACCGCTGTAAATCGTGAGTAACACCGAACGATAATTTCACCTCATGAAATTTGTGCTGCAAAACTTGATTCTAACCTAAGAAACAAGAGAAAAGCACGACAAAATGTAACATAGCAACATATTGTAACTACCAAAAAAACTGCTAAGGTCATCAGTCTCTAAGATTACACAGTACTTAACCTAAATTATCCTAAGGACAAACACACACACACCCATGCCCGAGGGAGGACTCGAACCTCCGCCGCGACCAGCCGCACAGTCCATGACTGCAGCGCCTTAGACCGCTCGGTGTAACTACCAGAAATACGTTTATTACACGTATAAAAAGAAACATGTATTACAGGCCACTGAAGATTTCACAAATAAAAGAAGCGGAACGCGTATGGCAATAAACAAACTGTCTTCAAGTAGTTGCATAGACGGAACATACCTCCGCGAAGATAAATGAAGTTTAAAATATTCATAACGGCTGTTTATACAGCAGCTTTGAACACTTGCGTTTTTATGGTTTTCCTTGTACTACGCACCATGGTAAAATATCCCAGTGCTACAAACACTTCTACATAAATCGCAAAGTAAAAAAGGGCCACCATTAGCACTTATTCAACGTAGAATCTGATTCCACATACACTAAACGTGTTTAACATTTACTGTTGGATTATAAAAGTGCTACGAAGCAAGGGTGTACATTGTTTACATGGGTGTGAGAGATGAGGTGAGAGATATGACTTATCGATGCTCTGATCATCTCTGATACCAGATACCGTTATCACTGCGACAATGGCGCTTTAGGTGAACAGTGTTTATTTGCCTTATTGGTACACAATCGGCAGCCGAAGCAGTTTCTTTACCCGATTTCTAGGTAAATGTGCATTTTAGGACGTCGTAAATGACGATAAAAAACCGCTCATTTTTCAATTATGTATCAATCACGTCAGTTTTGAGTGAACTTTGGGACTGGTTTTCTTAAAACCAATTTGAGCCAAATTTTCTCAGAGTGTTTCATTTTATGCTGTACACTAGCCACCTGCCAAATATAAGCGGGATCGGTTGACCGTGTCTAGGCCTTCTTCATGTCAGCCAGGGTCTCCAGAGTCTTATAACGTCTCTGCCTCTGCCTGCGAGGACTTACCCGCTGTCACATTCTGTTAGTTCTGTCATCGTTCACTGGATTCAGTAATGGACCAGTTTGAGCAACCTAGCCGCGCCTCATGTACTCAGATTAACTAATGTATAAATATTATTAATAAACAAGCCGACAAACCTGGCATTGCCTGTGTATTCATTTTGGCAATTTTCTGTTAGAAACGAAACGTTATACATCGATGAACCAAAACATTATGGCCACTGTCCACCGCGAGGTTGTAAGCTGCCTGGTGGCGCAGCAAGAGAAGTGTGTGAGCGGAACAGAGACTAATGGGAAATCATTCTAGCGGCGATGTTGTTGTTGTGCTCTTCAGTCCAGAGACTGGTTTGATGCAGCTCTTCGTGCTACTCTACCCTGTGCAAGCAGCTTCATCTCCCAGTACCTACTGCAACCTACATCCTTCTGAATCTGTTTAGTGTATTCATCTCTTGGTCTCCCTCTACGATTATTACCCTCCACGCTGCCCTCCAGTACTAAATTTGTTATCCCTTGATGCCTTAGAAGATGTCCTACCAACCGATCCCTTCTTCTAGTCAAGCTGTGCCACGAATTTCTCGTCCCCCCAATTATATTCAATACCTCCTCATAAGCTATGTGATCTACCCATCTAATCTTCAGCATTCTTCTCTAGCACCACATTTCGAAAGCTTCTATACTCCTCTTGTTTAAACTATTTATCGTTCACGTTTCACTTCCATACATGGCTACACTCCAAACAAATACTTTCAGAAACGACTTCCTGACACGTAAATCTATACTCGATGTTAACAAATTTCTGTCCTTGCCATTGCCAGTCTACATCTTATATCCTCTCTACTTCGACCATCATCAGTTATTTTGGTCCCCAAATAGCAAAACTACTTTACTACTGTAAGTGTTTCATTTCCTAATCTAATTCCCTCAGCATCAACCTATTTAATTCGAATACATTCCATTATCCTCGTTTTGATTTTGTTGATGTTCATCTTATAACCTCCTTTCAAGACACTGTCCATTCCGTTCGCCGGCCGGAGTGGCTGAGCGGTTCTAGGCGCTTCAGTCTGGAACCGCGCGACCGCTAAAATCGCAGGTTCGATCCTGCGTCGGGCATGGATGTGTGTAATGTCCTTAGGTTAGTTAGGTTTAAGTAGCTGTAAGTTCTGATGACCTCAGAAGTTAAGTGCTATAGTGTTCAGAGCCATTTGAACTATTTGAACTATTCCGTTCAGCTGCTCTTCCAGGTCGTTTGCTGTCCCTGACAGAATTACAATGTCTTCGGCGAACCTCAAAGTTATTATTTCTTCTCCATGGATTTTAATTCCTACTCCGAATTTTTCTTTTGTTTCCTTTACTCCTTGCTCAATGTACAGATTGAATAACATAGGGGATAGGCTACAACCCTGTCTCACTCCCTTCCCAACCACTGCTTCCCTTTCATGCCCCTCGATTCTTATAACTGCCATCTGCTTTCTGTACAAATTGTAAATAGCCTTTCGCTCCCTGTATTTTGTCCCTGCCACCTTCAGAATTTGAAAGAGATTATTCCAGTCAACATTGTCAAAAGCTTTCTCTAAGGCTACAAATGCTAGAAACGTAGGTTTGCCTTTCCTTAATCTTTCTTCTACGATAAGTCGTAAGGTCAGTACTGCCTCACGTGTTCGAACACTTCTACGGAATCCAAACTAATCTTCCCCGAGTTCGGCTTCTACTTCTACCAGTTTTCCCATTCGTCTGTAAAGAATTCGCGTTAGTATTTTGCAGCCGTGGCTTATTAAATTGATATTTCGGTAATTTTCACATCTGTCAACACCTGGTTTCTTTGGGATTAGAATTATTATATTCTTCTTCGAGTCTGAGGGTATTTTGCCTGTCTCATACATCTTGCTCACTAGATGGCAGAGTTCTGACAGGGCTGGCTCTCCCAAGTCTATCACTAGTTCTAATGGAATGTTGTTTACTCCTGGGGCCTTGTTTCGACTTAGGTCTTTCAGTGCTCTGTCAAACTCTTCACGCAGTATCATATCTCCCATTTCATCTTCATCTGCATTCTCTTCCATTTCCATAATTTTGCCCACAAGAACCTCCCCCTTGTATAAACCCTCTATATACTCTTTTCACCTTTCTGCTTTCCCTTCTTTTCTTAGAACTGGGTTTCCATCTGAGCTCTTGATATTCATGCAAGTGGTTCTTTTTTCTCGAAAGGTCTCTTTAATTTTCCTGTAGGCAGTATCTACCTTACTCCTAGTGATATACGCCTCTACATCCTTACATTTGTCCTCTATCCATCCCTACTTAGCCATTTTGCACTTCCTGCTTAGCGGCGATAAGTGGCGCAAATGCGGAAATCCGCCGACTTAAGCGTCTCTGACAAAAGCAAAATTGTTGGGGACTGTTGCTTGGGAGTTCGAGTGCTACTGTCGTCAGCATCTAAGGAAAGTGGTTGACGAATGCTGAAACCACGAGTAGGCTACAAGAAGTTGGACGTCCACACCTCATCACAGGACACAGGGACCGGAGGTTTGCACGCTCTAAAAACAGCGTAGGTGGCGATCTGTGGCAGATCTGACGGCAGGGTACAGTGCTGGCGCAGTCACAAGTGTTTTGGAACAAACAGTTTAGCGCACAGTGTCGAGCATGGTTTGCAGGAGAAGACTCTGTGCGTGTTCCGATGTTGACCTAGTAACATCGTCGGTTATGATTACATTGTGCACGGAATCATCGAGATTTTTTTTTTCACTAGCTGCTTTATTTTTATGACCCACCGTCTAATTTCTTATGGTGGGTCGTACGTTGCCACTTGGCCGCTGTGACTGGGTCCGGGGTCCGGTGTGACTGAAAGTAACACCACCCCGGCTCCCGTCCCCACTCACACCGTTGCCCGTGTCCCGCCACGTGGAGGCGGGCTCTGTTTGTTTTCAGCCATTTGATATTTTTGTGCAGCATTTTAGAATCCTACAACTAATGGAAAACAAGTGAGATATTTCTAAACAAATACAAAATTAAATATTAAAAAGAAGTAAAGAAAATAATTGGATAGGGGAGAGAGAGGTATAATATATGCCCGTCACCTGGTTGTGGGCGGCGGCCCGGGTCTTGGAATGGCCCTCAAGACGCTGGCCGTCGCTCACCATTCCTTTACATCTACCATCCTAATAACTAACTTAACTAGAAGAGACAAAGGTATGTAAAAACTAAAAACTATGAACTCCATGTCTTGCCTGCTGAACTTCTTATGATGTACAATGAGGCGGTAACTGCTTTTATGCTTTGGCTCAAAGCTGCTAGTGAAAGGGTGGTTGTAGTAACAGTAATAGAGGTAAATGAAGCTAACGGTTTATGTTGAGCCTACAAGGCTCCTAATAAAGTACAATTCAGCTGCTATCACCTCCCCCCGGCCCCACCGACAATGCGACCTGAACGACGGTTTTCCCCGATCTACGATAGGTACCCATCGGGTTGGGCACAAAAGAGAGTGTGAGGGTACTGGTGTGTAGTATCTGTAAATAGTTGTTCTTTGGAGGGCGACAATGCCCAGTGGCGCAGAGAGTCGCAAGCAGAGGCAGTTGTTGAGAGGCTGACTCAAAGGCGGTTGCGTAGCGAAGGATTTATCTCTATGTTTAATAGTAGTGGTACACAGTTTGAATAATAGTGTGTTTATGTTTGTGCAGTATGATAAAGGAAATAAATTAAATTTTACCAGTTCTTAGTGCGTCTCCATCGGTTAGTACCAGACCATTGCATTTAACAATGAACGAAGTCTCGATATACACGGTCAACTAAAACAAGAGGAATGTAACATAATAATCATTAATTAACCCATATAATCTCCAAGGAGACGGGAGCTTATAAGAGTAACCACAATTAAGATCCTTTCATCCAGGCCGTGCGCCGCCTCTTACCACTAGGCGTAAGACCCTTGAAGAGGTGCCTAACTTTAAGCCTTAAATCAGAAGTTATTAGTGAAATGGAAGTTGCGATATTGATTGTGTAGGTGGGTTGTATTTACGATTCATGTTGAGCCAGTAAGACGTGGTGTGGCAGTTAGCACCTTCCGGCCCCACCAGCAACACAGCCTGAACGGTGGTTTTCCCTGATCTACCATAGGTATCCGTCAGGTTGGGCTCAAAAGAGAGGAACCACAATTAAGATCCTTCCGTCCAGACCGTGCGCTGCCTCTTAACGGAAGGCATAGGCCCCTTGAAGAGGGGCCTAGCTTTAAGCTGTTATTAGATATAAAGGTACTGTCGACTATTTACATTTTCACATTTGAGGTGCAATCTGTTTTTAGGATTGTATGCGACACCTCTTGTCGGTTCTCCGGCTTTCTTCATCGCACATGTTGCCACTCTGGATCAACTACGTCACTGTTCAGGTCCGACTGTATCTTCTTCTTGGCTGGAGATGTCAAAAGTATCATCCAACCCATGGGCACTCTGCTGTCCTTGTGTACCGACTTGCCTTCTGTATGGCCTACCACGTAGGTATTCCATGTATTTGCCCTTGGAGATTTCGTCAGTCAGTGTATTAAGTTCTGTCCACTGTTGTGGGTTACGACGTATGGCATATAGTTCGTTCTGTGTGTTTTGACGATTGATGTGTAGTGTGTGTCTCATGTTTGTGCGCTGCCCGCAGAAAAGGACAGTGTGTTCTGGGGAGCATTCTTCCCCACATGTGCACATACTGGTCTGTTGCGGACTCACGCGGTTCAAATGCGTGGGATAAGGGACATGTCGTGTAAGGAAATGTGTGATACTGCGGCTGCGATCGATATGTTTTAATCTTAGTCTTTCCCTGATATCAGGGAAGAAGTTATCATCTAATGTGAGTTTTAAAATTGCAAACAGCAACGCAGAGGGCGACTGAGTTCCGCTATTCCACCAGCGAGGGCGCTGCCGGCGGGCAGTGTTGGTTCAACTATATTGCGGAGCGGAGGATCGCCCGTCTGCGACGGCTCACCTGAAGATGACTGGCAGGTGCCCAGTTGAAATATCGTGCGAAGTATTGAACGACGACCGGCTGCAAGCCCGAAATTTGTTTGAACAGTTATCATCTAGATTGGACCGCGGATCAATAAAAACGTGTCACCTGGTCGGATGAACCTCGCTTATTGTTAAAGCAGGTCGATGGGCGTTTCCAGATACGCGAATGGCTGCTCGAAACATGCAGCATGCCACGGACGCAGGCCGTTGGTAGCAGTATTGTATTATGGGAGACATTCACCTGAACTACCATGGGGCCCGCGGCAGTAATCGAATGCACCGTGACAGCTGTGGACTATGTGAACTTTATTAGGGATCACCTGGAACCCCGTTATGGTTGATGTGTTCCTCAACGGTGAAGCCATCTTTCAGCAGGACAACTGCCCCTTTCACAAGGCCAGAATCGTGCAGAAATGCTTCGAGGAGCATGAAATTGAACTCACATTGATGTGTTTGCCATCAAATTCGGATGATCTGAATCCGATGAAACAAAACTGGTACGCTATCGGATGCCAGCTCCGCGTCGACAAACCAACCGAACGTAAATTGCGGGAACTGTGCGTAGACATCTGGTCACACGAACCTCTGGAAACCTATCAAGTACTTGTCGAATCCATGACACGCAGAATCACTGCTGAACTGCTTTCCAGAAGTGGACTAACACGCTTTCAAGTAGCTGTTCCTAATGTCTTGGCTTATCGGTGTATGTAGTCCCGCAGTAGACTCATGTGAGACGATCCTGGACAGTATCTGTATGGTGGGTGCTGCTGCTTCGCGTGTCTACAAGGCGATTTTGTAAACGCCTCTCTGGCTACGCCTTTTCATAGCTGTATACACCTATCTCCTTACTATCCTACACTTCCAAAATAATGTTAAACATAATAAAACATCGGGGAAAAAAAAGAAAATTGAGGCAAACCTAAGAGAAGACCAGTTTGATTTCAGATCCGGAAAAGGAGCTAGAGAGGCAATACTAGCTCTGAGGATGGTATTAGAAAGATGAATTGGAGTTAATAGGAAAACCTACTTGACCTTTATAGATTTACAAAAAGCATTTGACCTGGTTAATTGGAAATTGTTATTCCGAACAATGAAGGAAATAAATCTTGCTTGGAAGGACAGAAGATTAATCTGGACCCTGTATAAAAGGCAGGAAGCAGAGATAGAAGTGAATGGTGTGAAGAAGAAAGCAAAAATAAGGAGGGGAGTAAGGCAAGGATGCCCACTATCACCATATCTTTTCAACTTATTTGTTGAAAAAACCATTGCAAAATTGAAAAGAAAAAATACACTGTATCCGTTTTGAAGATGATATAGTAGTACTTGCTGACTCAGTAAAGGGAATGGAGTTTATGTTGCTAAAATTTGCCAAAATCATAAGAGAATTTAATCTAAAAATAAATAAGAAGAAAACAAAAACTATCGTACTAGGGAAGACAAAAGAAAATGGTAAAGTTAATATTAAACTAGAAGATGATGTTCTAGAGCAGATTGAGAACTTCTGTTATTTGGGATGCACAATCACTGACGACGATAAATGTATCACAGATATAAAGAGAAGAATAGCCTTGGCAAAGCAAGCTTACCAAAATAAAACGAATTTACTAACAGACAATCATATAAGCTTAGAAAGTAGGAAAAAGTTTGCCAGAACTTTTTTCTCGAGTGTCTTAATATACGGATGTGAAGCGTGGACTTTTGGAAAGGCAGAGAAAAAGAGACTGGAAGCAATGGAAATGTGGATATGGAGAAGAACGACGAAAACAAGCTGGGTAGATAGAAAAAGTAATGAACAGGTCTTAAGAGAAGTGAATGAGAACAGAACGCTGCTAAATGGCATAGGAAGAAGAAAATCAAAAATAGTAGGGCACATAATAAGACACAACCAGCTCCTGAAGAATCTATTTGAAGGAAAAGTTTTAGGGAAAAAACCAAGAGTCAGGTCAAGAGCAACGTATTTTAATAACATCAAAGAAGATATGTGGATAAAATCGTATGAAGAATTGAAGAGGATGACAGTGAAGAGAGGGACGTGGCTAAATCCACAAGGCATGGCCTTTAGTTTATGATGATGATAGACAGCTTTTGTTTTCACCTACAGTCGTTAGCGCTCCGTAGTTGAAAGCTATCAAAAGCGTTGCCAGGAGTCAAAGATTTGCATAAGTTGTATTGACTGTAGAAGTGACTTAGCAGCAAAGAACAAATATATTAAAAATACATAAGTAATGCAGCATTTTTTCATGCATCTCAGTGTTTATGACATCATATCTCTGGACCCAGTAGTCGTACAATGATATATTTTGGTAGATATATTCAGCTGCATATGTGGATACTGTTTGCAAAATTTATTGCGAAGATACTTAGTTGCACAGAAGTAATAAAATTAAATGTCTTGCATGATGCGGCAGTGTTTAACACCATCTCATTGTTTATGAATTCATATCTCCTGAGCTATTATAGGCAGGTGATTTTTACCCCTCCCCCCCCCTCCCCCACCTGCAATTGTAGACTCACAGTAAGAGATATGTGTACGAAGTTTGGTTCGAATTGGTCCAGTGGTTTAGCAGATGTGGAACACACACGCACACACACACACACACACACACACACACACACACACACACGAACATCTATTTTTATATTAATGGATTGTCTTTCAGAATATCTTAATCTTTGTTTTTATTAACCCATTTCTGCCTAGCATAACATATATGTCACGGGACAACCTGTCATTGTTTTCTCTCGTTAACAACAATGCCTGTGTTTGGTGTGGCTATTGTTGTATGGCTTTCAGATAAGGAGGCTTTGATGTTCATGCTTAGGTAGGTTTCAGTCAGTTACAAGCATTAAGTGGTCAGTGACTGGTGCTTCAAGTACGGAAGACTTTTCTGAGTGAGATTATGTCTTGGAATAAGAAGTAAGTATCATTTTTTATCGTAAATTATAATAAAATTTGTTTAAATTATGGTTGACTGTAATGTTAAAAGTACTGAAATTTATGTTAATGGTTATCTACAAAATGCAATTCTTATTTTTGTGGCTCCAAATACAGTTTTGATTTTGTGTTGCATATATGTCACTGCTGGGCAAAACAGTGAAAATAACGATCGTTCTCTTTAGAGGTCTATCTCTCCATGAGATCCTGGCTATTCTTGAAGGGGAGGAAGAAGATGCAACAGATATATTTATTGAACCTCCTGAAGCTAATGTGGACTCGGATGAACATTCTGGGGAAGAATATGGGGGAGGAAACGTCGATAATCTTGAACCAAGGCAACTCCAGACTGGTGCAGAAGTGGTTTTAGCAAGTAAAACAGCTTAGGTAGTAAACCTGAGATTAATTTCTCTCTTGATGATAAACCAGATGAACAGTAAAAGATCTTAAAAACTGTAATCAGAGATGGGACAAAAGACGATGTGCGTAGTGTTAGTTCTGTATTTCCTGAGAGTAATTATAGTAAATACAGAAACTTGTCTCCAGTTCAGTGCTTAAAATTATTTTGGAACGACGAAGTAATCGAATTTCTTCTCACTGAATCGACGAAGTATGCTTTGTTCAAGAACTGGTCAGATCCAAAAATAACATATGAAGAGATAAAAGGTTTTCTAGGAATTCTAATTCTTTCTGGCTATAATCCTTTACCTAGCAGAAGATATTACTGGGATTCTGGACTGGACATGAGAGATGAAATGGTCCACAGAACGATGAGAAGGGACAGGTTTGAAACAATTATGAGATTCATTCACTCATGTGAGAACACAAAAATAGATGCTAATGATAGAATGTGGAAACTTTGTCCATTAATAAATATGCTAAGAAAAAAGTTTGCTCTCCACTTTCAGCCGGAGCAAGATTTGTCTTAAGATGAGAGCATGATAAAGTATTTTGGCAGACATGGATGTAAACAGTTTCTGAAAGCTAAGTCCATTAGATCTGGGTACAAAGCATGGTGTCTAAACACAACCATGGGTTATCTAGTGGACCAAGGAGCTGATCCCAAGAGGAATGAAAAATATGAGAAAGCATTTGGAAAATGTGCTGCTCCTTTGATCCAAATGATCGATTCTCTTCCTGAAGAGAACAAACATATTCCCTACAGGTTTTATTTGGAGAACCTGTTTACATCACAAACATTGCTGATTTACCTGAAGCAACGAGGTTTTGGTACAACTGGGACTGTTCGTGAAAATCGTGTGCCTAAAGAGTGTCATCTCATACCTTCTAACACTATGTCCAAAAGGAATAAGAGAGGAGATTTTGATTACAAGAGCAGCAAGGATAGTGGAATAATCGTTGCCAGATGGCTAAATAATTGTACAGTAACAATTGCTTCCACAAGCCATGGTATTGTAACACCATAGCTCCAATGCTGTTTGGGTTTATTTTGCCTTTTGCTTTGGTTTAATGTTATAACATTGAGTATCTGTAAATGTGTTTGAATCGATAACATAAATCATTTTCTTGGAAATTTGTCAACATTGTGTCTCACTGCAGTAAAAGTGAATTGCAGTTGTGGAAAGTTGTATACTCATGCTTGCTAAGCACATGTTCCTTTTGGGTATTGAAAGTACATATTAATAGTGTAATAAGATCCACAGGTTATCCTTTATCACTATTTATGAAAACAATAATTTCTTCATTGTAAGGACAGTGAGAAGTAACCTGTTAGTGAATTCCATTCAACTATCATTATAAATGGAATAGTATTTAGTTGAGAGACATTTAACCTGTGACCAGTTCATAATTTTGCAATGAACTACATTTATAATTTTATGTCAGCTAGGAAAACGTTTGAACAATAATAGTGAACCTATGTCCAATTAATGATTCTACAGTGAATATTAATAGTAATGTTATAAATACCATTCAGTAAGGTTATGGTATAGTAGTAGCAGACAGTAGTGTTATACGTGGCTTTTCCGTGACAGGATTATTTGTTCTGTTAGGGCATAGTACGCAATAAACCAAAGTTGGTATTTAATTACACAAGCTACGTAAATGCTGTTGCAGTGTTATAGTATCAGTCCAGTCAGCACCGTTGCCCGATACTCTAGACAAGAGAAGAAAAGAATACTTGTACCTCGACCTAATGTGATTGGAGAATACAGCAAAAATATGGGAGGAACTGACCGAATGGATGAAAATGTAGCGATATATAGAGTGAGTCTCACAGGAAAGAAATGATGGTGGTCAATATGCTTCAGTTGCACTTCCGGCGCTACATTGTGAAATGTTACCTGACTTCCAATGCTGCAGTACCAACAGGTCCTGGACGCCCTGCAGGTAATTCAAACCAAGGCAGAGTGCTGCATGATATTAGATATGATGAAACAAATCATCTGGTAGCCATGGTGCCACAGAAAAAAAGAAGACGCTGTGCAGCGGAAAACTGCAAAGGAACCCCAAGAACAAATTGCTGCAAGTGTGATGTTGGTTTGTGCATAGAATGTTTTGTGCCATATCACACAAAGTGAGTACTGTCGCTTGAACTTGATGTAAATCACATACAGTGTATTATTTTACTTGCTGTCATATATTCTGCCCAAAATGTATGTTCTGCCTAGCGTGACATATATGTTACGCCATTTTTTGTTTCAATTATTGATTATTTTTTGTTTTGATTGTTTTATTGCTTTACTTTAATGACAATAAACACATAAATATCTAATTTGTAGAAATCAGAAGAAAAAAGTAATTCAGGCAGAAAAGGGTTAATTTTCTGTCTCCTAGTTTGCACTATGACAGAGATGGTTATTTGCTGCGTACTTAGCAAGCCGCCTCAGGAACAGCAACTATGCACTTCAGCAAAAGTGTAGCATCACCCCGATATTTAATCTGTTCCTGTACCGACATTGACTTGTTGATATTGTTTTTAAAGATACACTGCTGTCATGAGTGCTACCTACGGGTAGAACGCCGCAATCGAACGAACTGCAGAATTAGAAAGCATTAGAGATGTCTGTAGAACAACAGAGTTAACACAAGAGCCACAGTCGTGACGACTGATCTGATTCGCAGACAAAGTCAAAGCATCTGCAATTGCCAGCTACCAAAGCATCTTAAAATAAATCCAAAATTAATAAAGTAAGTGAAAAATAACGATAGCGAGTGCATAAAAATTTAAAATTTAAAATTAAAACATCATCGAAAGTCTTGGAATTCCCGAGACTGATAGATTTATTTCCGGTGTAACTTATTTGCTTCATTAATATTTACGTTACCATCTTATGGTCATGCGGTGCGGATTGCTATTTCACGAACGTGCGTCGTCATTTCATCACCACTGACGTGCAAGTCACCGAGGTGGCGTCAAATAAAAAGACTTGCACCAAGGTCCCGAACTTCCCAACTGGGGTCTCCCAGCCAATAAAGCCATACGCACATTTCATTTTACTGATAAGTGAGCGCACCCATTGGTAACAGACAGAATACAATGCTTACCCAATCCTCAACGTGTTTAATCCATGCCAATTCATACATCCATACTACGAGGTGCATTCAAGTTCTAAGGCCTCCGTTTTTTTTCTCCGGACTGGAAAGAGAGAGAAACATGTGTATTGTTTTAAAATGAGGCCGCGTTCATTGTCAATACGTCCCAGAGATGGCAGCACAGTACGGCAGATGGAATTTTACCGCCAGCGGCAAGAATGAGAACTGTTTTAAATACTTAAAATGGCGACGTCTTCCATACTTGAACAGCGTGCAATCATTCGTTTTCTGAATTTGCGTGGTGTGAAACCAACTGAAATTCATCGACAGTTGAAGGAGAAATGTGGTGATGGAGTTATGGATGTGTCGAAAGTGCGTTCGTGGGTGCGACAGTTTAATGAAGGCAGAACATTGTGTGACAACAAACCGAAACAACTTTGGGCTCGCACAAGCCGGTCTGACGACATGATCGAGAAAGTGGAGAGAACTGTTTTGGGGGATCGCCGAATGACTGTTGAACAGATCGCCTCCAGAGTTGGCATTTCTGTGGGTTCTGTGCACACAATCCTGCATGACGACCTGAAAATGCGAAAAGTGTCATCCAGGTGGGTGCCACGAATGCTGACAGACGACCACATGGCTGCCCGAGTGGCATGTTGCCAAGCAATGTTGACGCGCAACAACAGCATGAATGGGACATTCTTTTCGTCGGTTGTGACAATGGATGAGATGTGGATGCCATTTTTCAATCCGGAAACAAAGTTCCAGTCAGCTCAATGGAAGCACACAGATTCATCGCCACCAAAAAAGGTTTGGCGTAACTGCCAGTGCTGAAAAAATGATGGTGTCCATGTTCTGGGACAGCGAGGGCGTAATCCTTACCCATTGCGTTCCAAAGTGCAATACGGTAACAGGTGCATCCTACGAAAATGTTTTGAAGAACAAATTCCTTCCTGCACTGCAACAAAAACGTCCGGGAAGGGCTGCGCGTGTGCTGTTTCACCAAGACAACGCACCCGCACATCGAGCTAACGTTACGCAACAGTTTCTTCGTGACAACTTTTAAGTGATTCCTCATGCTCCCTACTCGCCTGACCTGGCTCCTAGTGACTTTTGGCTTTTTCCAACAATGAAAGACACTGTCCGTGGCCGCACATTCACCAGCCATGCTGCTATTGCCTCAGCGATTTTCCAGTGGTCAAAACAGACTCCTAAAGAAGCCTTCACTGCTGCCATGGAATCATGGCGTATGCGTTGTGAAAAATGTGTACGTCTGCATGGAGATTACGTCGGGAAGTAACGCCAGTTTCATCGATTTCGGGTGAGTAGTTAATTAGAAAAAAATCGGAGGCCTTAGAACTTGAATGCACCTCGTAATATTCTAAACGCGAAAGTAACATACGTTTTCACGACTAAACTGCTGTACCGATATCCATGAAATTCGGCATGAGATAGTCTGAACCCTGATGAAGAAGACAGGTAACTTTACAAAGTGTGTAGTACAAGATATTTATTGACTTGATGAATATTCGCAAATTAAGGAAAAATATTTACTGTTTGAAAAAGCTGTTTACTCTTTCACTTTTGAATTTTGTCATATCTGTGAAAATGCTTTTATTCGTTAATACGTTCAACGTAATATGATTCAACATAATCAATACAATGTTTATTCTATTTTCAGCTTGTTTAATCCAAACTTCCATACTAATACATCCATTATTAAGTGCGAAAGTAACTCACTCTGTTACGTTTTCGCTACTCTATCGCTGAACCGCTTCTGATGAAATTTGGTACGGAGATACCTTAACCCTGAGGACGAGAATAGGCTACTTTAGAAAGTTGTATCTTTTTGAGTATATTAACATTTCTAAATATGGTATACTTGAGTGGCATGCAGACGAATTAGGAGCAATGTTCGGCGACTCTTAGTGTCTATTCCGTAACAATGCAAATCCGATGTTATTGTGCGCGTGGGTTATGACATTAAGTTCCTACATCACCTGGCACAGCTGGAGAGTTCTGGTGGAGATACAACCATAAAATCTGACGGTAAGCCCGAGAACTATATTTAAAACTCCTACTATAAGCCTCTTAAACCTAAGTATGATTCAGCGCATTGTTCTAAGAGAGTCCAAGCTGCGAAAGTTACTTAAGAATTGAACAAACCTCAGAGCAATCTCATGTCCGCCGGAAATTGGATGCAGAACATAAGACAGCCTTAAGTGGTACAGAACATTAGAACTGTCACAAGCCCGTCGCATTTTATACGCTGAGCGTCACGCATCCCTTACAGCTTCCAACACACTTGAACGCTCATAATGGTGGCATCATTTAAAGATTGTACGATATACTGAGAGTCATACCATGTGGAGCGTCGGAGGCTTTTGGTGAGGCTGCGATATTTTGATTGCTCTACCTAGTTACTGCATCTCTGATTTTCGGAGCGGTTCTTAAGTCAGGAGAGAACTGAGCAGCAGAATGTAGTATTTCAACCTCACTTAACAATACGACTAAAATAAAACGAGTTCTGCATCAGATAAAATCATATTTACGTATGTATAATTTTTACCCATTTGTTCCTCACGTAACACACATCTATAACTCGAATTAATTGTATCCTATATTCCTATGTTCTTTCCCTTCCCTCCACTCTTGGATGAAAGTGTGTGTATATTTGATATTTTCTGAAGTGGTTGTAGTGTAGCGTCTGATTACGTTAATCATAAATTAGTCATGATAGGAGAATGGATCAAAAATGTAGGCACCATAACGCATTACAACAGAAGGGAGAAACGATTGGTATGTGTTTCCCTGGTGGAAAAATTTCACATTCAGTACTAGGTGAGCCAGAGAAACTCCTGAAAACTCTACTTCTGTGCGAATGTAATGAATTGGGCATTTTTTAAAAACATAGTTTGAGAATGGAGAAATAACACAACCAACCTGTGGGGCGGCGGGTGGAATAATTGTTAATGTTCCTATTATTTACTTAATGCTGTTGTTTGCCATTCTCAACACTGGCTCTCTAACTACAATATTGGCAACCAGAAAGTGATTAGCAAAACGTAAAGCCTGTAATTAGAATTCCTTGGGTCCACTTCATCTGAGAAATACATTTATAGCTACAGCTTATAGCTCTGAGGGATTAGGAGATTGTCTGGGATTCATAATCAAAAACCATTCTCTCTAAAATGTTCACTATATCCTGAAAGTCACAGACCAAAAAGAATCCACACAATCCAACTACCAGAGCAGTTCAGAGTCTAATGCACTGATGCAACTATAACTGTTCAAATTAAATGTTTAAGTGAATGCTCGCCATAATTTGATGATAATGTTCATCAAATGCCACGCTAAATAATGGTAGAATGTCTGTCCTGCGGCGGCACGTGAAAATACGACGTACGCAAACTGAAGATAGATCGTTAAAGTCATCCCAAAATTAACACTTCATTCGAAAACGATTTCATGGTTACGAGTATCCCGAGTATCCCGAGTAACTTATTACTGCATCCGAGGCTGTTTATATCAACAATACCGACGCGACGCGACTCCCGGCACAGGTGGTGCACTAATCAGCATCTGGAGAGAACTGGGGCCTTCCTCTCTCGCGCAGCGTTCTTACATATAAAGCCGCGGTGTGGACGGCTAAGGGAACGCCTGATCAAATCTGCTCTCCCGACTAGCCGCTGGGCTAGTAATGCACCACTTTAAGTTATCGAATAAATCATTGCTTTCTTTGCTGATGGCCGATGAAGCTTTCAATTTAATTGTGAAATCAGCACACAAATAAGTAATCATAACAAAAGTCTGACGTGGCCAAGTCAAATATTTTGGGCCAGAGAATTAATTTAATTACACTACATGCAGTAGACGAGCTCTGAACTTGCTCTTCGGAGATACGCTATAGCTATAGTTTTATAGTTACTCTGTTGAAACTTCTCACATTTTTATTATTATAGCGGATCTCCCTTCTACTTAAATTTAAACATTCTAGCTTCATTTATTCGCCTACTTAATCTATCTTGCTTCCTTAATTTCTAAGACAAAAACCAGAAAATCATGAATTTCAACTAAAATTTTAATTTGTGAGATCCAGAATACTGTTTCTACTAAATTATTATGCAAAAGGAATCTAAATATAAGTTTTTAAGTTTCTAGCTCTTTCTGTTACGCCAGTGATTTTTACAGAAAAACATCCAAATTTCGAAAATGGTTACAGTTATTGAACTGATATCCAACACATATTGATTTTCTATTACTCCTGACATGCTAGAAACGTTTCAGGTTATTTACTTGATTTTTAAAGTATTGCGCAACATTTATGCTGGCAGAGCTAGTTACAGCGGACTGGCTGGCACACAATGGAAACACTGATGTGAATTTTATAAGGCATGAGTAGGCTGCTTCCCTACAAACCGATTGCAGGTAATTGTTTTATACATTTATCTAGGTTTCGACATTTCTAAGGATGTCTTCATAAAAATGAGAAGCCGTAAAGTTACATTGCGTTCCAGGATTTGGTACATACCCCTTGCAAAGAACAAAATCAGTGTGATGTAATTTCATGGCTTTTAAATTTTCATTCTGATGAAGACATCCTTAGGGGTGTCTAAACCTAGCTAAATGTATTAAACAATTATTTCCAATCGGTTGGCTGTATTATTTCTCTACTGAAAGTTATATACAGTTGCTGGAAGACACTCATTATTCAAAATTATATACTGTAATTAGAAAATATAATTCACGCATCCAGCTCGACATACAGTAAAATAATGGAAACACATTCCCTTACGCACTTAAATACTGGCATCCATTCATTTTTTATACATACGTATCTACACCACTATATACATAGATATCTCATAAAATTACTAGCTTACGTACTCACCACCACTCAGCACAACAAAACTAATGACATGGAAGCGAATCAGCGGGTAACAGTTAGTCTTTATATATGTTAAGCATTGTATCGAACCGTCACACAGCGAATCCTACTCGCATTCCTCCAGTTTTTGGAGAGTCGCTGAGTAGCTAGGTACAAGGAATCTGTGGTCGCCTGTGGCCCATTGCGTATCACAATACAGTGTTTCGGATTCTGAAGTTATAAGGTAGAAAATAACAAGGAATAAAAGGTTATATACATCTTGTGCCCAAATCAGACTACAGTTGTACAGGGAAAAGGACTTGGAAAGAAGACAGACTTTGAGAAGATTCCCCATGTTATTCAGTCTCTACTGCGAGCAAGCAGTAAAGAAAACTAAGAAGAAGTATTGAAAGGGAATTATAGCTCAGGGAACAAAAATTAAAACTTTCAAGATTGCGAATAATATTGTAATTCTGTCAGACACGGCAAATAGAAGGTAGAGTGGATAGTGTACTGGAAAGAGGTTACAAAATAAATATCAATAAAGGTAAAGCTATAATAATAGAATGCAGTTGAGTTAAATCACATGGTGCTGATAGAACTAGTTTAGGAAAAGAAACTCTGAAAGTGACAGAAGATCTCGCAAACTAGGTGACACTGACAGAACTAAAGAGAATATAAAATGAAGACAGGAATAAGCATTGGAAGATTTCCTGAAAAAGAAAAATACACTGTCCACAGTTTCCAAATTTGTTTCAAATTTATGAACCGTAGATGGATGATACATCATAATTAGACTTGATTACATCTGCACAAGCACATTGACACATTCTCCAAGCATGTCATATTTCGCATATTCGAGATAATATATGTGCAGAGTAATGACAGCCACCATGTCAGCTGCCCATCATACCCTCACCCAGTAGTATCTGGAGTAATGGCAGTGACCATGTCAACTGACCATCATTGCCCCACAATAGTACCTCGGCTAATTATAGTCATCCCGTAAACTGACGATCATTACCTCACTCCGAAAACTGACCATTACTGTCCTACACTGTAATATGACCAACACTGCCACAAGCTGTAATCTAGCCACCATGTCCCCATTCTGTAAACTGACCGTCGTTGCCCAACACTGTAAAGCGACGTATTACGTTCGAGTATAATGACTTTTCTGGAGACTAGAAATTTACTCTGTAGGAATCAGCAAGGGTTTCGAAAAAGACGATCGTGTGAAACCCAGCTCGCGCTATTCGTCCACGAGACTCAGAGGGCCATAGACACAGGTTCCCAGCTAGATGCCGTGTTTCTTGACTTCCGCAAGGCGTTCGATACAGTTTCCCACAGTCGTTTAATGAACAAAGTAAGAGCATATGGACAATCAGACCAATTGTGAGATTGGATTGAAGAGTTCCTAGATAACAGAACGCAGCATGTCATTCTCAATGGAGAGAAGTCTTCCGAAGTAAGAGCGATTTCAGGTGTGCCATAGAGGAGTGTTGTAGAACCGTTGCTATTCACAATATACGTATAAATGACCTTGTGTACAACATTGGAAGTTCACTGAGGCTTTTTGCGGATGATGCTGTAGTATATCGAGAGGTTGTAACAATGGAAAATTGTACTGAAATGCAGGGGGATCTGCAACGAATTGACGCATGGTGCAGGGATTGGCAATTGAATCTCAATGTAGACAAGTGTTATGTGCTGCGAATACACAGAAAGAAAGATCCTTTATCATTTAGTTACAATACAGCAGGTCAGCAACTGGAAACAGTTAATTCCATAAATTATCTGGGAGTAGGCACTAGGAGTTATTTAAAAAGGAATGATCATATAAAGTTGATCGTCGGTAAAGCAGATGCCAGACTGAGATTCATTGGAAAAATCCTAAGGAAATGCAATCCGAAAACAAAGGAAGTAGGTTGCAGTACACTTTTTCGTCCACTGCTTGAGTATTGCTCAGCAGTTATTTGTTCATGAGACCCAGAATATATTAGATACAGGCTCCCAGGTAGATGCCATTTTCCTTGACTTCCGGAAGGCGTTCGATACAGTTCCGCACTGTCGCCTTATAAACAAAGTAAGAGACTACGAAATATCAGACCAGACCAGCTGTGTGGCTGGATTGAAGACTTTTTAGCAAACAGAACACAGCTTGTTGTTCTCAATAGAAAGACGTCTACAGACGTTAAAGTAACCTCTGGCGTGCCACAGGGGAGTGTTATGAGACCATTGCTTTTCACAATATGTATAAATGACCTAGTAGATAGTGTCGGAAGTTCCATGCGGCTTTTCGCGGATGATGCTGTAGTATACAGAGAAGTTGCAGCATTAGGAAATTGCAGCGAAATCCAGGAAGATCTGCAGCGGATAGGCACTTGGTGCAAGGAGTGGCAACTGACCCTTACCATAGACAAATGTAATGTATTGCAAATACATAGAAAGAAGGATCCTTTATTGTATGATTATATGATAGCGGAACAAACACTGGTAGCAGTTACTTCTGTAAAATATCTGGGAGTATGCGTACGGAACGATTTGAAGTGGAATGATCATATAAAATTAATTGTTGGTAAGGCGGGTGCCAGGTTGAGATTCATTGGGAGAGTCTTTAGAAAATGTAGTCCATCAATAAAGGAGGTGGCTTACAAAACACTCGTTCGACCTATACTTGAGTATTGTTCATCAGTGTGGGATCTGTACCAGGTCGGGTTGACAGAGGAGACAGAGAAGATCCAAAGAAGAGCGGCGCGTTTCGTCACAGGGTTATTTGGTAAGCGCGATAGCGTTACGGAGATGTTTAGCAAACTCAAGTGGCAGACTCTGCAAGAGAGGCGCTCTGCATCGCGGTGTAGCTTGCTGCTCAGGTTTCGAGAGGGTGCGTTTCTGGATGAGGTATCGAATATATTGCTTCCCCCTACTTATACCTCCCGAGGAGTCACGATGTAAAATTAGAGAGAATCGATCGCGCACGGAGGCTTTCTGGCAGTCGTTCTTCCCGCGAACCATACGCGACTGGAACAGGAAAGGGAGGTAATGACAGTGGCACGTAAAGTGCCCTCCGCCACACACCGTTGGGTGGCTTGCGGAGTATAAATGTAGATGTATATGTAGATCCGAACCACATACGGTTGATAGACGAGATAGAGAAGATCCAACGGAGAGCAGCGCGCTTCGTTACAGGATCATTTAGTAATCGCGAAAGCGTTACGTTGATGATAGATAAACTCCAGTGGAAGACTTTGCAGGAGAGACGCTCAGTAGCTCGGTACAGGCTTTTGTTGAAGTTTCGATAACATGCCTTCACCGAGGAGTCAAGCAGTATATTGCTCCCTCCTACGTATATCTCGCGAAGAGACCATGAGGATAAAATCAGAGATTACAGTCCACACGGAGGCATATCTCTGCACGAACAATACGAGACTGGAATAGAAGGGAGAACCGATAGAGGCACTCAAAGTACCCTCCGCCACGCACCGTCGGGTGGCTTACGGAGTATGGATGTAGATTTAGATGTAGATCTTTTCTTTATCCAGCAGTACCTGCGATAATGGTAGCCACCATGATAGAGGATATAAGCGCTATGTCTAGAATTGTACAGATTCCGTACTCCAGTTGTTGCAGACGCTACACCCTGATTATTGGCATCTGGCACTGACAGCATCGGTTTTGGCTGGTTTTAGCCAGTTTTTGAAAAATAAATTGACCGTCCTTGCCCCAGATTTTAGCGTCCAACGTTACGATATATGGAGAATTTTGTTACAATTTTGCTGCAGGTTGTTTATGTATGGGGCAGTTTGTAATTCTTTTCCTTTTTTGTGAAACAGTCATGTAGGAAAGACAGTGTCATATAGTCTCCATTGTGCCATAGTTTAAATTACCGTTACGAAGAAAAGATAAAGTTAATACCCGAGAATGAGATCAGTATTATGTCTGGGTGAAAGAACAGCAATCTTCATTTCTTACCTATATGAATGTTACTATTGCTCAGTATGCTGTTTCGTTGAGTGTCATGTACTTTCCACTATCTGAAAGTAGATGTTTAGAAACATTCTGTAGTACACGATAAAGTTAATAACCTAGCATGAGTTTCACTATAATGTTCGACTGAGTTTAATATAGGTTATATCTGAACTAGGACGAGTTTTTCGGAAATTTAGATGTGGAAATAAATTGTTTAATTTGGTACAAAAATCAAACTATTCTCGTTGATACGTGCACAATAAGCTGTAAATTACAAAGCAGTAGTGCCAAAGTGCTTTTTTTAACGTTGCAGGACCGATTGCTATGTGCATTACTAAGATCGAAACAATTTCATCAACTAACCCATAAGTTAAATCAGTACAAGCAATTTAGATGTGGAAATATTTAATTTGGGGGTTTGGTGTGTCTATCAAATTGTGGTACATATATATGAAACTTTATTCTTCAACAAGTCTTGCTTAACCTGTAAGTTTTAGCAGTAGCGCTAACGCGTAGTATTTTTTCAATGTTACAATAGTGACATCAGTGTTTCATACTCGAACTCTTAAGTATTTTGAGAAAAAATACAATTTTATTAGTACTTCAGTATATCGATAAGCAACATGTGCGTGTTTTATGCTCAAAATCGTCATGTATTTTGATAAATAATTTTATTTTGCTGCGAATATCATTTTTAAAGGTATTGAATTGTACTCTCCATTTGGAGCACATTTTTTATCATCGTCTTTAGGCAAGTTTACGTGTCACATCCGGAACATTACGAAACTATATTTGTGTATTACGAAAACAGGCAGTTTCATAGATACCATCCAATAAGTGTCTCACCAAAACGCCTTCTATCCATCTGAAATGGTGCTTGGTCAGTTCGTCTGTCTTTAGTTTTGTTGCGTGTCTTTACAGGTCTTTTTTGGAGGATTACGATGAGATACAGGTATTATTTAGCAGCTGATGATGGCAATACAGTCTTTAAACGTTTAGGAAAGCCTTGGAACCACCTCAAGTAGGCCTAGATCAAATGTAGTAAAAAGCAATATTATGTTAAGGAACCGATTGCTTTCCGCAATACTGCGGAGACTGAGTCGCAGACAGGCAGAACAAAAAGACTACTAATCACGTAAACTTTCGCCAAGAAAGCCTTCTTCTGAAATAGACAACACACACACACACACACACACACACACACACACACACACACACATATATATATATATATATATATATATATATATATATGTGTGTGTGTGTGTGTGTGTGTGTGTGTGTGTGTGTGTGTGTATGTGTGTGTGTGTGTGTGTGTGTGTGTGTGTATATGTGTGTGTGTGTGTGTGTGTGTGTGTGTGTTCTCTATATATATATATATATATATATATATATATATACGCTCCTGGAAATGGAAAAAAGAACACATTGACACCGGTGTGTCAGACCCACCATACTTGCTCCGGGCACTGCGAGAGGGCTGTACAAGCAATGATCACACGCACGGCACAGCGGACACACCAGGAACCGCGGTGTTGGCCGTCGAATGGCGCTAGCTGCGCAGCATTTGTGCACCGCCGCCGTCAGTGTCAGCCAGTTTGCCGTGGCATACGGAGCTCCATCGCAGTCTTTAACACTGGTAGCATGCCGCGACAGCGTGGACGTGAACCGTATGTGCAGTTGACGCACTTTGAGCGAGGGCGTATAGTGGGCATGCGGGAGGCCGGGTGGACGTACCGCCGAATTGCTCAACACGTGGGGCGTGAGGTCTCCACAGTACATCGATGTTGTCGCCAGTGGTCGGCGGAAGGTGCACGTGCCCGTCGACCTGGGACCGGACCGCAGCGACGCACGGATGCACGCCAAGACCGTAGGATCCTACGCAGTGCCGTAGGGGACCGCACCGCCACTTCCCAGCAAATTAGGGACACTGTTGCTCCTGGGGTATCGGCGAGGACAATTCGCAACCGTCTCCATGAAGCTGGGCTACGGTCCCGCACACCGTTAGGCCGTCTTCCGCTCACGCCCCAACATCGTGCAGCCCGCCTCCAGTGGTGTCGCGACAGGCGTGAATGGAGGGACGAATGGAGACGTGTCGTCTTCAGCGATGAGAGTCGCTTCTGCCTTGGTGCCAATGATGGTCGTATGCGTGTTTGGCGCCGTGCAGGTGAGCGCCACAATCAGGACTGCATACGACCGAGGCACACAGGGCCAACACCCGGCATCATGGTGTGGGGAGCGATCTCCTACACTGGCCGTACACCACTGGTGATCGTCGAGGGGACACTGAATAGTGCACGGTACATCCAAACCGTCATCGAACCCATCGTTCTACCATTCCTAGACCGGCAAGGGAACTTGCTGTTCCAACAGGACAATGCACGTCCGCATGTATCCCGTGCCACCCAACGTGCTCTAGAAAGTGTAAGTCAACTACCCTGGCCAGCAAGATCTCCGGATCTGTCCCCCATTGAGCATGTTTGGGACTGGATGAAGCGTCGTCTCACGCGGTCTGCACGTCCAGCACGAACGCTGGTCCAACTGAGGCGCCAGGTGGAAATGGCATGTCAAGCCATTCCACAGGAGTACAACCAGCATCTCTACGATCGTCTCCATGGGAGAATAGCAGCCTGCATTGCTGCGAAAGGTGGATATACACTGTACTAGTGCCGACATTGTGCATGCTCTGTTGCCTGTGTCTATGTGCCTATGGTTCTGTCAGTGTGATCATGTGATATATCTGACCCCAGGAATGTGTCAATAAAGTTTCCCTTTCCTGGGACAATGAATTGACGGTGTTCTTATTTCAATTATATATATATATATATATATATACATTCACGCAAAATGTGTTTGTGTGTGTGTGTGTGTGTGTGTGTGTGTGTGTGTGTGTGGTCTATTTCAGAAGGACGCCTTCTGGCTTAAAACTTACATGTTTTGTAGTCCTTTTGTTCTGTCTGTCTGCGACTCAGTATCTCCACTTTATGATGAGTGACAATCTGTCCTTTTCATGAAACTGTCATTATCCTATCCTGGATTTTCCAATGTTTGAAGAAGCAATGTTAGCTGGCCACTGTCAATGACTATATTTCTGTAGTGTAGAACATGATGCATTATCTCCTTCCCCTCTACACTGATGCGTGGTGAGATGATGCATTACTGGAAAACTTGTAAAATGACAGGTTCTCATAGTTAGATCTTTGAATCATGAGTAACATAACCTCAAGTAAGCTTACTATATCAAACATCTCGCCAAAACACGAAATTTTTAGTTTGCATTGTTGTGTTAAAGGATCGATATGGGTGTGTACAAGATCAGTGGTGTGGTATCGATAGTTCCGATGCCACAGCGTAGGTGCACGCTCGTAGGTTGGCACGCTTTCTCCGGGGGGGGGGGAGGCACTTAGGCGAAAACGCTTGTTATTGGGTGGAGCGCCGTGACGTCACGACGAGGACCCTAGTGCAGCGCGCAGCCTCATGCTTACACGGCAAATGCGACACACCACAAACTCAGTGCCATGTTACTCGTTAATTTTACTTTCGGTTTCGTTCGATACGCATCTGTACAAGTCAAAACAAGGGGCATGACAGGGCTTTTTATGTATACCTTGTGTTGGCACTATGAGAGCGGACGAACTACGCCGACCACAGCGCCCTCTAGCCGACGCTGTGGAGCTCAACGGGCGCCGCTCTGCTTTCAGCCCATTTCATCAAGAGCAGACGGCCTGGATACATCGCTTCAACTTTAGAGAGTGTTGGCTCGCTACTGAGACTTTGTACTATTTACGATGGGAATACGGCTTCGCACCTGCGTTCGCATCATCGCAAACTTATGTAACCACTTATTAACTTGTTTTTCCTATAGTAAATCTGCTTTTAATTTACACGCAGTACCGAAGTGCTTTAACTCACCTGCTCTTACTCGCTTCCTTCATTCGCCCTATTTTGCAGATCACAGGAGCAGACCCACACGCCGCCTCCCAGGCAGGATACAAAAAGTGGAACACAGCCGTACTAACATCAGTTAATTTTTTCTAGTGAAGAACATATGCACTATCTTAGTCCCCCTAAATGGCGTTGGTGGCCAGGTTTGTTCTTGTTCATACTTTTATTTACGTCTAGTATGAAAAATACCAGCTGCCTGATTAGCATGCTACATGTGGTTTTTTTTACAATCACAGAACAATTCTACTGTGGAACTGGCATTGTGCTGATTAATTTGAGAGTTCCCAGGCATGCTTTAGGCCTATAGCCCTATGAAAATTTTAGTTCTGAATTATTACAAGGGCATTTGGAAAATTAAAGGACATGAGAAGCAAAACGAAAGAGACATGATCTTTGACATAAAAGGTTCAAATGGCTCTGACCACTATTGGACTTGTCTTCTGAGGTCATCAGTCCCCGAGAACTTAGTACTACTTAAACCTAACTAACCTAAGGACATCACACACACCCATGCCTGAGGCAGGATTCGAACCTGCGACAGTAGCGGTAGCGCGGTTCCAGACTGTAGCGCCTAGAACCGCTCGGAAACCCCGGCCGGCGACAAAAGGAAGTAGGTATGATCTTGCCTTATTCCAGCTAGCAGATTGCAAACTAAGGAAGGAGAGGCACACAGCAGTCGTCGCAATCCCATTAGATTTTATTATGCTTGAAAATCTAGATTTCAGCTACAAGCAGCCATCTTCAGCGCATTTTCGTTACAATTCAGCAGACGGCGGCAGTTCATGTCACCATATGTTCTTACAGGTCTATAGTCAACAGGACCTGATGGAATCAAAGTTGGTTAAGATCACAACTTGTTCAAATCGTCCAAGCCTGCTCATGCCCCAGCTTAACACGACAGTTTGGTAGTTTCCAGCTCTTAGCAACTTGCGAGGTACCCAGTCGCATCTTTCATGATAATCAACAACCAGAAAAATAGTGTTTTAATCAATACACGTGAGACGATTCTGCGCAATGCATAGATATACACTCAAGCTATCACTTGATGCAAAGAAACGAAAATTTCAAGTTGTGTTAGATATTAAACTTCCTGGCAGATTAAAACTGTGTGCCCGACCGAGACTCGAACTCGGGACCTTTGCTTTTCGCCGGCAAGTGCTCTACCATCTGAGCTACCGAAGCACGACTCACGCCCGGTACTCACAGCTTTACTTCTGCCAGTACCTCGTCCCCTACATTCCAAACTTTACAGAAGCTCTCCTGCGAACCTTGCAGAACTAGCACTACTGAAAGAAAGGATATTGCGGAGACATGGCTTAGCCACAGCCTGGGGGATGTTTCCAGAATGAGATTTTCACTCTGCAGCGGAGTGTGCGTTGATATGAAACCTCCTGGCAGATTAAAACTGTGTGCCCGACTCTTTCAGGAGTGCTAGTTCTGCAAGGTTCGCAGGAGAGCTTCTGTAAAGTTTGGAATGTAGGAGACGAGGTACTGGCAGAAGTAAAGCTGTGAGTGCCGGGCGTGAGTCGTGCTTCGGTAGCTCAGTTGGTGCAGTCTGCGTTCGGCAGGGCAGCAGTGCGCACCGCGCTCGGCCGTCCACGCCGCTGCGCGCGCGGGGTGTTTTGTTTACTTCCTCGTCACCGCGCTTCTCAGTCGAACAAGCTGTAATGGCCAACTCTTACAGCAAGAACACTCTTGAGCTCACCTTCTCAAACGAATACGCACGACCCAAAGCACTGGCCGTCGAACGCTTCCTACGCGAAGACGTGAAGATCCCCCGTGACGAGCTCATCGGCATACACCTTTCGATCATTACCAGCGTCGTTTATGTTAAGATGACTTCCGACGCTGCCTGCAACGAGATTATTCAAAGGATGCGACGTGGACTAAAATTTCGGCACTCCGACGGAAACGTCGGGCCTGTGGATGTCGACCATGCAGGACTTGGCCTTCGGACGATCCGTGTATTCGAACTGCCTTTCGAGGTGAATGAAGATGAAGTCATCGCGGCGCTAAGCCCGTTCGGAAAAGTCCAGAGCCACGTTGCCGAGACATGGGCACAGTTTACGACGTATCCGGTGCTTAATGATGTGAGACAAGTCCGAATCGATCTCAAACGGCACGTTCCATCTGTAAGTAGGCTGTTTATGTTTTCTTTATGTAAGTAGGCTGTTTATGTTTTCTTTATGTAAGTAGGCTGTTTATGTTTTCTTTATGTAAGTAGGCTGTTTATGTTTTCTTTATGTAAGTAGGCTGTTTATGTTTTCTTATTGGCAACGTCACGTAGCATGTTTTCTTATTGGCAACGTTACGTAGCGCTCTATATGAAAATCACTGGCTGTGCTGTGTGCAGTCTGTGGCTAGTTTGCGTTGTTGTCTGCCATTGTAGTGTTGGGCAGCGGCAGCTGGATGTGAACAGCGCGTAGCGTTGCGCAGTTAGAGGTGAGCCGCCAGCAGTGGTGGATGTGTGGAAGGAAATGGCGGAGTTTTGAAATTACCTATATTATGACTTTTGATGATATTAAGGTAAATACATTGTTTGTTCTCTATTAAAATCTTTCATTTGCTAACTATCCCTATCAGTAGTTAGTGCCTTCCGTAGTTTGAATCTTTTATTTATCTGGCAGTAGTGGCGCTCGCCGTATTGCAGTAGTTCGAGTAACGAAGATTGTTGTGAGGTAAGTGATTTGTGAAAGGTATAGTTTAATGTTTGTCTGGGCCATTCTTTTGTAGGGATTTTTGATAGTCAGATTGCGTTGCGCTAAAATTTTGTGTGTCAGTTTAAGCACAGTCTTGTATAAATCGTTCTAGCCGGCCGAAGTGGCCGTGCAGTTAAAGGCGCTGCAGTCTGGAACCGCAGGACTGCTACGGTCGCAGGTTCGAATCCTGCCTCGGGCATGGATGTTTGTGATGTCCTTAGGTTAGTTAGGTTTAACTAGTTCTAAGTTCTAGGGGACTAATGACCTCAGCAGTTGAGTCCCATAGTGCTCAGAGCCATTTGAACCATTTTGAAATCGTTCTAAGGGGACGTTTCACATCGTACATTTCTATCGGCGGCTGCCGTGCGGTGGTCATTTACGACGGACAACCTCGAACATGTTCCGGTTGTGGCAAAGAAGGCCACGTCCGTAATGAATGCCTGCAACGCCGCATCACACAACTACGGCCCGACGATACGAACACCGACAGAACCACGACCACCCTTCCAGTCACCTATGCGGCGACACTGCACGTCCAGCCCACACAAGACGCCGTTCATGAGCGTCTCTCTGGTCCGATACACCCGGAGGCGTCCCAGCACCTTGACACCGGCGATGCCGCCCGTGAACATGTCCAACAGCCGGACACACCCATGCTAGAAGATCACAAGGATACCAATGAGAGTGTTCTGGAGAATGACGACCGCATCATAGCACCCGCGGCTTTTGTACCGGAACGACGTGAATCTCTTCCTTCCTCAGACACCGAAACTCATTGCCGAAAGCAGAAGTCGCCCAAACGACGAAAAAAACGCCGCAAGACGTCAGAATCGACCATTGAGCCCCCTCCGCAGGACGAAGAGATGGCACATCACTCTGACGGAGAACACGATAACACTTTCTCCTCTGCCACGGAGACGCGTCATCCACAAGACGGTGAACCGTCCAACAGAGATCGTGCGCAAGCCCCGCGCCCAGAAGCCATGGAACATAGCACGCGTGTTGTCACCGACGCAATTGAGCCGACTCGGCCAGCGCTGCCACCTCTCGCCGATGTCAAACCTGTCGGACATTTTTCATGGGCGGATGACACGGATTTCCCACCTCCATCTGATGCGGAAATGACATCTGTTCCTCCGTTAGACCGACACTAAAATGGGGGAAGTTTCTACGGCGACTCCTGCGACTTCTATGGGCTTCCAGCATCCACCCCAACAATCTTCACCAGCTACGAACCTATCGGCAGCACGGATCTCCCATCAGGCGTACCGAATAGCTACTATCAATACCAATAATATCGGCTCCCACGCTAAACTTCAACTGCTCCGTGACACGCTAAGAGCAGCGGACATCGACATCGCCCTGTTACAAGAACTGAGGACAGCAACTTGGACTGGGTGTTATGGATACGAGACGTACGCCGCCCCTGCAGCTATGGAACACACAGGCGCAGATATCCTCCTCCGAGAAGGGATTGCAGTTTCCGATGTCGCATACCTCCCAACAGCGCGAGGGGTGGCCATAACAGTTGAAGGACTCAAAATCATAAATCTCTACGCCCCATCGGGCACTGATAAACGGAGGGATCGCTCCCAGTTCTACGCAGAAGATATCACGCCTTTATTCCTCGGCCGATACGATCATCTCATCGTAGGTGGAGATTTCAACTGTGTTCTCGAGCGCACAGACCAATACCCCCATTCCACCACATGTCCGGAACTTCGCTTCCTCGTCCGCCGCCTTCGTCTCCTCGACACTTGGCGATTGGTACACGGCGACCGCCCGGGGTATACACACATCACGAGCCACTCCGCCAGCCGACTTGATAGAATATACATCTCTAACGCTCTAAAATCAGTTCTCCTCGACGCGAAACGTTGGCCGTCTGCCTTTTCGGATCATGACATCTACATCTGTACCATGAACCTACGTCGACAATCTATATGGCACAGTGCAGGACCTTGGAAACTCAATGTCGTGCTACTGCGGGACCCTGAATGTCGACAACAGGTCACAGACACGTGGCACACCTGTGTTCAACGCATTATGCGTTACGAGACCACACTGCAGTGGTGGTTGCTGTGCGCCAAACCGGCCATCCGACGCACATTGACACACTATGGCAGAGCCAAAGCCAGGTGGAATCACCATACAACTGATTTCTACTATAGCGCTCTACGTGAACTCATGGATCAACCTCCATCCCCGGATAGTCTAAAAGAAGCTCCACGCATCAAGGCAAAGATTTTAACCTTGACCAGATGCCGTCTAGAGGGAGCTATTGTACGCGCACGCAGCCAAGATAGGATTAACGGTGAAGAACCTTCTATGCATCATATTATTCAAAATGTTCGTCGACGCCGACAGGCTTTAATGACAACTTTAGACTTACCTGATGGACGACGGCTGACTTCGCAAGCTACCATTGCGGATGCATTCACAACGCACTATAGACTTTTCTATCAGGAAGTACCTGCCGGTGCAGAGGCCATTGCTGAGGTTGCCCAGGAGACACTTGGTACTCTAAACGCAGTAGCTGCAACCCTCCTGACTTCTGAAGTGACCACCGACGACGTCCAAGGCGCTGTGGCCAAAGGGTCTCTGAATCGATCTCCCGGCCCGGATGGTTTACCTCTCGAATTTTACAGAACCTTCCAAGATTTGATGATGCCACGATGGAGGGACATGTACTGGGAACTTTTGTCCGGCGCGGCGAACCCGCCACCAATGTTCATGGAAGGCTTACTTGTACCAGTCCCGAAACCCGCAGGAGGAACACGACTCGACAGTTATCGGCCGATCACGTTACTCAATTCCGACTTCAAGATTTTCACACGCCTTCTAGCAGTGCGACTCAAACATGTCTTACGAGACATTGTTTCCCACGAACAAACATCTTTAGGCGGCGATCGTAATATACAGACAGCCCTCAGTGAATATCGAGATGTGATCGCTGTGGCAACACACTCGCGACTGCCAGGCGCTTTAATCTCCATCGACTTCAAACAAGCTTTTGACTGCGTCAATATGCCTTCCTCAACGCAGTGATGGACCGAATGGCAATTCCCCCGACGTTCACGCAAGTGATTATGCGGCTCCTTCGTGGAGCAACGTCCAGACTTCTCGTCAACGGCAGACTTACAGAACCTATACGGATTGAACGCTCAGTACGGCAGGGTTGCCCTTTGTCGACTGTGCTTTATGCCATTGCGATGGAACCACTCATTTGCGGATTACGGCGACGTTTGACAGGTATTCCACTCCAGGATCATATCTTCCGCTGCCGAGCTTACGCGGACGACTTGGCCCTCGTCGTACGTTCAGCGGCCGACGTACAAGCTGCGATGCAGTGGATTACCCGTTACAGTGCAGGGCAGGGAGCGCTATGAACGTGGCAAAATCATGCGCCATGAAGATCGGCCGCGGCCTTCCCGCAGACAGCGTAGTCCCATTTCAACTGGTGGATACCCTTCGTTGTCTTGGGTTGGTGTACACGCGAGACATTCGCCGCACCTCGGCGATCAATTTTCGGGCGCTGCTGCAACGCATCCGGGCCAACATACAAAATCACATACTACGCCCGCTGACTATGTGCCAGAGAGTCACCTTCGTCAATACCCATCTGGCAGCCCGGATACCCCATATAGCGCAGATTCTGCCCATCACTGCGACAATGGCGGCCAGATTACAGGCGGCTTTCGGCTATTTCATTTGTTCTGGACACATCTTCAAAGTCCAGTATGAAGCTCTCACCTTACCGAAGCGGGATGGTGGCCTCGATCTGGTTAATGTTGTAAGTAGGCTGTTTATGTTTTCTTTATGTAAGTAGGCTGTTTATGTTTTCTTTATGTAAGTAGACTGTTTATGTTTTCTTATTGGCAACGTTACGTAGCGCTCTATATGAAAATCACTGGCTGTGCTGTGTGCAGTCTGTGGCTAGTTTGCATTGTTGTCTGCCATTGTAGTGTTGGGCAGCGGCAGCTGGATGTGAACAGTGCGTAGCGTTGCGCAGTTGGAGGTGAGCCGCCAGCAGTGGTGGATGTGGGGAGAGAGATGGCGGAGTTTTGAAATTTGTCATGAACTGCTATATATATTATGACTATTAAGGTAAATACATTGTTTGTTCTCTATTAATATCTTTCATTTGCTAACTATCCCTATCAGTAGTTAGTGCCTTCCGTAGTTTGAATCTCTTATTTAGCTGGCAGTAGTGGCGCTCGCTGTATTGCAGTAGTTCGAGTAACGAAGATTGTTGTGAGGTAAGTGATTTGTGAAAGGTATAGGTTAATGTTAGTCAGGGCCATTCTTTTGTAGAGATTATTGGAAGTCAGATTGCGTTGCGCTAAAAATATTGTGTGTCAGGTTAAGCACAGTCGTGTGCAAAATATGTTCTAAGGGGACGTTTCATATGTCGACCCTTAGCCAAGGATATCTCACTGGAATCTTCTGATTTTTTCTTGTAGTTTGTGTATTTAGTGTAGCTTTTGCTTATTGCTAGCGCATAATTATAGAGAGAATTTCCTTGGTAGTTGTGGTTTTCATTGTTGCACAGTAAAACAGTTGTGGCATGCATGTAGATTAGCACCAAGTATTTCGCAGCTGCAATTAACTAGATATTATTTTCAGTGCAATGTTAATGTGTTCTCTTATTTTTGCTCTTCAAATTGTGTTTTTCTGTGTTATCGTGTGAAATATTGTCACAATAATGGCGTGTGAAAAACGTAACACTAGGCTCCAAAGTAAAATGAGAAATAATAGTGACGACGAGCGTAGCTTATCAGCACCACTGTGTAGTGAATTAACAGACATTCCAAGTAGTAATTTGGTAATTGTGCATAGGGAAATGGAGCGGGCGGTAAATAATGGTGTAGACAGTGAAACAGGTTGTGAACAGGGAAGCATTATCGATCGATCGGTCGGCAACAGCTCGCCTCAGGAATCCGAAATAACAGGACACAATTTTACAAATACTGTAGATACAGGTTTTGCGTCCTCACCGTTTTCTCAAATAAGTCAAGACACATTTTCAGCTTGTCAAAATGTGAATGTTGCAGGTGCAAATGCACTGCCGAAAAGCGTAGAGGAACAGATTCCAGACACTAATGCATTGTTATTACAACTAATGCAACAAATGGAACAAAATCAGAGACAAACACAGCAAAAGCTTCAAAAGTTAGACACAATGGAACAAAATCAGAGACAAACACAGCAACAGTTAGACACAATGGAACAAAATCTTCAAAAGTTAGACACAATGGAACAACACCAGAGACAAACACAGCAACAGTTAGACGCAATGGAACAAAATCTTCAAAAGTTAGAAACCACGCTTGAACAAACACGTGAAGATTTAACTACTGAGTTACATAACATTGAATCGAAATGTCAAAAAGTCTGTAATGACGTAAAAACACAAATTTGTGAGCATTTCCAACCTATCTTTTCGCGTCATGAAAATGCATTACAGAATCACGAAGCAGCCATAAAAGAACTGCAAACTATCGTTCACGAAAATCATGAGACCTTGCAAGCTAAAATGGACTCAGTTGCATCTACCGATTCGGTTACGCAACTTGCAAAAACTCAGGAAAACTTAAAGGACACAGTAGATACTCTGAAAATTGGTTCAGAAAGACACATGGAGGAAATTAGTTCATTATCAGAGAAAGTAGCCGAACTTTCGGATCAGGTCACTAACTTATCTACGAAGGTAGATGATAATCTGAATGACACAAAACCGGTAGTCTTTAATGACACAGAAGAGTGCGAACAAATTAGGAAATTCAAACAAAATCTGAATCAAATTAATACGCAACACCAAAGAGAAATCCGGGAAGTACAAGATCAGCTGACACAGGTAATACAAGAATTGTGTATTTCAGAGGACACACGCGCTCCAATACGGGAAGAGGGACATAGAAATACGGAACAGCCACAAAATAATAACACAGGGCATTTCGGAAGTTATGAAAGAAACTGGCAATGTGCACCGAATTTTGAGATGGAACCGCCGACACGACGTAACAATGACCGACATGCTACTCGCGGACACGATGATTTTGACTATAAGCTGTTCATTACTACACGTAAATTCAAAACGTTTAAGAATTCTGCCAACGACATTCATCCACAAGCGTGGCTCCATCAATTCTCTCATTGTTTTCCTCCCAATTGGTCATTGGAGCACAGGTTAGAATTTATGTGTGGCTACTTGGAGAATGAACCAGCTGTATGAATGCGATCGGTCATTCACGATTGTCACAGTGAAGGAGAATTTTACCATGCGTTCCTCTCAGCATATTGGTCACAAGCTACACAAGACCGAGTAAAACATAGCATCATGATGATGAAACACTTTGAACAATCTGAATTTTCCAGTCTTGTCAAATATTTTGAAGACATGTTGCACAAGAATCAGTACCTGTCAAACCCATACAGCCCCTCAGAACTCATCCGCATTTGCTTAATCAAACTGCCTGAACATTTACGACATATTATTTTAGCAGGACGTTGCAAAGACGACATTGAAGCTTTTCAGGGACTGTTACAAGAATTAGAAATTGACACAGACAGTCGCGGGATGCGAAAACAGGAAAACAATCACTACAGGTGACATCCGTCACAATTCCGTGACGACAGAAACAATAAATGGCCACGATAAGCCTATTCTTACAACGTAAATCGTGATCAAAACAGACACCACCCATATGACAACCACTGGCAGAGTAATAGTTACAGGGAAAGATCACCTTTCCGCGGTAATGACTATCACAGAGACAATCAGAGAAACAGACAATATGGTAACCAAAACAATTATTATGAAGGGAGACAGAATAACTTTAGACGCAACGGTCCAGCGCGCAGTTACGACTCAGGGAGAAATTCTCCACCACGTGACCGACAAGAAAGAAACTATGGAATCTACCGACATGACGACAGACGATATGATCGTAACGACAGACCTGAACTGCATCAGAACTGGCGGGATTCGCGTCACGGTGAATTTGTAGAAGTTAGGTCTCCAAATCCCAATAACGACACGCGCCAACAAAGAGACAATAGGCAATGACTCACACCGCTGGCAGCCACAAAACGTACTTATGAAACTGATGACGCAGCTGCCGTAGCTAGTAATTACGTAAAAATGGAAGACATTAGGGACATCTTACTCCAGGAATACGACGTAAAACATAACAACATTGCATATCCTGTGATTCACATTACAGTAAATGACGTAAAATTTACTGCAGTACTTGACTCTGGCAGTCCCATTTCAGTAATTAGTGAAACAGCCTTTAGCAAATGCAACAACTCGAATGATTGTCCCACACTTACGTTACGTAAGATTAAATTACAAGGTGCAATCTTTGGAAAAAGTGTAGATGTACGCAAACAAACCAACTTAGAATTCTTTTGTCAAAGCCACAGCTTCTCTATGAACTTTCTTATTGTTCCATTATTGACGACGGAAATTATTCTGGGAGCAGACTTTTTGAATGAATACAAAGCAATCTTAAGCTTTCACGATGCTGAAATAAGTTTAGAGAAAGAGGGTAAGTCAATAGCTTTGAAATTTGAAGACTGGCTCTCAAACCATGAAGAGGAAATTAATCGGCTTCACCTTCTGTTAGACAACAGTTCGGAATTTTCTACGGAACTAGACACTAACAATCACTCTGCAAGTACTGACAGGGATGACATTGACAGCATATTTGAAATGAATGAGTTAATTCAGAATAAAATTCAAACAATTGAGAATTGTAATGACACTGATAGGCAGGACCTTTTTGAGATTTTACAAGCACATTCTACAGTTTTTACTCATAAAACTGGAACAATCAAGGGATTTCAATACCAATTTCGTATTCGTGAGCATACTAAATTTTGTGTTAGACCATACGTAATTCCAGCACATTATAGGGACCGTGTTAGAACAGAAATACAATCTATGCTTAATGAGGGCATTATTGAGCCTGCAGTAAGCTCATACAACAATCCATTACATGTTGTTGAGAAGAAAAATGGATCGGTCATGCTTGTCTTAGATTCGAGACAAATCAATACTATTATTATTCCTGAAACAGACAGGCCGAAAACGTTGGAAGAACTTCTTCAAAATTTTAATGGTGTAAAAGTGTTGTCTTCCATTGATCTCAGATCCAGCTTCTATCAGATCGAACTTCATCCAGAATGTAGAAAATACACAGCTTTCCTTTGTTTCGGCGTTTGTTATCAGTTTCGGAAACTTCCTTTTGGTTTGAACATTTCTTCAGCAGCATTCATTCGTGGGTTAAATTCCATATTACCTGAGTTCTTAAAACGTCACATCACCTTATATGTGGACGATATTCTGATAGCAGAAGCTTCATGGGAACAACACAATCGCATCCTCAACAGTTTGTTACGTATTTTTGCAGAATCTGGAATTACAGTTAACTTGGAAAAGTCTGAATTCGGTAGGTCAAAGGTGAGTTTTTTGGGACATATTATTTCTTCTGAAGGCATTCAGCCGGATCCTGAAAAGTTAGAAGCAATCAGAGCCATTCCAGTTCCATCCACAAAAAGACAAGTCCGCAGTTTTCTAGGTCTCGTAAATTTTTACCGTCGTTTTCTGAATATGCAAATTCTTGTTATACCAAAACTTTGTTCTCTCACTGGAAAAAATACTATTTGGAACTGGGACGAACAAGCACAGTTGGAATTCAATTCTTTGAAAGAATCGCTACTTAACGCGCTAATACTAGCTCATCCAGATCTGTCACAAGATTTCTGCCCTAGCACGGATTCTTCTAAAGTCGGTCTTGGTGCTCATTTATTTCAAGAAGCCACAGAAAATGACACTACTGTTCAGAAAACCCTTGCTTTTGCTAGCCGAGTGCTAACAAAATCTGAAAAAAATTATTCCGTTACTGAATTAGAAGCTTTAGCTATCTTTTGGGCATTTAACAAATTCCGTTTCTTTCTTTCTGGTAAGCACGTAAAAGTATACAGTGATCATCGTACATTACAATTTCTTATGTCTTCAAAATTAAATCATGATAGGTTAAAACGTTAGGCATCGTTTATGCAAGAATTCCGCTTCACAATAGTCTACATTCCCGGCAAGGAGAACATTGTTGCGGACGCGCTGTCACGCGCACCGGCTGGGCTTGAGAAAAGTAACACAGAAGGCACCCTCGAGAAAAATTTCAGTATTCTTTACATTCAGAAAGTCGCCTTTGAAAACTTCATCATCACATCTTTAAAGGACATTGCTCATGAACAAGATAAAGATCCGATTTGGAAAGACATCAAAAGTAAATGGCATGAAAAGACACACACTCAGATTCAGCATTATTACCTGGTTAGAAACAACATACTGTTCAAACGCTGCACTGTTGATGACAAGCTATGGGTACTTTGCATTCCAGACGATTTTGTTAATAAGCTCATTTGGTACATTCATTTCAGCTACGCACATTTTGGCCCACGATTATGTTATCATATTCTTCGAACGACTTGTTATTTTAACAATATGGAAAAGCGAATTCGAAGAGTCTTGTCTATTTGTAAACTTTGTCAAAAGGCGAAACCATCTACTATCTCACATCGTGCTCCGTTGTTTCCTATTCCTTCTAAATTAAAAGAATTTGCTGCTGTTGATCTCTTGGGACCCCTTGTCAGAACATCGAATGGATTTTCGTACGTTCTAGTCGCTGTTGAACTTACTTCAAAATTTGTTTCTTTCACTCCGTTACGTAAAGCCACTGGATGGTCTGTATCCAACGCCTTTGTTAAAAATTTCTTACGTGAAGTTGGACACGTTAGTAAAGTCATTTCAGATAACGGACCGCAATTCAGATCTGCTGTTTGGTCACGCATGCTTCGGAATCATAAAATCAAACCTGTTTTTATTTCATTGTATTCACCACATTGTAACCCGTCTGAACGGATTATGAAAGAAATCAATAAGCTTTGCAGACTTTATTGTCACAGAAAGCATCAGCATTGGGACAGATATTTACACTTATTTCAAAATGTGCTGAATGAAATGCCTCATGATTCCACTGCTTTACCACCTACTCTTGTACTGAAGAATGTAGAACCTCCGAACAGAATCAGAGAGCTTGTACCTTTCCCGAATACACGTACACTTCGACACAAAGACATAATTGATTTGGCTCTTAAAAATATAAAATCTGCAGCAGACAAAAGGAGAAAACTACATGGTAAAGCAAATGCAAAGAAATTATGTATTGGTCAGAAAGTTCTCATTAAAGCTCATTCATTGTCACATAAGAAGAAACACTTGAGTCACAAATTCTTTCTAGTTTACAATGGACCTTACAGAATCCGACGTATACCACATGATAATTGCGTTGAAGTTGAAACTCTGCGTACTAGGAAGAGTAAAGGTTTACACCACATTTCACATGTAAAACCATTTATTGACAGATAATCTGCTTTTTAACTTAGTCTTTGCAATTTTCACTTCACGCTACTTGTACAATTTGTCACACTGAGAAACTGTTAACATGCAACAATGTTTTGAAGTTCAATATCCACTCAAGAGCCAAGAGAACTTATTTAAACAGAAATTACGACTGCATTGTTATTGCGAACAGACGACACAATGTTATTGTGTGTGTACATTCTTGCTTGTTAGTTGCACGATTACGTAACGACTATTAGGCTCACATTCTTAGAACATTTACCAGTACTGCTAATGGGATTCTATTGCAACATTCTGGTTTACTTGAAAATACATTCCGGATTTAAAGTACTTTCTGAGAGATACCAGATGACACAGTGGTTAGTTAATGTGATAGCTACACGATTATATCACGATGTTACTAATGAGTGACAATTTACAATGTTGCTTTTGCGGTGTTTCTGTTTCATATCTGCACAGTTTTTCTGTATTATTCTGGAAATCAAAACATGTTTTAGTAGTAACTTTTGTGGTATAGCTACAATGAGACAGCCTTTTCCGTAGCACAACAATACGTTACAGCAAAGTAATTTCTTCATCACAACAATAAGCATAATAACTAAGAAATCTATACGCAAAGCATTTCACTTTTGTTTATCATGAGGTAAGTACATTGGCTTCTGCAGAACTTAGCTTTCGGAGGAAAATAACTACGACACTTCCACAGAGATTATCTTACAACAAGATGCACATTTAGCGCTACAGGACACGCATTTCAGTGATTAATTTTGTACTTAAAACATTTATTTTTAAAGATTTTTGAATTACAAAGAAAGTTTTCCATGATACATTTCATTCCATTGCTGTAATCTGTAACACCTGAGGGTATAATTACAATAATCCTCAGGGGGGTACACGCCTACTTTGTGTACCATGTGTTTGGCAAGCACAAGGAGCCCTAGCTAATATGGTATTTGCTTATACAACTTTACACATCGGTACCATATTTCTCTAACACATAAATTACACAGCTATCTGATCATTTAACAGAGAAACAAACATCTTTTTACTACGTCAGTGACACATGTTTACGCAATTACAGAGTTGGATTACTTCACACTTACGAAATTGTATTTTGTCTGTGCTTTGTGAACTGTTCATATTTTTTCGGACCCATTGTGATATTATGAGAGCTTTGAATGATATATTTGGTATGGGATCACGATTTTTAAAGTGTTTGAAGCAGATGACACTTTTGACATGAGCAGAGAATGTTTTTAGGTTTTGAAATTATTGGAGGAAGCTACGACGTTTTTGAGATTTGACTGAGGTGTTATGATGTTATTTTTACGACGACGATGTGTATTACACTGTTGCGGTATGTTTATGATCAATAAGCTGATGTTATATGAGGAATTTGATTATGCTACTTATGTATTAAGATGAAATATTGAAAAAGTGTCGACGAATATGTATATGAATAATGAATAGAAGTTAGGGACTCTTGACTTGTGAAAAAGGATGTTGGAAACCAAGAATCGTACTTTAAGAGTTATGAAATGTGTGTAAATGCGTGAATGTATCACAATGCCGGCGAAAATTTTTTTGGACACTGTTATATTCATAGGGTTTTGTTTCTACACATTTGCAACGTAAATTCTCGACCTGTGAAATTTTTATATGAGACTGTCACTGTAGCGGAAACTGCTGTCGTAAATATTTCCGTAAGAAAGTTAAGTGACCACCTGCACGTGCGTCGTCGGCACACAGCTGTGTCAGACACCTGGAGAACAAGCCATTAGGGTGTGCCTTTCCGGAAGCACAGGTAGAAAAAAAAAGAACGGAGGCCATTATCCTCGCTATTGACATTTCCTTGTTGAAAGCATACTGTGGAGCTCGTAATTTATGATATTTACTGAAATGCCTAATGAAATGACGAGAAATATTTTTACATCTGCACACCTGATTATGACAATCGTCTTTCTACGAGAGTTGAGAGAATTTCTACTAACTTATGAAATGTCACATGACTATTGAATGATATTTTTATGCTTTGCTTTTCGTAGTTGCTTATTTCATTTGATATCTGGTTTCCAGCTGTGTTGCAGCGTTAGTTTTATAAAATAAACTTCGATGAATTTGCTAATGTGAACACTTTCTGTCAACAGATCTATTAAATAATTATTTTATGACCCACATTCTTCGATAAAGGAGCTCTTGGAATGGAAAGAAAAATAAGAAGGGACTAATAACAGTAACTGCATACATAATTTTCTTTTCAACTACTTGGTAATATTTTTCGTAGAATAAGTTGTGGTGCACCACTTTAATTGCATAGACATTAAGATGTGAATATGCATTTCCCTTGTCTGCATTGTTGTCTTTAGTGTAATGTTTTTTTTTTTTTTTGCTTGAGCTATGTCATGTTTAGATATAAGTTGCTGCTGCTGTTTGCCAGGCATAGTGTTACTGAATTTGACGTTGTATTACGCTGTTAAGCCAGTTTTACTACTAATTTATTTTTCTTGTTTCCTGCACAGTGCCTTATATTAGTTGTAGTACTGCAATTGTTTTGCCTATTTAAAATTTTTGTCCTTGATGTTTGTGTTAATTGTTTTATGCTGCTGCATTGCCTCGTCCCTTAGTTTAGCATCTGAGCTCAGTAGATTTAAGTTAGCTTAAGAGGGGGTAGACTATATAAGAAACTAACTATGATGAATTGGACGAAATGCATTAAGAAGCTATAAGAACATAGTTTGGCCAAAAAAGTAGTGCACAGTGGAGAAAAACTATTTTTGAAAGAGGATGTGAACAGAATACAGAAAGCATGCTTGGATAGGATGTTTTTTTGGCTGGAGCAAATGTTGAAATAAGAGGGACAATATATGGAATGAAGTTTTGCGTTGGACTGCAGTACCAAATGTTACACTGAAAACAAACCCTGTCCTTTCCTTTTGTGTTATCCCACTATGTGTTTGTGTACCCTTGTGTATTTGTTTTCTTCCTGTCTCTGTGTAGTTTCATAGAATTTCTTCTTCTTTTAGTATTAAGCTACATTCACTATGATGAGGAATACTGTTATCCTCAAATATAATTGGCATTAATAATATGTTATTTACCTTGTAAATATGCTTAGATATTATTTATTCTGTTTTGTTTTAATGTTCATGTGTGAAGTTGATGTTTCAATAATTATTCTGATCTTTTATGTATGTACTCATGTCATAATTCCTGTAACACTGATGTATATGTTTATTTCTATTCTGTTGTAATGCTTGTACTACAAATGTTATCTGTATTGTTATGTTCTTTAATGATGTATTTTGTACCTTTCTTATTGTATTCTTATGTTATAAGATTGTAATTGACACCAGTTCATCAAATTAAGTAACTTGTAAGCATTCATTTCACTGCACACATTTCTGTTGGTCATAGTAATGCACAATATGTGAGAAGTTGGGACTGTTAGTGTTTGCACGTGTGTTACTAAATCAGCAAGGGACTGGATAACAGCATTGCTGGTTCTAAGGACAATTCCAAAAACTTTGTGCATGCACAAGTGGTGGTTATGGATTTGCTATCTTATCTGCAAGACTCTTCGATGGTGATTGTGCACCTGCACAGTCGCAGCAGATGGCCTACAAGGACTACAGTGGGTCTGCATCTTTGATGGCCCACCAATACCATTATTTCTACAAGGACTGCAGTGGGTCTGCGCCTCTGGTGGCCCACCAATACCATATTCTCTACCAGGACTGCAGTGGGTCTGCTCTGTGATGACCTACCTAACAATCTTCTTCAAAATGTCGAATGACTCTGCTGTGGGTTTGCTCTGTTGTGGCCCATTACCTGTCAGCATGTCAAGAGTCAGCACTGTCTTTCCGTTGGAAGAACAACACTACTTCTTCAAGACTGCATGGAAATCCACTACTTCTGTGTGCAATTTCTTTTACTAATGAGACTTTGTGAAAAAAAACTGTAATTACTATTATGATGAATGATCAGGACTATCTTTATGGACTGTGAGAAAATTTTAGCTTTTGACCAACATTGTATCAATAAGTGTGTGCATTTGACTTCTTTGTTATTGTATTTATGAAAAATTTTATCAAATCATTATTGGCCACTGGCCAAAAAAATTTGTAAAATTTTTTGTGGGGAGCGTGGGGGCTATGTAAGTAGGTTGTTTATGTTTTCTTTATGTAAGTAGACTGTTTATGTTTTCTTATTGGCAACGTTACGTAGCGCTCTATATGAAAATCACTGGTGTGCTGTGTGCAGTCTGTGGCTAGTTTGCATTGTTGTCTGCCATTGTAGTGTTGGGCAGCGGCAGCTGGATGTGAACAGTGTGTAGCGTTGCGCAGTTGGAGGTGAGCCGCCAGCAGTGGTGGATGTGGGGAGAGAGATGGCGGAGTTTTGAAATTTGTCATGAACTGCTATATATATTATGACTATTAAGGTAAATACATTGTTTGTTCTCTATTAATATCTTTCATTTGCTAACTATCCCTATCAGTAGTTAGTGCCTTCCGTAGTTTGAATCTTTTATTTAGCTGGCAGTAGTGGCGCTCGCTGTATTGCAGTAGTTCCAGTAACGAAGATTTTTGTGAGGTAAGTGATTTGTGAAAGGTATAGGTTAATGTTAGTCAGGGCCATTCTTTTGTAGAGATTATTGGAAGTCAGATTGCGTTGCGCTATAAATATTGTGTGTCAGTTTAAGCACAGTTGTGTACAAAATATGTTCTAAGGGGACGTTTCAATGTGAGAGCCAGGACTACGGCACTTTACACCAATACTATGCTCAGGTTATGGAAAAGCCAAAATGCTAGTTTTACCGGAATGTTGACCACCGAGCTCGCACCTGTTTCGAGACGCCCACCGACGTCTTTGGCACACATCCCACCTCCGATGTCACATATCGGCCGTTTCTTTTTGGAGTACAGCTACATATGCACCGAGCTCCCCACGACCAGGAAGACGACCACCCGCGACATCTACCGCCTTCTCCGAAAGTCTCCACCCCGCAACCCCGTCGAAACACGTCACCCCCAGGTTTCATGGTCTACAGTTTGGAAAACGATCCACCAACCATATCACACCACTGACACCACCTCTATGTGGTACCTTCTCGTCAACGGCAAGTATACTACAAGACAGAAACTGCATCGCATCGCACTGGTGGACTCACCCCTGTGCCTCATGTGCAATGTCGAAGATACAGATTTACATCGTTTTGAGTGTGGTCCAGCAGCAGCTGTCTGGACCCTCGTACAGAAGATTGTGGCTTTCTACCTCCGAGTACCACCACATCACGTTTCTCCTACCATGATGATATATCCCGACACGACCTACTTTCCATCGGCTAAGTGGCACGCCATCACATGGATCAGTGGCATGGCTGGCAACTACCTCTTCCGGGACGACATCGTCGATCCGGCGGACTTTTGGACACGCCTCCAAGTACATCACCACACCCTTCGCCGACATCGACACTATCGGGCTACTTTCGCGAACTATTTACAGAGTATTTTCACCAACCCGCCTCAAAGCTGGAATCTCAACGAACCGTGCCAGCCAAGACTGGACGATCCTACGTTCCCCTTCAATTGTCAATGATAGAATGCATTTTGTTCTGATGGCGCGCCAACGTGGAGCATGGCGCGGAAAGTATTCCTATTTTATTTCACTTCTCTTTTCTCCTCCTCTTCAAAGTTTTTTTTCTCCTTACACGTGTTTATCCCTTTCACATATAGCTCTCTATCTGCAGCCTCTTTGTTTTTCTTTCTCCTGTGCTCCCAAAAAAAAAAAAGGTTGCTGCTGATGGTGAGACTGTATACTCATTTATGTTAACAAAAAAAAAAAAAAAGTTGGTAGAGCACTTGCCCGCGAAAGGCAAAGGTCCCGAATTCGAGTCTCGGTCGGGCACACAGTTTTAATCTGCCAGGGAGTTTCGTATCAGCGCACACTCCGCTGCAGAGTGAAAATCTCATTCTGGAATTCATATAAATGTTTTCTCTAAACTTCAAACACGTTTTTCTCGAAAACACAATGTTTCAAAACTGCGTGCAGCATAAAATAAAAACGGTTCAACCTTTTAACTTCTACCTTTGACCCTGAAAAGTATACACCTTTCTTGGGAGCTTATACCTAAAACATATGAAATTTGTTAATATTAACTATTTTTTGTAAAGCTGTAAAGAGTGAAATAAATCTCCAAAAATCGAACTCAGCGTTTGAGTTAGCACCATATCGTTAAATTGGAGGTTATTTCATTGCGGTCAGGACTCCCATATATTTAAAGTAATATCGACTGATGTTATCCATTTTTTACTTCAGACAACTCCTGAGGGACTACGCTGTACACAGCCTGGGTACTTCAGACTCGCATGTCCTTGATAAAACGATAATTATGGGCGCCAGTTTTTGTAATGAAAATATAAAATAAAGCTCGAAGTATGATAATAATAATAATAATAATAATAATAATAATAATAATAATTTTATTGTCATTCGGCCATTACAGCAATAGACAACGTCATATACATACTAAAATACAATTAATAGTTTGAAAGAAACAACAGGTTTCTTGTTAACATTATAGTATTATATTACAGTTGATAAATTCTCTTATGTCATAGAATGGGTGGAGGACTAGCCAGTCATGAATTGTTTGTTTGAATAATTGTTCAGGTAATTCTTGAACAGATTGAGGAAGATTATTAAATAATTTGTATCCCATGATTTCGTAGCTGTCGAGTGACTTTGACAATCTGTGGTAGGGAATATAGAGGCACCTATTCCTTCTTGTATTGTGGCTGTGTAGATTTTCTCTGGTTTTTGTTTCTGGTAATTTCTTCTTCGTATAAAGTAGAACATAGTATATGTACAAGTTTATAACAGTCATGATTTTCTGTTCACGGAACAATGGTTTGCAGTGTGTCTTATATGCAGAACCAGTAATTATCCTAATAGCTTTTTTTTGCAGTATTAATATGTCATGTACACAGCTAGAATTCCCCCACAAAATAATTCCATATGTTATTATACTTTGAAAGAAGGAAAAGTAGGATGTTCTAACATATTTTTCAGGAACACAATCCATAAGTCGCCTTAACAGGTAAATAACTCTTGACAATTTACCACTAATATATTGTACATGTTGACCCCAAGATAATTTATCATCAATGTATACCCCCAAAAATTTGACATAACTTGGATCATCTGACAGAAGCTTGTCTCTAAGACTACAGACCATCTGCTGTGTTTTGTTGTCATTCAGGAGGAATCCATTTGCCTTGAACCAATAGGATGCTTGGTCAATTGTCTTTTCTGCACAAGTTTTAAGGCTATTGAAATCCTCACTAGCATGAAGAAATGTTGTATCATCTGCATACAACACAGTGGTGGACTTGATAAATGATGGCAGATCATTTATCATTATCAGGAACAAAAAGGGGCCCAGCACAGATCCCTGCGGAACACCTACCTTGACTTGCTCTGTACTCGACATTTCTCTCCCTACACAAACAACCTGCTTACGATTCTGAAGATATGATTTTATTAATTTAAGGCTGTTATGTCTAATGCCATAGAATTCCAGTTTTTCTAGGAGTGGCTTATGCTTTACACAGTCAAAAGCTTTGCTTAGATCACAAAATGTGAGTTGAGCATAGCCCTTATCCTCAAACACTTGATGTAAGTATTTGACTACAAAGTCTATAGCATCCACAGTAGACAACTTTTTCCTAAAACCATACTGAGATTCACTAATTATTCCTAATTTTTCAAAATAGACAGATAGCTGTTGGTAAATTACACATTCCAGTATTTTAGAAAAAGCTGGGACTATGGAGATTGGTCTGTAACTGGAAGGTGAGTCCATATCTCCCTTTTTATATATTGGAATTACCCTAGCCACTTTGAGTTCTTCGGGAAAATATCCTTCAGATATGCATTTATTTATACAGAATGTTAAGGGGTACACAATATAGTCTATTACTTTCTTAAGTAAATTACAGGATATGTCATATATATCTACACTTTCTGAAGATTTCATCCGTTTTACAATGCTTAGGACATGACTAGGTGAGACCTCGGAGAACATAAACGTACCTGTGTCTGTTGGTGTTCTGCAAACATTTTTAGAAAGTAACTCTGATGAACTGATATCAGGTTTGATTATAGTATTTCCTACATTTTCAACAGATTTAATAAAGAAATCATTGAATTTTTGGGGACTTATATTAATTTTTTTGCTTCTCACATCTTTAGCAGCACCATTTATTAATTTCCATGCAGCTTTGCACTTATTTGTGGAATTATCAATGGTATTGAAATTATGTGCTTTTTTGGCTTCCACGATGGCTTTTTTATACTCATTCCTGCATTTTATATAGGCTAATCTGGCATGTTCTGTTTTCTGATTGCTACATATATTGTGCAACACCATAACTTGGTTTTTCATATTTGATAATTGTTTAGTGAACCATGAATTTTGTCTGTTTCTAGCGCTGTTTGTAAAGCCTTTGTCAGTTAATTTGCATTTCTTTATGGGGATGTTGTCATTAAATTGTGTCAGAAATGTTTTAAAAAATCTCTCAAATAATAGTTTCCCTGACAAATCAGCACTAAGACTATAACTTGTGTCACCATGGCATTGGTTGAACCAGTCTCTCTCAGCAAGGGACTTACAGAGCTGAACAATTTTGTCATCTGTGACAGGCCTGGTGGTTATAACTTTTTGGACAGGCTTAGGAATATTACTATTATCAATACAGAACCTACTTGTATAGTTTAAAGATACAGAGTCATGTTCTGAAAATGGAAACGCTGTAACAGCACATGTTTCTTCTGTAGTTTTAAAGTTGACAAAAATATTGTCAAGACATGCTTTATCTCTTGTGGGCCTGTCATTGACTGAGTGCAAATTGCACTGTCTTAGAAGGTTTTTCAACTCAGTCACAGTACGTTTATGTGTTGTTATATCAAAATCTGCATTCAGATCTCCACCCATTACTATGTCATAATGCAACCATCTGGTCCCTCTTAGAACATCTAACAGCATGTCCAATTTTTCTAGAAATACATTGATGATACCCTTAGGTGACCTGTAAAGGGATACTATTACTAACTTAAGACTGTCCATAACTATACCAGTGGCTTCAAAGTTTTGTTCCTCACATAAATAATCTAGGTCCAACTTTACAATGGAGCAGCTGAATGATTAATATATATTGCCACACCACCTCTTATATGCAGTTTTCTACAGTAACTATTTGCTACATTATAGTTATCAAGTTTAACAACTGGAAGTACACTCTCAGTAACCCAATGTTCACTCAGACAGAAAATATCAAATTTGTTATCTAGTCCAAAACTGTTTACAATAAATTCTTTATCTATTAGTCCTTGAACATTCAGATAGCAAATTTTAAGATCATAATTGTTGTTTATTTTAGATTGAACGTTTTGGTGAGGTGTTATGAAATTTGTTACACTACTTATCTCGTGGGCTTCTTCATCTTGCTGCCTTCCACTAAAAAATCATTTAGACGGACAGGTGGTGCTGTTTTCCGTCTACCCGTAACACTTGATGGTGCTTCTCCTGCTGCAATTCTCATTTCTCCTTTTAGAGGCACTATAGTTACTGTTGCTGGTGAAACTTCTGCTGTTGATGCTACTGTTACTTCCTTTTCCACTGCTGCTACTGATAATGCCACTAGTGACTGTGACGCTTTACATGTTTGCACAGTTGTAATTTTTTCATCGTAGGGTGTATCTGCAGATGTTTCTTCTTCATATGCTGTTGGTGCACTTTTCTTTTCTGTTGTCATTGGCAGAAAACCTGTTGCAGGTAGTGCTATTTTTACATAGGCATCCACTCCTGCTGTCTTTATCACCTGGAGAATTTCTTTGGCCAGCACTTTCTTGCCTAGGTTGTTTCTGTGCAGTCCATGTCCAGTAAAATGCTCTCTTACTGAACTCGTTGCTTCAATGAAAGTTGTGTGCACAAAACCGCTACAAATCTTCCTGAATTTCCGATTTGTCGCGATGATTTCTTTGTTTACACACGAGTCTTCCGTTAAGTCGTGTCTGTAGGGAATGTTTACAACAAATACCTTCGCCTGTGAAATTTTTCCTAGCGATTCTTTCAGTGTTCTTACAGCAAGGCTGCTTTCATTTTTATAGACATCGTTTCCCCCTCCGATTATGACACAGTTGACGTCGCTTTTCACGGAACTTTCACAGTTTTTCAGCACTTCTCGTAGAGGAGCACCAGGTTTCGAAATTCCGATCACTTTATATTCGGACTGCATATCAGACATGATTGTAGCCAGTCCCTTGCCATGACTCGTCGATAATATGTATATTTTTTCCTTCTTCTTCTCTGTTGTCTCGTGTTCAGTTTTATTACAAGTTGCTCTCACACGATTTTTTCGTTTAATAGTATTTAATGGTAACGTGTTTCTGCTGGCACTTTTTTGTTCAACAGATCTTTCCGAGCAGTTACCTGTTACACTGAGATTTTTTGTCCGTGATTCTGAGCTGTCTGCACTTAGAACATCGTATTTATTCATTAGTGGAACACGAAAAACATTGGTATTTAAGACAGGTCGAGAGATTTTCTTAGGCCTAGTATATACACACTCTCGTTTGCCTGTTTGCGTATCTGTGGGAAGGTCCATATAGTCGATCAAACTTTTCAGCATTTCTGCATATTGTCTAGCTTTACTTAAGTCACTTTGCAGTTCTTCCCTCACACTTATTTCGAGTCCAGCGTTGCACATTTCAAATGCAGTTTCAAGACCGTTGCACTCAGTTCCACAGTCACATGTAGGCCTATGTTGACCGAGATTTGCTTCCACGAAACAACAAGAATGATACCATTTATGTGCCACTACACATATTTTAACACCTTTTATCACTTTTTTTGCACATAGCATACAATTCACTGATGGTAATTTACCGATATTCACGGATCAGTCATAATCCACAAACAGATCCTTTGTATGTCTTTTCATTGTCTCAAGAAAAATTTCCAGACTTTGCCTACTTTTTGGTCATTTGAATGAGAACCTGGCCTTAACTTACTGTTTTACGTATCTTGTCATATAACTCCCCATTATAACAAAAATTAATTTCAGATTCTTGTTCAATCAAAACTCTTAAATGCACTATACGTAATGATTTTGTAGACATAACACTGTGTTTCAATATAAGCCATAGTGAAAAATCACATGGTGTGAAGTCCGGTAATCTTGGAGGCCAAACGATTTTATGCTGCCTTCCTCACCACTCTTGCAAACTATCGTCCAAAAATACACATATGCGTAATCCGTAGTGCTGCCAGATGTGACTGTTTCGTACATCAAGCGCAGGGGTATTGCTAATCCAATAACAAATTCCCGTAGCATTTCAGGATACCTATCCCCATGAATAACAAATGGCGGATATTCAGAAGACCAGTACACACATTTCAGTCTGTTAACTCTTCCAGTTAACTTATAACTTGCCCCACCAGACCAAAGAATTGTTTTATAAAAGTTAGGATCGCTTCCGCTGCGGATCACACACGACTCACAGAATTCACGTCTTCGGTGAGAATCACCCTCATTTTGGGCGTATAGTAATGTTGATTTGTAAGGCTTCAAATTTAATGGCGTTACTATCCTCCTCAAACTTCCATCGGAAAACTGTAGTTGCTTAGAAGCTCTTCTTGCAAGTTTCTTGGGCTATTTAACGAATTCCTGTACAAAGAGCTGAGATTTTCTTCTGTAGTTACTAATGGAAAGATTAAGAAAAGGCAAACCTACGTATCTAGCATTTGTAGACTTAGAGAAAGCTTTTGACAATGTTAACTGGAATACTCCCTTTCAAATTCTGAAGGTGGCAGGGGTAAAATACAGGGAGCGAAAGGCTATTTACAATTTGTACAGAAACCAGATGGCAGTTATAAGAATGGAGGGGCATGAAAGGGAAGCAGTGGTTTGGAAGGGAGTGAGACAGGGTTGCAGCCTCTCCCCGATGTTATTCAATCTGTATATTGAGCAAGCAGTAAAGGAAACAAAAGAAAAATTCGGAGTAGGTATTAAAATTCATGGAGAAGAAATAAAAACTTTGAGGTTCGCCGATGACTTTGTAATTCTGTCAGAGACAGCAAAGGACTTGGAAGAGCAGTTGAACGGAATGGACAGTGTCTTGAATGGAGAATATAAGATGAACATCAACAAAAGCAAAACGAGCATAATGGAATGTAGTCAAATTAAATCGGGTGATGCGGAGGGAATTAGATTAGGAAATGTGACACTTAAAGTAGTAAAGGAGTTTTGCTATTTAAGCAGTAAAATAACTGATGATGGTCGAAGTAGAGAGGATACAAAATGTAGACTAGCAATGGCAAGGAAAGCGTTTCTGAAGAAGAGAAATTTGTTCACATCGAGTATAGATTTAAGTGTCAGGAAGTCGTTTCTGAAAGTATTTGTATGGAGTGTAGCCATGTATGGAAGTGAAACATGGACGATAAATACTTTGGACAAGAAGAGAATAGAAGCTTTCGAAATGTGGTGCTACAGAAGAATGCTGAAGATTAGATGGGTAGATCACATAACTAATGAGGAGGTATTGAAGAGAATTGGGGAGAAGAGGAGTTTGTGGCACAAATTGACTAGAAGAAGGGATCGGTTGGTAGGACATATTCTGAGGCATCAAGGAATCACAAATTTAGTATTGGAGGGCAGCGCGGAGGGTAAAAATCGTAGAGGGAGACCAAGAGATGAATACACTAAGCAGATTCAGAAGGATGTAGGCTGCAGTAGGTACTGGGAGATGAAGAAGCTTGCACAGGATAGAGTAGCATGGAGAGCTGCAGCAAACCAGTCTCAGGACTGAAGACCATAACAACATCAACAGTTACTGATTCTGGGCGGCTCTGCTTCGTAAGCCAGTTACAGAAATTGTCACCTCGTACCTTCTATGTAATTTGTACGCAGCTTGCCAGCATGGCAGCTGTGTCTATCAAATTTCCACAACTGCAGAGCAAACACGCGCTGTTCTAGAATTGTTCAAATGGCTCTATGCGCTATGGGACTTAACATCTGAGGTCATGAATACCCTAGAGTTAGAACTACTTAAACCTAACTAACTTAAGGACATCACACACATCCATGCCCGAGGCAGGATTCGAGCCTGCGACCGTAGCAGCAGCGCGGTTCTGGACTGAAGCGCCTAGTATCGCTCGGCCACAGCCGCCGGCCGCGCTGTTCTGTAAACAATTTTCTGTTCATAATGTGCACTTTTCACTCTCACAAAAAAATGCACATCTGACGCTGTGACTCAAATTGTCACACATTGGTAATAAAGTAGTTCTGCTATAACTCATTAAACAAATTTCACTGTGCACTGGTTTCGCGATTTGTGGGAAAAACGCAAATATGGCGAAAATGCAAATATGGAGAAAATGCAAATATGGGGAAAAACGCAAATATGGGGAAAAACGCAAATATGGGGAAAAACGCAAGTATGGGAGAGACGCAAGTATGGGAGAGACGCAAGTATGGGAGAGACGCAAATATGGGAGAAGAGAATTTTGTGGCACACCATGACTAGAAGAAGGAAACGGTTGGTAGGATGGGTTCATGAATTATCGGAAAAACGCAAATGTAGGAAAAACGCAAATGTGGGGAAAAACGCAAGTATGTTTGTCCCATATTTTCGTTTGTCCCATATTTGCGTTTGTCCCATATTTGCGTTTGTCCCATATTTGCGTTTGTCCCATATTTGCGTTTGTCCCATATTTGCGTTTGTCCCATATTTGCGTTTGTCCCATATTTGCGTTTTTCCCATATTTGCGTTTTTCCCATATTTGCGTTTTTCCCATATTTGCGTTTTTCCCATATTTGCGTTTTTCGCATATTTGCGTTTTTCCCATATTTACGTTTTTCCCATATTTGCGGTTTTTCATATTTGTATGTTTCCCATATTTGCGTTTTTCCCACATTTGCATTTCCCCCACATATGCGTTTTTCCCACATTTGCGTTTTTCCCCCATTTGCGTGTTTCCCACATTTGCGTATTTCCCATTACTCATGAACCCATCCTACCAACCGATTCCCTCTTTTAATCAAGTTGTGCCCCAAATTTCTCTTCTCCCATACATGCGTATGTCCCGTACTCACGATTTTCCCCGCACTCGCGTCTTCGCGTCTTCCCCATACTTCCGTTTTTCCCATACTTCCATTTTTGCCATACTTCCGTTTTTGCCATACTTCCGTTTTTGCCATACTTGGGAGAATTTTGTGCCACACCTTCACTAGAAGAAGGAATCGGTTGGTAGCATGCGTTCTTGAGTAATGGGAAAGACGCAAATATGAGAGAAGAGAATTTTGTGGCACACCTTGACTAGAAGAAGGAAAATGTTGGTACGATTGATTCATGAGCAATGGGGAAAAAAGCTAATGTGGGAAAAACGCAAATGTGGGAAAAACGCAAATGTGGGAAAAACGCAAATGTGGGAAAAACGCAAATGTGGGAAAAACGCAAATGTGGGAGAAACGCAAATGTGGGAGAAACGCAAATGTGGGAGAAAACGCAAATGTGGGAGAAAACGCAAATGTGGGAGAAAACGCAAATGTGGGAAAAACGCAAAAGTGGGGAAAACGCAAAAGTGGGGGAAACTAAAATGTGGGAAAACTAAAATGTGGGAAAACTAAAATGTGGGAAAACTAAAATGTGGAAGAACGCAAATATGGGAAGAACGGAAATATGGGAAGAACGCAAATATGGGAAGAACGGAAATATGGGAAGAACGGAAATATGGGAAGAACGCAAATATGGGAAGAACGCAAATATGGGAAAAACGCAAATATGGGAAAAACGCAAATATGGAAAAAACGCAAATATGGGAAAAACGCAAATATGGGAAAAACGCAAATATGGGAAAAACGCAAATATGGGAAAAACGCAAATATGGGAAAAACGCAAATACGGGAGAAGAGAATTTTTTGCCACACCTTGACTAAAAGAAGGAATCGGTTGGTAGCATGGGTTCATGAGTAATGGGAAAGACGCAAATATGGGAGAAGAGAATTTTCTGTCATACCTTGACTAGAAGAAGGAAACCGTTAGTAGGATGGGTTCATGAGTAATGGGAAAAACGCAAATGTGGGAAAAACGCGATCGTGGGAAAAACGCGATGGTGGGAAAAACGCGAATGTAGGAAAAATGCAAACGTGGGAAAAACGCAAATGAGGGGAAAAACGCAAAATAGGGGAAAAACCCAAATGAGGGGAAAAACCCAAATGAGGGGAAAAACCCAAATGAGGGGAAAAACCCAAATTGAGAGGAAAAACCCAAATGAGGGGAAAAACCCAAATGAGGGAAAAACCCAAATGAGGGGAAAAACACAAATGTGGGGAAAACGCAAATGGCGGCCGTTGTGGCCGTGCGGATAAGGGCGCTTCATTCTGGAACCGCGTGACTGCTACGGTCGCAGGTTCGAATCCTCCCTTGGGCATGGATGTGTGTGATGTCCTTAGGTTAGTTAGGTTTAATTAGTTCTAAGTTCTAGGTGACTGATGACCTCAGAAGTTAAGTCGCATAGTGGTCAGAGCCATTTGAACCATTTTTGAAAAACGCAGATGTGGGAAAAAACGCAAATGTGGGGAAAAACGCAAATGTGGGGAAAAACGCAAATGTGGGAAAAAACGCAAATGTGGGAAAAAACGCAAATGTGGGGAAAACCGCAAATGTGGGGAAAAACGCAAATGTGGGGAAAAACGCAAATGTGGGGAAAAATGCAAATGTGGGGAAAAACGCAAATGTGGGGAAAAACGCAAATGTGGGGAAAAACGCAAATGTGGGGAAAAACGCAAATGTGGGGAAAAACGCAAATGTGGGGAAAAACGCAAATGTGGGGAAAAACGCAAATGTGGGGAAAAACGCAAATGTGGGGAAAAACGCAAATGTGGGGAAAAACGCAAATGTGGGGAAAAACGCAAATGTGGGGAAAAACGCAAATGTGGGGACAAACGCAGGTATGGGGACAAACGCAGGTACGGGGACAAACGCAGGTACGGGGACAACGCAAATACGGGGACAAACGCAGGTACGGGGACAAACGCAGGTACGTGGACAAACGCAGGTACGGGGACAAACGCAGGTACGGGGACAAACGCAGGTACGGGGACAAACGCAGGTACGGGGACAAACGCAGGTACGGGGACAAACGCAGGTACGGGACAAACGCAGGTGAGGGACAAACGCAGGTGTGGGACAAACGCAGTTGCGGGACTAATGCAAGTACGGGACAAAAGCAGGTACGGGACAAAAGCAGGTACGGGACAAACGGAGGTACGGGACAAACGCAGGTACGGGACAAACGCAGGTACGGGAGAAACGCAGGTACGGGAGAAACGCAGGTACGGGAGAAACGCAGGTACGGGAGAAACGCAGGTACGGGAGAAACGCAGGTACGGGAGAAACGCAAGTACGGGAGAAACTCAAGTACGGGAGAAACTCAAGTACGGGAGAAACGCAAGTACGGGAGAAACGCAAGTACGGGAGAAACGCAAGTACGGGAGAAACGCAAGTACGGGAGAAACGCAAGTACGGGAGAAACGCAAGTACGGGAGAAACGCAAGTACGGGAGAAACGCAAGTACGGGAGAAACGCAAGTACGGGAGAAACGCAAGTACGGGAGAAACGCAAGTACGGGAGAAACGCAAGTACGGGAGAAACGCAAGTAAGGGAGAAACGCAAGTACGGGAGTAACGCAAATACGGGAGAAATGCAAATATGGGAAGAACGCAAATATGGGAGAAACGCAAATATGGGAGAAATGCAAATATTGGAGAAACGCAAATATGGGAGAAGAGAAATTTGGGGCACAACTTGTCTAAAAGAAGGAATCGGTTGGTCACATGGGTTCTTGAGTAATGGGAAGTACACTAATATAGGAGAACAGAATTTTATGGCACATCTTGACTGAAAGGACGAATCGGTTGGTAGCATGGGTTCATGAGTAATGGGAAAAATGCAAATATAGGAGAGGAGAATTTTGTGGCACACCTTGACTAAAAGAAGGAAACGGTTGGTAGGATTAATGTGGGACAAACGCAGATGTCGGGGGGAAAGCGCCAATGTGGGGGGAAAGCGCCAATGTGGGGGGAAAGCGCAAATGTGGGGGGGAAAGCGCCAATGTGGGAGGGAAAGGGCCAATGTGGGGGGGAAAGGGCCAATGTGGGGGGGAAAGGGCCAATGTGGGGGGGAAAGCGCCAATGTTGGGGGGAAAGCGCCAATGTGGGGGGGAAAGCGCCAATGTGGGGGGGGGAAAGCGCCAATGTGGTGGGGAAAGCGCCAATGTGGGGGGGAAAGCGCCAATATGGGGGGGAAAGCGCCAATATGGGGGGAAAGCGCCAATGTGTGGGAGAAAGCGCCAATGTGGGGGGAAAGCGCCAATGTGGGGGGGGAAGCGCCAATGTAAGGGGGAAGCGCCAATGTGGGGGGGAAAGCGCCAATGTGGGGGGGAAAGCGCCAATGTGGGGGGGAAAGAGCCAATGTGGGGAAGAAAGAGCCAATGTGGGGGGGAAAGCGCTAATGTGGGGGGGAAAGCGCAAATGTGGGGGGAAAGCGCAAATGTGGGGGAGAAAGCGCAAATGTGGGGGGAAAGCGCAAATGTGGGGGGAAAGCGCAAATGTGGGGGGAAACCGCAAATGTGGGGTGGAAGCGCAAATTTGGGGGGGGAAGCGCAAATTTGGGGGGAAGCGCAAATTTGGGGGGAAGCGCAAATTTGGGGGGAAGCGCAAATTTGGGGGGAAGCGCAAATGTGGGGGGAAGGCGCAATTGTGGGGGGGAAGGCGCAATTGTGGGGGGGAAGGCGCAATTGTGGGGGGGGAGGCGCAATTGTGGGGGGGAGGCGCAAATGTGGGGGGAAGGCGCAAATGTGGGGGGAAGGCGCAAATGTGGGGGGAAGGTGCAAATGTGGGGGGAAGGCGCAAATGTGGGGGGAAGGCGCAAATGTGGGGGGAAGGCGCAAGTGTGGGGGGAAGGCGCAAGTGTGGGGGGAAGGCGCAAGTGTGGGGGGAAGGCGCAAGTGTGGGGGGAAGGCGCAAGTGTGGGGGGGAAGGCGCAAGTGTGGGGGGGAAGGCGCAAGTGTGGGGGGGAAGGCGCAAGTGTGAGGGGGAAGGCGCAAATGTGAGGGGGAAGGCGCAAATGTGGGGGGAAGGCGCAAATGTGGGGGGAAGGCGCAAATGTGGAGGGAAGGCGCAAGTGTGGGGGGAAGGCGCAAGTGTGGGGGGGAAGGCGCAAGTGAAGGCGCAAGTGTGGGGGGAATGCGCAAATGTGAGGGGGAAGGCGCAAATGTGAGGGGGAAGGCGCAAATGTGAGGGGGAAGGCGCAAATGTGGGGGGAAGGCGCAAATGTGTGGGGGAAGGCGCAAATGTGTGGGGGAAGGCGCAAACGTGGGGGGGAAGGCGCAAACGTGGGGGGAAGGCGCAAACGTGGGGGGGAAGGCGCAAACGTGAGGGGGAAGGCGCAAACGTGGGGGGGAAGGCGCAAACGTGGGGGGAAGGCGCAAACGTGGGGGGGAAGGCGCAAACGTGGGGGGGAAGGCGCAAACGTAGGGGGGTGGTGGTGGTGGTTGTTAGGATGTTTAAGGGGGACTAAACAGCTAAGGTCATCAGTCCCCCATTCCAAAAACAGGCGAGGCATTAAGGTGCGGAGCAGATAAAACCCCTAGGGGAAGGATACTCCCCCCCAGGCCCTAAAAGAACACAAATGCGGTAACGAATACGACAGACACGAAGAGGACAGATGAACACCAGACAGAAAGTAACAGAAGAAAAGAAGATGGCTGGAGACTGGTTGACTGACCACGACAACAAAAAAGGGAAAGAGTCAGCCAACCGACTACACACTAAAAGCTGCAACCAAATATGAGAGACTCGAGGACAAGAGACACACAAAGGGAAAGGTGCAGGACAACTCTAAATGGAATCATAAAAAGGACTAGCACGGATAAAATGTAAAACACTGTCAGCCATGGATACATCGTCACATAAAATCAAAGGCAAGGTGCCCGGGAGATTAAAAGACTGCCGAAGGGTGCGCAGTCGGGGACACTCCAATAAAACGTGGGCGACCGTCAGCCGGGACCCACACCGACACGGGGGGGAATCCTCCTGACGTAAAAGATGGCCGTGCGTCAGGTATGTATGGCCGATGCGGAGCCGACACAGGATGACAGAGTCCCTGCGAGAAGACCGCAGGGAGGAGCGCCACACATCGGTCGTCTCCTTGACAGCCCGCAGTTTATTCTGGGCTGTCATGCCATGCCACTCAACAGACCACACCCCAAGCACCTTAGGCGCAACACCAGCTGCAGGTCGCGAGCTGTGAGGCCGATCTCCAAAGCTGGGGCGTCGATCGCCCCTTTGGCCAGCCTGTCAACACGTTCACTCCCCGGGATGCCAACGTGACCTGACGTCCAAACCAAGACCACCGAACGACCAGAGCGGGCAATGGCGGAAACAGACTCCTGAATAGAGGACACCAGAGGAGAAGAGGGATAGCAGCGGTCGATGGCCTGAAGGCTGCTCAGGGAGTCACTGCAGATGACGACGGACCTACCTGAGCAGAAACGCATATGCTCAAGAGCGCGCAAGATGGCCACCAGCTCTGCAGTAAAAATTCTGCAGCCAGCCGGCAAGGAGCGTTGCTCAACATGGGCAGCGTGAGCAAAAGCGTAGGCAGTGCGACCATCAACCAGGGAACCATCAGTGTAGACAGGCTCATAGTCCGAAAATGAGGCGAGGAGCGCAAGAAAACGGCGACGGAGGGCCACAGGCGGAACCGAGTCCTTAGGTCCCTGTGCCAAATCCAGACGGACGGACGTCCGGGACAAACACCAGGGAGGCGTAGGTGTACGGACCCGGAAGGGAGGCAGAAGAGGGAACGACCCCAGTTCTGACAGCAGGGACTGGACACGGACAGCTACGGGAAGCCCAGACCTAGGTCGCCGTTCGGGCAGATGGAGGACCATGGCAGGGAAAAGCAGGCGACGATTGGGATGGCCTGGCGAGCAATGCACATGGACAGCATAGTCGGCGAGCAGTCGATGGCGGTGAATCCGCAGCGGGGGAACCCCGGCCTCCACCAGTAGACTATCCACGGGGCTGGTACGAAAAGCGCCAGTTGCAAGCCGAACCCCACAGTGGTGTATGGGGTCTAACAACTTCAACACTGAGGGTGATGCAGACCCATAGGCCGGGCTCCCATAATCAAGCCGGGACTGCACAAGGGCTCTGTACAATCGCAGCAGCGTGCAGCGATCTGCACCCCAAGATGTATGGCTAAGGCAGCGGAGGGCGTTGAGGTGCCGCCAGCATTTTTGCTTCAGCTGAGTAATATGAGGAACCCATGTGAGCCGGCCATCAAACACGAGTCCCAAGAAGCGGCAAGTGTCCACCACTTCAAGCAGGTGGCCGTCGAGGTAAAGTTCAGGATGAGGGTGGACCGTCCGACGCCTGCAGAAGTGCATAACTCGAGTCTTGGCTGCAGAGAACTGAAAACCATGAGTCAGAGTCCATGATGCTGCCTTGCGAACGGCGACTTGCAGCCTGCGTTCGGCGACTCCCGTAGTCGTGGAGCTAAATGAGATGCAGAAGTCGTCGGCATACAAAGAAGGAGACACCGACGACCCCACGGCTGCAGCCAGACCATTAATGGCCACTAGAAATAAGGAGACGCTCAACACCGAGCCCTGCGGGACCCCAGTTTCCTGTATATAAGATGAACTAGAGGCGGCACCGACTTGCACCCGGAAAGAGCGGCGCAATAAAAAGGTTTGAAGAAAAGCCGGGAGCCGACCACGAAGACCCCACTCATACAACGTGGCGAGGATGTGATGCCTCCATGTGGTGTCATACGCCTTCCGCAGATCGAAAAATACAGCAACGAGATGCTGACGTCGGGCAAAGGCCGTACGAATAGCAGATTCCAGCCGCACCAAATTGTCCGTGGCAGACCGGCCCCAACGGAAGCCACCCTGGGATGGAGCGAGGAGACCGCGCGACTCAAGGACCCAACACAAACGCCGCCCCACCATACGTTCGAGCAATTTGCACAAAACGTTGGTGAGGGTAATGGGACGATAGCTGTCCACCGCCTGTGGGTCCGCACCGGGCTTCAAGATGGGGACAATAACACCCTCTCGCCATTGCGACGGGAACACGCCCTCGCTCCAAATGCGGTTAAAGATGGTGAGGATGTGTCTCTGGCAGTCCCTGGAGAGATGCTTCAGCATCTGTGCGTGGATGCAGTCTGGGCCTGGTGCTGTATCAGGGCAATCGGCGAGGGCAGCGAGGAATTCCCTCTCGCTGAAAGGAGCATTGTATGTTTCAGAACGACACGTGTGGAATGAGAACGGCGTCCGCTCGGCTCGCTCCTTTAGAGAGCGAAAGGCGGGGGGGTAGGATGCAGTCGCAGAGCTCTGAGAAAAGTGCGCGGCAAGCCGTTCAGCAATGGCGGCAGCGTCTGTGCAGACAGCGCCGTCCAGGGAGAGCCCAGGGACACCCATAGGGGTCTGGTATCCGTAAATCCGCCGGATCCGGGACCACACGAGCGAGGGGGAGACATGGGAGCCCAAGGATGAGACATACCTCTCCCAGCACTCCTGCTTACGCCGTGCAATAAGACGACGGGCGAAGGCACGAAAGGTGATGAGGGTCTCAAGAGACGGGTGCCGCCTATGACGCTGGAGAGCCCGCAGACGGTCGCGAATAGCCTCAGCAACCTCCGGCGACCACCAGGGTACAGCCCTCCTCCGAGGGTGGCCAGAAGAACGGGGGATGGCAGCCTCGGCCGCTGAAATGATGGACGTGGTTAAAACACGCACCACCTCGTCAATGTCACCCTGTGGGGGAGACTCAATGGTTGCAGCAGAAGTAAAAGCCGGCCAGTCAGCCCTGTGGAGAGCCCAGCGGGGCAGGCGCCCAGAAGAATGACACTGGGGCAGTGACAAATAGATGGGAAAATGGTCACTACCACACAGGTCAGGATGCACTCTCCAGTGGAGGGATGGGACAAGTCCAGGGCTGCAAATAGAGAGATCGATGGCCGAGAACGAGCCATGGGCCACACTGAAATGCGTGGGAGCACCGGTGTTTAAGAGGCTAAGGTCGAGCTGAGCCAACACATGCTCCACGGCCCGACCGCGGTCATCGGAGACAGTCCCACCCCATAGAGGGTTGTGGGCATTGAAATCGCCCAGCAGCAAAAAAGGTGGCGGCAGTTGGGCTATCAGAGCAGCCAGGACATGCTGCGCGACAGCACCATCAGGTGGAAGGTAAATACTGCAGACGGTAATAGCCTGTGGCGTCCACACCCGAACAGCGACAGCCTCTAAAGCTGTTTGTAGAGGTACAAACTCGCTGTGAAGAGAGTTAAGGACATATATGCAGACGCCACCAGACACCCTTTCATAAGCTGCCCGGTTCTTAAAATAACCCCGATAGCCACGGAGGGCGGGGGTTCACATTGCTGGAAACCAAGTTTCCTGCAGATCAATGGAAAGGAAAGGATGATGGCTGATAAGTTGGCGGAGCTCAGCTAGATGGTGGAAGAAACCGCTGCAGTTCCACTGGAGGATGGTATTAGCCATGGATGGGAAAGACGTGAAGGGATTGGGGAGGCAGATTACGCCTCCGGGGCCCCTGCTGCTACTGAGTCACCACCTGGACAACAGCTATCTATTGCATCCAAGGGACTGGCGAAATCCATGTCCTCAGTGGACGCCAGAATCTCCACCTCATCCTCAGACGCAGAGCTTGTAGGAAGCGGTGGAATGGGTGCCACCGCAATGTCGGTAGCCTTGGGGAGTTTCTTCTTCTTCTGCTTCTCGCACTGCGCCTTGGGTGGTTCAGGCTGGGAGGGCGTCACTGGGTCAGTCTCAGGGACAGACAATGACCGTGTGTCCCGTCGACCAGGGACTGGCGGTTGTTTGAGCCACTTGTGGCTGTCGGCTTTGGAACCGGTCGGAACGTGCGAAGGGAGGTCCCCAAGGGACCCCTTCCTTACGAGAGTAGCCGAAGAATGTCCCCGATGGTTGGGGGGGTGTTGCTCCTGAAGTAGATGGAGCAGGAGCAACAGGAGGTTTAGTGCCCCCCACCATCAAGGGGGCAGGTGTGGGACTTCGACTCTGAGAGCTGACTGGAGTGGATGGAATTGTAGAAGGAGTGACAGTTGCGGCATAAGAAGCTGTTATGCGCACTGGATGAAGCCGATCATATTTCCGCTTCGCCTCAGTGTACGTCAGGCGGTCGAGAGTCTTGATTTCCATGATCTTCCGCTCCTTCTGCAGAATCGGACAGTCTGGCGAGCAAGGCGGATGGTGTGCACCACAGTTCACACAGATTGGAGGCGGCGCACAGGGATGATAAGGGTGGGGAGGTAGACCGCAATCGCGACAAACGAGGTCGGAAGCACAGCGTGAAGACATGTGGCCGAACTTCCAACACTTGAAGCACCGCATCGGGGGAGGGATATACGGCTTGACATCACAACGGTACACCATCACCTTGACCTTCTCAGGTAACGTGTCACCCTCGAAGGCCAAGATGAAGGCACCGATGGCAACTTGACGATCCCTCGGACCCCGGTGGACGCGCCGGACGAAATGGACACCTCGGCGCTCCAAGTTCGCGCGCAGCTCGTCATCGGACTGTAAAAGGAGATCGCGGTGAAAAATAATTCCCTGGACCATATTTAAGCTGTTATGTGGGGTGATAGTAACAGACACATCCCCCAACTTCGTACAAGCCAGCAAGGCTCGTGACTGGGCAGAGGATGCCGTTTTTATCAACACCGATCCAGACCGCATCTTGGACAAGCCCTCCACCTCCCCGAACTTGTCCTCTAAATGTTCGACAAAGAACTGAGGCTTCACAGACACAAACGAGTCCCCGTCAGCTCTGGTACAGACGAGATACCGGGGCGAGTATCTTTCGCTCTCATTCACAGCCTTTCGTTCCTCCCATGGTGTGGCCAGGGAGGGGAACGATTTGGGGTCATACACATTAGCCTTAAAGTGAGCTTTGGAACGCTTAGAGACTGCTGACGGCTGGCCGCCAGCGAGAGATGATGTACCACGCTTCATTGCGGGTCATCCGCCCTGATGCCACCTACTCCGACCAAGGGCCCTCCCCACGGGCGCCACCCAGCCACAGCAAAGGCCACCTGGTAGGATGGCCATTGCCGGGAGTCCCGATGCCCCAGGGAGATGGGCACCTACTCCTTGGCATACGTGGGGAGTTAACGGCGCAGGCATCAGTAGAGCGATCCCTGTGTTGTCAGGGGGCTACAAACAAGAGGGTACATGGCGGCCCCACCACAACGGACTGGCTACCGTGCTGGATGTTAGGTGACATGTGGTCCATGGGCGTCGTCAGTGCAGAAAATGGCCCTGCACAGTGCTTGGCAGAAAGTGCATGCAGGAGCATATCCATGCCCAAGCGATGGAGAGCGGGCAGGACTGCAATGCAACGACGAATAAGATGGCGAAAGTTCTCAACACAACATGGACACAATGCACCAAGTAAGGCGCCCTTCCCCAGTTGGCTCGCTCTTCGGAAAAATTTTGAGATATGGAGGTCAAACCTGACAGGGGACCATCACATAAGGCCGAAACGTTTGACACTCCTTTTAGTCGCCTCTTACGACAGGCAGGAATACCGCGGGCCTATTCTAACCCCTGAACCCGCAGGGGGGAAACGTGGGGGGGGGGGGGGAGGCGCAAACGTGGGGGGGAAGGCGCAACGTGGGGGGGAAGGCGCAAACGTGGGGGGGAAGGCGCAAACGTGGGGGGGAAGGGCGCAAACGTGGGGGGGAAGGCGCAAACGTGGGGGGGAAGGCGCAAACGTGGGGGGGAAGGCGCAAACGTGGGGGGAAACCGCAAACGTGGGGGGGAAATCGCAAACGTGGGGGGGAAATCGCAAACGTGGGGGGGAAATCGCAAACGTGGGGGGGATAGCGCAAATGGGGGGGGAAAGCGCAAAAGTGTGGAGGGAAAGCGCAAAAGTGTGGGGGAAAAGCGCAAAAGTGTGGGGGAAAAGCGCAAAAGTGTGGGGGAAAAGCGCAAAAGTGTGGGGGAAAAGCGCAAAAGTGTGGGGGGAAAGCGCAAAAGTGTGGGGGGAAAGCGCAAAAGTGTGGGGGGGAAACGCAAAAGTGTGGGGGGGAAAGCGCAAATGTGGGGGGGAAAGCGCAAATGTGGGGGGAAAAGCGGAAATATGAGGGGAAAGCGCAAATGTGTGGGGGAAAGCGCAAATGTGGGGGGAAAGCGCAAAAGTGGGGGGAAAGCACAAAAGTGGGGGGAAAGCGCAAAAGTGGGGGGGAAAGCGCAAAAGTGGGGGGGGGGGAAACGCAAATGTGGGGGAAAACGCAAATGTGAGAGAAAACGCAAATGTGGGGGAAAACGCAAATGTGAGGGAAAACGCAAATGTGGGGGAAAACGCAAATGTGGGGGAAAACGCAAATGTAAGGAAAACGCAAATGTGGGGGAAAACGCAAATGTGGGAAAACGCAAATGTGGGAAAACGCAAATTCAGGAAAATGCAAATCGGGGAAACTCAAATGTGGCAAAACGTAAATGTGGGAAAACGTAATTTTGGGAAAAACTTAAATGTGGGAAAAACGGAAAACATGGGACAAAGGCAAATATGGGAGAAAAGAAATATGGGGCACAACTTCACTAAAAGATGGAATCGGTTGGTAGCATGCGTTCTTGAGTAATGGGAAAAACGCAAATGTGAGAGAAGAGAATTTTATGGCACACCATGACAAGAAGAAGGAAACGGTTGGTGAGATGGGTTAACGAGTAATTGGGAACAAGGCAAATGTGGGAAAAAACGGTAATGTGGGAGAAAACGCTAATGTGGGAAAAAACACTAACGTGAGAGAAAACGCTAATGTGGGAAAAAACGCTAATGTGGGAGAAAACGCTAATGTGGGAAAAACACGCTAATGTGGGAAAAACACGCTAATGTGGAAAAACACGCTAATGTGGGAAAACACGCTAGTGTGGGAAAAACGCTAGTGTGGGATAAACGCTAGTGTGGGAAAAACTCAAATATGGGAAAAGCTCAAATATGGGATAAACTAAAATATGGGACGGACGCGAACGTGGGACGGACGTGAACGTGGGACGGACGCGAACGTGGGACGGACGCCAAACGTGGGACGGACGCCAAACGTGGGACGGACGCCAAACGTGGGACGGACGCCAAACGTGGGACGGACGCCAAACGTGGGACGGACGCCAAACGTGGGACGGACGCCAAACGTGGGACAGACGCCAAACGTGGGACGGACGCCAAACGTGGGACGGACGCCAAACGTGGGACGGACGCCAAACGTGGGACGGACGCCAAACACGGGACGGACGCCAAACACGGGACGGACGCAAACACGGGACGGACGCAAACACGGGACGGACGCAAACACGGGACGGACGCAAACACGGGACGGACGCAAACACGGGACGGACGCAAACACGGGACGGACGCAAACACGGGACGGACGCAAACACGGGACAGACGCAAACACGGGACAGACGCAAACACGGGATAGACGCATATATGGAACAGATGCATATATGGGACAGACGCATATATGGGACAGACGCATATATGGGACAGACGCAAATATGGGACGAACGCAAATATGGGACGAACGCAAATATGGGACAAACACAAATATGGGAATGTAAGTAAGCTGTTTATGTTTTCTTATAAGCAACGTTACGTAGCGCTCTGTATGAAAATCACTGGCTGTGCTGTGTGCAGTCTGTGGCTAGTTTGCATTGTTGTCTGCCATTGTAGTGTTGGGTAGCGGCAGCTGGATGTGAACAGCGCATAGCGTTGTGCAGTTGGAGGTAAGCCGCCAGCAGTGGTGGATGTGGGGAGAGAGATGGCGGAGTTTTGTAATTTGTCATGAACTGCTATGTATATTATGATTTTTCAACACTATTAAGGTAAATACATTGTTTGTTCTCTATTAATATCTTTCATTTGCTAACTATCCCTATCAGTAGTTAGTGCCTTCCGTAGTTTGAATCGTTTATTTAGCTGGCAGTAGTGGCGCTCGCTGTATTGCAGTAGTTCGACTAATGAAGATATTTATGAGGTAAGTGATTTCTGAAAGGTATAGGTTAATGTTACTCAGGGCCATTCTTTTGCAGGGATCTTTGAAAGTCAGATTGCGTTGCGCTAAAAATATTGTGTGGCAGGTTAAGCACAGTTGTGTATAAATGTTCTAAGGGGACGTTACATATGGTGACCCTTCGCCGAGGATACCTCACTGGAATCTTCTGATTTTTTCTTGTAGTTTGTGTAATTAGTGTAGATTTTGTTTATTGCTATTGCGTAATTGTAGAGAGAATCTCCTTTGTAGTTGCAGTCTTTCATTGTTGTACAGTAAAACAGTTGTGGCATGCATGTAGATTTGCACCAAGCATTTCGCAGCTGCGCTTGCAATTAACTACATACTATTTTCAGTGCTATGTTAATGTGTTCTCCTATTTTCGCTCTTCAAATTGTGTTTTTCTGTGTTGTCGTGTGAAATATTGTGACAATAATGGCGTGTGAAAAACGTAATACTAGGCTCCAAAGTAAACTGAGAAATGACAGTGAAGACGAAAGCAGTGTGTTGACGCCACCATGTAATAGTAATTTGGTAATTGTGCATAGGGAAATGGAGCGGGCGGCAAACAATGGCGTAGGCAGTGAAACAATTAGTGAACAGGGAAGCATTATCGATCGATCGCTCGGCAACAGCTCGCCTCAGGAATCCGAAATGACAGGACACAATTTTACAAATACTGTAGATTCCGGTTTTGCGTCCTCACCGTTTTCTCAAATAAGTCAAGGCACATTTTCTGCTTGTCAAAATGTGAATGTTGCTGGTGCAAATGCACTGCCGAAAAGCGTAGAGGAACAGATTCCAGACACTAATGCATTGTTATTACAATTAATGCAACAAATGGGACAAAATCTTCAACTGTTAGACACAATAGAACAAAATCAGAGACAAACACAGCAAAAGCTTCAAAAGTTAGACACAATGGAACAAAATCAGTGACAAACACAGCAAAACTTAGACACAATAGAACAAAATCTTCAAAACTTAGACACAATGGAACAAAATCTTCAAAAGTTAGACACCACACTTGAACAAACACGTGAAGATTTAACCACTGAGTTACATAACATCGAATCGAAATGTCAAAAGGTCTGTTATGACGTAAAAACACAAATTTGTGAGCATTTTCAACCTATTTTTTCGCGTCATGAAAATGAATTACAGAATCACGAAGCAGCCAAAAAGAACTGCACACTATTGTTCATGAAAATCATGAGACCTTGCAAGCTAAAATTGACTCAGTTGCATCTACCGATTCGGTTACGCAACTTGCAAAAACTCAGGAAAACTTAAAGGACACAGTAGATACCCTGAAAATTGGTTCAGAAAGACACATGGAGGAAATAAGTACACTATCGGAGAATGTAGCCGAATTTTCGGATCTGGTCACTAACTTATCGACAAAGGTAGATGATGATATGAATGACACAAGACCCGTAGCCTTCACTGACACAGAAGAGCATGAACAAATAAGAAAATTCAAACAAACTCAAAATCAAAATCAAATCAATACACAGTACAAAAGAGAAATCCGGGAAGTACAAGATCAGTTGACGCAGGTAATACAAGAATTACATATTTCAGAGGACACTCGCGCTCCAACATGGGAAGAGGAACTTAGAAATACGGAAAAGCCACAAAATAATAACACATGCATTTCGGTAATTATGAAAGAAATTGGCAAGGTACACCGAATTTTGAGATGGAACCGCCGACACGACGTAACAATGACCGATGTGCTACTCGCCGACACGATGATTTTGACTATAAGCTGTTCATTACTACACGTAAATTCAAAACATTTAAGAATTCTACCAACGACATTCATCCACAAGCGTGGCTCCATCAATTCTCTCATTGTTTCCCTCCTAACTGGTCATTAGAGCACAGGTTAGAATTTATGTGTGGCTACTTAGAGAATGAACCAGCTGTAAGAATGCGATCGGTCATTCACGATTGCCACAGTGAAGGAGAATTTTACCATGCCTTCCTCTCAGCATATTGGTCTCAAGCCACACAAGACCGAGTAAAACATGGCATCATAATGATGAAACATTTCGAACAATCTGAATTTTCCAGTCTTGTGAAATATTTTGAAGACATGTTGCACAAGAATCAGTACCTGTCAAACCCATACAGCCCCTCAGAACTCATCCGCATTTGCTTAATCAAACTGCCTGAACATTTACGACATATTATTTTAGCAGGACGTTGCAAAGACGACATTGAAGCTTTTCAGGGACTGTTACAAGAACTAGAAATTGACACTGACAATTGCGTAATGCGAAAACAGGAACACAACAACTAAAGGTCACATCCGTCGCAATTCAGCGATGAAAGAAATAATAACTGGACACGACAAGGCTATTCTCACAACACAAATCGTGACCAAAACAGACACCACCCGTATGACAACCGTTGGCAGAGTAGCAATAATTACAGGGAAAGATCACCTCTCCGCGGTAATGACTATCACAGAGACAATCAGAGGAACAGACAATATGGGAACCAAAACAATTATAATCAAGGGAGACAGAATAACTTTAGACGCAACGGTCCAGCGCGCAGTTACGACTCAGGGAGAAATTCTCCACCACGTGACCGACAAGAAAGAAACTATGGAATCTACTGACATGACGACGGACGATATGATCGTAACGACAGACCTGAACTGCATCAGAACTGGCGGGATTCTCGTCACGGTGAATTTGTGGAAGTTAGGTCTCCAAATCCCAATAACGACGCGCGCCAACAAAGAGACAATAGGCAATGACTCACACCGCTGGCAGCCACAAAACGTACTTATGAAACTAACGACACAGCTGCTGTAGCTAGTAATTACGTAAAAATGGAAGACATTAGGGACATCTTACTCCAGGAATACGACGTAAAACATAACAACATTGCATATCCTGTGATTCACATTACTGTAAATGACGTAAAATTTACGGCAGTACTTGACTCTGGCAGTCCCATTTCAGTAATTAGTGAAACAGCTTTTAGCAAATGCAACAAATCGAACGATTGCCCCACACTTCCGTTACGTAAGATTAAATTACAAGGTGCAATCTTTGGAAAAAGTGTAGAAGTACGCCAACAAACCAATTTAGAATTCTTTTGCCAAAGCCACAGCTTCTCTATGAACTTTCTTATTGTTCCATTATTGTCGACGGAAATTATATTGGGAGTAGACTTTTTGAATGAATACAAAGCAATCTTAAACTTTCACGATGCTGAAATAAGTTTAGAGAAGGAAGGTAAGTCAATAGCTTTGAAATTTGAAGATTGGCTATCAAACCATGATGAGGAAATTAATCGGCTTTACCTTCTGTTAGACAACAGTTGGAATTTTCTACGGAACTAGACACTAACAATCACTCTGCAAGTACTGACAGGGATGACATTGACAGCATATTTGAAATGAATGAGTTAATTCAGAATAAAATTCAAACAATTGAGAATTGTAATGACACTGATAGGCAGGACCTTTTTGAGATTTTACAAGCACATTCCACAGTTTTTACTCACAAAACAGGAACAATCAAGGGATTTCAATACCAATTTCGTGTTCGTGAGCATACTAAATTTTGTGTTAGACCATACGTAATTCCAGCACATTATAGGGACCGTGTTAGAACAGAAATACAATCTATGCTTGACGAGGGCATTATTGAGCCTGCAGTAAGCTCATACAACAATCCGTTACATGTTGTTGAGAAGAAAAATGGATCGGTCAGGCTTGTCTTAGATTCGAGACAAATCAATACTATCATTATTCCTGAAACAGACAGGCCGAAAACGTTGGAAGAACTTCAAAATTTTAATGGTGTAAAAGTGTTGTCTTCCATTGATCTCAGATCCAGCTTCTATCAGATCGAACTTCATCCAGAATGTAGAAAATACACAGCTTTCCTTTGTTTCGGCGTTTGTTATCAGTTTCGGAAACTTCCTTTTGGTTTGAACATTTCTTCGGCAGCATTCATTCGCGGGTTAAATTCCATACTACCTGAGTTCTTAAAACGTCACATCACCTTATATGTGGACGATATTCTAATAGCAGAAGCTTCATGGGAACAACATAATCGCATCCTCAACAGTTTGTTACGTATTTTTGCAGAATCTGGAATTACAGTTAACTTGGAAAAGTCTGTATTCGGTAGGTCAAAGGTGAAGTTTTTGGGACATATTTCTTCTGAAGGCATTCAGCCGGATCCTGAAAAGTTAGAAGCAATCAGAGCCATTCCAGTTCCATCCACAAAAAGACAAGTCCGCAGTTTTCTAGGTCTCGTAAATTTTTACCGTCGTTTTCTGAATATGCAAATTCTTGTTACACCAAAACTTTGTTCTCTCACTGGAAAAAATACTATTTGGAACTGGGACGAACAAGCACAGTTGGAATTCAATTCTTTGAAAGAAGCGTTACTTCACGCGCCAATACTAGCTCATCCAGATCTGTCACAAGATTTCTGCCTTAGCACGGATTCTTCCAAAATCGGTCTTGGTGCCCATTTATTTCAAGAAGCCATAGAAGATGACATTACTGTTCAGAAAACCATTGCTTTTGCTAGCCGAGTGCTAACAAAATCTGAAAAAAATTATTCCGTTACTGAATTAGAAGCTTTAGCTATCGTTTGTGCATTTAACAAATTCCGTTTCTTTCTTTATGGTAAGCACGTAAAAGTATACAGTGATCATCGTGCATTACAATTTCTTATGTCTTCAAAATTAAATCATGACAGGTTAAAACGTTGGGCATTGTTGCTGCAAGAATTCTGCTTCACAATAGTCTACATTCCCGGCAAGGAGAACATTGTTGCGGACGCGCTGTCACGCGCACCGGCTGGGCTTGAGAAAAGTAACACAGAAGGCACCCTCGAGAAAAATTTCAGTATTCTTTACATTCAGAAAGTCGCCTTTGAAAACTTTATTACCACATCTTTAAAGGACATTGCTCATGAACAAGATAAAGATCCGATTTGGAAAGACATCAAAAGTAAATGGCATGAAAAGACACACACTCAGATTCGGCATTATTACCTGGTTAGAAACAACATACTGTTCAAACGCTGCACTGTTGATGACAAGCTATGGGTACTTTGCATTCCAGACGATTTTGTTAATAAGCTCATTTGGTATATTCATTTCAGCTACGCACATTTTGGTCCATGAAATTGTTATCATATTCTTCGAACGACTTGTTATTTTAACAATATGGAAAAGCGAATTCGAAGAGTCTTGTCTATTTGTAAACTTTGTCAAAAGGCGAAACCATCTACTATCTCACATCGTGGTCTGTTGTTTCCTATTATTCCTTCTAAATTAAAAGAATTTGCTGCTGTTGATCTCTTGGGACCCCTTGTCAGAACATCGAATGGATTTTCGTACGTTCTAGTCGCTGTTGAACTTACTTCAAAATTTGTTTCTTTCACACCGTCACGTAATGCCACTGGACGGTTTGTATCCAACGCCTTTGTTAAAAATTTCTTACGTGAAGTTGGACACGTCAGTAAAGTCATTTCAGATAACGGACCGCATTTCAGATCTGCTGTTTGGTCACGCATGCTTCGGAATCATAAAATCAAACCTGTTTTTATTTCATTGTACTCACCACATTGTAACCCATCTGAACGGATTATGAAAGAAATCAATAGGCTTTGCAGACTTTATTGTCACAGAAAGCATCAGCACTGGGACAGATATTTACCCTTATTTCAAAATGTGCTGAATGAAATGCCTCATGATTCCACTGCTTTACCACCTCCTCTTGTACTGAAGAATGTAGAACCTCCGAACAGAATCAGAGAGCTTGTACCTTTCCCGAATACACGTACACTTCGACACAAAGACATAATTGATTTGGCTCTTAAAAATATAAAATCTGCAGCAGACAAAAGGAGAAAACTACATGGTAAAGCAAATGCAAAGAAATTATGTATTGGTCAGAAAGTTCTCATTAAAGCTCATTCATTGTCACATAAGAAGAAACACTTGAGTCACAAATTCTTTCTAGTTTACAATGGACCTTACAGAATCCGACGTATACCACATGATAATTGCGTTGAAGTTGAAACTCTGCGTACTAGGAAGAGTAAAGGTTTACACCACATTTCACATGTAAAATCGTTTATTGAAAGATAATCTGCTTTTTAACTTTGTCTTTGCCATAAAACGTTTCACTTCACGTTACTAGTATGCTTTAGAAACTGTTACCATGCAACAATGTTTAAAGTTAAATATCCAGTCAAGAACCAAGAGAACTTATTCAAACAGAAATTACGAATGCATTGTTATTGCGAACAGACGACATAGTGATATTGTGTGTGTACATTCTTGCTTGTTAGTTGCACGATTACGTAACGACTATAGAGCTCACATACTTAGAACATTTACCAGTGCTGCTAATGAAATTTTAATGCAACATTTTGGTGTACTTGAAAATACATTCTGAATTAAAATACTTTCTGGGAGATACCAGATGACACAGTGGTTAGTTTATGCGACAGCTACACGATTATATCACGACGTTACTAATGTGTGACACAATTTACCTTGTTTTTGCGGAGTATCTGTTTTATATCTGCACGGTTTTTCTGAATTCTTCTGGAAAGTAAAACATGTTTTAGTAGTAACTTTTGTGGTACAGCTACAATGAGACAGCCTTTTCCGTAGCACAACAATACGTTACAGCACAGTACTTTCTTCATCACGGCAATAAGCGTAATAAGTAAGATATCTATACGCAAACATTTCACTTTTGTTTATCATGAGGTAAGTACATTGACTTCTGCACAACTTAGCTTTCGGAGGACAATAACTACGACACTTCCACAGAGATTATCTTACAGCAAGACGCACATTAAGAGCTACAGGACACGTATTTGAGTGATTAATTTTGTACTTAAAACATTTATTTTTAAAGATTTTTGAATTACAAAGAAAGTTTTCCGTGATACATTTCATTCCATTGCTGTAATCTGTAGCACCTGAGGGTATAATTACAATAATCCTCAGGGGGGTACACGCTTACGTTGTGTATCATGTGTTGGGCAAGCACAAGGAGCCCTAGCTAATATGGTATTTGCTTATACAACTTTACACATCGGTACCATATTTCTTTAACACATAATTACACAGCTATCGGATCATTTAACTGAGAGAGACAAACTTTTTTTACTACGTCAGTGACACATGTTTACGCAATCACAGAGTTGGATTACTACACACTTACGAAATTGTATTTTGTCTGTACTTTGTGAACTCTTCATATTTTTTCGGACCCATTGTGATACTATGAGAGCTTTGAATGATGTATTTGGTATGAGATCATGATTTTTAAAGTACGTTTGAGGTAGATGACACTATTGAAATGCGCAGAGAATTTTCTTTAGGTTTTGAAATTATTGCAGAAAGCTACGACGATTTTGAGATTTGACTGAGGTGTTATGATGTTATTTTTACGACGACGATGTGTATTATGCTGTTGAGGAATGTTTATTATGATATGTATTTATTATGATGAATTGTTGAAGACGTGTTGACGAATATGTATATGTGTAATAAGGTAAGGAATAAGGAGTAGTGGTTAGGGACTCTGGTTTGTGAAAAAGGATGTTGGAAACCGAGAATCGTACTTTAAGGGTTATGAAATGTGTGTATATGCGTGAATGTATCACAATACTGACGAAAATTTTTTGGACACTGTTACATCAATAGGATTTTGCTTCTACACATTTGTAACGCAAATTCTTGACCTGTGAAATATTTTGTATATGAGACTGTCACTGTAGCAGAAACTGCTGTCATAAATATTTCCGTAAGTAAGTTCAGTGACCACCTACCCGTGCGTCGTGGGCACCCAGCTGTGTCAGACGCCTGGAGAACAAGCCATTAGAGTGCGTGCCTTCTCAGAGGCAAAGGTAGAAAAGAAAAAAAAGGGAGGCCATTATCCTCGCTTTTGACATTCCTTTGTAGAAAGCACCGCAAATACGTCACGCTTACATCTGCACACCTGATAATGACAAGCGTCTTTCTCTAGAATTGAGGGAAATTTTACTGCGTTGTGAAATGCCATATGGCTAATGAATGATGTTTCATGCTGTCCTTTGTACATATTTGCTCATTTTCTTTAATATCTAGTTTCTAGCTGCACTGCAACATTGGTTAAAATAAAATTTAATATATTTACTAATATAGTTATTTTATGCCTACAGATCCAGTCAATAAGAAATTTATGATCTACTTCCAAGAAAACGAGGGCACATAAATAGACATTTCCCTTCACAGGAATTGCATAAATAATTTCTTTACGATTTGGTAACTTATCTGCTAGTGTAAGTTCTCGTGATGCATCACTCTAGTGTTAAGATGTGACATAGGTATTAGACATGGCCATTTTAGTGTAATATTTTTTCTGCTTGAGCTATGTCATGTTTAGATATAAGTTTTGTTATTTGGTGCTGCTTTTTTTTTTGTGGTTTTAGGGCGCACAACTTCAATGGTCATTAGCGCCCTGATTACGTTAAAAATGCACCGTGAGGCACAAGTTTAAAACAACAACTAAAAGGGAAAACACGATAAAAGACAGACTGACAGGCATAGGATTAAAAAACAGCATCATCAAATGTCCTTAGTGAGGTTTGTCAGATTGATAAAACGAAGAACACGAGCAGCTGCTCGTGGGTCATCCGCTAAAACGGCATCTAAAGTACATGGCAGGTTAAGATCGAGACGCAGCGCGTTAAAGTCCAGGCAGGACATTAAAATGTGGCGGACCGTCAGCAATTGCCCACATGGGCAGAACGGCGCCGGCGCAGCCGTCAGCAGATGGCGATGGCTCAACTGGCAGTGTCCAATTCTTAACCGGGCCAAAACTACCTCCTCCCGCCGAGAAGGGCGTGAGGAGGACGTCCAAGCCACGGGAAGAGGTTTCAAGGCCCGAAGCTTGTTGGCTGTAAGGGCAGCCCAATCGGCATGCCACAGCGATAAAATGCGCCAACAAATAACCCTGCTAAAATCTGACGAAGGGACACAACAAGAAGCTGTCCGAGGCTGGAGGACCGCAGCCTTGGCCGCGGCATCTGCAGCTTTGTTCCCAGGGATACCGACATGGCCAGGGACCCACATAAAGCTAACCGGAGAACCGACGTCCACCAGCTGCCGAAGAGAGCGTTGGATCCGGTGCATGAAAGGGTGAACCGGATACGGATCACTGAGGCTCTGGATGGCGCTCAGGGAATCTGAGCAGATGACCTAAGCAGAATGTCGGTGGCGGCAGATGTAAAGAACAGCCTGGTAGAGGGCAAAGAGCTCAGCTGTGAAGACCGAACAATGGCCATGGAGCCGGTATTTGAAACTTTGTGCCCCGACAATAAAAGAACACCCGACCCCATCATTGGTCTTAGAGCCATCTGTATAAATGAAAGTCATATTGATGAACTTCGAACGAAGTTCCAAAAAACGGGAGTGGTTGACCGAACTGGGGGTAACCTCTTTTGGGAGCGAGCTGAGGTCAAGGTGAACGCGGACCTGAGCCTGGAGCCAAGGTGGCATGTGGCTCTCGCCCACTCGAAAGGTTGAAGGGAGTGAAAAATTAAGGTGTTGAAGGACGCGACGAAAGCGAACTCCAGGGGGTAGCAGGGCAGAGACATACAACCCGTATTGACTGTCGAGAGAGTCGTCAAAAAAGGAACGATAAGACGGATGGTCGGGCATTGACAGTAGCTGACAGGCATACCGACAAAGCAGTATATCGCGCCGGTAGGTGAGCGGCAATTCGCCAGCGTCAGAATGAAGACTCTCTACGGGACTAGTATAAAATGCTCCGATCGCAAGTCGTAAACCCCGATGTTGTATGGAGTTGAGGCGGCGTAAGATGGATGGCCGTGCAGAGGAGTATACGAAGCTCCCATAATCCAGCTTGGAGCGGACGATCGACCGATATAGACGAAGTAGGATGGTTCGATCCGCTCCCCACGACAGACCACTGAGAACACGGAGGACATTTAAAGAACGGGTACAACGGGCGGCCAAATATGACACATGTGGAGACCAGCTAAGTTTCCTGCCAAATGTAAGGCCTAAAAATTTGGTTGTCTCCACGATTGGGAGAGCAACGGGACCGAGTCGTAAGGACGGTGGGAGAAACTCTTTGTAGCGCCAGAAGTTAATACAGACCGTCTTCTTTGCAGAAAAACGGAAGCCATTGGCGACACTCCAGGAGGAAAGACGGTCAAGAGTACGCTGAAGACAGCGCTCCAGGACACGTGTACACTGCGCGCTGCAATAGATGGTAAAATCGTCCACGAAAAGGGAGCCTGATACATCAGCTGGGAGGCAATCCATTATTGGATTGATCGCGATGGCGAAGAGAGCGACGCTCAAAACTGAGCCCTGTGGCACCCCATTCTCCTGGCGAAAGGTGTCTGACAGGACAGAACCCACACGTACCCTGAACTGTCGATCCATTAAAAAAGAACGAATAAAAAGAGGGAGGCGACCGCGAAGGCCCCATGTATACATGGTGCGGAGAATGCCCACCCTCCAACAGGTGTCGTAAGCCTTTTCCAAATCAAAGAACACAGCCGCGGTCGGGCGCTTCCGCAAGAAGTTATTCATAATGAAGGTCGACAGGGTAACCAGATGGTCAACAGCAGAGCGGCGCCTACGAAATCCACATTGTACATTGGTCAGTAGGCGTCGAGACTCGAGCAGCCAAACCAATCGAGAGTTAACCATTCGCTCCATCACTTTACAGACACAGCTGGTAAGCGAGATGGGTCGATAACTGGAAGGCAAGTGCTTGTCCTTCCCCGGCTTAGGAATCAGGACAACAATAGACTCGCGCCAGCATGCGGGAACATGTCCCTCAATCCAGATGCGATTGTAAGTACGAAGAAGAAAACCTTTACCCGCAGGAGAAAGGTTCTTCAGCATCTGAATATGAATAGAATCAGGCCCTGGAGCGGAGGACCGTGATCGGCCAAGGGCGTTTTCGAGTTCCCGCATGGTGAATGGGGCATTATAACTTTCACAATTCGAGGAGCGGAAGTTAGGTGGCCTAGCCTCCTCTGCCTGTTTGCGGGGGAGGAAGGCAGGGTGGTAATGAGCGGAGCTCGAAACCTCTGCGAAAAAGCGGCCGAAGGCATTGGAGACATCCTCAGGGGCCACAAGGACGTCATTCGCGACCGTCAAGCCAGAAACTGGTAAGTGGACCTTAGTGCCAGATAGCCGGCGCAGAAGAAGGAGTAAAACTGTTGAAGGTGCTTGTGAAAGCAGCCCAGCTGGCTTTCTTGCTTTCTTTAATAATACGACGACACTGAGCACGTAATCATTTATAATTGATACAATTCGCCACTGTAGGGTGGCGTTTAAAGGTGCGTAAAGCACGTCGACGAGCACGTAAAGCGTCTTTACATGCTGCGGTCCACCAGGCGACCGGTACGCGACGTGGAGAAGAAGTAGGGTGAGGGATGGAATATTCAGCAGCAGCGAGAATGACTTCCGTGAGGTGTGCGACCTGACGATCGCAGCTTGTGAAGGTTTGATCCTGAAAGGTCGCCCTGGAAGAGAAGAGCCCCCAGTCTGCCTTGGAGATTGTCCAACTAGAGGATCACGGAGAGGGGGTATGCTGCAGGAGATGGATAACACACGGGAAGTGGTCGCTCGAATATGTATCAGAAAGGGCATACCACTCAAACCGGCGTGCAAGTTGGGGAGTACATATAGAGAGGTCTAAATGGGAATAGGTGTGAGATGTGTCCGAAAGAAAAGTAGGGGCGCCAGTATTGAGGCAGACAAGATTGAGCTGGTTGAAAACGTCTGCTAACAGGAAGCCCCTCGGGCAGGATGCTGGAGAGCCCCAAAGGGGATGGTGGGCATTGAAGTCTCCAGTTAACAAAAATGGTGCAGGTAGCTGAGCAATAAGTTGCATCATGTCTGCCCTGGTAACGGCAGATGACGATGGAGTGTAAACGGTACAAATGTAAAATGTAAAAGTGGGGAGAGTAATGTGGATGGCAACTGCCTGCAGGCCGGTGTGCAACGGGATGGGATCGTAGTAAATATCATCCCGGACCAGCAACATAACCCCTCCATGAGCTGGGATACCTACCACAGGGGGTAGGTCAAAACGCACAGAGGTGTAGTGTGCCAAGGCAATTTGATCGCATGGGCGTAGCTTCGTATCCTGGAGGGCTACGACGAGCGGACGGTGCAAGAGGAGCAGCGTCAAGTCCTCTCGGTTGGAGCGAATGCTGCGAATATTCCAGTGAATAAGTGCCATCGTAAGAAAAGGAAGATGAAAGAAGGGGTCACCTCGAAGGCCGCTGAGGGCCTGGCTTCGAGCGAGCACTGCCGCCGCTATCAGTAGGCGGACAGTCATCGTCCATTGGGTCTATAGGTTCATCGGCCATCTTGGGAGGATGGCCGGGAGAGGGAGCTTCCTCCGCCGGTGAACGGCCAGATGTTCGGCTACCAGCGGTGCGGCCAGGCGAAACGGATGACGGCCTGGGGCGGCAACCGCTGGGTGGCGCAGGAGAAGAAATGCGCCGTGGCGGAGAAGGAGAACTGTGCTTCCTATGAGCCTTCTTGGAAGTACGTTTGGTGGAAGCACCGGTCGAAGGCTGGGAGGTCGAGGTACGCAGGAAGTCTGCACGGGATGGTTCCTTCTTGAAGGCCCGTGCATCGGACTTCTGGGTCTTCGTCTTAGCAGAAGCTGATGAAGGGGCTGGTGTCTGTGGGGTGATGGGAGGAAGAGGAGACGTCGACCGCGCGATCTTAGCACTGGCCGAACGGACGACCGTGGTGCTGAAGGTCAGATCGCATGTCTGGGTTGCCACCTCCCGGGTAGTCCGAGGAGAGGCGAGGACAGTACTGTATTTCCCCGCTGGGAGCAGCGTGGGCTTCCTACTAGCCAATAGCTTGCGTGCAGCCGAGGTGGCCACTTTCTCTTTGACCCGAATTTCTTGGATACAGCGTTCTTCCTTATAGACAGGACAGTCGCGGGAGGATGCGGCATGGTCACCCTGACAGTTCACACAACGAGGAGACGGAGGTGGACAGTCACCCTCATGGGCATCCCTGCCTCAAGTGACACATTTAGCCGCATTGGAACAAGACTGTCGAGTGTGATTGAAACGCTGACACTGGTAGCAGCGCGTAGGTGTCGGGACATAGGGGCGAACAGAAATAACCTCGTAGCCCGCCTTGATTCGCGATGGCAGCTTAACACTATCGAAGGTCAAGAAAAGTGTCCGGGTCAGTACAAGGTCATTGTTGACCTTTTTCATGACCCTATGGACAGCCGTCACGCCCTGCTCAGCGAGGAAAGATTGAATCTCCTCGTCAGTCAATCCGTCGAGGGAGCTAGTATAGACCACACCACGAGACGAATTCAAAGTTCGGTGGGCCTCCACCCGGACAGGGAACGTGTACAGGAGTGTGGCCCGAAGCAGTTTTTGTGCCTGAAAGGCGCTCTCAGTTTCTAGTAATAAGGTACCGTTAGGCAACCTGGTACAAGATTTGACAGATTCGGCTATGGCATCTACGCCCTTCTGGATAACGAAAGGGTTGACAGAGGAAAAATCCTTTCCGTCCTCAGATCGAGAAACGACGAGGAACTGTGGGGCAGGCGGTAGTACTTTTGTCACTGGTGGCTGGTCACGTTTCCGTTTTTGGGCAGAAGTCGAGAGAGATGGAGTGAAATCCATTGCGGAGGAATCCCCCATGATTGCCAGCGTCTCCGATGGCGCGCTCCTTCCTTGTGGGGACCCTCTCAGAGGGCACTCCCGCCTTAGGTGAATGTTTACACCTCAGGTCACACCTCCCGAGAAACAGACGGAGGGACCAATCGGCATGGTCAGAAGGTATCAGCTCAGGCAATCACCCCTCCCCGGGCCTGGCCTTTACCAGGGGGTACGCGCGTGCCTTACATGTCTACCCAGGGCGGGGAATTACGCGTTACCCCGTCACCGGCTACGCGTGCGAACGCGTGGGTCGGCCTTCAGGCACGCACAGGGAGGAAGGAAGAAGAGGAAAAAGAAGAGAGAGAGGGAGAAAGAGGACAGACCGTCTCAAACGCCGAGGCGGAGACCAGAGAAGGCAATGAGAAGAAGGCAATGAGAAGAAGGCAATGAGAAGAAGGCAATGAGAAGAAGGCAATGAGAAGAAGGCAAGGAGAAGAAGGCAAGGAGAAGAAGGCAATGAGAAGAAGGCAATGAGAAGAAGGCAATGAGAAGAAGGCAATGAGAAGAAGGCAAGGAGAAGAAGGCAAGGAGAAGAAGGCAAGGAGAAGAAGGCAAGGAGAAGAAGGCAAGGAGAAGAAGGTAATGAGAAGAAGGCAAGGAGAAGAAGGCAATGAGAAGGCAAGGAGAAGAAGTCAAGGGAAAGAGTAAGGAAGACAGTGAGGTGGAGAAGAACAAAGAAAGGAACCAACCTAAGGAAGGAAGAAACGAGAAGTGAAAAACCAAAAAGACCACAATTATAGGTCGTGGAACCGTCCGTCTCCGGACGCAGGCGCTAACTACCCCCGTGAGGGGGATGGACTCCTTTTAGTCGCCTCTTACGACAGGCAGGAATACCTCGGGCCTATTCTAATCCCCGGACCCGCAGGGGGGATTTGGTGCTGCTGTTTGCCAGGCATAATGTTACAGAATTCGACTTTGTATTACGCTGTTAAGCCAGTTTTACTACGGATTTAGTTTTCTTGTTTGCTGCACAGTGCCTTATATTAGTTGAATATTGCAATTGCTTTACCAATTTGAATTTTTTTGTCATTGCTGTTTGCGTTAATTGTTTTGTGCTGCTGCATTGCCTCGTCCCTTAGTTTAGCATCTGAGCTCAGTAGATTTAAGTTAGCTTATGAGGGGGTAGACTATAAGAGAATGAGTTGTGATGAATTGGAAGAAATGCATTGAGAAGTTATACGAAAAAAGTACAGAAAGCAGGTATAGGTAGGATTTTCTTGGAAATAAATGATGAGGTAAGATAATGGAAAATAAATAATGAGGTAAGAAATATGTGACCATATAAATACAGAAAGCATGCTCGGATAGGATGTTTTGGTGGAAACAAATGTTGAAATAAGACGAAAGATCTATGGAATAAAGTTTTGGGTTGGACTGCAGTACCAAATGTTGCACTGAAAACAAACCCTGTCCTTTCCCTTTGTGTTATCCCACTATGTGCTTGTGTACCCTTGTGTATTTATGTTCTTCCTGTCTTTATGTGTTTAGCTGATGAGAGCTATGTTGTAGAATTTTTCTAATACTATGTTATTTACTTTGTAAAGATGTTGACACATTATTTATTCTGTTTTGTTGCTCATATGTGAAAGTTGATGTTTCAAAAGTTATTCTGATCTTTTATGTATTTACTCATGTCATAATTCCTGTAACACTGATGTATATGTTATTTCTATTCTTTTGTAAAGCTTGTACTACGAATCTTATCTGTATTGTTATGTTCTTTAATGATGTATTTTGTACCTTTGTAATTGTATTCTCATGTTATAAAATTGTAATTGACACCGGTTCATCATATTAGTAACTTGTAAGTTACATTTCACTGCACACGTTTCTGTTGGTCATAGTATATGGACAATATGTGTGAAGTAGGGACTGTTAGTGTTTGCACTTGTGTTAATAATTCAGCAAGGGACTGGATAACAGCATTGATGGTTCAAAGGACATTTCAAAAAAATAAAATTTGTGAGTGTACAAGTGGTGGTTTATGGACTTGCTATATTCTCTGCAAGACCCGCACAGTCACAACAGATGGCTGCTGCCCATCTCTACAAGGACTACAGTGGGTCTGCACCTCTGGTGGCCCACCAATACCACAATCTCTACCAGGACTACAGTGGGTCTACTCTGTGATGACCTACCTACCAATATTCATCAACTTCGACTGACTCTGCTGTGGGTTTGCTCTGTTGTGGCCCATTACCTGTCTGCATGTCAAGAGTCAGCACTGTCTTTCCATTGGAAGGACAACACTACTTCTTCAAGACTGCATGGAAATCCACTACTTCTGTGTGCAATTTCTTTTACTAATGAGACTTTGTGAAAAAAACGGTAATTACTGTTATGATGAATGATCAGGACTGTCTTTATGGTCTGTGAGAAACTTATAGCTTTTGACCAACATTGTATTGAAATGTCCCCTTTGAACAATTGTACACGACTGTGCTTAAACTGACACACAATTTTAACGCAACGCAATCTGACTATCAAAGATCCCTGCAAAAGAATGGCCCTGACTAACATTAACCTATACCTTTAACAAATCACTTACCTCACAAAAATCTTCATTACTCGAACTACTGCAATACAGCGAGCGCCACTACTGCCAGCTAAATAAAAGATTCAAACTACGGAAGACACTAACTACTGATAAGCATAGTTAAAAATGAAAGATTTTAATAGAGAACAAACAATGCATTTACCTTAATAGTGTTGAAAAACCATAATATACATAGCAGTTCATAATATCCAGTATAACAAATTTCAAAACTCCGCCATCTCTCTTCCCACATCCACCACTGCTGGCGGCTCACCTCCAACTGCCCAACGCTACGCGCTGTTCACATCCAGCTGCCGCTGCCCAACACTACAATGACAGACAACAATGCAAACTAGCCACAGACTGCACACAGCACAGCCAGTGATTTTCATATAGAGCGCTACGTAACGTTGCCAATAAGAAAACATAAACAGCCTACTTACACGGAGAAAACATAAACAGCCTACTTACACAGAGAAAACATAAACAGCCTACTTACACAGAGAAAACATAAACAGCCTACTTACACAGAGAAAACATAAACAGCCTACTTACACAGAGAAAACATAAACAGCCTACTTACACAGAGAAAACATAAACAGCCTACTTACACAGAGAAAACATAAACAGCCTACTTACACAGAGAAAATATAAACAGCCTACTTACACAGAGAAAACATAAACAGCCTACTTACAAAACACGGGGCAAACGCAGACACGGGGCAAACGCAGACACGGGGAAAACGCAGACACGGGGCAAACGCAGACACGGGGCAAACGCAGCCACGGGGCAAACGCAGACACGGGGCAAACGCAGCCACGGGGCAAACGCAGCCACGGGGCAAACGCAGACACGGGGCAAACGCAGACACGGGGCAAACGCAGACACGGGGCAAACGCAGACACGGGGCAAACGCAGACACGGGGCAAACGCAGACACGGGGCAAACGCAGACACGGGGCAAACGCAGACACGGGGCAAACGCAGACACGGGGCAAACGCAGACACGGGGCAAACGCAGACACGGGGCAAACGCAGACACGGGGCAAACGCAGACACGGGGCAAACGCAGACACGGGGCAAACGCAAACAAGGTACAAAAGCAAACATGGTACAAAGGCAAACATGCGACAAAGGCAAATATGTGACAAACGCAAATATGTGACAAACACAAATATCCAACAAACGCATACATGCAACAAACACATAAATGGGACAACAGAAATTTGTGGCACAACTTGACTAGAAGATGGAATCGGTTGGTAGAATGGGTTCATGAGTAATGGGAGAAGCGCCAACGTGGGGGGGGGGAAGCGCCAACGTGGGGGGGGGGAAAGCGCCAACGTGGGGGGGAAAGCGCCAACGTGGGGGGGAAAGCGCCAATGTGGGGGGGAAAGCGCCAACGTGGGGGGGAAAGCGCCAACGTGGGGGGGAAAGCGCCAACGTGGGGGGGGAAAGCGCCAACGTGGGGGGGGGGAAAGCGCCAACGTGGGGGGGGGAAAGCGCCAACGTGGGGGAAAAGCGCCAACGTGGGGGAAAAGCGCCAATGTGGGGGAAAAGCGCCAACGTGGGGGAAAAGCGCCAACGTGGGGGAAAAGCGCCAACGTGGGGGAAAAGCGCCAACGTGGGGGAAAAGCGCCAACGTGGGGGAAAAGCGCCAACGTGGGGGAAAAGCGCCAACGTGGGGGAAAACGCCGACGTGGGGGAAAACGCCGACGTGGGGGAAAACGCCGACGTGGGGGGAAAACGCCGACGTGGGGGGAAAACGCCGACGTGGGGGAAAACGCCGACGTGGGGGAAAACGCCGACGTGGGGGAAAACGCCGACGTGGGGGAAAACGCCGATGTGGGGGAAAACGCCAATGTGGGGGAAAACGCCAATGTGGGGGAAAACGCCAACGTGGGGGAAAACGCCAATGTGGGGGAAAACGCCAACGTGGGGGAAAACGCCAATGTGGGGGAAAACGCCAACGTGGGGGAAAACGCCAACGTGGGGGAAAACGCCAACGTGGGGGAAAACGCCAATGTGGGGGAAAACGCCAACGTGGGGGAAAACGCCAACGTGGGGGAAAACGCAAATTCGGGAACAAGCAAATTCGGGAAAACTCAAATGTGGGAAAAACTCAAATGTGGGACAAACTTAAATGTGGGAAATACTTAAATGTGGGAAAAACGGAGATGTGGGACAAAGGCTAATATGGGAGAAGAGAAATTTGGGGCACAACTTCACTAGAGGATGTAATCGGTTGGTAGCATGCATTGTTGCATAATGGGAAAAACGCAAATATGGCAGAAGAGAATTTTGAGGCACACCATGACTAGAAGAAGGAAACGGTTGGTGGGATGGGTTAACGAGTAATTGGGAACAACGCAAATGTGGGGAAAAAAAACGCAAATGTGGGAAAAAAACGCAAATGTGGGAAAAAAACGCAAATGTGGGAAAAAAACGCAAATGTGGGGAAAAGACGCAAATGTGGGGAAAAGACGCAAATGTGGGGAAAAGACGCAAATGTGGGGAAAAGACGCAAATGTGGGGAAAAGACGCAAATGTGGGGAAAAGACGCAAATGTGGTGAAAAGACGCAAATGTGGTGAAAAGACGCAAATGTGGGGAAAAGACGCAAATGTGGGGAAAAGACGCAAATGTGGGGAAAAGACGCAAATGTGGGGAAAAGACGCAAATGTGGGGAAAAGACGCAAATGTGGGGAAAACGCAAATGTGGGAAAAACGCAAGCACGAGAAAAACGCAAACGTGGGAAAAACGCAAACGTGGGAAAAACGCAAATGTGGGAAAAACGCAAATGTGGGAAAAACGCAAACGCGAGAAAAACGCAAACGCGGGAAAAACGCAAACGTGGGAGAAACGCAAACGTGGGAGAAACGCAAACACTGGAGAGACGCAAACACGGGAGAAACGCAAACACGGGAGAAACGCAAACACGGGAGAAACGCAAACACGGGAGAAACGCAAACACGGGAGAAACGCAAACACGGGAAATACGCAAACACGGGAAAAACGCAAACACGGGAAAAACGCAAACACGGGAAAAACGCAAACACGGGATAAACGGAAATACGGGATAAACGCAAATACGGGACAACCGCAAATATGGAAAATATGCAAATATGGGAGAAACGCAAATATGAGAAATGCAACAATGGGAGAAGAGGAATTTGGGGCACAACTTGTCTAAAAGAAGGAATTGCTTGAAAGCATGGGTTCCTGAGTAATGGGAAAAACGCAAATATGTGAGAAGAGTGGCTGGTTGCTGTATTTTTACAGTGGAATGGAAGAAGAGAATATTGTGGCGTACCTTGACTAGAAGAATGAAATGGTTAGTACGATTGGTTCATGAGCAATGGGAAAAAACATATAGGGGAAAGGCGCCAATAGGGGAAAGGCGCCAATAGGGGAAAGGCGCCAATAGGGGAAAGGCGCCAATAGGGGAAAGGCGCCAATAGGGGAAAGGCGCCAATAGGGGAAAGGCGCCAATAGGGGAAAGGCGCCAATAGGGGAAAGGCGCCAATATGGGAAAGGTGCCAATATGGGAAAGGCGCCAATATGGGAAAGGCGCCAATATGGGAAAGGCGCCAATATGGGAAAGGCGCCAATATGGGAAAGGCGCCAATATGGGAAAGGCGCCAGTATGGGAAAGGCGCCAATATGGGAAAGGCGCCAATATGGGAAAGGCGCCAATATGGGAAAGGCGCCAATATGGGAAAGGCGCCAATATGGGAAAGGCGCCAATATGGGAAAGGCGCCAATATGGGAAAAACGCAAATATGGGAAAGGCGCAAATATGGGAAAGGCGCAAATATGGGAAAGGCGCAAATATGGGAAAGGTGCAAATATGGGAAATACGCAAATATTGGAAAAACTCAAATAATGGAAAAACGCAAATACGGGAAAAACGCAAATACGGGAGAAACGCAAATACGGGACAAACGCAAATACGGGACAAACGCAAATATGGGAAAAACGCAAATATGGGAAAAACGCAAATATGGGAGAAGAGTGGCTGGTTGCTGTATTTTTGCAGTGGAATGGAAGAAAAGAATTTTGTGGCGCACCTTGACTAAAAGAAGGAATCGGTTGGTAGCATGGGTTCTTGAGTAATGGGAAAAACGCAAATACGGGAGAAGAGAATTTTTTGGCACACCTTGAGCAGAAAAAGTTACAGGTTGGTACGATTGGCTCATGAGCAATGGGAAAACCGCAAAAGTGGGAAAACCGCAATAGTGGGAAAACCGCAATAGTGGGAAAACCGCAATAGTGGGAAAACCGCAATAGTGGGAAAACCGCAATAGTGGGAAAACCGCAATAGTGGGAAAACCGCAATAGTGGGAAAACCGCAATAGTGGGAAAACCGCAATAGTGGGAAAACCGCAATAGTGGGAAAACCGCAATAGTGGGAAAACCGCGATAGAGGGAAAACCGCGATAGAGGGAAAACCGCAATAGTGGGAAAACCGCAATAGTGGGAAAACCGCAAAAGTGGGAAAAACGCAAAAGTGGGAAAAACACAAAAGTGGGAAAAACGCAAAAGTGGGAAAAACGCAAAAGTGGGAAAAACGCAAAAGTGGGAAAAACGCAAAAGTGGGAAAAACGCAAAAGTGGGAAAAAACGCAAAAGTGGGAAAAACGCAAAAGTGGGAAAAACGCAAAAGTGGGAAAAACGCAAAAGTGGGAAAAACGCACATATGGCAAAAACGCACATATGGCAAAAACGCACATATGGGAAAAATGCACATATGGGAAAAACGCACATATGGCAAAAACGCACATATGGGAAAAACGCACATATGGGAAAAACACAAATATGGGAAAAACACAAATATGGGAAAAACACAAATATGGGAAAAACGCAAATATGGGAAAAACGCAAATATGGGAAAAACGCAAATATGGGAAAAACGCAAATATGGGAAAAACGCAAATATGGGAAAAACGCAATTATGGGAAAAACGCAAATATGGGAGAAGAGTGGCTGGTTGCTGTATTTTTGCAGTGGAATGGAAGAAAAGAATTTTGTGGCACACCTTGCCTAAAAGAAGGAATCGGTTAGTAGCATGGGTTCTTGAGTAATGGGAAAAACGCAAATACGGGAGAAGAGAATTTTGTGGCACACCTTGACTAGAAAAGTTACAGGTTGGTACGATTGGCTCATGAGCAATGGGGAAAAACGCAAATGTGGGAAAAACGCAAATGTGGAAAAAACGCAAATGTGGGAAAAACGCAAATGTGGGAAAAACGCAAATGTGGGAAAAACGCAAATGTGGGAAAAACGCAAATGTGGGAAAAACGCAAATGTGGGAAAAACGCAAATGTGGGAAAAACGCAAATGTGAGAAAAACGCAAATGTGGGAAAAACGCAAATGTGGGAAAAACGCAAATGTGGGAAAAACCCAAATGTGGGAAAAACCCAAATATGGGAAAAATACAAATATGGGAAAAATACAAATATGGGAAAAATTACAATTATATGGGAAAAATACAAATATGGGAAAAATACAAATATGGGAAAAACCCAAATATGGGAAAAACCCAAATATGGGAAAAACCCAAATATGGGAAAAACCCAAATATGGGAAAAACCCAAATATGGGAGAAACCCAAATATGGGAAAAACCCAAATATAGGAAAAACCCAAATATGGGAGTAGGGTGGCTGGTTGCTGTATTTTTGCAGTGGAATGGAAGAAAAGAATTTTGTGGCGCACCTTGACTAGAAGAAGTTAAAGGTTGGTACAATTGGTTCATGAGCAATGGGGAAAACGCAAGTATGGGGAAAAACGCAAGTATGGGGAAAAACGCAAATATGGGAAAAACGCAAATATGGGAAAAACGCAAATAGGGGGAAAAACGCAAATAGGTGGAAAAACGCAAATAGGGGAAAAACGCAAATAGGGGAAAAACGCAAATAGGGGAAAACGCAAATATGGGAAAAACGCAAATATGGGAAAAACGCAAATATGGGAAAAACTCAAATATGGGACAAACGCAAATATAGGACGAACGCATATATGGGACAAACACAAATATGGGACAAACGCAAATATGGGAGAAGAGGAATTTGGGGCACAACTTGACTAATAGAAGGAAACAGTTGGTAGGATGGGTTCATGAGTAAGGGGAAATGTTGTGGACTGGCAAGACAGCCAATCCACTATGACAGGTAGCCGAAAGGCATGCGTTTAAGTTCACGCAAGCTGGTGTGAGGTGTGGAAAATGACAAGGAACTGAGACTAGCAAAAAAAGGTACGTACCTTCTGGAATACTTAACTTTAATCCATAATTGGCGAACATCGGTCTGACAGTACATGCATCACAAGATAAAAAGCAAATGATAATGGTGCCTTCCTAGGTCGTAGCAAATCACGTAGCTGAAGGCTATGCTAATTACCGTCTCGGCAAATGAGATGGTAATTTGTCAGTAAACCATCGCTAGCAAAGTCGGCTGTACAACTGGGGCGAGTGCTAGGAAGTCTCTCTAGACCTGCCGTGTGGCGGCGCGCGGTCTGCAGTCACTGATAGTGGCGATACGCGGGTCCGACGTATACTAACGGACCGCGGCCGATTTAAAGGCTACCACCTAGGTAGTGTGTTGTCTGGCGGTGACACCACAGGAAAAACGCAAAGGTCAGAAAAACAGAAATGTGCGAAAAACGCAAATGTGGAAAAAACACAAATGTGGAAAGTACGCAAATGTGGAAAATACGCAAATGTGGAAAATACGCAAATGTGGAAAATACGGATGTGTGGGAAAAACGCAAATGTGGGATAAACGCAAATGTGGGAACATCGGAAATATGCATAAAACGCAAATGTGGGAAAAACGCAAATGTGGAAAAAACTCAAATATGGGAAAAAGCAGTTATGTTAAAAACGGAAATATGAAAAAAAGCAAATATGGTGAAAACGCAAAATATGGGAAAGACGCAAATATGGGAAAGACACAAATATGGGAAAGACGCAAATATGGGAAAGACGCAAATATGGGAAAGACGCAAATATGGGAAAGACGCAAATATGGGAAAGATGGAAATATGGGAGAAGGGAAATTTGGGTTACAACTTGACTAAAAGAAGGAAACGGTTGGTAGGATTGGTTCATGAGTAATGGGAAAAACGCATATGTGGGAAAAACGCAAATGTGGGAAAAACGCAAATGTGGGAAAAACGCAAATGTGGGAAAAACGCAAATGTGGGAAAAACGCAAATGTGGGAAAAACGCAAATGTGGGAAAAACGCAAACGTGGGGAAAACGCAAATATGGGGGAAACGCAAATATAGGGAAAACGCACAAAATAGGTGAAACACGAGTATGGGAGAAACGCAAATATGGAAAAAAAGCAAATATGGGAAAAAGCAAATATAGGGCAAACGCAAAACGGGAAGAACGCAAAATGTGAAAAACGCAAAATGTGAAAAACGCAAAATGGGAAAAACGCAAAATGGGAAAAACTCAAAATGGGAAAAACGCAAAATGGGAAAAACGCTAAATGGGAAAAACGCTAAATGGGAAAAATGCAAAATGGGAAAAACGCAAAATGGGAAAAACGCAAAATGGGAAAAACGCAAAATGGGAAAAACGCAAACATGGGAAAAACGCAAACACGGGAAAAACGCAAACACGGGAAAAACGCAAACACGGGAAAAACGCAAACATGGGAAAAACGCAATTATGGGAAAAACGCAAATACGGGAAAAACGGAAATATGGAAAAAACGCAAATATGGGAAAAACGCAAATATGGGAAAAACGCAAATGTGGGAAAAACGCAAATGTGGGAAAAACGCAAATGTGGGAAAAACGCAAATGTGTGAAAACGCACATGTGGGAAAAACGCACATGTGGGAAAAACGCACATGTGGGAAAAACGCACATGTGGGACAAACGCAAATATGGGACAAAGACAAATATGGGACAAACGCAAATATAGGACAAAGGCATATATGGGACAAACACAAATATGGGACAAACACAAATATGGGACAAACTCAAATATGGGAGAAGAGGAATTTGGGGCACAACTTGACTAAAAGAAGGAAACGGTTGGTAGGATGGGTTCATGAGTAATGGGAAATGTTGTGGACTGGCAAGACAGCCAATCCACTATGATAGGTAGCCGAATGGCATGCGTTTAAGCTCACGCAAGCTGGTGTGAGATCTGGAGAATGACAAGGAACTGAGACTAGCAAAAAAAAAGGTACGTACCTTCTGGAATACTTAACTTTAATACATAATTGGCGAACATCGGTCTGACGGTACATGCATCACAAGATAAAAAGCAAATGATAATGGTGCCTTCCTAGGTCGTAGCAAATCACGTAGCTGAAGACTACGCTAATTACCGTCTCGGCAAATGAGATGGTAATTTGTCAGTGAACCATCGCTAGCAAAGTCGGCTGTACAACTGGGGCGAGTGCTAGGAAGTCTCTCTAGACCTGCCGTGTGGCGGCGCGCGGTCTGCAATCACTGATAGTGGCGACACGCGGGTCCGACGTATACTAACGGACCGCGGCCGATTTAAAGGCTACCACCTAGGTAGTGTGTTGTCTGGCGGTGACACCACAGGAAAAACGCAAAGGTGAGAAAAACAGAAATGTGCGAAAAACGCAAATGTGGAAAAAACGCAAATGTGGAAAATACGAAAATGTGGGAAAGACGGAAGTGTGGGAAAAACGCAAATGTGGGATAAACGCAAATGTGGGAACATTGGAAATAAGCGAAAAACGCAAATGTGGGAAAAACGCAAATGTGGAAAAAACTCAAATATGGGAAAAAGCAGTTATGTTAAAAACGGAAATATGAGAAAAAAGCAAATATGGTGAAAACGCAAATATGGGGAAAATGCAAATATGGGGAAAACGCAAAATAGGGGAAAAATGGAAATATGGGAAAAACGCAAATGTGGGAAAAACGCAAATGTGGGAAAAAACCCAAGTATGGGAAAAACGCAAGTATGGGACAACACAAGTATGGGTAAAATGCAAGTATGGGTGAAACGCAAGTATGGGTGAAACGCAAATATGGGAGAAACGCAAATATGGGAAAAACGCAAATGTGGGAAAACCGCAAATGTGGGAAAGACGCAAATGTGGGATAAACGCAAATATGGGAAAACCGCAAATATGGGAATATCGCAAATATGCGAAAAACGCAAATATGGAGAAATATAAGAAAAACGCAAATACATTAAAAACGCAAATATTGGAAAAACTCAAATATGGCAAAGATGCATATATGGGAAAGATGCATATATGGGAAAGACACAAATATGGGAAAGACGCAAATATGGGAAAGATGCAAATATGGGAAAGACGCAAATATGGGAAAGACGCAAATATGGGAAAGACACAAATATGGGAAAAACGCTAATATGGGAAAGACGCTAATATGGGAAAAACGCAAATATGGGAGAAACGCAAATATGGGAGAAATGCAAATATGGGAGAAACGCAAATATGGGAAAAACGCAAATATGGGAAAAATGCAAATATGGGAAAAACGCAAATATGGGAAAATGCAAATGTGGGAAAGCGCTAATATGGGAAAACGCTAATATGGCAGAACGCTAATATGGGAAAAACGCAAATATGGGAAAAACCCATGTATGGTGTAAGTAGGCTGTTTATGTTTTCTTATTGGCAACGTTATGTAGCGCTCTATATGAAAATCACTGGCTGTGCTGTGTGCAGTCTGTGGCTAGTTTTCATTGTTGTCTGCCATTGTAGTGTTCGGCAGCGGCAGCTGGATGTGAACAGTGCGTAGCGTTGCGCAGTCAGAGGTGAGCCGCCAGCAGTGGTGGATGTGTGGAAGCAAATGGCGGAGTTTTGAAATTACATATATTATGACTTTTGATGATATTAAGGTAAATACATTGTTTGTTCTCTATTAAAATCTTTCATTTGCTAACTATCCCTATCAGTAGTTAGTGCCTTCCGTAGTTTGAATCTTTTATTTAGCTGGCAGTAGTGGCACTCGCTGTATTGCAGTAGTTCGAGTAAGGAAGATTTTTGGTGAGGTAAGTGATTTGTAAAAACGTATAAGTTAATGTTAGTCAGGGCCATTCTTTTGTAGGGATTTTTGAAAGTCAGATTGCGTTGCACTAAAAATATTGTGTCAGTTTAAGCACAGTTGTGTACAATTGTTCTAAGGGGACGTTTCAATGGGAAAAACGCAAGTATGGGACAATGCAAGTATGGGTAAAATGCAAGTATGGGTGAAACGCAAGTATGGGTGAAAGCCAAGTATGGGCAAAACCCAAGTGTGGGTGAAACGCAAGTAAGGGTAAAACGCAAGTATGGGGAAAATGCAAGTATGGGAAAAACGCAAATATGGGACAAATGCAAATATGGGAGAAGGGAAATTTGGGTCACAACTTGACTAAAAGAAGGAAACGGTTGGTAGGATTGGTTCATGAGTAATGGGAAAAACGCAACTATGGGAAAAACGCTATTTGGGAAAGGCGCAAAATGGGAAAAACGCAAAGTTGGAAAAAAGGAAAATGGGAAAAACGGAAATCTGGGAAAAGCGCAAATATGGGAAAAACGCAAATATGGGAAAAACGCAAATATGGGAAAAACGCAAATGTGGGAAAAACGCAAATGTCAGAAAAACGCAAATATGGGACAAAGGCAAATATGGGACAAACGCAAATATAGGACAAACGCATATATGGACAAACACAAATATGGGACAAGCGCAAATATGGAAGAAGAGGAATTTGGGGCACAACTTGACTAAAAGAAGGAAACGGTTGGTAGGATGGGTTCATGAGTAATGGGAAATGTTGTGGACTGGCAAGACAGCCAATCCACTGTGACAGGTAGCCGAAAGGCATGCATTTAAATGGAAAATGACAAGGAACTGAGACTAGCAAAAAAAGGGACGTACCTTCTGGAATACTTAACTTTAATCCATAATTGGCGAGCATCGGTCTGACGGTACATGCATCACAAGATAAAAAGCAAATGATAATGGTGCCTTCCTAGGTCGTAGCAAATGACGTAGCTGAAGGCTACGCTAATTACCGTCTCGGCAAATGAGATGGTAATTTGTCAGTGAACCATCGCTAGCAAAGTCGGCTGTACAACTGGGGCGAGTGCTAGGAAGTCTCTCTAGACCTGCCGTGTGGCGGCGCGCGGTATGCAATCACTGATAGTGGCGACACGCGGGTCCGACGTATACTAACGGACCGCGGCCGATTTAAAGGCTACCACCTAGGTAGTGTGTTGTCTGGCGGTGACACCACAGGAAAAACGCAAAGGTGAGAAAAACAGAAATGTGCGAAAAACGCAAATGTGGAAAAAACGCAAATGTGGAAAATACGAAAATGTGGGAAAGACGGAAGTGTGGGAAAAACGCAAATGTGGGATAAACGCAAATGTGGGAACATCGGAAATATGCGAAAAACGCAAATGTGGGAAAAACGCAAATGTGGAAAAAACTCAAATATGGGAAAAAGCAGTTATGTTAAAAACGGAAATATGAGAAAAAAGCAAATATGGTGAAAACGCAAATATGGGGAAAATGCAAATATGGGGAAAACGCAAAATAGGGGAAAAATGGAAATATGGGAAAAACGCAAATGTGGGAAAAACGCAAATGTGGGAAAAAACCCAAGTATGGGAAAAACGCAAGTATGGGACAACACAAGTATGGGTAAAATGCAAGTATGGGTGAAACGCAAGTATGGGTGAAACGCAAATATGGGAGAAACGCAAATATGGGAAAAACGCAAATGTGGGAAAACCGCAAATGTGGGAAAGACGCAAATGTGGGATAAACGCAAATATGGGAAAACCGCAAATATGGGAATATCGCAAATATGCGAAAAACGCAAATATGGAAAAATATAAGAAAAACGCAAATACATTAAAAACGCAAATATTGGAAAAACTCAAATATGGCAAAGATGCATATATGGGAAAGATGCATATATGGGAAAGACACAAATATGGGAAAGACGCAAATATGGGAAAGATGCAAATATGGGAAAGACGCAAATATGGGAAAGACGCAAATATGGGAAAGACACAAATATGGGAAAAACGCTAATATGGGAAAGACGCTAATATGGGAAAAACGCAAATATGGGAGAAACGCAAATATGGGAGAAATGCAAATATGGGAAAAACGCAAATGTGGGAAAACCGCAAATGTGGGAAAGACGCAAATGTGGGATAAACGCAAATATGGGAAAACCGCAAATATGGGAATATCGCAAATATGCGAAAAACGCAAATATGGAAAAATATAAGAAAAACGCAAATACATTAAAAACGCAAATATTGGAAAAACTCAAATATGGCAAAGATGCATATATGGGAAAGATGCATATATGGGAAAGACACAAATATGGGAAAGACGCAAATATGGGAAAGATGCAAATATGGGAAAGACGCAAATATGGGAAAGACGCAAATATGGGAAAGACACAAATATGGGAAAAACGCTAATATGGGAAAGACGCTAATATGGGAAAAACGCAAATATGGGAGAAACGCAAATATGGGAGAAATGCAAATATGGGAGAAACGCAAATATGGGAAAAACGCAAATATGGGAAAAATGCAAATATGGGAAAAACGCAAATATGGGAAAATGCAAATGTGGGAAAGCGCTAATATGGGAAAACGCTAATATGGCAGAACGCTAATATGGGAAAAACGCAAATATGGGAAAAACCCATGTATGGTGTAAGTAGGCTGTTTATGTTTTCTTATTGGCAACGTTATGTAGCGCTCTATATGAAAATCACTGGCTGTGCTGTGTGCAGTCTGTGGCTAGTTTTCATTGTTGTCTGCCGTTGTAGTGTTGGGCAGCGGCAGCTGGATGTGAACAGTGCATAGCGTTGCGCAGTCAGAGGTGAGCCGCCAGCAGTGGTGGATGTGTGGAAGCAAATGGCGGAGTTTTGAAATTACATATATTATGACTTTTGATGATATTAAGGTAAATACATTGTTTGTTCTCTATTAAAATCTTTCATTTGCTAACTATCCCTATCAGTAGTTAGTGCCTTCCGTAGTTTGAATCTTTTATTTAGCTGGCAGTAGTGGCACTCGCTGTATTGCAGTAGTTCGAGTAAGGAAGATTTTTGGTGAGGTAAGTGATTTGTAAAAACGTATAAGTTAATGTTAGTCAGGGCCATTCTTTTGTAGGGATTTTTGAAAGTCAGATTGCGTTGCACTAAAAATATTGTGTCAGTTTAAGCACAGTTGTGTACAATTGTTCTAAGGGGACGTTTCAATGGGAAAAACACAAGTATGGGACAATGCAAGTATGGGTAAAATGCAAGTATGGGTGAAACGCAAGTATGGGTGAAAGCCAAGTATGGGCAAAACCCAAGTGTGGGTGAAACGCAAGTAAGGGTAAAACGCAAGTATGGGGAAAATGCAAGTATGGGGAAAACGCAAATATGGGACAAATGCAAATATGGGAGAAGGGAAATTTGGGTCACAACTTGACTAAAAGAAGGAAACGGTTGGTAGGATTGGTTCATGAGTAATGGGAAAAACGCAACTATGGGAAAAACGCTATTTGGGAAAGGCGCAAAATGGGAAAAACGCAAAGTTGGAAAAAAGGAAAATGGGAAAAACGGAAATCTGGGAAAAGCGCAAATATGGGAAAAACGCAAATATGGGAAAACGCAAATATGGGAAAAACGCAAATATGGGAAAAACGCAAATGTGGGAAAAACGCAAATGTCAGAAAAACGCAAATATGGGACAAAGGCAAATACGGGACAAACGCAAATATAGGACAAACGCATATATGGACAAACACAAATATGGGACAAGCGCAAATATGGGAGAAGAGGAATTTGGGGCACAACTTGAATAAAAGAAGGAAACGGTTGGTAGGATGGGTTCATGAGTAATGGGAAATGTTGTGGACTGGCAAGACAGCCAATCCACTGTGACAGGTAGCCGAAAGGCATGCATTTAAATGGAAAATGACAAGGAACTGAGACTAGCAAAAAAAGGGACGTACCTTCTGGAATACTTAACTTTAATCCATAATTGGCGAGCATCGGTCTGACGGTACATGCATCACAAGATAAAAAGCAAATGATAATGGTGCCTTCCTAGGTCGTAGCAAATGACGTAGCTGAAGGCTACGCTAATTACCGTCTCGGCAAATGAGATGGTAATTTGTCAGTGAACCATCGCTAGCAAAGTCGGCTGTACAACTGGGGCGAGTGCTAGGAAGTCTCTCTAGACCTGCCGTGTGGCGGCGCGCGGTATGCAATCACTGATAGTGGCGACACGCGGGTCCGACGTATACTAACGGACCGCGGCCGATTTAAAGGCTACCACCTAGGTAGTGTGTTGTCTGGCGGTGACACCACAGGAAAAACGCAAAGGTGAGAAAAACAGAAATGTGCGAAAAACGCAAATGTGGAAAAAACGCAAATGTGGAAAATACGAAAATGTGGGAAAGACGGAAGTGTGGGAAAAACGCAAATGTGGGATAAACGCAAATGTGGGAACATCGGAAATATGCGATAAACGCAAATGTGGGAAAAACGCAAATGTGGAAAAAACTCAAATATGGGAAAAAGCAGTTATGTTAAAAACGGAAATATGAGAAAAAAGCAAATATGGTGAAAACGCAAATATGGGGAAAATGCAAATATGGGGAAAACGCAAAATAGGGGAAAAATGGAAATATGGGAAATACGCAAATGTGGGAAAAACGCAAATGTGGGAAAAAACCCAAGTATGGGAAAAACGCAAGTATGGGACAACACAAGTATGGGTAAAATGCAAGTATGGGTGAAACGCAAGTATGGGTGAAACGCAAATATGGGAGAAACGCAAATATGGGAAAAACGCAAATGTGGGAAAACCGCAAATGTGGGAAAGACGCAAATGTGGGATAAACGCAAATATGGGAAAACCGCAAATATGGGAATATCGCAAATATGCGAAAAACGCAAATATGGAAAAATATAAGAAAAACGCAAATACATTAAAAACGCAAATATTGGAAAAACTCAAATATGGCAAAGATGCATATATGGGAAAGATGCATATATGGGAAAGACACAAATATGGGAAAGATGCAAATATGGGAAAGATGCAAATATGGGAAAGACGCAAATATGGGAAAGACGCAAATATGGGAAAGACACAAATATGGGAAAAACGCTAATATGGGAAAGACGCTAATATGGGAAAAACGCAAATATGGGAGAAACGCAAATATGGGAGAAATGCAAATATGGGAGAAACGGAAATATGGGAAAAACGCAAATATGGGAAAAATGCAAATATGGGAAAAACGCAAATATGGGAAAATGCAAATGTGGGAAAGCGCTAATATGGGAAAACGCTAATATGGCAGAACGCTAATATGGGAAAAACGCAAATATTGGAAAAACCCATGTATGGTGTAAGTAGGCTGTTTATGTTTTCTTATTGGCAACGTTATGTAGTGCTCTATATGAAAATCACTGGCTGTGCTGTGTGCAGTCTGTGGCTAGTTTTCATTGTTGTCTGCCGTTGTAGTGTTGGGCAGTGGCAGCTGGATGTGAACAGTGCGTAGCGTTGCACAGTCAGAGGTGAGCCGCCAGCAGTGGTGGATGTGTGGAAGCAAATGGCGGAGTTTTGAAATTACATATATTATGACTTTTGATGATATTAAGGTAAATACATTGTTTGTTCTCTATTAAAATCTTTCATTTGCTAACTATCCCTATCAGTAGTTAGTGCCTTCCGTAGTTTGAATCTTTTATTTAGCTGGCAGTAGTGGCACTCGCTGTATTGCGGTAGTTCGAGTAAGGAAGATTTTTGGTGAGGTAAGTGATTTGTAAAAACGTATAAGTTAATGTTAGTCAGGGCCATTCTTTTGTAGGGATTTTTGAAAGTCAGATTGCGTTGCACTAAAAATATTGTGTCAGTTTAAGCACAGTTGTGTACAATTGTTCTAAGGGGACGTTTCAATGGGAAAAACGCAAGTATGGGACAATGCAAGTATGGGTAAAATGCAAGTATGGGTGAAACGCAAGTATGGGTGAAAGCCAAGTATGGGCAAAACCCAAGTGTGGGTGAAACGCAAGTAAGGGTAAAACGCAAGTATGGGGAAAATGCAAGTATGGGGAAAACGCAAATATGGGACAAATGCAAATATGGGAGAAGGGAAATTTGGGTCACAACTTGACTAAAAGAAGGAAACGGTTGGTAGGATTGGTTCATGAGTAATGGGAAAAACGCAACTATGGGAAAAACGCTATTTGGGAAAGGCGCAAAATGGGAAAAACGCAAAGTTGGAAAAAAGGAAAATGGGAAAAACGGAAATCTGGGAAAAGCGCAAATATGGGAAAAACGCAAATATGGGAAAAACGCAAATATGGGAAAAACGCAAATATGGGAAAAACGCAAATGTGGGAAGAACGCAAATGTCAGAAAAACGCAAATATGGGACAAAGGCAAATACGGGACAAACGCAAATATAGGACAAACGCATATATGGACAAACACAAATATGGGACAAGCGCAAATATGGGAGAAGAGGAATTTGGGGCACAACTTGACTAAAAGAAGGAAACGGTTGGTAGGATGGGTTCATGAGTAATGGGAAATGTTGTGGACTGGCAAGACAGCCAATCCACTGTGACAGGTAGCCGAAAGGCATGCATTTAAATGGAAAATGACAAGGAACTGAGACTAGCAAAAAAAGGGACGTACCTTCTGGAATACTTAACTTTAATACATAATTGGCGAGCATCGGTCTGACGGTACATGCATCACAAGATAAAAAGCAAATGATAATGGTGCCTTCCTAGGTCGTAGCAAATGACGTAGCTGAAGGCTACGCTAATTACCGTCTCGGCAAATGAGATGGTAATTTGTCAGTGAACCATCGCTAGCAAAGTCGGCTGTACAACTGGGGCGAGTGCTAGGAAGTCTCTCTAGACCTGCCGTGTGGCGGCGCGCGGTCTGCAATCACTGATAGTGGCGACACGCGGGTCCGACGTATACTAACGGACCGCGGCCGATTTAAAGGCTACCACCTAGGTAGTGTGTTGTCTGGCGGTGACACCACAGGAAAAACGCAAAGGTGAGAAAAACAGAAATGTGCGAAAAACGCAAATGTGGAAAAAACGCAAATGTGGAAAATACGAAAATGTGGGAAAGACGGAAGTGTGGGAAAAACGCAAATGTGGGATAAACGCAAATGTGGGAACATCGGAAATATGCGATAAACGCAAATGTGGGAAAAACGCAAATGTGGAAAAAACTCAAATATGGGAAAAAGCAGTTATGTTAAAAACGGAAATATGAGAAAAAAGCAAATATGGTGAAAACGCAAATATGGGGAAAATGCAAATATGGGGAAAACGCAAAATAGGGGAAAAATGGAAATATGGGAAAAACGCAAATGTGGGAAAAACGCAAATGTGGGAAAAAACCCAAGTATGGGAAAAACGCAAGTATGGGACAACACAAGTATGGGTAAAATGCAAGTATGGGTGAAACGCAAGTATGGGTGAAACGCAAATATGGGAGAAACGCAAATATGGGAAAAACGCAAATGTGGGAAAACCGCAAATGTGGGAAAGACGAAAATGTGGGATAAACGCAAATATGGGAAAACCGCAAATATGGGAATATCGCAAATATGCGAAAAACGCAAATATGGAAAAATATAAGAAAAACGCAAATACATTAAAAACGCAAATATTGGAAAAACTCAAATATGGCAAAGATGCATATATGGGAAAGATGCATATATGGGAAAGACACAAATATGGGAAAGACGCAAATATGGGAAAGATGCAAATATGGGAAAGACGCAAATATGGGAAAGACGCAAATATGGGAAAGACACAAATATGGGAAAAACGCTAATATGGGAAAGACGCTAATATGGGAAAAACGCAAATATGGGAGAAACGCAAATATGGGAGAAATGCAAATATGGGAGAAACGGAAATATGGGAAAAACGCAAATATGGGAAAAATGCAAATATGGGAAAAACGCAAATATGGGAAAATGCAAATGTGGGAAAGCGCTAATATGGGAAAACGCTAATATGGCAGAACGCTAATATGGGAAAAACGCAAATATGGGAAAAACCCATGTATGGTGTAAGTAGGCTGTTTATGTTTTCTTATTGGCAACGTTATGTAGCGCTCTATATGAAAATCACTGGCTGTGCTGTGTGTAGTCTGTGGCTAGTTTTCATTGTTGTCTGCCATTGTAGTGTTGGGCAGCGGCAGCTGGATGTGAACAGTGCGTAGCGTTGCGCAGTCAGAGGTGAGCTGCCAGCAGTGGTGGATGTGTGGAAGCAAATGGCGGAGTTTTGAAATTACATATATTATGACTTTTGATGATATTAAGGTAAATACATTGTTTGTTCTCTATTAAAATCTTTCATTTGCTAACTATCCCTATCAGTAGTTAGTGCCTTCCGTAGTTTGAATCTTTTATTTAGCTGGCAGTAGTGGCGCTCGCTGTATTGCAGTAGTTCGAGTAAGGAAGATTTTTGGTGAGGTAAGTGATTTGTAAAAACGTATAAGTTAATGTTAGTCAGGGCCATTCTTTTGTAGGGATTTTTGAAAGTCAGATTGCGTTGCACTAAAAATATTGTGTCAGTTTAAGCACAGTTGTGTACAATTGTTCTAAGGGGACGTTTCAATGGGAAAAACGCAAGTATGGGACAATGCAAGTATGGGTAAAATGCAAGTATGGGTGAAACGCAAGTATGGGTGAAAGCCAAGTATGGGCAAAACCCAAGTGTGGGTGAAACGCAAGTAAGGGTAAAACGCAAGTATGGGGAAAATGCAAGTATGGGGATAACGCTAATATGGGACCAAAGCAAATATGGAAGAAGGGAAATTTGGGTCACAACTTGATTAAAAGAAGGAAACGGTTGGTAGGATTGGTTCATGAGTAATGGGAAAAACGCAAATGTGGGAAAAACGCAAATGTGGGAAAAACGCAAATGTGGGAAAAACGCAAATGTGGAAAAAACGCAAATGTGGGATGAACGAAAATATGGGAAAACCGAAAATATGGGAAAATCGCAAATATGAGAATATCGCAAATATGGGAAAAACGCAAATATAGGTAAAACGCAAATATGTGAAAAGCGCAAAAATAGGAGAAACACGAGTATGGGAGAAACGCAAATATGGGAAAAAGGCAAATATGGCAAAAACGCAAATATGGGAAAAACGCAAATATCGGAAAATCTCAAATATGGGAAAATCGCAAATATGGGGAAAATGCAAATATGGAAAAAAAGCAAATATGGAAAAACGCAATTGTGGAAAAAACGAAAATATGGAAAAAAGTATAAGAAAAACGCAGATACAGCAAAAACGCAAATTATGGTCAAACGAAAATATGGGAAAAACGCAAATGAAAATTTGGGAAAAACGCAAATATGGGGGACGTGTAAATATGGGTAAAACACAAATATGGGAAAATCGCAAATATGGCTATAACGCTAATATGGTAAAAACGCAAATAAGGGTAAAACGCAAGTATGTTTAAAACGCAAGTATGGGTAAAACGCAAGTACGGGTAAAACGAAAGTATGGGTAAAATGCAAGTATGGGCGAAATGCAAGTATGGGTGTAACGCAAGTATGGGTAAAAGGCAAGAATAGGTATAACGCAAGTATGGGTAAATCGCAAGTATGGGGAAAAAGCAATTATGGGGAAAAAGCAAGTATGGGGAAAATGTATGTATGGGGAAAACGCAAATATGGGAAAAACGAAAATATCGGACATACACAAATATGGGACAAACGCAAACATGGGAGAAGAAAGATTTGGAGCACAGCTTGAGTAAAAGAATGAACGGTTGGTAGGATGGGTTCATGAGTATTGCGAAAAACGGAAATATGGGAAAAACGCAAATATGGGAAAAACTCAAATATGGCAAAGACGCAAATATGGGAAAAACGCAAATAAGGGTAAAACGCAAGTATGGGAAAAACGCAAGTATGGAAAAAACGCAAATATGGGAAAACGCAAATATGGAAAAAACGCAAATATGGAAAAAATGCAAATATGGGAAAAACGCAACTATGGGAAAACCGAAAATATGGGAAGAACCCAAATATGGGAAAAACTCAAATATTCAAAAAACGCAATTATGGGAGAAACGCAAATACAGGACAATCGCAAATATGGGACAAACGCAAATACAAGACACACGCAAATATGGGAGAAGAGAAATTTGGGGCACAACTTGACTAAAAGAAGGAATCGGTTGGTAGGATGGGTTCATGAGTAATGCGAAAAACGGAAATATGGGAAAAACGCAAATATGGAACAAACGCAAATACGGGACAAACGCAAATATGAGACAAACGCCAATACGGGACAAACAGAAATATGGGAAAAACGCAAATATGGAAAAGTGCAAATATGGGAACAACACAAGTATGGGAAAGACGCAAATATGGGAAATACGCAAATATGGGAAACAAGCAAATATGGGAAAAAGCAAATATGGGGCAAACACAAAACGGGAAGAACGCAAAATGGGAAAAACGCAAACATGGGAAAAACGCAAACATGGAAAAACGCAAATATGGAAAAAACGCAAATATGGGAAATACGTAAATATGTGAAAAACGCAAATATGGGAAAAATACAAATATGAGGAAAACACAAATATGGGGAAAACGCAAAAATGGGAAAAACGCAAATATGGGAAAAACGCAAATATGGGAAATACGCAAATATGGGAAAAATCTAATATGGGAAAAAGCAAATATGGGAAAAAAGCTAATATGTGAAAAAACAAATATGGGAAAAATCCAAATATGGGAAAAAATCAAATATGGGAAAAAAGCAAATATGGGAAAAAGCAAATATGGGAAAAAAGCAAATATGTGAAAGAAGCAAACATGGGAAGAAAGCAAATATGTGAAAAACGCAAATATGGGAGAAACGCAAGTATGGGGAAATTGCAAGTATGGGAAAGACGTACTTATGGGGAAAATGCAAATATGGGAAAAACGCAAATATGTAACAAACGTAAGTATGGGACAACCGCAAATATGGGACAAACGCAAATATGGGACAAACGCAAATATGGGACTAACAAAAATATGGGACAGATGCAAATATGGGAAAAAAGCAAATAATTGGAAAAACGCAAATATCGGAAAAACGCGAATGTGGGAAAAACGCAAATGTAAAAAAACGCAAATGGGGGAAAAACGCATATGTGGGAAAAACGCAAATGTGGGAAAAACGCGAATGTAGGAAAAACGCAAACGTGGGAAAACGCAAATGTGGGAAAAACGCAAATGTTGGAAAAACGCAAATGGTGGAAAAACGCAAGTGTGGGAAAAACGCAAATATGGTAAAACGCAAATATGGGAATGAATGCAAATATGGGAAAAACGCAAATATGGGAAAAACGCTATTTGGGAAAGGCGCAAAATGGGAAAAACGGAAAGTTGGAAAAAAGGAAAATGGGAAAAACGCAAATATGGGAAAAACGCAAATATGGAAAAACGCAAATATCGGAAAATCGCAAATATGGGAGAAGAGAATTTTTGGCACAACATGAGTAGAAGAAGGAATCGGTTGGTAGGATGGGTTCATGAGTAATGCTACTTAATTACTTAGCTAAAATTTGACCATGGACAGAAATGCGCAGCAGGCATATGACTTAACGCTGCACGAGGTATAACTGCTATCAGATTACACATACTGATATTTCTTTCTTTATTCTTGCCCCAAATTGTATCTAACAAACGTGGCTCCGTAATACCTCTTGTCATAGTTAGCTTTAGAATATGGCGTAATTTTTCATCATTTCTCTCGTAGTTATATCGTACCTTTAAACCTTTAATTTTTTAATTAATTCAGCAGCTACTAATGAAACATGGTCATTATTGTTTTAGCTCTACTCAATTACGGGATACAATAGCGCAGCTCGTTTCCCACTACCACCAGTTCTCGTGGCAGCGCAGTTTATTTTCTCTAACCAATTGCACCAGCACTGCTTTCCTGTGTCAGTGTGACTGTACATGTAACTGCTAATTACATTCCTGTGAAAGCAATGAGGTCTTGGTAGGTCGCTGGAGAGAGTTGGCACCACATCTATACAAGTCATGTAATTCCCGTAAATTTTGGGGACGAGGCTATGAGCTCTGACGCTATGCTCAATCACATCCCAGATTTGTTCGATCGGGTTCATATCTGGAGAGCTGGGGGCCAGCACATCAATTGAAACTCGCCACTGTGTTCCTCGAACCTCTTCACCACACTCCCAGCCTTGTGACACGGCGCCTTATCTTGCTGAAAAATGACACTGCCGTCGGGAAGCATGGTCGTCATATAGGGATGTAAGTGGTCAGCAACCAGTGTACGATACTGCTTAGCCATCAAGATGCCTTGCTCGAGCTCCACTGGACCGATGAATGCCCACATGAATCTTCCCCAGAGCATAATGGAGCTGCCGCCAGCTTATCTCCATCCTGCAGCACAGATGTCAAGGAGCTGTTCCCCTGGAAGACGACGGATTCGCGCTCTCACGTGGCATGATGAAAAAGCTATCGGGATTCATCACACCATGCAACGGTCTGCCACTGTGCCAACGTCCAATGCCGATAGTCACGTGCTCATTTCGATGTCGTAGTGTTAACATTGGCACATTGTATGTAGGCTGTTCAGGTTTTTATGTTGGTAACGCCACGTACCGCTCTGTGTGAAAATCACTGACTGTGCTGTGTGCAGTCTGTAGCTAGTTGGCATTGTTGGATTATTCGCTAGTGTAGTGTTGGGCAGTTGGATGTGAACAGCGCGTAGCGTTATGCAGTTGGAGGTGAGTCGCAAGCAGTGGTGGATGTGGAGAGAGAGATGCCAAAGTTTTGAGAGGTCGACCTGGACGTGTGTCCGCCAGAAAGAGGAAATTTATAAAGATGAATGTCATGAATTGATAGATACATATATGACTTTTGAACATTATTAAGGTAAATACATTGTTTGCTCTCTATTAAAATCTTTCATTTGCTAACTATGCCTATTGTAAGTAGGCTGTTTAGGCTTTCTTTATGTAAGTTTGCTGTTTATGTTTTTTATTGGCAACGTTACATAGCACTCTGTATGAAAATCACTGGCTGTGCTGTGTGCAGTATGTGGCTAGTTTGCATTGTTGTCTGCCATTATTGTCATGAACTGCTATAGCTGGATGCGAACAGCGCGTAGCGCTGGGCAGTTGGAGGTGAGCCGCCAGCAGTGGTGGACGTGGGGAGAGAGATGGCGGAGTTTTGATAATCTGTAAGACTGAATATATTATGAATCTTGAGGTAAATACATTGTTTGTTCTCTATTAATATCTTTCATTTGCTAACTATCCCTATCAGTAGTTAGTACCTTCAGTAGTTTGAATCTTTTATTTAGCTGGCAGTAGTGGCGCTCGCTGTTTTGCAGTAGCTTGAGTAGCGAAGATTTTTGTGAGGTAAGTGATTTGTAAAAGGTATAGGTTAAAGTTAGTCAGGGCCATTGTTTTGTAGGGGTTATTGAAAGTCAGATTGCGTTGCGCTAAATAATATTGTGTGTCAGGTTAAGCACAGGCTTGTATAATTGTTCTAAGTGGACGTTTCACATGTAAAATTGTTCAAAGGGGACGTTTCATATGTCGACCCTTAGCCTAGGATACCTCACTGGAATCTTCTGATTTTTTTTTCTTGTAGTTTGTGTATTTAGTGTAGCTTTTGTTTATTGCTAGCGCGTAATTGTAGAGAGAATCTCCTTTGTAGTTGCAGTCTTTCATTGTTGTACAGTAAAACAGTTGTGGCATGCATGTAGCTTTGCGCCAAGTATTTCGCTGCTGCAATTAACTAGATATTATTTTCAGTGCTATGTTAATGTGTTCTCTTGTTTTTGCTATTCAAGTTGTGCTTTTCTGTGTTGTCGTGTGAAATATTGTGACAATAATGGCGTGTGAAAAACGTAACACTAGGCTCCAAACTAAATTGAGAAATAATAGTGACGACGAGCGTAGCTTATCAGCACCACTGGGTAGTGAATTAACTAATATTCAAAGTAGTAATTTGGTAACTGTGCATAGGGAAATGGAGCGGGCGTCAGACAATGGCGTAGGCAGTGAAACAGGTAGTGAACAGGGAAGCATTGTCGATCGATCGGTCGGCAACAGCTCGCCTCAGGAATCCGAAATGATAGGACACAATTTTGCAAATACTGTAGATTCAGGTTTTGCGTCCTCACCGTTTTCTCAAATGAGTCAAGACACATTTTCCGCTTGTCAAAATGTGAATGTTGCCGGTGCAAATTCACTGCCGAAAAGCACTGAGGAACATGTTTCAGACACCAGTGCATTGTTATTACAGTTAATGCAACAAATGGGACAAAGGCTACAAAAGTTAGACACAACGCTTGAACAAAATCAGAAACAAATGGGACAGAATCTTCAAAAGTTAGACACAATGGAACAAAATCAGAGACAAACACAGCAAAAGCTTCAAAAGTTAGACACAATGGAACAAAATCAGAGACAAACACAGCAAAAGCTTCAAAAGTTAGACACAATGGAACAAAAGCTTCAAAAGTTAGACTCAGTGGAACATATGCTTGAACAAACACGTGAAGATTTAACTACTGAGTTACATAAAATAGAATCGAAATGTCAGAAAGTCTGTAATGACGTAAAAACACAAATTTGTGAGCATTTCCAACCTATTTTTTCGCGTCATGAGAATGTATTACAGAATCACGAAGCAGCCATAAAAGAACTGCAAACCATTGTTCATGAAAATCATGAGACCTTGTGGGCTAAAATTGACTCAGTTGCATCTACCGATTCGGTTACGCAACTGGCAAAAACTCAGGAAAACTTAAAGAACACAGTAGATTCGATTTCAACACAAATGGACACTCTGAAACTTGGTTCAGAAAAACACACTGAGGAAATGTGTTCACTATCGGAGAAAGTAGCTGAACTTTCGGATCAGGTCACTAACTTATCTACAAAGGTAGATGATGATCTGAATGACACAAGACCCGTAGCCTTCACTGACACAGAAGACTATGAACAAATAAGAAAATTCAAACAAAATCAAAATCAAATTAATACACAGCATAAAAGAGAAATCCGGGAAGTACAAGATCAGTTGACGCAGGTGATACAAGAATTACGTATTTCAGAGGACACTCGCGCCCCAATACTGGAAGAGGGACATAGAAATACGGAAAAGCCACAATATAATAACACAGAGCATTTCGGTAATTATGAAAGAAATTGGCAAGGTGCACCGAATTTTGAGATGGAACCGCCGACACGACGTAACAATGACCGATATGTGACTCGCCGACATGATGATTTTGACTATAAGCTGTTCATTACTAAACGTAAATTCAAAACATTTAAGAATTCTGGCAACGACATTCATCCACAAGCGTGGCTCCATCAATTCTCTCATTGTTTTCCTCCCAACTGGTCATTAGAACAAAGATTAGAATTTATGTGTGGCTACTTGGAGAATGAACCAGCTGTAAGAATGCGATCGGTCATTCACGATTGCCACAGTGAAGGAGAATTTTACCATGCCTTCCTCTCAGCATATTGGTCTCAAGCTACACAAGACCGCGTAAAACATAGCATCATGATGATGAAACACTTTGAACAATCTGAATTTTCCAGTCTTGTCAAATATTTTGAAGACATGTTGCACAAGAATCAGTACCTATCAAACCCATACAGCCCCTCAGAACTCATCCGCATTTGCTTAATCAAACTGCCTGAACATTTACGACACATTATTTTGGCAGGACGTTGCAAAGACGACATTGAAGCTTTTCAGGGACTGTTACAAGAACTGGAAATTGACACAGACAGTCGTGGGATGCGAAAACAGGAAATCAATCACTACAGGTCACATCCGTCACAATTCCGTGACGACAGAAATAATAACTGGACACGACAAGTCTATTCTTACAACGCAAATCGTGACCAAAACAGACACCACCCGTATGACAACCGTTGGCAGAGTAGTAATAATTACAGGGAAAGATCACCTCTCCGCAGTAATGACTATCACAGAGACAATCAGAGAAACAGACAATATGGGAACCAAAATAACTATTATCAAGGGAGACAGAATAACTTTAGACGCAATGGTCCAGCGCGTAGTTACGATTCAAGGAGAAATTCTCCACCACGTGACCGACAAGAAAGAAACTATGGAATCTACCGACATGACGACAGACGATATGATCGTAACGACAGACCTGAATTGCATCAGAACTGGCGAGATTTAAACAGAGCAGAGCACTCTCGTCACGATGAATTTGTAGAAGTTAGGTCTCCTAATCCCAATAACGGCGCGTGCCAACAAAGGAACAGACAATGACTCGCACCGCAGGCTGCCGAGTGCGCCGGCTGGCTCAGGGAAAAATAACATTGACGCTAACCTCGAGCAAAATTCCCGTATTCTTTACGGACGAATACCACATGATAATTGCGTTGAAGTTGAAACTCTGGGTACTAGGAAGAGTAAAGGTTTACACCACATTTCTCATGTAAAACCATTTATTGACAGAAAATTTGCTTTTTAACTTAGTCTTTGCAATTTTCACTTCACGCTACTTGTACAATTTGTCAGACTTAAGAAACTGTTAACATGCAACATTTTGGTTTGCTTACGAGTGGATTCTGGATTTGAGGTGCTTTCTGTGAAATGCCAGATGACACAGTGGTTAGTTTATGTGACAGCTACACGATTTTATCACGACGCTGCTACTGCGTGACAATTTACAATGTTGCTTTTGCGGTGTATCTGTTTGATATCTGCACAGTTTTTTCTGAATTCTTCTATAAAGTGAGACATGTTTTAGTGGTGACTTTTGTGCTATTGCTACAAGGAGACAGCCTTTTGCGTAGGACAACAATACGTTACAGCACAGTACTTTCCTCATCACGGCAATAAGCGTAATAACTAAGTTATCTATACGCAAAGCATTTCACTTTTGTGTATCATGAGGTAAGTACATTGACTTCTGCAGAACTTAGCTTTCGGAGGACAATAACTACGACACTTCCCAGAGATTATCTTACTGCAAGACGCACATTTAGCGCTACAGGACACGTATTTGAGTGATTAATTTTGTACTTAAAACATTTATTTTTAAAGATTTTTGAATTACAAAGAAAGTTTTTCGTGATACATTTCATTCCATTGCTGTAATCTGTAACACCTGAGGGTATAATTACAATAAACCTCAGGGGGGTTCACGCCTACTTTGTGTAGCATGTGTTTGGCAAGCACAAGGAGCCCTAGCTAATATGGTATTTGCTTATACAATTTAACACATCGGTACGATATTTCTCTAACACATAAATTACACAGCTATCTGATCATTTAACAGAGAAACAAACATCCTTTTACTACGTCAGTGACACATGTTTACGCAATTACAGAGTTGGATTACTTCACACTTAAGAAATTGTACTTTGTCTGTACTTTGTGCACTGTTCATATTTTTTTGGAACCATTGTGATACTATGAGAACTTTGAATGATGTATTTGGTAAGGGAGTATAATTTTTAAAGTACGTTTGAGGTAGATGACACTACTGAAATGAGCAGAGAATTTTCTTTAGGTTTTGAAATCATTGGAGGAAGCTACGACGTTTTTGACATTTGACTGAGGTGTTATGATGTTATTTTTACGACGACGATGTGTATTATGCTGTTGAGGTATGTTTATGTCAATAAAATTCTTGACCTATGAAATGTTTTTATATGAGACTGTCACTGTAGCGGAAACTGCTGTCGTAAATATTTCCGTAAGAAAGTTAAGTGACCACCTGCACATAATGCGACGTGGGCACCCAGGTGTGTCAGACACCTGGAGAACAAGCCTTTTCAGACGCTCAGGTAGAAAAGAAAGCCATTAGGATGTGCCTTTCATCGCTAATGCGACACGCTCGTTACTTGAAAACATATGATTTTTGTAATGCGTTGTGGGCACACAGCTGTGTCAAACACCTGGAGAATAAACCATTAGGATGTGCCTTTCATCGCTAATGCGACACCCTCGTTACTTAAAAATTTATGATATTTACTGAAATGCCTAACAAAATGACAAGAAATATTTTTACATCTGCACACCTGATTATGACAAGAGTCTTTGTACGAGAGTTGAGAGCAATTAACTTATGAAATGAAATGTCACATGACTACTGAATGACATTTTTATGCTTTGGTTTGTGTAATTGCTTATTTCATTTGATGTCTGGTTTCCAGCTGTGTTGCAGCATTGCTTTTATAAAATGAGATGCATTTGCTAATGTGAACTCTTTCTGTCAACAGATCTATTAAATGATAATTTTGTAATCCACATTCTTTAAAAAAGGAGCACTTGGAAAGGAAAGAACAATAAGAAGTAACTCGTAACAGTAACACTTAATTTTCTTTTCAGGTACATGGTAATATTTTTTTTACAATAAGTTGTTATGGTGCACCACTTTAATTACATAGACATTAAGATGACCACTTTAATTACATAGACATTAAGATGTGAATATGCATTTCCCTTGTCTGCATTGTTGTTTTTACTGTAATATTTTTTCTGCTTGCGCTATGTCATGTTTAGGTATAAGTTGCTGCTGTTTGCAAGGCATAGTGTTATTGAATTTGACTTTTGCTAATTTATGCTGCTAGCTTTGCCAATTTGCATTTCTTTGTCATTTCTGTTTGTGTTGATTTGTTGTGATGCTGCATTGCCTCGTCCTTTGGTATATATATCTGAGCTCAGTAGATTTAAGTTAGCTTAAGAGGGGGTAGACTATATAAGAAACTGACTATGGAGAATAGGTAAAGAATGCATTGCGAAGAAAGATTTGGGCCCCAATGAGTATTGTACAATCAGAAATAATTATTTTGAAAGAAATATGGATAGAATACAGGAACGAGGTATAGGTAGGATTTTCTTGGAAATAAATGATGAGGTAAGCAATGTGTGAACATATAAATACAGAAAGCATGCTTGGATAGGATTTTTTTGGTGGAAACAAATGTTGAAATAAGACGAAAGATCTATCGAATGAAGTTGTGGGGTGGACTGCAGTACCAAATGTTACACTGAAAACAAACCCTGTCCTTTCCTTTTGTGTTATCCCACTATGTGTTTGGGTACCCTTGTGTATTTGTGTTTTTCCTGTCTTTATGTGTTTAGCTGATGAGAGCTCTGTTGTAGACTTTTTCTAATAATATGTTATTTACTTTGTAAAGATGCTTAGACATTATTTATTCTGTGTTGTTTTAATGCTCATGTGTGAAGTTGAATTTTTAAAAGTGATTCTGATCTTTTATGTATGTACTCATGTCATCATTCCTGTAACACTGATGTATATGTTTATTTCTATTGTTTTGTAAAGCCTGCACTACAAATATTATCTGTATTGTTATGTTTTTAATGATGTATTTTGTACCTTTGTAATTGTATTCTTATGTTATATAATTGTAATTGACACCAGTTACTCAAATTAAGTAACTTGTAAGCATTCATTTCACTGCACACATTTCTGTTGGTCATAGTATATGGACAATATGTGAGAAGTAGGGACTGTTAGTGTTTGCACGTGTGTTAATAATTCAGCAAGGGACTGGATAACAGCATTGCTGGTTCTAAGGACAATTCCAAAAACTTTGTGAGTGCACAAGTGGTGGTTATGGACTTGCTCTATTATCCGCAAGACTCTTCAATGGTGATTGTGCACCTGCACAGTCGCAACAGATGGCTGCTGGCCATCTCTACAAGGACAACAGTGGGTCTGCTCCTCTGGTGGCCCACCAATACCATACTCTCTACCAGGACTACAGTGGGTCTGCTCTGTGATGACCTACCTACCAATCTTCTTCAAAACGTCAAATGACTCTGCTGTGGGTTTGCTCTGTTGTGGCCCATTACCTGTCAGCATGTCAAGAGTCAGCACTGTCTTTCCGTTGTAAGGACAACACTACTTCTTCAAGACTGCATGGAAATCCACTACTTCTGTGTGCAATTTTTTTTACTAATGAGACTTTGTGAACAAACACCTGTAATTACTATTATGATGAACAATCTGGACTGTCTTTATGGACTGTGAGAAAATTTTAGCTTTTGACCAACATTGTATCAATAAGTGTGTGCATTGGATATCTTTGTTAGTGTAATTATGAAAATTTTATCAAATCATTATTGGCCACCGGCCAAAAACATTTTGTAAAATTTTTTGTGGGGAGCATGGGGGCTATGTAAGTAGGCTGTTTAGGCTTTCTTTATGTAAGTTTGCTGTTTATGTTTTTTATTGGCAACGTTACATAGCACTCTGTATGAAAATCACTGGCTGTGCTGTGTGCAGTATGTGGCTAGTTTGCATTGTTGTCTGCCATTATTGTCATGAACTGCTATAGCTGGATGCGAACAGCGCGTAGCGCTGGGCAGTTGGAGGTGAGCCGCCAGCAGTGGTGGACGTGGGGAGAGAGATGGCGGAGTTTTGATAATCTGTAAGACTGAATATATTATGAATCTTGAGGTAAATACATTGTTTGTTCTCTATTAATATCTTTCATTTGCTAACTATCCCTATCAGTAGTTAGTACCTTCAGTAGTTTGAATCTTTTATTTAGCTGGCAGTAGTGGCGCTCGCTGTTTTGCAGTAGCTTGAGTAGCGAAGATTTTTGTGAGGTAAGTGATTTGTAAAAGGTATAGGTTAAAGTTAGTCAGGGCCATTGTTTTGTAGGGGTTATTGAAAGTCAGATTGCGTTGCGCTAAATAATATTGTGTGTCAGGTTAAGCACAGGCTTGTATAATTGTTCTAAGTGGACGTTTCACATGTAAAATTGTTCAAAGGGGACGTTTCACTATCAGTAGTTAGTGCCTTCAGTAGTTAGAATCTTTTATTTAGCTGGCAGTAGTGGCGCTCGCTGTATTGCAGTAGTTTGAGTAACGAAGATTTTTGTGAGGTAATCGATTCATGAAAGGTATAAGTTATTGTTAGTGAGGGCAATTCTTTTGTGGGGATTATTGAAAGTCAAATTGCGTTGCGCTAAAAATATTGTGTGTCAGTTTGGTGATGATCAGAAGAAGTAATGAGAGAAATGTCTGAGTACGTTCAGTTTTGCTCAGCTGTTCGAAAATCAAATAATGTAGAAGTTTACCAGCACAGTCATTCATAATCTTTCGAAGGGGACGTTTCAACTTGCATGGGTCGTCGGCTGCGGAGGCCTATCGTTAGGAGTGTTCGGTGCATTGCGTGTTCAGACACACTTGTACTCTGTCTAGCATTAAAGTCTGATGTTAGTGCCGCCACAGTTCGGTGCCTCTCCTGTTTTGCCAGTCCGCCCAGCCTACGACGTCTGGCATCTGTAATGAGGAGTGGCCGCCCAACCCCAAGACGTCTGGACGTGGTTTCACCTTGGTTTCGCCACCTGTTGAAGACACTCACTACAACACTCCTCGAACACCAGACAAGTGGTGCAGTTTCCAAAGTGCTCGTGCCGAGCCTCCGGCCCATCACAATCTGCCCTCACAAGGGGAGGCCGCCAATTGTGAAATTCAGATTTGATTCATACTGCGCATAATAAAAGCTCATGGCCAGAGGTGTAATGTGGCAAAGCACCAAGATGCACTTTTCAGGCGTTGTCGAGAAAATCGACAGTTAAAAGAAACCGTTGCGGTGAAATACTCTCTACGATTAACAGTTTTCAACAGTGTCGTGGCGCAGCGGTAAGCGCTCGGGTTCGTTATGCAAAGGTCGCTGGATCGAATCTCGCACCATACAACCTTTTTTTTTTTTAGTATTTGTTTTTTGTAATTCAAATGTATACACACACACAGACACACACACACACACACACACACACACACACACACACACATATAACTTATTGCAGGGAATTTATATATATATATATATATATATATATATATATATATATATATATATATAATTCCCGGCAATCAGTTGCAACAATTATGCATATTATAAGTTGCTGAAAGTCGTTTGTCGTGGAAAAACTGACGACTTCGAACATCATTATGTTTTCCGCAAACAAAGTTGTATTTCACAAATGTTATTAATTGTCTTCATAATGTTAACCACGTATAGTTAACGGAAGACGTAGAAACGATATTCCGAAACGAATACGTATAGCGTAAGGCAAACGTTCGAATTAGAATAGAGACCCCACGAACACAAATTTGCTGTGGCAGGTATGAAATATAAACTCCGTTACTCGCTCGTTACACTTGAAGGACAGATGTTGAATGGACCGGAACGAGCCACCGCGTAGCGGCGTAGTTGCCTGCTAACTTCGAAAGAAGCGCAACTTATAACATCGTCGAAAATCAGTGCGGACGTGAAAATTTTGGTACACCCTGTTAAACAAACGGAAAAATGGAGGCGATACAATTGGAGAGCGATCCGCCTTCACCAACATGCATAAGCAATTCATTAATAGTATATATGTATATATATTTGAATTACAAAAAACTAATAATAAAAAAAATTGCATGGTGCGAGATTCGATCCGGCGACCTTCTCATTTCGAACCCGAGCGCTTACCGCTGCGCCACTACGCTGTTGAAAATTGTCGATCGTAGAGAGTATTTCACCGCAACGGTTTCTTTTAACTGTCGATTTTCTCGACAGCGGCTGAGAAGTGCTACTTGGTGCTTTGCCACATTACACCTCTGGCCATGAGCTTTTATTATGCGCAGTATGAATCGAATCTGAATTTCGCAATTGGCGGCCTCCCCTTGTCAGTCAAACTCAGATTGCGCGCCTTCCCCATTCTACACACGGACAGCTAGCTGACTGATACTGCATGCACCGTGCGTGTGTCTGACTAGCAGTCATACCTCACCAGGTGGCTGCTATCGCCTGGACAGGTTTATATCGACAGCAGGTCGGTGGTCCTAATGTTCTGGCTGACTAGTACATACTGCCTCCCACGTTGCGTTTATCTGATGTTACGTCAATATAGCCGCGATTAGGTAACTGCGAGGCCTTATTGATTACTGTCTTCAGTCGATCGCTGACCGAGACAAGATTTATTTTAAAGATGCGTCATCTTAAGGCATATTACTGCTCCCTTAACATTCTCTCCTTTGGCGTATATTCTAACACGGTGATCTCAACGTTTGCTCACGTGTGCTCCAGGGCGATCCCGTGACTACTGATCGAGCTGTACCTTGACTTTATTTTTATTTACAAAGCGTATTCGGTGGTCATTGGTGTTTTCCCCCTTATTTACATGTTCTGAAATGGCTCAAATGGCTCTGAGCACTATGGGACTTAACATCTGAGGTCATGAGTCCCCTAGAACTTAGAACTACTGAAACCTAACTAACCTAAGGACATCACACACATCCGTGCCCGAGGCAGAATTCGAACTTGCGACTGTAGCGGTCGAGCGGTTTCAGACTGAAGCGCCTAGAACCGCTCGGCCACACCGGCCGGCTACATGTTCTGACATCAAATGCTTTTTCCCTCGTTGTTAGGGGAGCTTGAAGTCGAACAAAACTTGGTTTTACTTTCACCTTTTCCGATTTTTCGTCTTTTGCAAACCCGCTTTTTTGCATTGGCGGTTTTTTGCCGTCATAGAAATATTACTGTAGTTTCACCTGTTATTTACTTTGGTAATATAACAGTCTATAGTACAATAAGGAATAAGAAACTGTGGCATAAACTGAAGTTACTGGTAGCTAAATTATAATCTTACGAAATGCAAGCCTAAATCAGTCCCAATCTAAAAGCCGTAAATTAAACGAAATACCTAGGTATTACAATTACGAACAACTTAAATTGGAAGGAACACATAAAAATGTTGTGGGGAAGGCTAATCAAAGACTGCGTTTTATTGGAAGGACACTTAGAAAATGTAACAGGTCTTTTAAGGAGACTGCCTACACTACGCTTGTCCGTCCTCTTTTAGATAACTGCTGCGCGGTGTGGGATCCTTACCAGATAGGACTGTCGGAGTACATCGAAAAAGTTCAAGAAAAGGCAGCACGTTTTGTATTATCGCGAAATATGGGAGAGTGTGTCACTGAAATGATACAGGGCCGTGCGGTTAAAGGCGCTGCAGTCTGGAACCGCAAGGCCGCTACGGTCGCAGGTTCGAATCCTGCCTCGGGCATGGATGTTTGTGATGTCCTTAGGTTAGTTAGGTTTAACTAGTTCTAAGTTCTAGGCGACTAATGACCTAAGCAGTTGAGTCCCATAGTGCTCAGAGCCATTTGAACCATTTTGATACAGGATTTGGGCTGCACATCATTAAAAGAAAGGCGTTTCCCGTTGCGACGAAATCTTCTCACGAAATTCCAATTATCAACTTTCTCCTCCGAATGCGAAAATATTTTGTTGACACCGACCTACATAGAGAGGAACGATCACCAAGATAAAATAAGGGAAATCAGAGCTCGTACGGAAAGATATAAGTGTTCATTCTTTCCGCACGCTATAGGAGATTGGAATAATAAAGAATTGTGAAGGTGGTTCGATGAACCTTCTGCCAGGCTCTTAAATGTGATTTGCAGAGCATCCATGTAGATGTAGATGTAGATGTAGATGTACATGACTGAGAGACAACAAAGAAGTCGAGGAAAACTTGGCTTCACTTTTATCTTTTGGATTTTTCCGCCTTCTACAAATCTGCGTTCTACATTCGCGCATTAGCGTTACTTTTTTTTTTTTTTTGTGCTACACCTTTCTAAAACTTCAGAAAAATTGTCATGACAACGAGGCACGCAACAGCGGAACATCCACCTGCAACGACGTTCCGGGAGCAGTGAGTAGATGAGCCTCGGAAGGATTTCCTGAGGCCCTAACAGCTGTCTCCCAATCTCCAAACCTCGGGTGGCACAGTAGCACAACCCCAGCGAATCCTGAGTTGTGCCTCAGCGCGCCGGGGGCCAACTGTTCAGACAAATCGGAAATCCAGACTGGCTCTGATACGAAGTGCAGCAGTTTGGTGTATTGTATTGTACTCTAATGCTGTGTGGTGTAGTGTTGTACAGTAGTGCAGTGCAGAGTTATAAATTACAAATCTTGTGATCTACCAATGCTGCATAGTGATGTGCCCCCTGGATTCCGGATGAAGACATATCTGTGCGCCAGACGGCCAAGTGGCAGTATGTAGACGCAATTAATGTGCAACATTCGGTCTGTTCTTATACTTAGACTAGCCAAGGGCCCGGTGCTTCGCTCGCATAAACTGTATGATCTGCACATTTTTCTGTTTTTTGTTTTTATTCAATGAAATTTTTATGTTGTTTACAGATTTTAACATCTCCTAAACTTTTCACGCTAATTAAGGCCCTAGAAGCATCGTCTTTTTCGGATGTACTTCTAATCAAAAAGGGATTCTTGTAGCTTGAGTCCAAGATTTTTGGTAATAATGCCTTTTGCGTTCTTGTGGTGATATTTCCGTAGAAAATTTCATCCCGTAACACATATCTCTTTAAATCTAATCGGCAAGTGAAATACTAATTTTTATAGATTTACCTTTAAAAGCTTTTTTATTACGACATAATTTATTAAAAAATTTCACCCACTAAAGGGTTGATTTCCAAACACAGTGAAACCCATATTTTTTAACTTCTAACAGAGAAGCCATATACAAATTTTCATGTATTTAGCTTTTAAAATGTTTGCATACTGAAATAATTCCAAAAAATTTTTCATCCCCTGTTTCACTCCCTTAGTGAACTGATTTTCCAAACACACTGAAACACGTATTTTTTTTTTAATTTCTAACCAAGAAGTCAGAACCAATTTTCGTAGACGTAGCTTTAAAATGATTCATTTCCAAAAAAAACTTTCACCCAGTATTTTACCCTCTTAATTCCTGAATTTCCAAAAATGCTGAAACACGTATTTTTTTCTTTCTGTCTGGGAAACCAAATACCAATTTTCGTATGTCTTACTTCAAAAAATCAGCAAGATATTTTCAAAAAACCTTTCGTCCCCTATTTCACACTGTTAGGGGTGGAATTTCGGAAAATCCCTTCTTAAACGACGCCTACATGAAAGATCAACACCATCTCCAAATTACAAATTTCTATCCTCAGCAGCTTGAGCTGGGCGACGATGAATCAGTGAGTGAGTGGATCAGTCAGTCAGGACATTGCCTTTTATACATACAGATAATAGAATAAAAGAATATAGCAAATAAATACAGTAACAGAAATATTTTTCTCGGAGGGCTGTGTTTTTTGTACGTTCGCGTAATTTTTTTCCTGTAATGAGTGTGGAACACGTGAAACAATAATAATATTTCTATGACGCCAAGTTTTGTGAAGATTTGCAAAAGTGAAGTGCAAGAAACGCAAATGCAGGAAAAGCGGAAGGAAAAAGGAAGATCAGTGTTTGCCGGCCGTGGTGGCCAAGCGGTTAAAGGCACTACAGTCTGGAACCGCGCGGCCGCTACGGTCGCAGGTTCGAATCCTGCCTCGGGCATGGATGTGTGTGATGTCCTTAGGTTAGTTAGGTTTAAGTAGTTCTAAGTTCTAGGGGACTGATGACCTTAGAAGTTAAGTCCCATAGTGCTCAGAGTCATTTGAACCATTTGAAGATCAGTGTTTAGCTATCCGCCGAAAACGAGGTCGTTACCAACGGAGAACAATCTCGGATTACTGAATGATGGGGAAGGAAAATATCCGTGCCAGTTGAAAGGAACTATTCAGGCGTTTGCTTTGAACGATATAGGGAAAGCACAGAAATCTTAAACATGGATGGCAGTAAGGAGATTGGAACCGTCGTCCTGACAAACAAAGAGTCCAGTGCGATAACCACTGCGCCACACCGCTTGGCAAGGAGAAAAAGCAGGTTAGTAGAACCCGAAGAATCACAAATGATGATGGTATTTTCTTCGACTTCAGCATCCGCTAACAACGAGGGAAAAAGCAGTGGACTCAGAAAATGTAAAAAATTGGACACTTGCGAATAGGACTCGCACTCTGAGGCTTCCGTGCGAACTTAATTATGTATACTAGGCAGCTCATCCATCCTGGGAATCGGGACTCTATACAATTTTTTCCTGTTGTCAACATTGATATTGGCAGCATATCGGTCTCTGTAATTCTAAAACTTTCGAGTATGGTTTAATTTTAAGTTTTAGGTCGGATAGTAAATAAAAAAGTAAGCACGCAATCTTCAGGCCACGAGTGGCCTACCGGGACCATCCGACCGCCGTGTCATCCTCAAAGGAGGATACGGATGGGTGGGGCGTGGAGTCAGCACACCGCTCTCCCGGTCGTTATGATGGTATTCTTGACCGAAGCCGCTACTATTCGGTCGGGTAGCTCCTCAATTGGCAACACGAGGCTCAGTGCACCCCGAAAAATGGCAACAGCGCATGGCGGCTGGATGGTCACCCATCCAAGTGCTGGCAACGCCCAACAGCGCTTAACATTGGTGATCTCACGGGAACCGGTGTATCCACTGCGTCAAGGCTGTTGTCCCGGATAATAAATGAGAAAAGAAATACCTTTTCGTGTGATATGACTATAGATCAACAATGTTCAATTTTTTTTTCCTTTACTTGTACTGTGAAGCCTTACTTCTCGCCAGATTTCAAGATCCTAGGTCAACGGGAAGTACCCTATAGGTTTTTGATGAGTGAGTTTGCCAGTTGCAAAATTTCTGATATAAATGGCCGTATCTTTTGATTACATTGACTTAAGATCGATTTCTTACATCGCCAAGGAACCGTAGAGCCTAATATGTGACATAAATTCCAACTTGGTACGTATAACTGTGCCTGAGAAGAAATGTTATTAACAGTTGGTCGGACAGACAGGTGGTCAATACAGTGATCCTATAGGCGTTCCGTTTTTACGGATTGATGTACGGAGCTCTAAAAAGAAGAAAAACACCGATGACCACTTGAGATATTTGGTAAATAAGAGGGAAACATATCTGGTGAATAATACGCTTTGATTGCAGTAAGCCTAAAACAAAACAAAACGCCACCATAATTGACAATGTTTAGATTGTTTTAAAAACAATAGAAGCAATTTGATGTGCAAATTTGTTACTGTTGATGATACTGGGACTTACTCTTCATGGCAAAGACGAAACAGCAAGTGCAGAATGAATCCAGACAAATAATCATATTTCAATACATCTGCATGGTTCAAAATGTTCAAATGTGTGTGTTCTTAGATCATCGGTCTCTATACTGACACACTACTTAAACTAACTTCTGCTAAGAACAACACACACACCCATACCCGAGGGAGGACTCGAACCTCTGGCAGGAGGGACCGCGCAGTCCGTGACAAGGCGCCTCAAACCGCACGGTCACTCCGCACGGCCCATCTACCTGAATACTCCACAAAATCACACTTAAGTTTCTGGCCGAGGGTTCATCGAACCACTTTCAGAATAATTCTCTATTATTCCAATCCCGAACATCGCGGGGGAAAACGAACACCTATATCTTTCCGCGAGAGCTCTGATTTTCCTCATTTTATTATGAGTATTGTTTCTCCCTATGTAGGTCGGCTTCAACAAAACATTTTCGCATTCGGAGGAGAAAGCTGGCGATTGGAATTTCAGGAGAAGATTACGCCGCAACGAGAAAAACCACTTTTTAATTATGTCCATCCCAAATACTGTATCTTGTTAGTCACACTCTCTCCCCTATTTCGCAATAATAGAAAACGTTTAAAGGATAAAAATATGACAGAGGAGTTTAGTGAAAAAGTACTGGGAAAGGCAAAATTGGTAGAGAGTGCGCAGGAGTGGTGGAAAATAAATAGTGCTGTTATAAGGAAGACTGGGGAGGAAGTGTTTGGGTTAACATCTGGTAGAGGGATGCCAAAAGATAAGGAAGCATGGTAGTGGAATGAAGAGGTGCAAACGGTTGTGAAGGAAAAGAAAGACGCTAAGAGGAAGTGGGATATGTGTGGAAGTGCTGAGGATGGGCAAGCATACTAAAGTGCAAAGAAGGAGGCAAAACGAGCTGCGCCTAAAGCTAAAGCTGAATCAGTAAGGGAGGCATACGAACAACTACAGAAAAATCAGGATATGAGACAACTGATACGGATACGCAAATCAAGAGATAAAGCTTCTAAAGATCTAACAGCAATAAAACAAATGAAAGATGAAACAGGAATAATTCTGCATGACCATGGAAAAATAATCCAAAGGTGGTTGAATTATTTTGGGAAATTGCTGAATGAAGAAAATGTAAGAGTGAAAACTGAGGAAGGAGGGGCAAACGAAGGATTAACGATGGATATAAGTAGAGGTGAAGTCGAACGGGCAGTTGAAAAGATGTAAAATGGGAAGGCAGTTGGCCCAGACCAGATCCCCGTTGAGGTATGGAAGTGTCTCGGTAAAAAGGGAATTGAGCTCCTTTGGGATTTAATGAAGAAGATTTGGCGACAGGAGGAGATTCCAGACGAGTGGAGAACTAGTGTACTGACCCCAATATTCAAGGGGAAAGGTGATGTGTAGGACTTCAGTAACTACAGAGGTATTAAACTGATGGCACACACAATGAAAATTTGGGAAAGAGTTATAGAAGGAAGATTACGCAAAGAGACTGTGGTGTGTGAAGAACAGTTTGGGTTCATGCCTGGAAGAGGAACGACTGATGCAATACATGCTTTAAGGCGGATAGTGGAGAGACACGGGGAGCTTCAAGCCAATCTACAAATGGCTCTCATTGATTTGGAGAGAGCATATGACAGAGTCCCAAGGGACGAAATATGGAGAAGCATGAGAGAGCAGTGCGTGCCAGAGAAGTATGTGAGGGTAGTGAAGGAAATGTACAGAGGAGCAATGACACAAGTGAGAAGTAGTGTGGGCATAACAAAGGAGTTTCCAGTGAAAGTAGGGTTGCATCAAGGGTCTGCGCTTAGTCCCTACCTCTTTGACCTGATTATGGATGTGCTGGTGAAAGATGTGAAGAAGGAAGCACCGTAGAATATGATGTTTGCGGATGATGTGGTTCTTTGTGAGCAGAGCATTGACAGACTTGAGGAAAAGCTGGAGGATTGGAGGAAGGCACTAGAAGAAAGAGGGATGACAATTAGCCGGACAAAGTCAGAATATTTAGCACTCAAGGATGTGCAGATGAGGTCTTGCAAGATCCCAGATGAAGAGCTGAAATCGGTCTGCAAATTTAAATACCTGTTGTCGTACATATAGAAGGATGGAGGACTGGAAAGCAAGATACAACACCGAATAAATTGCGGTTGGAACAACTGGAGGAAAATAAATGGAGTGTTGTGCGACAAGAACATGAGCATTGGGTTGAAAGGGAAAGTGTACAATTCGGTGGTAAGGCCTGCTATGATATATGGGGCAGAGACATGGCGAATTACAGTAGCCCAGGAAAGGCAGATGGAAGTGGCGGAAATAAGGATGCTGAGGTGGATGTGTGGGGTAACAAGGAAGGACAAAATTAGAAATGAATTTGTTAGAGGAGCTGTGAAAGTGGGACCCATGGGGTAAAAGATACAAGAGAGCAGACAAAGGTGGTACGGACACCTGCAGAGAAAAGGGGAAGAGTGTATCGGAAACAGAGTTGAAGATATAAAGATTGAAGGAGCGAGAAGGAGAGGAAGACTGAAGATGAGGTGGAAGGATAAGATATCCAAGGACCTAAGGGAGAAAGGATGGAAGAAGGAAGAGGCAATGGATAGAGAACTATGGAGGAGAAGGATCCAGAAGAGCAACACTGACCTTACGTGAGGTGGGACAAGGCGACGATAAAGAACAAGAAGAAGAAGAAGAAGAAAACGTGCTGCTCTTCTTTGAACTTTCTTGATGTACTCCGTTAGTTCCATCTGCTACGGATCCCAGACCGCGCAGCAGTACTCCAATAGGGGACGGACAAGTACAGTATTAGCAGTCTCCTTAGCATATCTGTCGCATTTTCTAAGAGTTCTCTCAGTAAAACGCAGTCTTTCATTTGCCTTCCCCATAACATTTTCTACGTGTTCTTTCCAATTTAAGATGTTCGCAATTGCAATTCGTAGGTATTTAGCAGAATTTACGGCCTTTAGATTTGACTGATTAATCGTGTAACCGAAGTTTAACGGATTGCTTTCAGCACTCATGTGGATGACGTCACTGTTTTGCAGCTTGTTTTGATCTTCTGACGACTTCACTAGACGATGAACGACAGCATCATCTGCAAACAACCTAAGATGGCTATTTAGATTGCCTCCTAAATGATTTATATAGACATGGAACAGTAGAAGGCCTATAACACTACATTGGGGATTGCCAGAAATCACTTCTGTTTTACTCGATGACTTTTCGTCAGTTACTAAGCACTGTGGCCTCTCTGACAGGAAGGCACGAAAACAATCACACAACTGAGACGATATTCTATAAGCAAGCAGTTTCACTACAAGCCGCTTGTGTGACACAGTGTCAAAAGTTCCTGGAATTCTAGAAATACGGAACCAACATGAAATCCGTTGCCAACAGCACTCAACAAATCGTGTGTATAATGGACTAGTTGTGTTCTACAAGAATGATGTTTTCTAAATTCGTGTTCACTATATGTCAATAGACCGTTTTCTTCGAGGTAATTCATAATGTTCGAACACAATATATGCTCAAAAATCCTGCTGCGTATCGACTTTTTATGATATGGGGCTGTAATTTAGTGGATTACCCCTACTATCTTTGTTGAATATTGGTGTGACCTGTGTAAGTTTCCAGTCTTTGGATACGGATCTTTCCTCGAGCGAGTGGTTGTACCTAATTGTGAAGTATGAAGATATTGCATCAGCATACTCTGAAAGAAATATAGCTGGTACGCAATCTGGACCGCAAATCCTCCAACGCCAGAGAAACGTATTCTTTCTGCAGTGTCGTCCGAAGACCGAGGCATCTACATCTACATCTACATCCATACTCCGCAAGCCACCTGACAGTGTGTGGCGGAGGGTACCTTCAGTACCTCTATCGGTTCTCCCTTCTATTCCAGTCTCGTATTGTTCGTGGAAAGAAGGATTGTCGGTATGCCTCTGTGTGGGCTCTAATCTCTCTGATTTTATCCTCATGGTCTCTTCGCGAGATATACGTAGGAGGGAGCAATATACTGCTTGACTCTTCGGTGAAGGTATGTTCTCGAAACTTTGACAAAAGCCCGTACCGAGCTACTGAGCGTCTCTCCTGCAGAGTCTTCCACTGGAGTTTATCTATCATCTCCGTAACGCTTTCGCGATTACTAAATGATCCTGTAACGAAGCGCGCTGCTCTCCGTTGGATCTTCTCTATGTCTTGTATCAACCCTATCTGGTACGGATCCCACACTGCTGAGCAGTATTCAAGCAGTGGGCGAACAAGCGTACTGTAACCTACTTCCTTTGTTTTCGGATTGCATTTCCTTAGGATTCTTCCAATGAATCTCAGTCTGGCATCTGCTTTACCGACAATCAACATTATATGATCATTCCATTTTAAATCACTCCTAATGCGCACTCCCAGATAATTTATGGTATTAACTGCTTCCAGTTGCTGACCTGCTATTTTGTAGCTAAATGATAAAGGATCTATCTTTCTGTGTATCCGCAGCACATTACACTTGTCTACATTGAGATTCAGTTGCCATTCCCTGCACCATGCGTCAATTCGCTGCAGATCCTCCTGCATTTCAGTACAATTTTCCATTGTTACAACCTCTCGATACACCACAGCATCATCTGCAAAAAGCCTCAGTGAACTTCCGATGTCATCCACCAGGTCATTTATGTATATTGTGAACAACAACGGTCCTATGACACTCCCCTGCGGCACACCTGAAATTACTCTTACTTCGGAAGACTTCTCTCCATTGAGAATGACATGCTGCGTCCTGTTATCTAGGAACTCCTCAATCCAATTACACAATTGGTCTGATAGTCCATATGCTCTTACTTTGTTCAATAAACGACTGTGGGGAACTGTATCGAACGCCTTGCGAAAGTCAAGAAACACGGCATCTACCTGTGAACCCGTGTCTATGGCCCTCTGAGTCTCGTGGACGAATAGCGCGAGCTGGGTTTCACATGACCGTCTTTTTCGAAACCCATGCTGATTCCTACAGAGTAGATTTCTAGTCTCCAGAAAAGTCATTATACTCGAACACAATACGTGTTCCAAAATTCTACAACTGATCGACGTTAGAGATATAGGTCTATAGTTCTGCACATCTGTTCGACGTCCCTTCTTGAAAACGGGGATGACCTGTGCCCTTTTCCAATCCTTTGGAACGCTACGCTCTTCTAGAGACCTACGGTACACCGCTGCAAGAAGGGGGGGCAAGTTCCTTCGCGTACTCTGTGTAAAATTGAACTGGTATCCCATCAGGTCCAGAGGCCTTTCCTCTTTTGAGCGATTTTAATTGCTTCTCTATCCCTCTGTCGTCTATTTCGATATCTACCATTTTGTCATCTGTGCGACAATCTAGAGAAGGAACTACAGTGCAATCTTCCTCTGTGAAACAACTTTGGAAAAAGACATTTAGTATCTCGGCCTTTAGTCTGTCATCCTCTGTTTCAGTACCAAGGGAAGTGTTGGTACCTCGTGACGGAACCACAAGTAAGCATAGTCGCTGTGAGACGCAGCAATGGTTGAGTGAAGTCGGCGTAGACCCAACGCTGCAGCACACTTAGGTAAGTCAGAGCCCGCCCGGATAGCCGAGCTGTCTAACGTGTGGCTTTCCAGATTGGGCAGGAGCGCCTGGTCCCTGGCACGAATCCGCCCGGCGGACTTGTGTCGAGGTCCGGTGAGCCGGCCAGTCTGTGGATGGTTTTTAGGCGATTTTCCATCTGCCTCAGCGAATGCGAGCTGGTTCCCCTTATTCCGCCTCAGTTACACTATGTCGGCGACTGCTGCGCAAACAAGTTCTCCACGTACGCGTACACCACCATTACACTACCACGCAAACATAGGGGTTACACTCTTCTGGTGTGAGGCGTTACCCTGGGGGGGGGGGGGGAGGTGGGAGGGGTGTCCGTGTCCACAAGGGGCCGAACCGCACAATAACCCTGGGTTCGGTGTGGGGCGACAGAGGGGTGAAGTGGACTGCGGTAGTCGTCGTGGGGTTGTGGACCATTGTGGCTGCGGCGGGCACGGAGCCTCTCCGTCGTTTCTGGGTCCCCAGTTAACATACATACATATATACATACATAGGTATGTCAGACCGTAGTGCCGCTCAGCCCAGACTGCGACCATCGCCGAACACTATGGCATTGTGAAGCTTCAGGTTTTGGCGCCGCAGATGCTGTTCCATTAAGTTTCTTCTTCTTCTAAAATTTCGTTTGTATAGCGTTCAGCCATCTTCAGAGTGAGCTGCAAGACTGCCGCTCCAGTGCTTGCTTCGTCCCTTTATACTCGTGTACTGCGCAACTGCGCATGCGGCCACAGATGCAAATGCGCCAGAGACGATGGTCGGCGGCAGAGACGTGCACAATGCGCGAGTTACATCTATGGCTCCGCAGTCGATCTGTGTTAGCATGTCGATATATCATTGTGAGCTGCACTGTGACGACGTCTTCGTGAGTTTATTACACCAAGTGCCGGATTCCATGATTTATCAAGGTTGAGTCCGGCACTTGGTGTAATAAACTCACAAAGACGACGTCACAGTGCAGCTCACAATGATATATCGACATGCTAAGACAGATCGGTTGTGGAGCCATAGATGTACCTCGCGCATTGTGCACGTCTCTGCCGCCGACCAACGTCTCTGGCGCATTTGCATCTGTGGCCGCATGCGCAGTTGCGCGGTACACGAGTATAAAGGGACGAAGCAAGCACTGAAGCGGCAGTCTTGCGGCTCACTTTGAAGATGGCTGAACGTTATACAGCCGAATTATTAGAAGAAGAAGGAGAATTCTTGCGGCTGCACACCCCAAATTTAATGGAACACGACGGCATTGTCTCTCTCTCTCCTGAGCTAACAGTACGACAATTTTGTTCGACGGAACTCTGCATAAAAGTTTACAAGCAGTTGGACAGTGTTAGAAGAGACTAGTATCTTGTTCCGTATCAAGCGATAAGTTAATGTTCTGTGATAGTAATAAATACTCATGACTTTCTGGAGGACATGGATTGTTACAAAGTTAAGTACTTCATCTTGTTCCAGCTATAATAAAGTGATGTAACACCGTGTGTGTCTTGTAGTAACAACTCGGTATCCTCCAGAAGTAAATCAAAGAACTCATCACAGTTCTGACTAGTGGTCTTCCGCCCAGCACACTTTCAGCAAGACACAGTGTAGAAGGAAAAATGGTGAAGCAGTTTCGTTTTTAGAAAAGGTTGTGAATGAGGCTTTCGAGACGCAAAATGGGTTCTTTGTATTACACTACTGGCCATTAAAATTGCTACACCACGAAGATGACGTGCTAGAGACGCGAAATTTAACCGACAGGAAGAAGACGCTAAGATATGCAAATGATTAGCTTTTCAGAGCATTCGCACAAGGTTGGCGCCGGTGGCGACACCTACAACGTGCTGACATGAGGAAAATTTCCAATCGATTTCTCTTACACAAACAGCAGTTGACCGGCGTAGCCTAGTGAAACGTTGTTGTGATGCCTCGTGTAAGGAGGAGATATGCGTACCGTCACGTTTACGACTTTGATAAAGGTCGGATTGTAGCCTATCGCGATTGCGGTTTAGTGTATAGCGACATTGCTGTTCGCGTGCTCGAGATCCAATGACTGTTAACAGAATATGGAATCGGTGGGTTCAGGAGGTTAATACGGAACGCCGTGCTGGATCCCAACGGCCTCGTATCACTAGCAGTCGAGATGACAGGCATCTTATCCGCATGGCTGTAACGGATCGTGCAGCCACGTCTCGATCCCTGAGTCAACAGATGGGGACGTTTGCAAGACAACAACCATCTGCACGAACAGTTCGACAACGTTTTCAGCAGCATGGACTATCAGCTCTGAGACCATGGATGCGGTTACCGTTGACGCTGCATCACAGACAGGAGCGCCTGCGATTGTGTACTCAGCGACGAATCTGTGTGCACGAATGGCAAAACGTCATTTTTTCAGATGAATCCAGATTTTTTTTACAGCATCATGATGGTCGCATCAGCGTTTGGCGACATCGCGGTGAACGCACATTGGAAGCGTGTATTCGTCAACGACATAGTGGCGTATCACACGGCGTGATGGTATGAGGTGCCATTGGTTACACGCCTCGGTCACCTCTTGTTCGCATTGACGGCACTTCGAACAGTGGACGTTACATTTCAGATGTGTTACGACCCGTGGCTCTACCCTTCATTCGATCCCTGCGAAACCCTGCATTTCAGCAGGATAATGCACGACCGCATGTTGCAGGTCTTGTACGGGCCTTTCTGGATACAGAAAATGTTCGACTGCTACCCTGGCCAGCACATTCTCCAGATCTCTCACCAACAGAAAACGTCTGGTCAATGGTGGCCGAGTAACTGTCACGTCACAATACGCCAGTCACTACTCGTGATGAACTGTGGTATCGTGTTGAAGCTGCATGGGCATCTGTACCTGCACACGCCATCCAAGCTCTGTTTGACTCAATGCCCAGGCGTATCAAGGCCGTTATTACGGCCAGAGGTGGTTGTTCTGGTTACTGAATTCTCAGGATATATGCACGCAAGTTGCGTGACAATGTAAACATATGTCAGTTCTAGTATAATGTATTTCTCCAATATCATCTGCATTTCTTCTTGGTGTAGCAATTTTAATAGCCAGTAGTGTATTTACCTTGCATAGGATGAGAGAGAAAAAGAGAGCAGCTGATGTAATTTCCTTCCGTTTCGTTTCCTTTCTCTCCCCCCCCCCCTCCCGAACTTACAATTTACATAATAATAAAGAGAACCCGTATGACTTTGTTTTCTGAAAGACCCTGAGCGGTACCTCATGCCGCCTATTTGGAAATTGTTTTCTTCGTCCAGGCCTTTCCTCACTGCGTCTGTGAGTTGTGTCTGTGGATTTTAGGCGAATGTAAGAAACGTTTGTTTGGTGTGGTATCGTGATTGTGTTGCATGGTAATGAGGGACGGGGAGTGACACACAGCCCGCTCCTCCTGAACAGCCCTGAATTGGCAGACCCGCATCCCACGAACAGATCACCATGATCAAAGCTAGATGCCTGCACATCACTTGACACTAGTATCACATTAATATAAAAAGTCAGGAACTTGCTTGGTACGAATCTCTGGTATCGACACTTTCCCCATGGACTGTGCGGCTGGTCACGGCGGAGGTTCGAGTCCTCCCTCGGGCATGGGTGTGTGTGTTTGTCCTTAGGATAATTTAGGTTAGGTAGTGTGTAAGCTTAGGGACTGATGACCTTAACAGTTAAGTCCCATAGGATTTCACACACATTTGAACATTTGAATTCTTGTCACTTTCCCAAGGGTAATGATCGCGGGTTTTAAAACCGTTGTCCACAATATGCAATTTTCCCGTTTTTAGCGTAAATTATAAAAACAATTATACTGCGTTATTCATTCTCACCATTCCCTTTTACACGGACTTGCACTGACGCTATTCGATGTTCGGTGAAGAGCCAAAAAATTGTGAGCACCTATTTAATAGCTTATCTTGTAACGCCGGAAATGCATATCCTCCTATTTCCATCTATTGTACTATTATTTTTTTTCCTTGCTTTGTTACCTCAAGATATAACATTTCTGTCTCTTTATATATTGTAATTGTTTTACTGTTTACCGAGCGAGGTGGCGCAGTGGTTAGCACACTGGACTCGCATTCGGGAGGACGACGGTTCAATCCCGTCTCCGGCCATCCTGATTTAGGTTTTCCGTGATTTCCCTAAATCGCTTCAGGCAAATGCCGGGATGGTTCCTTTGAAAGGGCGCGGCCGATTTCCTTCCCCATCCTTCCCTCACCCGAGCTTGCGCTCCGTCTCTAATGACCTCGCTGTCGACGGGACGTTAAACACTAATATCCTCCTCCTCCTTTTACTGTTTGTATATATATATTTATGCATTTATGTCGATGTATAATTGGTTTGTTTCGTAAATATTATTTGTATTTTTACGCTGGGTCTTGCCTAGGGAAGACTGCTATCGAACGATTACGTCGATAGGTCGTGTGAAGAATCAAAGTGTGTAGGATCTTTGGTAGGGTTAACTCTGTCGCGTGGAGCGCGGGCAGAGAGAGTCTGGCTGGAGTAGCGAGTGGAGCAGATGTGTTGTGTGCAGCTCCCGCGAGTTGCCGCGCTTTCGGGGTTTGGCAGCATGTAATTGCACTCGACTTGCGATGATAGTTTCTGACATGGTGTCGCGGACGGGAAGCATTAGCTGGCACACATCAAGAGCCCGTTTCGTCTGGTGACCGTGTCGAGAAGAAGGCGCGCCAACATCCAGCTTCTGCAACAGCGACGGCCGACAATGAGTGACTGTCGCCACCTCCTCGATCGACGGCTTCAAACCTTCAATCAACCAACAAGGAAGACTGGAAGCACGTAAAGTTTTAGAACTGTATGGCAGACCTCAGCTTTTAAAACTGTTCAAATCACAAAATTACAGCAACGTAGCGTGAACCTTTGTTGCTCATTGTCCCAATTGCATTACCAAGAAGGGTCCCTTCCTTTTCCGGAACGAACCCGAGTGTCGTTGAAATTCAAACGCCAGCATTAAAGCAGCATCATTCGATTTCATTGCTTTAATTTCAAAGTTCAGTTAAGGTATTCACAGCTGGCTACAATATTTAGATTACACAAGCACAAATTAAGAGTGCGAGTTTTGTTACCGTATTTTAGCTTACCTGTGACTGCAGCTCAACTTGGTACGTACTAAATTTTACTATTGTTAATTGTTCAGAATCATTTAATTCAAGTTCAAAGTTAAATCTCTTATTTCTAAATTGCGTAGATTCAAGTAGCTTTTGAAATGATTGTTGAGGTAGTCCAAGACTAACCGTATTTTACTGAATTTCGATGTGCTTCAGAAAGAAAGCTCACTATTAACTTCAGTCACTAAATTAACTTTCGATTATCCGGTTTTATTAATTCTTTTGCTAAATTAAGTCAGAGTGTAGCGAAATTTATTACTTCTGACAAACTTTCAGTTTTCACACTACACGTGTCAACCTTCAGTTGCCACGCTTCTAGTGCTAATTATATGTGTAATAACCTTTCTCTTTCAGTTACTATAGTAATTGTCCTTAGGACTGGCGACCGTAATTTTCCCCAAATCTCAAATATCTAATTACCGCTAGTTAATTGTTAACGTAACGGCCGCACATTTACTTTATTTAATAACTTTACTCCTTTTCAAAATTAATTTCCACCAGTTTCATTTGCATTTTTCCTTTCATTTAGATGTAACCCTTTCCTCCCTCTTTACCGACAGATTAACTTCGGTGGTGATTGCTTTTCCCAAATTTCCATTAGGTACACGCGGTTTAATTTTTCACTGTCATTAAGGTCGATAAGTGAGGGGGAGGTTACAATCTGTCCGTGTCTGGAAGGAAATGCTTCACTTATTCTGCGTATCAGTGATCCGCCAGTTTGTTGGTAGGTTTGTGGAGGTGTGTGGCTTTAGATGTCTACACACAGGTGGTCTAATTCGCGTAAAAATGGGCTGTTGATTTGCGTTTGCGGTAATGATGCCCGATAGCGAGACAGATGGGTTCCAAGGGACTTACTTCAGGCGAGACATGAACGTGAGTTCACTATAATGCATACAGGTTGAATACAGGTAGCAGCTCTGTAAAGTAGAGAAGAGTGCCTGCGTGGCGCAGGGGCCGGCGGGGGGAAGGGGGGGGGGAGCAGGGAAGTCGGCGTTATAGGCCATCACACAAATATCGCCCTTGTTAGCCTTCTTGTGCTTCACTGTTTGCCACTTATGGTCTCCCAGTTTCTTTTACGTTTTTATGTACAGTGCTAGTGAGAAAGAACTAAGTTCTACTGAAACGTGCATGCGGACAGAATGCGCAGGAGAAAAACCTTCCATAATCAAATAAAACGTTTAGAACGATGAAAACATCATGCATTTCAGAAGTTGCATACGTCGTACCAGTAACAGTAAATTATTTATGCAGGGACTACAGATTCTATCTACACTCCTGGAAATGGAAAAAAGAACACATTGACACCGGTGTGTCAGACCCACCATACTTGCTCCGGACACTGCGAGAGGGCTGTACAAGCAATGATCACACGCACGGCACAGCGGACACACCAGGAACCGCGGTGTTGGCCGTCGAATGGCGCTAGCTGCGCAGCATTTGTGCACCGCCGCCGTCAGTGTCAGCCAGTTTGCCGTGGCATACGGAGCTCCATCGCAGTCTTTAACACTGGTAGCATGCCGCGACAGCGTGGACGTGAACCGTATGTGCAGTTGACGGACTTTGAGCGAGGGCGTATAGTGGGCATGCGGGAGGCCGGGTGGACGTACCGCCGAATTGCTCAACACGTGGGGCGTGAGGTCTCCACAGTACATCGATGTTGTCGCCAGTGGTCGGCGGAAGGTGCACGTGCCCGTCGACCTGGGACCGGACCGCAGCGACGCACGGATGCACGCCAAGACCGTAGGATCCTACGCAGTGCCGTAGGGGACCGCACCGCCACTTCCCAGCTAATTAGGGACACTGTTGCTCCTGGGGTATCGGCGAGGACCATTCGCAACCGTCTCCATGAAGCTGGGCTACGGTCCCGCACACGCCCCAACATCGTGCAGCCCGCCTCCAGTGGTGTCGCGACAGGCGTGAATGGAGGGACGAATGGAGACGTGTCGTCTTCAGCGATGAGAGTCGCTTCTGCCTTGGTGCCAATGATGGTCGTATGCGTGTTTGGCGCCGTGCAGGTGAGCGCCACAATCAGGACTGCATACGACCGAGGCACACAGGGCCAACACCCGGCATCATGGTGTGGGGAGCGATCTCCTACACTGGCCGTACACCACTGGTGATCGTCGAGGGGACACTGAATAGTGCACGGTACATCCAAACCGTCATCGAACCCATCGTTCTACCATTCCTAGACCGGCAAGGGAACTTGCTGTTCCAACAGGACAATGCACGTCCGCATGTATCCCGTGCCACCCAACGTGCTCTAGAAGGTGTAAGTCAACTACCCTGGCCAGCAAGATCTCCGGATCTGTCCCCCATTGAGCATGTTTGGGACTGGATGAAGCGTCGTCTCACGCGGTCTGCACGTCCAGCACGAACGCTGGTCCAACTGAGGCGCCAGGTGGAAATGGCATGGCAAGCCGTTCCACAGGACTACATCCAGCATCTCTACGATCGTCTCCATGGGAGAATAGCAGCCTGCATTGCTGCGAAAGGTGGATATACACTGTACTAGTGCCGACATTGTGCATGCTCTGTTGCCTGTGTCTATGTGCCTGTGGTTCTGTCAGTGTGATCATGTGATGTATCTGACCCCAGGAATGTGTCAATAAAGTTTCCCCTTCCTGGGACAATGAATTCACGGTGTTCTTATTTCAATTTCCAGGAGTGTATATACAAATCTGTATACAAACGGCGACTTCGATCATTCTGGAGCTACCAGTGCAGTGAAGAGATGACACGAATTCATACAGTTACATCACACTAAGCCGTACAAATTAGTCACAGTTACCACGTTGACGCATTTGTATTCCCGAAAGTATCGTTAGAATGGCACGTACTATTGTGTCTGGGAGCACGTTGTCGGCTCTCAGCTGCATTCCTGTCGCGCGCGTTCCTCTGAGCTGTGAACAAGGAGGAGAAGACAGTGTACCTAGGAACACATGATGGTGGTTCGATCTGATTTTAGAAGCCATTGAAGGAATGCGCACTAGGAACCAGTTTCCAGCGTTTTCTACTGTTTTCGTTTTTGTGGAACATCACGTTGTGTTTTGTGCAGCGTTTGTAAAAATTACGAATTCTAAATATTCAAGAGCTGGCACAACACAGTAAAGCTATTTGAAAAATATCCTTAATTCTTCATATAGAGGGATTTTATGGTGAGTAAAACTCGATATATTTTAAAAACTAGTTACTTAATATGTGGATATTTAACGTGCACCATATTGTACCACCTACGGTCGCAGGTTCGAATCCTGCCTTGGGTTTGGGTGTGTGTGATGTCAGGTTAGTTAGGTTTAAGTAGTTCAAGTTCTAGGGGACTGATGACCTCCGATGTTAAGTCCCATAGTCCTTATAGTCATTTGAACTATTTTCATTTTGCACCACGAAACAGAAGATGATCTTCTACCATGTAAAAAGTGAAATTTGCAAATGGACCGATTTTCTTTAATGGCTTCAGAATTTCCCCTATCTTGAAAACAGAAATTTGTGTTAGTCGCCAACAGCTTCTGTTTCAAAACATATTCAACTTGCAACTGGTTTTTGATAATACAGGGTGTTTATAACTGAACTTTCGCTACTTGAGACTGCCCACGTGAAAACCGAATGACCACAGAACGTTGATACTTTGTAGGTACGTGCGGAAGAGAAATAACGAATAAAACATTGAAAGGAATATATTTTAATTTCTGCGTGACGGGGTAACGTGTTAGTTACGGGCCATGTTTACGTTCCCCTTCACAAACGTACTAGACGTATCATTTCACAATAGTTAGCAGCACTTTTCCAACGGCAGACCATGGAATATTCAGCTGTCCTGACACAGCTCGTGCATTTCTTGAAGATGGCACATTGCATCCAACATTCTCAGCCATGGAAACAGTTAATTCTTGAAGAATTTGTGGCACAATTGGCCGCCGGCTGCCCCAATTGTAATTCTCAAATGGTTCAAATGGCTCTGAGCACTATGGGACTGAACATCTGAGGTCATCAGCCCCCTAGACGTAGAACTACTTAAACCTAACTAACCTAAGGACATCACACACAGCCATGCCCGAGGCAGGATTCGAACCTGCGACCGTAGCGGTCGCGCGGTTCCAGACTGAAGCGCCTAGAACCGCTCGGCCACTCTGGCCGGCAATTCTCAAATCGCCGGACATCCGAATCATGATCTTCAATCCCGGTGCGGAAAGAGGATCTCCCCTTACTCCTTTAAAGCACTGATTACTCGCTAAGAGCAGCAGAACTGTTGTGGTGCTTGTTGTTGTTGTTGCTGTGGTCTTCAGTCCTGAGACTGGTTTGATGCAGCTCTCCATGCTACTCTATCCTGTGCAAGCTTCTTTATCTCCCAGTACCTACTGCACCCTACATCCTTCTGAACCTGCTAAGTGTATTCATTTCTTGGTCTCCCTCTACGGTTTTTACGCCCCACGCTGCCCTCCAATACTAAATTGGTGATCCCTTGATGCCTCAGAACATGTCCTACCAACCGATCCCTTCTTCTAGTCAAGTTGTGCCACAAACGCCTCATCTCCCCAATTATATTTAATACCTCCCCATTAGTTATGTGATCTACCCATCTAATCTTCAGCATTCTTCTGCAGCACAACATTTCGAAAGCTTCTATTCTCTTCTTGTCCGAACTATTTATCGTCCATGTTTCACTTCCGTACATGGCTACACTCCATGCAAATAGTCTCAGAAACGACTTCCTGACAATTAAATCTATACTCGATGTTAACAAATTTCTCTTCTTCAGAAACGCTTTCCTTGCCATTGACGGTCTACATTTTATATCCTCTCTACTTCGACCATCATCAGTTATTTTGCTCCCCAAATAGCAAAACTCTTTTGCTACTTTAAGTGTCTCATTCCCTAATCTAATTCCCTCAGCATCACCCGAGTTAACTCGACTACATTCCATTATCCTCTTTTTGCTTTTGTTGATGTTCATCTTATATCCTCCTTTCAAGACACTGTCCATTCCGTTCAACTGTTCTTCCATGTCCTTTGCTGTCTCTGCTATTGTTCTGATAAAACAGCTATATCGGTAGAGCCAATGGCCTTGCCACCGGTTCCCGTCAGACCACCGAAGTTAAGCGCTGTCGGGCTTGGCTAGCATTTGGACGAGTGACCGTCTGGTCTGCCGAGCGGGGTACAATCAGCCCTTCTGAGGCCAATTGAGGAAATGCTTGACTGGGAACTAGCGGCTGTGGTGATGAAACCTGACCATGGCAGGGAGAGCGGTGCACAGAGCACAAGCCACTCCATACCTGCATCCAGTGACGCCTGTGGATGAGGGTGACAAGGCGGCCGGTCGGTACCGTAAGGCTTTCAAGGCCTCTTCGGGCGGAGTTTAGTTTATACCAGTAAAGCCTTGTTCACCTTGTCCAGACCCATGTTGACAGTCTGCATCTGTAATGCACACTGATGACTTGTTTCAACCCTACATCAGCGTACCAGTACTGGCGCCTAATGGCAAGCCATGACACTAACAGTGCCAACAACGTACGTCTTGCAACACACAGTCCGAACATCGTTGCTATAACGTTGGGTCCGCATCTCGTGGTCGTGCGGTAGCGTTCTCGCTTCCCACGCCCGGGTTCCCGGGTTCGATTCCCGGCGGGGTCAGGGATTTTCTCTGCCTCCTGCTGACTGGGTGTTGTGTCCTGTCCTTAGGTTAGTTAGGTTTAAGTAGTTCTAAGTTCTAGGGGACTGATGACCATAGATGTTAAGTCCCATAGTGCTCAGAGCCATTTTTTTATAACGTTGGGTACCCATATAGTAAATAGTTTTCGGTCTACACAGGCCCAAATAGCGAATGTTTAATTATAACCACCCTGTACTACTTCTTAATTTGATTGCACTTACTGATTATTGGTGTGTCGTAGAGTGTTATTTAACGTGTAGCCTATTAAATACAGTGTTAACAAGATTTTCTACATGGGAACACATAAATTTGAACAGAATATTTGTTCCTAGGTATATTCATAATCATGTTCTACCTTGCAATAGTTTTTCACATTTGGAAATCCTGACTTTTACAGAGTAATTTTGGAAAAAGGCTGCAGTACATATAAAGTGAATGCTATCATTTAAGGCTCTCCCCTTCAGACTCGACCGCCTGGGTCAACAAAACAAAGTGATTTGCAGTTGAGCATGGAAGGGAGCTTTCTTCGCAAGCACAATATGACTCAATCAGCAGCAGAAGAGCTGTTCCTTGCTGAGTACATTCATACGTTTCCTGCTAATGAACTTTATCAAGATCTCTTTGCAGGATCAGAATAGTGAAGCGTGACATTGTCAGGAGCAGACGGCAGTCTTAATGTGGTTTACTAAATAACAAGTTTTTAAAATGAAAATACCTTTTAATGCATGGACGGAATTTTCCTGTCACAATTATTATAGTACGATAACTAGTTTCAGTTGCTATCTGCAACGAACTTCAGATCGTTCAAAATGTGAAAAAGGGCTGATATGCATTGGAAAGATCATTAGCTGAAGTCATGCAATGACATGCGTTCGTAAACACCAAGACAACAACCGTACGTAGTTTAAAATCGTCACCGTTCATGCTGTCGACCGTAATCTCGCAGGATAACGGTAATACAGGAAAGTGTCCAGTTGGATGATTAGCTCATTAGTTCCAATACCGTAGAACGTATTACCGTGAGAACAATACATGGAAGCGTTCCAAAAACTGTCAGCTGTTCCATAGCCTGGCTAACACAACAATGATCCTGTATGGCGTGTGAAGCATGAGGCTCATTTTTCAAGTAGGAATCGATTTGTAATGAAGTAAGAGAAAATTTATTTATGAACATAAACTGTTTCATAAACTGCAATATGCACGTTTTTTTCACTCTTCAACATAGTCAACATGAACATTTAAACATTTGTCAAGTCGTGGTACCAGCTTTTGGATCCCAGCATCAAATAAGAACTCTGCCACCTGACTGATAAACCAGTTAACAGTTTGTTTCAACATGTTGTCATTTGACAAGCGCTTTCCACCAAGAAATTCCTTCAGTTTTGAAAACAGATGGAACTGACGGTGCGAAGTCAGGGCTGTATGGTGGATGATTCGGTAATTCCCAGTGAAACTCTTCAAGATGCGTCATTGTTCTTGCCGCAACGCGTGAATCAGAACGTCGCCGCTAGAGAGCAGTCCCCGCCGGCGATTTTGAATAGCGCGCCTAAGCTTTAACAATGTTTCACAGTACCTGTCAGCATTTACTGTCATTCCTCTTGTCAAATGTGTAACAGAAGAATGCCTTTCCAGCCCCAAAAACCGTGGCCATGACTTTCCATGTTGAACATTCTTGATTCAATTTCCGTGATTTCGTCAGAGAATTTGAATGATGCCACTCACAGGATTGACATTTATTTTCTGGAGTGCAGTTCGCAGTCCACATTTCACCTCCGGCCACAATGTGACTCAAGACCTCGTTGCCATCCTTCTGATAGAGCCCCAGTACAGACAAAGAATGTGCCATTCGTTTTGTGTTCTTCTGTTAATATTTTCAGCATGCATCTCGCACACTTTTTTGTAGTAAAGATTGTCAGTAACAATGCAGAAAACTACTGCTCTTGAAACTTTTGGAAATTTCTGATGCAGCTCGTCAGTAGTGAGCGCCTGCTTTGGCAAATCGCCTCATCAACTTTTTCTGTCAAGTCTTCATTCATGACAGTAGGCCCTCCAGATCGTTCTTCATCATGAACATTAAACAGCCTACACCATTTACGCACATTTCCATCATTCATTACACCTGCACTATAAACTTCAACAGGCTGCTGGTGAATTTCAGGAGAACAAACTTGTTTTGCATTTAAGAACCGAATAACTGAGCGCACTTCATAATCGGCGCGAGTATTGATTGACATGGCGACAAACGACGCAGGATAACCATACAACTAACACCGGCAGAGACGTGAAACATGATGGCGGCGTATTGAGAGACGCCAAGAGTGGCCTACCGTTAACAGATGTCACCTGACAGGATGTGCGGACATTCTTTAAAAACTGAAACATGATGGCGGCGTATTGAGAGACGCCAAGAGTGGCCTACCGTTAACAGATGTCACCTGACAGGATGTGCGGACATTCTTTAAAAATGACCCTCGTACGAATGCATTTTACTGCATGACACAGCTAATGAAGCTTTCCAATGCATATTCACCGCTCTTTCAAATTTTGAATGATCTGAAGATGGTTGCAGATGGAAACCGAATCTACACTCACGCTTCTAAATTAAGGTTAATGCTGCTACATGGTGAAACATAGCTCTGGTGGGCGGTTTGCAGGCTTAAATCACCTCGGGTTATGACCATGCGGTGCAATTGAGCTGCGGTCGTCGCACGGTGCCGCATCCAACAGTCCACGTACGCAGAGGTGTGTTGGTGCATGTCAGAGTACGGTGCAGCGAGTAAGTGTGTAGACGTTTTCAGACGTGTTAATGGTGACTGTGTGTTGGAAATGGCTCAAAGAACACATATTGATGATGTTATGAGGGGTAGAATACTAGGGCGACTGAAGGCTGGTCAAACACAGCAGGTCGTAGCACAGGCCCTCCGTGTGCCACAAAGTGTGATCTCAAGATTATGGCAAGGATTCCAGCAGACTGGGAACGTGTCCAGGCGCTACAGTACGGGACGTCCTCAGTGTTCAACACCACAAGAAGACCGATATCTCACCATCATTGCCTGCAGACGGCTACGGAGTACTGCATGTAGCCTTGCTCGGGACCTTACCGCAGCCACTGGACCAGTTGTCTCCAGACACACAGTCTACAGACGACTGAACAGACATGGTTTATCCGCCCGCAGACCTGCAAGGTGCATTACTCTGACCCCTGGTCACAGGAGAGCCCGTAAAGCCTTGTGTCAAGAACACAGTACATGGTCATTGGAACAATGGTCCCACGTTATGTTCACGGACGAGTCTAGGTATAGTCTGACCAGTGATTCTCGCCGGGTTTTCATCTAGCGTGAACCAAGAACCAGATACCAACCCCTTAATGTCCTTGAAGTATGGAGGTCGTGGTTTGATGGTGTGGGGTGGGACTGGTGCACGTACACCCCTGCTTGTCTTTGACGGAGGAACTGTAACAGGTCAGGTGTATCGGGACGTCATTTTGTACCAATATGTCCGCCTTTTCTGGGGTGCAGTGGGTCCCACCTTCCTCCTGATGGGTGATAACGCACGGCCCCACCGAGCTGCCATCGTGGAGGAGTACCTTGAAACAGAAGATATCGGGCGAATGGAGTGGCCTGCCTGTTCTCCAGACCTAAACCCCATTGAGCACGTCTGGGATGCTCTCGGTCGACCTATCGCTTCCCGTCTTCAAACCCCTACAACACTTCAGGAGCTCCGACAGGCACTGGTGTAAGAATGGGAGGCTATACCCCAGCATTGCTCGACCACTTCATCCAGAGTATGCCAACCCGTTGTGCGGCCTGTGTACGTGTGCATGGTGATCATATCCCATATTGATGTCGGGGTACATGCGCTGGAAACAGTAGTGTTTTGTAGCACATGTGTTTCGGGACGGTTTTCTCAACTTGTCATCAGTACAGTGGACTTACACATCTGTTGAAAGGTGGCTACACTGAGCCACAGCGCCAGAAATCGCGCCAGAGAGTATTGTTCCGCCGCCTCCACTGGCAGTGATTATTGAGACGCAGCGACAAGCAGTTCTTACCGAGAAGTTGTGGTGGACACTGCTTGTTGTGAAGTCAGAGTGAGATGTGGTAGTGGAGAGTGTTGTTCCATGTTTTATGCAGTGGTTTGATGGGAGAGATAGCAGATGTTGTTCTAATGGAGATATTGTAATGGTCAGAGTGCATTTCGTCAATATATATGGAGGTATTTTCTTTATTTCTTTTATTCTTTTATTATTTGTGTGTCCTGAATAATGTGCCATTACAGGTTCAGTCAACAAAGCATCTGGCTTGTGTTCTTGTATTAGAGTGTAATTCTGCTTTCCTTACGCAATTATAGTATTTCTAATTTTCTTTTATCACGTCAGTATAATTGGTATTTAAAAATTCTTGTTTTGTTGAAGAAGAACCGTGCCAGATGCGCGTTGAGTCACACTACCACACACAGAACAGCTACACTTGTGCTATGTTGGCTTCGTAGGTTTTATAGTTGCTGGGGACTTAATTAATTAACTGTGTTAACGAAAATTTTGTTTCATTGTTTGTTGTTATTCTATGCAGTCAGATTGCGTAATAATACTAGTCAGGGCCAGCCGTTTACGAAACAGCGTAATCGGACATACAGCTACCAAATAATATTTGCATTCATATTTAATTTTAATTGAGCCCCCATGCACGTGGCGACCGCTGCTTCGGATCGTCCCTTGGAATTCTTCTGATTCTAAAAATAGTAGACAGTAGTATTGATGTAGTAATTTGTAGTTTAGTAATTGTAGTCTATTTTGCATGTGTAGATTTGGTAATTGTCATTCTTCTAATGGTATTTTTTTTCTCAGAATTTGATTTGTTGTCTTGTATACGCGTTTGACAATTTAGTGCAATTATTTCAATTGTTCGATTAATCGTGTTTGAGGGAAACATTTCATGTAAATGGTATTGTTGGAGATAAAGAGTCATTGGGTGTAATTTTCATATAGTGACGAGTTTTGTATATTTTGTAAATGATTACGCGATCAATGAAAAAGGCAAAAATGATGAATAGTGAGAACGACGAAATTGTTAACATGGCGAACTCGCCAACACAGGAGAACAGTGTGATGAATAATGAAGTGGAAAAAAATGTAATAAGTCGGGAAAATAGTCCGGAACCATTTCAAAATTTTTCTCCATCAGAAAATTCACAGAATCCGAGATTAACAACAGAAGATTCTGGAATAGTATCGAACACAGACAGCTTTACAGCAACGACGAACGAAGCTGGTTTTGCGGGAAATGTTAGGGGCGAAAATAATTTCGAACAAGTTAACATGGAGCAGTTGATGAGTGCAATATTGAATTTACGATCTGAATTAAAAACAAATAGGGAAACAATGGCAACACGGTTAGACTCACAAAGGGAAACAATGGAAGCACGGTTAGACTCACTGGGATCACAAATGGGAACAATGGAAGCACGGTTTGGATCTGAATTAAAAACAGAGATGGGAACTTTGGAAACACGGTTAGACTCACGAATAGGGACATGTTTCAAAAATATGAAAGATGAATTAAAGAAAGAAATCAGAGAAGAAGTACAACCGATTTTGAATTCTCACAATAATAGATTAATGGCAGTAGAGATCAGACAAAAGGAACAGGATAGAGAACGGGAAGAAAGAGATCGCGTGATAGTACAGAAATTTTCAGAGTTAAATTTACAACGTGCAAAAGATAAGGAAGAAATATTTGAGAGAATCGAGGCATCCGTACCAAATGACAGAATAAATAACCTAACACAACAATGTGAACAGTTAACTACCAAATGTGTTAATACTGAAACCCGAGTCGCGACACTTACGGAAGACGTAAATAAACAGAAAGAACAAATAGGTGATTTATCGGAAAGAGTTGAGGAGATTTCAGACAAATTGACAAGTCTTAGTTTAAATGGGGACAGAGATTCAGATGATACAGCACCATTGCCATTTGCAGAAACCGAAGAGTATCAGAACATAAATAAGCATGTTGAAAATCAGGGAAAATTTAATGAACGCGTTAAAAGGGAAGTTGAGGCATTACGAAAGCAAGTCAAACAGATCGAAGGCGAAATCGTAGGAAAAGATAGCAGAAGAAATTTAGAATCACGGATAGCAGAGGGCTTTGAAGAAAATAATTTGTTTCATTTACGGGATGCAACAAGAGATCGCCAGGCGCGCGAACTTGACAATAATCGACATTGGGACTGGGACAGACGCGGTAGGTCTTTGTCGCCACGAGGCGAAAACTTTGACTATAAACACTTTTTGACTGTTCGGAAATTTAAGATCTTCCGCAATTCTAAGAATGACATACATCCATGTTCATGGTTAGATCAATTTATGTACGCACTTCCACCAAATTGGCCACTAAGTCACAAACTGGAATTTATGTGTGGGTATTTAGAAAACGAACCGGCGACGCGGATGCGCGCACTCATTAGAGATTGTAATAATCTGAGTGATTTTTATCATGCATTTCTATCGGCATATTGGTCCGAAAACACGCAAGATAGAGTCAAACATAGTCTGATTATGCAGCGTAATTTCAAACAGTCTGAGTTCCGCACGCCGGCAGAATATTTTGAAGACATGATTCGAAAGAATCAGTTCCTTTCCAACCCTTATAGCCCGACTGAATTAATTCGCATTTGTTTAACTAAGCTGCCACAATCCATAAGACAAATTGCTTTAGCTGGAAGATGTAAAGACGACATTGAGACTTTTAAGACTTTGTTGCAAGATCTTGAGTATGACAACGACGACGGGACTTCTTGTAACTTTTTCAGTAACAGTAATTACAATAGATTTTCAGAGAAAAGGGATAGTGATCGGAACGGGCGTTATATGGGTAACTTTGAGAATGACAGACGTAACAGACAGGACAATAGATACCAGCCTTATGACAATAACAGACGTTCTAACAGAAATTACACAGACAATTATAATAACGGTAATTCGTACCGGAATGATCAATCATACGGAAACAGTAATCGGTATCATCAAGACAGAAATTATTCATACAGTAATAGAAATTCTTACTACAGAAATAACCAGGGTAGTAGATACAACAATAATTTCAGAAGTGACAGTTGAAATTACACAAGTAGTTATGCAGACAGACAGGAAAACAGAAATTTTAATAACAGACGCAACCAAGAATTTGTATCTAACAGAAAGGAGGGACCTAATTGGCATCCTCCACGTGACAGAACTTCAGAGAGACAAGTGCAAATCGTAGAAATGGATCCGCGAAATGACGCGAATAATCAAAGACGTGACGCAAACAATCGACAATGACTAGCAGCTTCGGCTTCTGGCAGCAATATAGACGGTTCAGAAAGTAATGACACTACGGCTTTACACTACGTACGCCTGGAAGACATCAGAGACATTTTGTTAGACGAAAAGGAAAATAATGTAGACGCATTTTTACATCCTGTTACTGAAGTATGTGTGGGTAAGAATAAGTTCACTGCAGTTTTAGATTCTGGGAGCCCATTGAACGTCATTAGTGAATCAGTTTTTCGTATATGTGAAAGGACTATTGCCTGTCCTGTGTTACCTATTTCTAAAACTACAATTCGAGGAGCGATTTCTGGAAAAGATGTAGAAGTTAAACAACAGACCAACCTAAATTTCAATTGTCAAGGATACGAATTTTCTGCTAATTTTATTATTGTTCCATTACTCAGTACACAAATTATATTAGGTATGGAGTTTCTTAACGCACATAAGGCAATTTTGAACTTTAAAGAGGGAAGTGTGAATTTGACTGTTGCCGGAATGCCGAAATGTATGAAATTTTTCGAGTGTTTAACAAGATCTGAATCAGATACAAAATGTTTAAGGTTTCTTACTTCTGATGTTTTCGTTGAGCATTATGACGACAGTGTGTTTATTCATGACAATGACAATAGATACAGAGACGCGATGGATGATATAATTAATAGCGAAGAATTAATTAATGAAAAGGTTAATAAAGCTGAAGTGCCAGATGACGTTGCAAGAGAAGAGCTGCACCACATTTTGACTTCACATGCTGCAGTATTTAGACATCACACAGGAACTATACAAGGCTTACAATATTTATTTAAGGTAAAAGAACACACACCATTTCGGGGGAAAACGTACGCTATTCCTTTGGCTTACAGAGACAAGGTTACGAATGAACTTCAGTACATGTTAGATCAGGGCATTATTGAGCCTGCAGTCAGTCCTTATGCTAGCCCATTACACGTTGTTCTTAAAAAGGATGGATCAATTCGTTTGGTTCTGGATTCCAGACAGATAAATAATATCATCATTCCTGAAACTGACCGTCCACAAAAGTTAGATGAACTTCTTCAACATTTTCATGGAATTAAAGTTTTATCCACGATTGATACGCGCGCAAGTTTTTGGCAAATAGAACTCCACCCTGATTGTAGAAAATATACTGCCTTCTTAGCCTTTGGTAACTGTTACCAGTTTCGGAAATTACCGTTTGGACTTACTGTATCTTCAGCAGCATTCATTTGTAGTTTAAATGAAATTTTACCTGTTTATCTTCGTGACAATATTACGTCTTATGTCGACGACATTCTTATTGCTAAACATTCTTGGAGTGAGCACAACAAAATTTTGGATTCATTATTATGTATTTTTGCAAGAGTTGGCATTACTGTGAACTTAGAGAAATCTGAATTTGGTCGTTCACAGGTGAAATTTCTCGGTCACATTATTTCTACAGAAGGTATTCTTCCTGATCCAGAAAAATTAGACGCTATTCGTAATTATGCTGTTCCTACTACAAAACGTGATGTTCGTAGTTTTCTTGGTGTCTGTAATTTTCTTAGACGCTTTGTTAAATTGGACGATTTGGCCACACCTCGTTTATGTGAACTATCTGGAAAGAAATCTAATTGGTGTTGGGATGAGGAAGCTCAATCAGAATTTGAACAACTTCGTGATGCTTTAGTTGCTGCTCCACTTCTTTCACACCCGGATTTATCTAAAGATTTTTGTTTGGCGACGGACTCATCATACAAAGGCCTAGGTGCACATTTATTTCAAGAGATAGAAGAAGACGGCGTTGTAGTACAAAAGACTATTGCATTTGGAAGTCGTGTTCTCTCTAAATCAGAAAAGAATTATTCGATTACGGAACTTGAAGCTTTGGCTGTTGTTTGGGCTTTAACAAAATTTCGCACATTTTTGTTTGGCAGACATACTAAGGTTTACACCGATCATCGAGCTCTTGAGTTTCTTATGTCGACAAAATTAACTCATGGCAGATTGTCACGATGGGCGTTGTACCTACAGGAATTTGATTTTAGTATTGTTTACATACAGGGTTCTTCAAATATTGTTGCTGATGCTTTATCACGTGCACCTATGGGTTTGAAACAAAGTGCTGAAGAGGACTGCAAGGAAAACAATTATTGTTTGATGTATATTCAAGGTGTTGCGTTTGAGAACTTTATTTCGTCTTCGCTCCAGGACATCGCTAAGGAGCAAAATAAGGATCCAATCTGGAAGGACATTAAGGAGAATTGGAGGAGAAAGGAAAGCGTAGCGATTAGACAGCATTATTTAGTTCGCAATGACATTCTTTTTAAACGAAAATCGGTCGACAACTCTGTTTGGTTAGTTTGTATTCCTGATGAGTGGGTTAATAAGCTGATTTGGTATACACATTTCAGTTATGCACACTTTGGTCCCAGAAAATGCTTTCATAAATTACGGGAAAATTGCTACTTCAATAATATGGAAAAACGTATTCGATTTGTTCTTGCCAAATGCAAATTATGTCAAAAGGCTAAGCCGCCGACAGTTTCTCACAGAGCACCGTTGTTTCCTATCATTCCAGCAAAATTAAAGGACATGGCTGCAGTTGATTTGTTCGGTCCAGTGGTTCGATCTACTAATGGTTTTGCGTACATTTTCGTAGCAGTGGAGTTGACATCAAAATATGTGTGTTCTACACCGTTACGCAAAGCAACAGCTCCTTCAGTATCTAACGCTTTCATCAAACATTTTCTTAAAGAAGTGGGTCATGTTGATAAGGTTATATCAGATAATGGATCACAGTTTCGTTCTAAAATTTGGCTTCGTACTCTACAGCGTTGTAAAATTAAACCAATCTTCATTTCACTTTTTCACCCTCAATCTAACGCTTCAGAGAGATGGATGAAGGAAATCAATAAATTGTGTCGTCTTTATTGTCATCAGAATCACAGAGCGTGGGATCAGTATCTTCATATTTTTCAAAACATTCTGAATGAACTTTCTAATGATTCAACTTCTTTACCGCCTATACTGATATTAAAAAACAAAGCACCGACAAATCGCATTTCTGAAATTGTTCCTTTTCCGCCTTCACGGAAACTGTGGCATTCTGAAGTTGTCAACCTGGCTCTACAAAATATTGCATCTGCGGCTGCTAGAAGAGAGAAATCAGCTAAGCGTCCTGGTCGTTTAAAAATCTTGTCAGTTGGTCAGAAGGTGTTAATTAAGGCTCAACGTTTGTCTCACAAAGGAAAAGGCTTGTGTCGCAAATTTTTTCTGCTTTATAACGGTCCATATAGAATTCGCAAAATTATTCATGATAACACTGTCGAAGTAGAAACTCTTAAATCACGACGCTCTAAGGGAATACATCATATATCTAACGTTAAAATTTTTGTGGAATGATATACTTTTGAAAAATTTTTGTAGAATGACATACTTTTGAGAAACTAACAGTTGTATGTAAACACACGGAGAGTACAAGGATACCGCGCTGTGTTTTGGCGGCGGCATATACTCAAAGCAACAGTCAAGTCTGCGCGCCGCACAAGGCAGTCGTTGACCGCAAACAATCACTTCCTACGTCACGCGCCTACAGTTGATCGAGCGCTCAGTGTGAATGCACTGACAGCCGTAAATAAATACACAGTCTAATTTCTCTGACTAAATTCAGTATAAAGCTATAGTGACTTGATGAATTCTGTTATTAACATTCAGTATTTTTCAGGATACGGTTCTATAAAATATTTAAGAACTTCAGGTAAATTCTGTGCGTGTCCGACGTTAAGACGACTTGCTATCGAGAAAATTTCAGGAAAAATGTCATTTCGAAGAAGAAAGTAATAAACTAAAAAGGTAATTATTAATTGAGTTTATTTTTCAGGTAACATATTTCCACTTAGGTACGTACTTTAGACGTAATTTGCTGCTCGAGATTACGTGATTCATACTTTGTGCTAATTACATGTTCAATGAAATTACTTGTGAAGCGACGTGCTTGCGTACGTTAACTGATTTTGACAATGATTATTAATGAACTGGATTGTTACTTGTGTATATTATGCATCGCTTGGCTGCACTGCTTTTTCACTGATGTTATATTTTTTTTATTATGTGCCTGCTGTGCTTATTTATTTAAATTATAATTGTCACCTGATTAATTGTGCTGATGTGGTTAGGTATGTAAGTTATACTTTGTGATTTATCTGCTTGCGCCTTCATGTTTACTTATTAAGATACGATGCTAATGACCTGTTTAGTACGTAAGATATATGTTTACTGCCATGCGTATGGATTGCACATTTACACATTTCTGCTTGTTGTCATAACTATACTTTAATTTGGTATATAGCAATGCTGATGTACAGTGTACGGACATGGAGTGTGGGTTACGATGTGGTATGGGTTACAGATTGTTCGCTTGGCGAAGCCTCGTTATAGAAATTGTGCTGCATCCACTTGTTGACATTCTGTTCACTACTGGTATATTTACTCGCTGTTGCTTGTTTTGCTTACGCTCAGTGCTTTATATTTTAACATAAGAAAATGAACTGCAGTAATTCGACGAGCGACTTTAGTACAAGAAACATCATAGAAGTCACATGAGCTGGAGGTTTTATGAAAGCTGTATAAATGTATGCCAATAGGAAGGAAGCTAACGACATGACATACCAACACAGTTATTACACTGCATTTTTCGTGAGCAATTGAAATAGGAAGTGACACTGACACAAGAAATACTCCACATGTTTGCTTCTGTTTGCCATAATTCTTGAAGTGGTGTACACACTGTGAAATATTAGGATCATTCACACTCCGTAATCGTACTTAATTACTGAGAGTTATTCGAACTAAGTTTGTTAGAGGTCATGTATGCATTCTTTGTTTATAATTCATAATGAGTAGAAGATTTTGGTCAGATGGATTACACAGAGGTTGTGTGTTGACAGTGTGTCTTCGGATTGTATGGGATGATGAGGTTTGCATTAGGATTTTATCTGTACTTATTCGAGGAGACTGACTAGAGGAAAGAGTTGTTATGGAAGTGAAATGATACTGGCAATAAGGTTTATATGTATCGACGTATTGAAGAGGTATTATTGAGGTATTGAGATTATATGAAGTTAATTGGAGTTTTGGTGTATAAGAGGTAAAGTAAGTGAGGTGCATATTTTTTTTTTTTTTTTGTTGGTCTATATGGAACAAGGAGGATGAAGATAGCAGACTAGAACACTAAAATGGAAGGAAGATTGTCTACACACACTTTGTTAAATCACTAAGCAGTATGTACTTTTTTTTTGGAGAGAGGAAGTTGCATATCTTGGCACACTGACAGTTGTTCAGCAACCGTATATTTTGATCTGGCTCGGCAAACATTGGTCTTGACATGATGACTATGACGTTGACTTAACTGTTATTGACTGTTATACATTGCTGCCACTATTACTTGATACACATGATGAACATGAAATTTTGACAGAAGTGCATGTACACAGTTAACACTATTCAATTACACAGTAGTACTTAATGTGAATGAAAGATGAGTGAGTGTGTTTTGTGTGTTTTCCTTTCCTAATCCTACCCACCTATTTCCTAAATATTATTTTATTTGTTTGTAGTGGCTTGCACTGACACCCATAAATATTATAGGTTTACTGATGTTTGTGTATTTGTAATAGTTAATATGACAATTATCTGACATCATTTGTGTGTTTGTTATGATTTGTATGTTTAGTGTAAAAGCATTTGTATGTGTATTCAAACTATTGTTCATGCTTGAACTGTCTGATCAGTGATAGTAAATATTATGGACTGTTACTTGTACTTTTTCTACATGATTGGTGCCACTAGGACATGTTTAATTTCTGCTGAGGAACAGTGTGATCAGTGATAGTTGTTTAATGTCATTTGTCGGTGTCTGCACCTACTCAACAATGCTGGGTGCCACTGATGAACTGCTTCTACTGAGAAATGTGACTTGTTGCTGTGTGTACCTCGCACCTACTCAACAATGCTGGGTGCCACTGATGAACTGCTTCTACTGAGAAATGTGACTTGTTGCTGTGTGTACCTCGCACCTACTCAACATTGCTGGGTGCCATTGATGAACTGCTTCTACTGAGAAATGTGACTTGTTGCTGTGTGTACCTCTTCAACATTGCTGGGTACCACAGATGGAACTGCTTCTACTGAAATGATGTTACTTCTTGCTGTCTGTACCTCTTCAACATTGCTGGCTACCACAGATGGCACTGCTTCTACTGAAATGATGTTACTTCTTGCTGTCTGCACCTACTCAACATTGCTGGGTGCCACTGATGGACTGATTCTTCTGAGATGATGTCACCTGTTGCTGTTTGCACCTACTCAACATTGCTGGGTGCCATTGATGAACTGCTTCTACTGAGAAATGTGACTTGTTGCTGTGTGTACCTCTTCAACATTGCTGGGTACCACAAATGGAACTGCTTCTACTGAAATGATGTTACTTCTTGCTGTCTGTACCTCTTCAACATTGCTGGGTACCACAGACGGAACTGCTTCTACTGAAATGATGTTACTTCTTGCTGTCTGCACCTACTCAACATTGCTGGGTGCCACTGATGAACTGCTTCTACTGAAATGATATCACCTGTTGGAGTCTGCACCTAATCAACATTGCTGGGTGCCACTGATGGACTGCTTCTACTGAAATGATGTCACCTGTTGGAGTCTGCACCTGTTCCACAATGCTGGGTGCCACTGATGGACTGCTTCTACTGAAATGATGTCACCTGATGGTGTCTGCACCTACTCAACATTGCTGGGTGCTACTGCTGGAACTGTCAACCACTTGTTATGAAAACATTTTATGTGAATATTTGTATAAACTGATTTTTTGTGTATTACTGTTTGTGAAAAGTTATAAGACACTTACCTGCTCATATTCGTCATTGCTGACGCTATCGATTGAATTGTTTAACCACATGATATTTCTGTAAACTATTATGTAAAGTCATATGTATGAAAGAATTTGTATTCCTTACTGTATTTTATACATTAGGCTATTGTAAGGTCAGTGCAAAGCCAAAATTTTATCTAGTTATATGATACTTACGTATTAATATTATCTTTTATTTTTGCCTGTATTTTTTTGACGAATTTGGTGGTATTTTCACCGCCAATGCTGGCATAAATACCATCAAATTCTATCCCGTGGAGGAAGGGCATATGAAAGGTGGCTACACTGAGCCACAGCGCCAGAAATCGCGCCAGAGAGTATTGTTCCGCCGCCTCCACTGGCAGTGATTATTGAGACGCAGCGACAAGCAGTTCTTACCGAGAAGTTGTGGTGGACACTGCTTGTTGTGAAGTCAGAGTGAGATGTGGTAGTGGAGAGTGTTGTTCCATGTTTTATGCAGTGGTTTGATGGGAGAGATAGCAGATGTTGTTCTAATGGAGATATTGTAATGGTCAGAGTGCATTTCGTCAATATATATGGAGGTATTTTCTTTATTTCTTTTATTCTTTTATTATTTGTGTGTCCTGAATAATGTGCCATTACAGGTTCAGTCAACAAAGCATCTGGCTTGTGTTCTTGTATTAGAGTGTAATTCTGCTTTCCTTACGCAATTATAGTATTTCTAATTTTCTTTTATCACGTCAGTATAATTGGTATTTAAAAATTCTTGTTTTGTTGAAGAAGAACCGTGCCAGATGCGCGTTGAGTCACACTACCACACACAGAACAGCTACACTTGTGCTATGTTGGCTTCGTAGGTTTTATAGTTGCTGGGGACTTAATTAATTAACTGTGTTAACGAAAATTTTGTTTCATTGTTTGTTGTTATTCTATGCAGTCAGATTGCGTAATAATACTAGTCAGGGCCACCCGTTTACGAAACAGCGTAATCGGACATACAGCTACTTAAAATATTTGCATTCATATTTATTTAATTAAGCCCCCATGCACTGTGTCGTGTGTATTCCCTATGTGCCTATGCTATTGGCTCCAGCAAGTATCCCTAATTTATGGGTATCAGTGTAGTTATCGTACTTTAATTGTGATAGTGAAATTGCGGTCGAGACATTAAAAGTTTTTTACTTAATTTTTTTAATTTGACAAATAGAGCTGAAGAGCTTTTATCAGTTTTCTAAGCAATTTGAAAGTAGTCTTCGCACATTCCAAAAAAGAAACATACCACACTGCGAGACAAGCCATATAAGAACAAATCATAGCAAATATGTTACAGGCCGCAGTTGTCTGCAATTTACTGGTGGCCTGCGGCTGAGGTAGAGCGATATGACAACTGTGCACAGAACAGAAGGTGTGACCAAGTTGTGCTCTGACTGGTTGTTGCAATGGAAGCTGCCCTCTAAATAAGTAGGAGTCGATCACTTCGTTAGTCTGAATCAGGTATAGCAGAGCCAAGATCACTACATAGACGGTTGGGCCAGTGCATTCGGCAGCGATCGAGCGTTTCTGCATGACTAACTGTCGAAAAGCGGTGGCAGCTCGAGACCTGTTCTCGCGTTACAAACATACATACATACATTCATGGAGAGTGAATGTTACTACTTGCTACAGCCATAAAACTCATTCCTTGTTATGAAGAGAATGAAATTATACATATACAGAGTGTTACAAAAAGTTACGGCCAAACTTTCAGGAAACATTCCTCACACACAAAGAAAGAAAATATGTTACGTGGACATGTGTCCGGAAACGCTTACTTCCCATGTTAGAGTTCATTTTATTACTTCTCTTCAAATCACATTAATCATGGAATGGAAACACACAGCAACCGAACGTACCAGCGTGACTTCAAACGCTTTGTTACAGGAAATGTTCAAAATGTCCTCCGTTAGCGAGGATACATGCATCCACCCTCCGTCGCATGGAATCACTGATGCGCTGATGCAGCCCTGGAGAATGGCGTATTGTATCACAGCCGTCCACAATACGAGCACGAAGAGTCTCTACATTTGGTACCGCGGTTGCGTAGACAAGAGCTTTCAAATGCCCCCATAAATGAAAGTCAAGAGGGTTGAGGTCAGGAGAGCGTGGAGGCCACGGAATTGGTCCCCCTCTACTAATCCATCGGTCACCAAATCTGTTGTTGAGAAGCGTACGAACACTTCGAGTGAAATGTGTAGGAGCTCCATCGTGCATGAACCACATGTTGTGTCGTACTTGTAAAGGCATATGTTCTAGTAGCACAGGTAGAGTATCCCGTATGAAATCATGATAAAGTGCTCCATTGAGCGTAGGTGGAAGAACATGGGGCCCAATCAAGACATCACCAACAATGCCTGCCCAAACGTTCACAGAAAATCTGTGTTGATGACGTGATTGCATAATTGCGTTGGGATTCTCGTCAGCCCACACATGTTGATTGTGAAAATTTACAATTTGATCACGTTGGAATGAAGCCTCATCTGTAAAGAGAACATTAGCACTGAATTGAGGATTGACACACTGTTGGATGAACCATTCGCAGAAGTGTACCCGTGGAGGCCAATCAGCTGCTGATAGAGCCTGCACACGCTGTACATGGTACGGAAACAACTGCGTCTCCCGTAGCACTCTCCATACAGTGACGTGGTCAACGTTACCTTGTACAGCAGCAACTTCTCTGACGCTGACATTAGGGTTATCGTCAACTGCACGAAGAATTGCCTCGTCCATTGCAGGTGTCCTCGTCGTTCTAGGTCTTCCCCAGTCGCGAGTCATAGGCTGGAATGTTCCGTGCTCCCTAAGACGCCGATCAATTGCTTCGAACGTCTGCCTGTCGGGACACCTTCGTTCTGGAAATCAGTCTCGATACAAACGTACTGCGTCACGGCTATTGCCCCGTGCTAATCCATACATCAAATGGGCATCTGCCAACTCCGCATTTGTAAACATTGCACTGACTGCAAAACCACGTTCGTGATGAACACAACCCGTTGATGCTGCGTACTGATGTGCTTGATGCTAGTACTGTAGAGCAATGAGTCGCATGTCAACACAAGCACCGAAGTAAACATTACCTTCCTTCAATTGGGCCAACCGGCGGTGAATCGAGGAAGTACAATACACACTGACGAAACTAAAATGAGCTCTAACATGGAAATTAAGTGTTGCTGGACACATGTCCACATAACATCTTTTCTTTATTTGTGTGTGAGGAATGTTTCCTGAAAGTTTGGCCGTACCTTTTTGTAACTCCCTGTATACTATTACTCAATATTTTCTGTCAGATAATTTCCAACCTGCCATCCTTCAATTTCAACGCGCAACAATCGTAAGAGCTTTCAGCGTAAGAAACACATTTTGTGCGTCACAATCGGCAATAGTGATCTTTGCATGCTTATATTATGTAACAAGATAACTCCATAATTCCAGTTACTTGACACGCATGTAACTATACACAAGCTTGAGATTAAAAGCACGACACTTAAAATAATTAGATACCTTATTTGTAAAATTAGAAGTTCCGGTAATGGTAAACCCGTAATGTTGCTTACATAAATATGTTTTCCTCCACAACGAGCGTGAAAGGAAGGCTTTGCTTGTATATCCCCGACTCCAAAGGCTTCTGTTCTTGCATTTCAATTTTTTATCTGTAAATATTTTTTGTAAATTTCGGTGTACTTCAGTCAATAGTTTAGCACTGTGTGTAAACTGACGGCTATGCCATTGCTTTCTCTGTCTGCCTAGGACCTAAGGCATGGACCAGAAATTTCTTTTCTGCTCTGTTTTCTATTACTAAACGCTGATTTTTTCCTCTCGAGTAATATTAGTCCTTTCTCAAGTTTTTTTAAATTTCATCCTCGATGCGGCATTTTTCTGTTGCTGTTGTTTGCTTTACTTTTTTCTTCTCCAGTAACAGTGAAGATAGTGTGTTAAGCGTACGTTTACGATTTCCACGAGCTTTGCTACTGTCATATCTTTATGATATTTGTTCGGTGGCGGATGGAACAACCATACAAGTGGTTTTACTAAGGTAATGTAGGCACTGTAGTCCACGTTAAGATCTTCGTTTGTGGAAGTTTCAATAATTCGGCCTGGTCATCTGGTAAGTAATCGCCCTCTTTAAAATTATGTTACAGGTATCAGTTTTAATGTTATTGCTATCACTTCTTCTATGGAGCTTAACCTACTGATAACACGTTTCGGCATCTTTGCGGAAACTATGATTAGTTTTCTAAACATAATTTTCAAGTAAAGCCACAGTTCAATTCGGCATTATTAATGTCAAACAGAACGAATAACTCGGTTGGAGAGAAAACACTAGGGTTGCAATATCTAGCTGGGACCTTCTCGGGACACTGAGATGGGGGTATGAAAAAGAAGTAAAAGCTTTATTTAACATAATTACTTTTTATTTAGAACACAGATACAGGGAACTTGTTGCGGCAGAAGTAGTTGGTGAACAATATTTTTCGGAAGATTTCACCTTTTTCAGCAAGTCTTTTCTTCCTTCTACTAATTTACAAAACTCCATGCAGGTCAGCACAGTGAGATTGATTCCACAGTGCCTGGCAGCAGTCGATTTCATCCATCAATCGACTGTGCCGAGATCAGCGAAAATACTCTTTTCACAGTGGCGTTGTGTACAGGAATAGAAAGCAAATACTCGCACAATTTTAGCAGTTAGCGTTTGCGTTCAGAGTTTTCGGTTTCCTTAGAAAGTTAATCCCCCTTGCTTCCACGGAGTGTTTAGACTTCCATTGTTGCAGGTCATGCTTAATTAATAAAAAGCTTTTCAGATGCATATATTCCCGAAAACAATTGTCGCCTGAAAACTTCACACCATTTTAGGCAAGTATATACACTATGTGATCAAAAGTATCTGGACATTTGGCCGAAAATGACTTACAAGTTCGTGGCACCCTCCATCGGTAATGCTGGAATTCAATATGGCGTTGACCCACCCTCACTCTCGTAGGCATACGCGCAGTCAGGTTTCTTGGGGATTGGCAGCCCATTCTTCACGGAGTGCTGCACTGAAGAGAGCTATCGATGTCGGTCGGCGAGGCCGGGCACGATGTTGGCGTTCCAAAACATCCCAAAGGTTTTCTGTAGGATTCAGATCTGGACTCTGTGCAGACCAGTCCATTACAGGGATGCTATTGTCGTGCAACTGCTCCACCGCAGGCCGTGCATTGTGTACAGGTACTCGATCGTGTTGAAAGATGCAATCGCCATCCCCGAAATGCTCTTCAACAGTGGGAAGCAAGAAGGAAGTTAAAACATCAATGTAGGCCTGTGCAGTGATAGTGCCACGCAAAACAACAAGGGGTGCAAGCCCCCTCCATGAAAAACACGACCACATCATAATACCACCACCTCCGAATGTTACTACTGGCACTACACACGCTGGTAGATGACGTTCACCGGGCATTCGCCATACCCACACCGTGCCGTTGGATCGCCACATTGTGTACCGTGATTCGTAACTCCACACAACGTTTCTCTACTATTTAGTCGTCCAATGTTTTTGCTCCTTACACCAAGAGAGGCGTCATTTGGCATCTACCGGCGTGATGTGTAGCTTATGAGCAGCCGCTCGACCATGAAATACAGGTTTTCTCACCTCCCTTCTAACTGTCGTATTACTTGTAGTGGATCCTGATGCAGTTTTGGAATTTCTGTGTGCTGGTTTGTATAGATGTGAGCCTATTACACATTACGACCTCTTCCACTGTCTGCGGTCTCTGTCGGTCAACAGATGCGGTCGGCCTGTACGCTTTTATGCTGTACGTGTTCCTTCACGCAGACTTGCGGCGATTTCCTGTATCGCTGGCGCTGCTTATCACATCGGAAGCAATGGACCTAGGGATGTTTAGGAGTGTGGAAATCAGGCGTACAGACGTATGGCACAAGTGACATCCAGCCACCTGACAACGTTCGGAGTCCGTGAGTTCTGCGGAGTGCCAAATTCTGCTCTCTCACGATGTCTAATGACTACTTAGGTCGCTGATATGGAGTACCTGGCAGTCGGTGGCAGCACAATGTACCTAATATGAAAAACGTATGCTTTTGGAGGTGTCCGGATACTTTTGATCACATAGTGTAATAGTGTTTTCAATCATCACACACTCTAAAGCCGCATCCAATCAAACACTAGATATTTATTAAAAGGAATAACTCATTTCTTTAATTAATCAAATGCTGTGCTATAGAAAACGATTCCCTCTTCCTCAAATTCCGAAATCAAATTAAGTATTTCTTGGTTATGGTTCTTATTCTGTAATTTGTTCGAATTCATCTTGGTTTGCAAGCCAATAAAATTGGCAGTCTTCCTTTCATTCAGACATCTTTGAGCGTCGATTAATACATTTATTATTTCAGTTATCGAGACTTTATTCTTCTCCACGGTTTTTATTATCATTTTTTTTACGAACAGACCCAAATTTTACTGCAGGAACATGAACAAAATTTCACTGATCGGACTACTGAAAAAAATTTGAAATTATTTTAGATGGCTTGTCTTCGGCGTCAAAAAATTGTTTTAATAAGCTTAATAATTCTCTCAACTGCGGGTATTAACGACAGCGGCCTTGTTTTCGAGTGAGATAGAAGAGTCAGATGATTGACATCAACATATAGTCAGAACTCTTGCAACTCCTCTGATATTACCATGTACAATGAAAAATAATTAAATATTTTCATGGCAATTATTTTAATGTCGACAGTTAAGATTCCAGCAGTGCTCGTTATAGTATTGTGTAGAATATGGGCAGGGCATCCAATTCCTTCTAGATTTTTCATCTTATCAGATCACTAGTCAAATGGGAACTGTCTGATTCTTTCGCGTGGCGCTGTTTAAATTCAGTAGTACCAGCCCAGACCTACTGGAGGAGTCTGGTGTTTTCTCGAATGATGGCGCCACATCTAGAAGGTGCTTGCTTCGTCGATACAGGATACGCAACATGCAACGCCATTTGCGGGACGACTTTATCAACATAAACTAACTGAGGCTGCATTTACAGGGTGTTTCAAAAATGACCGGTATATTTGAAACGGCAATAAAAACTAAACGAGCAGCGATAGAAATACACCGTTTGTTGCAATATGCTTGGGACAACAGTACATTTTCAGGCAGACAAACTTTCGAAATTACAGTAGTTACAATTTTCAACAACAGCATGTACATGTAGCATTAACAGATGGCGGTACTCGAGCCGAGTTCGTAACAGTATTTTGCAAAATCGGTACAAAATTGGTTCTTGTCGGGATGACAGGACAAGAAAGTCCATAACGATAACGGTCCCGAAATATCGGGACGGTTTGCAACCCTAAACAGTACAAAACAATCTCCGTCTACACCGGCCACGCCGCGCAAAACCAACGAGTGAGTTTCGTCGTACCGCGGCGCGTCCACTAGTGTGGACGTCAAACCTCTCGGCTCAGCACGGCAAAAGCGTGCATGTACTGCGAGAAGCTTCCCGAGTATGACATAATGCGCAGAATGGAAAAAATCTCAGTTTCGCGCACGCACGTGCCCCTCCCCCCCCCCCCCTCCCCCTTTTCCCTTCGTAGAAACAAATAACAAATGTCGGGAACAGACTCTAGTGACCCAGTTGCCCACAATCACTTATCTTTGTGCTCCTCGAGGTGGTATAATCGTTACAAGCTTCTACATTCCGGCGCAACGACCATCAGTCCCTTACAAATATCATAACCGTTTGTATGGACACGGCGAGCCATTGAATGTTATTATCGTATGACTACAGTCAACACTGAGTACTCTTGGACGACCGTTTTAAGTCTCAACCAATTACTGAAAACAAGTCCCACGTCAACTGTTCGCACAGCACTCATGCAAACGAAACCTGGTAACTACAGCTGTCACGAGTTTTAACATTTGAACTTGGTTTTCCTCGATGTCTTTGCTCCAACCGAGACTATGAACTTTACCATGACGAGCGTCTTAACCTTTCCTTGTAAGATATACCTCTGAGTGAGAAAATTTCAGTGTGTAAAAAAAATCGAAAAATCTAGATTCTCTCGAACTCAGCCGTTCCGAACAACAGAGTTGCATATTGGTTCTGAACTACGACAATGATGAAACATGGTAAAGCAAAAACATCTTGGCGGACAACACGGCTCTGTTTCCAGTGAAATCTATTGTTTGCAGTATACATTAAATACAAATCTAATTCCCCTTTAACTGATCATGGTTTACGAGAATTTCATACTATGTCCCCTTGGTATAACGGTTCCGCTTGGTCGGTGTCATCTAAGACATAATTGATGGAAGTTTTATTAATCAAATTCCACCTGACCACGTTCTTTTATTTTGGTGAAGCATTAAAGTGAGTTGCACACGATACAACCATTTAAAATTCAATACATAAGATAACGAACTTCCGTTTTCTGGCAACAAAAAAGATAACTGAAGTCATATTATCAAAAGGGCACATAATTACGAGGTGTGTTTTTTAAGTGAGTACCGTTTTGCCACACTGCGGCCGCAGCGCTGCGGTCGGCGTTCTGCGCATGCGCACTGGGTACCTACATCTGTTGTCTACGCACTGACGCCATTAAAGTCTGATTCTTTCTTGTTTACATTCTGTACTGAGTGTTTAAGATGCCTCCGATAATCGTGAGTCCCGCCGACTGTGAAGTACGTGCTGTTATAAGATTTCTTAGTGCTAAAGGCCTAAATGCGATCGACATTCATCGTGAGATCTGTGCAGTTTACGGAGAAAACATTATGAGTGATGGAATAATAAGAAAGTGGGTGAGAGCATTTATTGATGGCCGCACAAATGTGCATGATGAACAACAGAGTGGGCGTTCTTCGGTCGTTAATGAAAGATTGGTGCAGGAAGTGGACAATAATGTGAGAGAAAACAGACGCTTTATGATTTCCTCCTTGCAGGATGACTTTCCTAATGTTTTGTATGGCATTGTGACCGAGCACTTGAATTACCGAGAATCTTGCGCTCGTTGGGTACCGAAAATGTTGACGGATGTGCCCAAAACCAAACGTTTAGACAGTGCATTGACTTTCCTTGAGCAGTACCACAACGACAGTGATGATTTCTTAAGCCAAATTGTTATGGGCGATGAAACATGGGTGGCCTACGTCACACCAGAATCAAAGCAACAGTACATAGAATGGCGGCATTCAGATTCACCCAGAGAAGTGAAGTTTAAGCAAACAATTTCTGCCCGGAAAATCATGTGCAGAGTTTTTTGGGACAGAAAAGGAGCACTGCTTGTGGAATTTCTGCCTCGTAATGAGACAATGCAGCAGCTTACTGTAAGACTTTGCACAATCTGCGCCGTTCAATTCAGAACAAAAGACGTGGCAAGTTGAGCAAGGGCATCGTTTTGCTGCAAGACAGTGCCTGACTGCATGTGGCGAATCAGATCAAAGATCTCATCACATCTTTTCGATGGGAAACTCTAGATCATCCTCTGTACAGCCCCGATCTTGCTCCCAGTTCAAAAATGGTTCAAATGGCTCTGAGCACTATGCGACTTAACTTCTGAGGTCATCAGTCGCCTAGAACTTTTTTTTAAAAAAAATCTTTATTCAATTCATTGCATTATACATATTAACCCACTACCTGACTACATTAGTGGGTCCTAATGATGATACAAAGAAAATGCAGCTTTTTATTCTACACTACAGGTAATTTTGTTATTATTATTATTACTCTAATCTTACCGCTATGTGGTTCTAAACTACTTAATCTACAAGGAAACTACATGCTACCTGCAGCGTTACAGGTGTGCCAGTGCTACTATTAACCTACTGGGTGTTGGCCAGGCCCACTGAGCTAATCCCAGTGGGCATGCCCTTGGCACTGGGCTGGCCCTTAACTTAGTATCGCTGCAGTCTATTCTAAGGTGTTACCCTATCTTCTACATCTAATCTAAATTACATTCGTCATAATCGGGTTGTGTTCCAGTCCGGTGTTTATGTACCCCCCTCCCTCCTAGTCCAGGGCAAGGCGGATTCAAGCCGTGAAGCGGCTGGCCAAGTCCCTACCCGGCGGTACAGGAAGGGTGCACGAAGTCTAAGTCGGTGAAAAGTTTTTGTCGTTAATGATTGTCCCTTAAAAAGTTCTTAAGGACTTTTTTCGATATTTCATCAGTGAGTTTATTTAAGATGTTAAAAGTGTTGTCGTGCCTTAGTAAGTGGTACGTGTCATTGTTTGGTAGCTGTTGTCTTAGGTCATGGGCTACGTCATCGAAGAGGTGGCACTCATACACCACATGTTCCGGGGTACCCTGCACAGCAGCACAGTCACACGCTGGTGTAGCCTGCTTCCCAAACCGACATAGATATGTTGGGTATGGTCCATGTCCAGTAAGAAAGTGCAACATTCCTCTCGTAGGCGTGAAAAATGTAAGTTTTATCCTTTCCTCTATGTCCGGTAGCAGCTCATAGGTTCTGCGTCCCGTATCCTCGTTGTTCCACTGCTCCTGCCACAGTTCGATCCCTCTCTTTTTGATGGCGTACTTATCCCCAGCATAAACCCCAAGTATCTCCCTAATTTTGTCCCTGTTCTCCTTCTTCGCCCAGTACCAGGCGGCCTGCTCACGAATTTTTATGTCCAGTAGACAGATCCCCATTAGCACTAAAAGCGCTCCCCCATGTGTTGTCCTGTAGGCCCTGCTGAACGTAGAAGCATGTTCCGCTGCACTCTTCTTACGGCCATGGCAGGCATGACCCTCGTGAGTCTGTGTGCCCAGACCCCTGATCCGTATCCTACTATTGAGGTCAAGATGCTATTATGGTATAATTTGATTAAGTTGGGTGGAAGGTGAAATCGTTTGTGACCAATTCCAATGAGATTGTTTAATAAAACCAAAGATTTTTGAGATACGGTATCTATGTGTGATGCAAAGTTCCACCTCTCATTGATGATTACACCTAGGTATCGGGCCTCGCGGCGCCGAAGAACTGGCGTGCCATTAATTCTTACAGTAGGGTTTTTGGCCAGTTGGCCTTTGAGAAGTAGGTATGTAGATTTACTGGGCGCAATCGTCATTTTGGTTTTATGACACCATGATGTGAGTACAGTTAAAGCTCTCTCCCCTTTGGGCTCTAAGTCCTCGCGGCTTCGGCCACCGACCAGCAGGAGCAGGTCGTCTGCGTATGCTATGACCTCTAGCACATCGTCACAGTTCTTCAGGTCTTCCGATAGTGGCTCCATGTTGATGTCCCAAAAGAGAGGTCTCAGGACAGAGCCTTGAGGACATCCTTTGGTCACAATCTTCCTGACTATGCCGCTAGGGGCCGATAGCCAGACATCCCTGTCTGCACAATAGCTCCTCAGACAGCCATATAGTAGCCCTGGGCAGTTCTTCTCCCGCAAGCAGGAAAAGAGTGAGGGCCACCACAGGTTGTCGAAGGCGCCACTGATGTCCACCATGATGCCGACGACATACTTGTGCGGGGTGGAGCCACAGACCTCGGCGGCCAGGGCGATTGCGTCAGACGCAGAACGCCCAGACCGAAAACCGAATTGCCTGTCACTCATCCAGCACAGCATGCGGTGTGCTGTCAGTCTGTTTGCCAGTAGCCTCTCAAAAAGTTTGCCCAGAATGTCTAACAAGCAGATGGGTCTGTAGGACTTAATTTCGTTAGTATCTTTGTCTGGACCCTTTTTGATGATAATTACATTTGCTTTTTTCCATATTGCTGGGAATTTCCCGAGTCTCAGGCACTCGTTGTATAACTTACTGAGAGGAGCTACGAGCTGGGGGGCAAGGAATTGCACCACTTCCGCAGTAATGCCGTCCGGGCCAGGAGCTTTTCCCCTTCTGAGGGCCTTGATCTGGGCAGCAACCTCCTCCTCAGAGAAGGGGTAAGTTCTAATATTATTGTCATAATCCCTTCGGTCTTCTCTCCTTATTCTTTTCTGTTATTCTGTATCATTTTCCTCCACATCGTCAGGTAACAGGACCCGAAGGAGGGCCTCAGCAGTTTCCTGCCACGTGCCCGTCATCCGGTCCCCGTCCCTGACGGTGGATAGCACCATGGGTGATCTTATTTTTTCCCGTACCAGTTTGTATGGGACTCCCCAAGGGTCTGTAGCCAATTGGATTTTTATGTAGTTTTCCCAGCTTCTGAACCTGACTGCCATAAGCTCCTGTTGAAATTGATCCTTTCTTTGTCTATAGATCTGCACCCATCTTTGTTTTTCTCCCCAGACGACACTCCGCTGGTAGTACCTCCTTGCCCTCCTCACAGCCTGGCGCATCTGTCCTAATTCGACCGACCATGGTGTGGGGGTGGCCGCAACGGCTCTCCTCCTGGTTGGTACAGCAGTTCGCACCGCCCTGGTGATCGCCTGTACCAGTTCTTCGGCGCGCTCTTCCACGTTTTCGTCACCCTCCAGCAATGTCGGGATGTTGCGCTCTTCTACGAGACGGTCCCAGTTGGTCTTGTTGTAATTGAGCTGCAGCTCCCACCCCATGTCCCAGTGGCACTCCCTTTCCCCAATAGTGAATGTAATTAAGTTATGATCACTGGTGGTTGCTTTGTCCCACACTTTCCAGTTGTCGACTTTTGTGATAAGGTTTGGTGTTACTAGCGTAACATCAATGTTTGTGCCTTCTCCCCCGCCACCAGAATAGCTGGGGGGGGGGGGGGGTTCCCTTGTTGGTTGGCAACCACCAGTTGCAATGCCATGATTGTCTCCTCAGCCTTTAGCCCCTGATCGTCGTGCGTGCCACTGAACCATAGGGGGGACTTTGCATTTATATCTGCCGTCACGAGCATCCTGCGTCCCCGCAATGCCGTGGCAACTGGTGTAAGTGTCTCCAAGAACTCGTCTATTTCCCTTCCATATTGGAAGTATATGTTGGTTCAAATGGTTCAAATGGCTCTGAGCACTATGGGACTCAACTGCTGTGGTCATAAGTCCCCTAGAACTTAGAACTACTTAAACCTAACTAACCTAAGGACATCACACACATCCATGCCCGAGGCAGGATTCGAACCTGCGACCGTAGCGGTCGTGCGGTTCCAGACTGTAGCGCCTTTAACCGCTCGGCCACTCCGGCCGGCGTATATGTTGGAGATGTATATCACTCCTGTAGGTGTTTGCAGTTCCACGACATTGCAGTGTTCGCCAGAAAACTGCGCAAGGACTGTGGCTCTAAATGATCTGTTGATAATTACCACTGCAGCTTTTGGCTCTATGTCAGAGTGTATTACTTGCCAGTTGGCAGCCATGAATGGGATCCGCCCAGCTTGGGAGTACGGTTCCTGTAAACAGAGTACATCTAGACTCTTCTCTTCCACCACCTTCCAAAGTTCCTGCAAGACTAGTTTACTATTATGGGTGTTTATCTGACCCACGTTTAGTTGACTCACGTGGGAAGTAAGTATGAATGTGTGATTCTGGCCAGTTTTTGGACCAGTCGTGGGCTACTCTGCCATTAGTTATTACTGATTGATAGTATAATTCATCTATATCGAATTTTTCGTTTCTTCTTTCGAAAACCTTTTTGACTAGTTCTCGCAGGGCTCCGAAGTCTGTGGGGAGATTCATTGTCTTGAGCTGGATTCTGTCCACAGCCTCCATTACTGGAAAGGTGACATCTCTACCATACTCGTGGCCGACACGTACCACATGTCTCATTGCGGTAGTGAGGATTGCCGGCTCCTCTAATCTTGATAGTTGCAGTGCATGCTCCAGGTTGGGGTATATTCGTTGGGGATCAATTCCCAGTCCTCTCTGGGATGGTGAGTCAGAGGATGGATTTGTGCTGCTCACTACATTACATTGGACATGTTCGGTGGTTACTAATTCTTTGCAGTGAGATTGTGAACTCCCAAGTACAGGATGCCTGCGCAGTCGAGAATGCTCTTGGTTCGACCTAGGTCCCCAGCAGGGAGGAGAAGGAGCGTCTTCTTCACATGGGTCAGTTTGTATGCAAACGTCTTTCATTGTTATCGCCAAAGATCGTGTTTGCGTGATTTTTTGAATAAACTCTTTAAATTTGTTCGCCCTCAGAGCGTCCCTCAGCCTCTTGCTTGGGGATTTCCTTTTTGGCTTCCTGAGTTCAGGTATGGCCTCAGCCATAGTCAATTCGAGAAATTAATCTTTGTTCTAGCATCCTGTACGTTGGGCAGTTCCTTCCAGTGGTGTTACAGGGTTTTCTTCCCCTTTTTCTACATGGAATGCAGGTTGCGTTCTTTTTGCAATTTTTTCTTGTGCGGTCCTCTGCCCCACACCTGGAGCAGGCCAGCTTCCTATCGCAGTGTTTATGGACACGGTCCAAATCGCCACAGTTGTGGCATCAGGGGACTACTAGGTAGTCTCTAACATTGATTGCATGGAATCCTATATAAATTTTTCCCATAGCGGTAAGTTTACGCCACATCTTGCCGGATACCTCGGCGACGTGATGGACAACATCCCGTTCCCGAAGTCCCGTTTTGAAACGCAGCTTGAATTCATTCTTAAACGTTTCCCATTCAGTGTCATCAAAATTTTGGTTGTACATCGTTTCATATATGTCACTTTCAGTTAAGGCCACAGGTACATTGTACAATACAACCAGAGGATTTCTTTTCTTGGCTGGTTCGCATTTGATAGCCTTGTTTAGTTTAGAGTTATTTAATATCTAGCCCCTATCTTCCTCGGTGGCAAGATCTACAACTACTACATTTTTTGTGGCTTTTACCTTGTTGATTTTTATTTTATCTCTTGCCGGGTCGATTGTTGTTGTGAAGATCTCTTGCACCTTTTTGATAGTCTGACCAGGCAGGGGTCTTAAAAAGACTGCCGTGTCTGGTTTCTTCGATATCTTGGCAATTGTTTCCTTAGTTGATTGAGCCTTCGTGACGGCTTGCGCCACCACTCCGGCCCATGTCTTGACTGGCTGTTGTTTTAGTCTTGCATTTTCTTTTTCCAGCTCTTCGAGACGCCCCTCAAGCTTCGCATTCGCAATAGCCCAGGCAGCGAGCTCATTCTTTATTGCCAGGACCGCGGCCTGGCTTATTTTTCCATTCTTAATGCTGGAGTCTAAAATTTGGCTGATACGACAGTTTCTGTCGTAGACATTTTCATCGTCGTGTCCCATTTCCTCCTGCGAGGTAGGGACGGTAGACATACTCGCCCTCGAAATCGCACTCGAATCACTCTTCTCTTGTTCAGCCACGTTGATTGACGAGTGAAAAAAGGTTGGGAGCCCGTCTCTTACCCCATACCGGCTCCTCTGGCATGGGGGGGGGGGCTGTTGCAGCTCGCCCACCGGCCTCGCCCCAAGGCCAAGGGCACTCTTCGAACTGCAGGGTTCAGCGCGCCGTTGCCAGCGCACTGGTCCCCTTCGGTGACTCCGTCATCGTCGATTTCACCCGACGCTTCTCGGCAAGTGCACCCCGCACTCCGGAGAGGCGGATGCACCTGTCGCCCTTCGCCGCTTACTAGCCCGAGCTTCCACCTCTCGGCCAAGGACCCACTCCTCCTCAGGTGGTGGGTCGGTCACCCAGTCGTTCAGCGGTCTGGACCCATCTAACCTAGCCCAGGCGATGTCACCACCTCCTGGGTTTGGCAGCACACGCCCCGGTTACCCAGGGGCGCGGCGAAGCACCCTTGCCGACTCGCGCCGTGATCCCACGCCGACAAACGAAGTCGCCGGCATGCAGAGCACCTGCTGGTCTGTGCCCTGCGAACAGAAGGGACTGGTGTTCGGTCCCTCGACACAGCTCCCCCTGTGCCACGCACCCTTCGCTTTCGCATCGGGTTGAACTTAGAACCAATTAAACCTAACGAACCTAAGGACATCACACACATCCATGCCCGAGGCAGGATTCGAACCTGCGACCGTAGCGGTCTCGCGGTTCCAAACTGTAGTGCCTAGAACCGCACGGCCACTCCGGCCGGCTTGCGCCCAGTGACTACCATCTGTTCCTGCACATGAAGAAACACCTGGGCGGTCAGCATCTTCAAGACGATGAAGAATTATTGAGATATCTTTGCACGTCTTTTTTTAAATTTCAAAACGGTACTTACTTAAAAAACACGTTTCGTACAAATAATTAGACTGTATGCCAGTAACCAAAAACGGCGACATCACACACTGAAGTTACAGCAATCTACGCGATCCCAGTGCTGACGAATCATAAATTCAATCAAATATGAAATCACAGGCACGCCAAAACGTGCGCGGAGTCCACACGCGACCGTTCTCATCAGTAAGTCCCAAGCGACCTCAACGAATCCCAACCAGCAAGGGTTGCATTCAACACCGCCAACCTGCAGCTCATTGTCAGGACAATTGTATTATTGGCTCTTCCAACGGCCAGATAAAAAATTATTATCAAAATTTCGTTGCTAGTACGACCTATGAGGATACACGATCCTCACAACGTGACGTGTCAGGTACCTGAGATGGTCATGATAGTTCACACAAACGTGGCCAAAATATGCACCGCTTTTTGTGATATTTGTACAGCAGGATCAGTAATGGTCCGCGCCGATATTTAATGGAAATGGTGAGAAATGTCACGATTATTTTGGTTTCAATAAGACATCTGTGTGTTCTCTATTAGGTTTACAAAGTTCCTCTTACATACACGGTGTACCAAAATAATGTGTACATTGAAACTGAATATCTCTAATGAAGGCAGATACAAATGAAACATTTTTGGTTTCGTATAGATTTAAGTGAAACTTAACGTGGTATGTGCGCAAAATGAACGCCTCACACCGCAATATATGGCCGTCAACGACATGGACAGAACGACATAACAGAGGCAATGTTTCTGATGGAACAGCATTGCAGGCTTGCTCATTCCGCTCTCTTACATCATCCAATGTTTATGGTTTTGCGGTGCACAGTGTACACTATATTCCTTACGACAACCCAAAGATAATAGTCTAAAGGGGCTTAATCCGGTGACGAGCTGGATACACCACAGGACTTCCTCTTGGTCCGTTCCCTCTCAAGCGGAATGTGCAACTGAGAATTGCTTCACACAAAATTGAAATTCAGGTGGCACCCCAACCTGTTAAAAGTAGTAAGCCTCACTGGTAAAAATTTCGTTAAGACATGGAGTTATCACGTTGAACATTGCTAGGTAAGTGTCAATAGCGACAATCTCTTCAAAGAAGACTGATAATCGTGGTATATTAAGGTCCTTCAGTTACGTATGAAAGATCTTGAATGCTTTCAGATATTTAATAAAGGACACCTTCTGTACAATGTCAAACATTATCAAGACCTGTCACTGCCTAAAATTTGACAGCGGTAACATATGTGACGAACCGTATACTATGTTACAGGACTATTTCAGTTCTTATCGCATTGAGTGACAAACAGGTCATTGCTATAGAAGTGCATAATGCAAGTAGACTTACATTACTGCTATATATATACAGTTAAAATTTTGTAGAAATCGATGCACATACAGTTGTATGTTCCTCTGTATCAAATGGCACTGATGTTGGCTTATCAACCTGAGATTAGATTAATACTTGTTCCATAGATCATGAATACGACACTTCGTAATGATGTGGAACGTGTCAGGTTAATAAAAGATGTCTGTACAAGATATCACATTACACAAAATATTGCCTGACACTAATGTTTAAGTTTTTTTCCCTCCTTAATTTATATCTAAAAATTCAGCCAATGAGTAGAAGGAGTTGTCATCTAGAAATTCTTTTAATTTATTTTTAAATGTTAGTTGGCTATCTGTCAGGCTTTTGATGCCGTTTGGTAGGTGACCAAAGATTTTTTTGGTAGCATAATTTACCCCTTTCTGTGCCAAAGTCAGATTTAACCCTGCATAGTGAAGATCATCCATTCTCCTGGTGTTATAGCTATGCACACTGCTATTACTTTTGAACTGGGTTGGATTATTAACAACAAATTTCATAAGTGAATATATATATGCTGTGAGGTTACTGTGAGGATCCCTAGATCCTTAAATAGATGTCTGCAGGATGACTGTGGGTGGGCTCCAGCAATTATTCTGATTACACGTTTTTGAGCAATGAATACTTTTCTACTCAACGATGAATTACCCCAGAATATGATGCCATACGAAAGCAGTGAATGAAAGTAGGCATAGTAAGCTAATTTACTGAGATTCTTATCACCAAAATTTGCAATAACCCTAATAGCATACGTAGCTGAACTCAGACGTTTTAGCAGACCGTCAATGTGTTGCTTCGAGTTTAACCTCTCATCAATGGACACACCTAAAAATTTTCAAAATTCTACCTTAGCTACAGACTTCTGTTCAAAGTCTATATTTATTACTGGAGTTGTGCCATTTACTGTACGGAACTGTATATACTGTGTTTTATCAAAATTTAAAGAGAGTCCGTTTGCTGAGAACCACTTAATAATTTTGTGAAAAACATCATTTACAATGACATCACTTAGTTCTTGGTTTTTGGGTGTTATTACTATACTTGTATCATCAGCAAAAAGAACCAACTTTGCATCTTCATCAATGTGGAATGGTAAGTCATTAATGTATGTCAAGAACAGTAAAGGACCTTAGACCGAACCCTGTGGGACCCCGTACTTGATAGCCCCCCCCCCCCCCCCCCAGTTTGAGGAATCAGCTGTTGTTTTAACATTACATGAACCACTTATTTCAACTTTCTGCTTTCTTCCAGTTAAGTATGAATTAAACCATTTGTGCACTGCCCCCCTCAAACCATAATGATCCAGCTTATCCAAAAGAATTCCATGATTTACACAATCAAAGGCCTTTGAGAGGTCACAAAAAATACCAATGGGTGATGTCCGTTTATTCAGAGCATTTAATATTTGATCAGTGAAAGCGTCTATAGCATTTTCTGTTGAAAGCAAGCTTTGGCAAATAAAACATTTCGAGTGCAGCTCATGGTGTAGAGAAGATGTCTTGTAATAAAGTTACGTATGTGTTTTCGCTAGCCCGGTACCCGCAGTTATGGTTCTTAATTGTTGCGTTAAGTTTAAAGGTGACTTCATCCGACCAGAGGTTTAGATCTTGGAAACGTTCATTATCTTCATGCATGTTCATCTAGAGATGCATGATTATTATGCAATAATTAAGTAGCTGCAGAAGGTTCATCGAACTACCTTCAAGGAATTTCTCTACCGTTCGTGGTGGCCGAGCGGTTCTAGGCGCTTCAGTCCGGAACCGCGCAACTGCTACGGTCACAGGTTCGAATCCTACCCCGGGCATGGATGTGTGTGATGTTAGTTGGGTTTAAGTAGTTCTAAGTTATAGGGGACTGATGACCTCAGATGTTAAGTCCCATAGTGTTCAGAGCCATTTGAACCATTTTTCTACCGTTCCACTCTCAAATATCGCGCGTGAAATACACTTAATAAACTTAGAAGTTCCCGTGAGAGCTCTGAGTTCTCTTATTTTATTATGATGAATATTTCTCTCTATCTAGATGGGTGGCAACAAGGTATTTTCGCATTCGGAGGAGAAAGTTGGAGATCGAAATTTCACGAGAAGATCCTGCCGCAACGAAAAACACCGCTGTTTTCATTACTGCCACCGCATTTCGCATATCGTATCCGTGACATGCTCTCCCTATGTCGCGATAATACAAAACGAGCTGCTCTTCTTAGAATTTTCTCGATGCCGTCCGCCACGTATTCCATACCACACAGCAGTTCTCGAGAAGAGGACGGACTAGCGTCGTGTAGACAGTCTGTTCAGTAGATCTGTTTCATTTTCTAAGTGTTCTGCCAAAAAACCACAGTCTTTGGTTCCCTTTCCTCACATCATTATCTATGCGATCGTTCCAATTTACATTATTCGAATTGTAATCCTTAAGAATTTAGTTGAATCGACAGCCTTTAGATTTCTGTGATTTATAGCGTAACCGAAATTTAGCGGATTTCTTTTAGGACTCATGTGGATGACTTCACACTTTTCACTAATTAGAGGTCATTGTCACTTTTTAGCACTATACAGATATCTTGCCTAAATCATTTTTCTATTTGTTTTGATCATCTGATGATGTTACGAGACGGTAAATGACACCATCATCTGAAAACAATCTCAGAGGACTGCTTAGATTGTCTCCTAAATCGTTTATGTTGGTCAGTAACAGCACAGAGTCTGAAACACTTCTTTGTGGAACGTCAGATATTACTTACGTTTTACTTTATGAGTTCCCATCATTTACTGCGAACTGTGACCTATCTGACGGGAAATCATGAATCCAGACACACAACCGATACGATACTCGGTACCACGCAATTTGGTTAGGAGTCGCTTGTGAGAAACTTTGTCGAAAGCATTCTGGAAATCTAAAAATATGGAATCAGTTTAATGTCTCTTGTTGATAGCACTCGTTACTTTGAGAGAATGAAGAGCTAGTTGTGTTTCACAAGGCTGATATTTTCTGAATCCGTGTTGGCTACTTGTCAATTAACAGTTTTCGTTGAGAAAACTAAATAATGTTTGAACACAGTATATGTTCCAGAAACCTACTGCATATCGAAGTTAGCGATACAGATTGATAATTCAACGAATTACTTTTATTTTATTTCTTGGGTAGTGGTGAGATTTGTGCAACTTTCCAGTCATTAGGTACGCAGCTTTCGACGAACGAGCAGTTGTATATGGTTGCTAAGAATGGAGCCATTGAATCAGCATACTGTGTAAAGAACCTAACTGATATACAGTCCTTGCCCTTATTAAGTGATTTAAGCTGCTTCGCTACACTGAGGAGTTCTCAATTTGGCAGTTGTTCTTGATTCGAAATGTGGAATATTTACTTCGTCTATTTTGGTGAAAGAATTTCGGAACACTGTGCATAACAACACTGCTTTAGTGGCACTGTCATCAGTAATACTACCAATGTTATCACGCAGTGAAAGTACTAATTGTACCTTGCCCCTGCTGTACTTTATGTACGATCGGAATCTCTTTGGGTTTTCTGTCAGGTTATGCAATAGAGTTACGCTGTCGCAAATAGCAAAAGCATAGCGCTAAATGATGATTAACAACTGAAAAAACCCAATTCGCTTACCCGTATAGTCCTAGCTCAGAGCCTGGAGAATGTTGGAGTGTAAGGCTTTCGTCTGTGAGTCTGCAAAATTCTGTGAACACTAGTTCTATGAGAGCATTCCCTCACGCTCTTTTTCGAGCATTGAGTGTACGCTTGTATCACTGCATCTACATTTTCGTTGTCTGTTGAGCGTCTCTTCCTTCAGCATTCTTCTGTAGCATCACATTTCAAAAGCTTTTATTCTCTTCTTGTCTAAACTGTTTATTGTCCATGTTTAACTTCCATACATGGCTACGCTCCATACAAATACTTTCAGAAACGACTTCTTCACACTTAAATCAGCACTCGATGTTAACAAATTTCTCTTCCTGAGAAACTCTTTTCTTGCCATTGCCAGTCTACACTTTATATCCTTCCTACTTCGGTCATCATCAGTTATTTTGCTTCCCAAATTCCAAAACTCTTTTACTACTTTTAGTGTCTCATTTCCTATTTTAATTTCCTCAGCACCACCTGATTTAAGTCGACTACATTTCATTATCCTCGTTTTGCTTTTGTCGATTTCCAGTTTAGATCCTCCTTTCAAGATACTGTCCATTCCGTTCAACTGCTCTTCCAAGTCCTTTGCTGTCTCTGACACGATTACAATATCATCGGCAAACGTCAAGGTTTTTATTTCTGCTCCATGGACTTTAATTCCTACTCCAAATTTTTCTTTTGTTTTCTTTACTGCTTGCTCAATATACAGATTGAATAACATCGGGGACAGGCTACTCGAGTCTCACTCCCTTCTCAACCATTGCTTCCCTTTCATGCCCCTCGACCTTTGCAACTGCCACTTGGTTTCTGTACAAATTGTAAATAGCCTTTCGCTCCCTGTAATTTACCCCTGCCATCTTTAGAATTTGAAAGAGAGTATTCCACTCAACATTGTCAAAAGCTTTCTCTAGGTCTACATATGCTATAAACATAGGTTTTCCTTTCCTTAAGCTATCTTCTTTGAGAAGTCATAGGGTCAGCTTTACCTCGCGAGTTCCTGCACTTCTCCGGAATCCAAACTGATCTTCCCCCTTTTGAATTATTAACTTCAAAAAATTATTTATATATGCTTTAATTAAAGAGAGAGCCAGTTTCAACGAATGTATACATTATTTTGGGACTTCCATTAGAGCATGGAAATATAATTAAATAACAGTTGTAAGATTTTCATATGTCGTCCGCCACTGTAAACAATTCACCTTTACTGTTCTGGGACAAAGATGAATGAGCGCGCTGTACGAGCAATGAATAAGATCTTTGACTGTGTTTAAGTTTATCTGTGGTGCGCTTAGTCGCCAGTCACTTGTACAGCGCTGATCCATTCTTATTTGAGACACAGTAGCGAGCAGCTGAGTTTTCAGAGAAAGATATTTGATATTAGTCAAATTGGAAGAAATGATGTGAAATACTTCGTTACGGAGATGAAAACTTGTTTGTAAAAATATGTTGTTTATCCTATGGATGGAGAAGATTTTTGAAGGAATATTTCAAGATAACCAATGCAAGCACGAGAATGAAATTTGTTTGTAAGTACCATCAATTGAAGGAAATCTTCGTCCCTTAGAAAACTAGTAATACACTACTGGCCATTAAAATTGCTACACCAAGAAGAAATGCAGATGATAAACGGGTATTCATTGGACAAATATATTACACTAGAACTGACATGTGATTACATTTTCATGGAGTTTGGGTGCATAGATCCTGAGAAATCAGTACCCAGAACTACCACCTCTGGCCGTAATAACGGCCTTGATACGCCTGGGCATTTAGTCAAACAGAGCTTGGATGGCGTGTACAGGTACAGCTGCCCATGCAGCTTCAACACGATACCACAGTTCATCAAGAGTAGTGAATGGCGTATTGTGACGAGCCAGTTGCTCGGCCACCATTGACACAGACGTTTTCAATTGTTGAGAGATCTGGAGAATGTGCTGGCCAGGGCAGCAGTCGAACATTTTCTTATCCAGAAAGGCCCGTACAGGACCCGCAACATGCGGTCGTGCATTATCCTGCTGAAATCAAGGGTTTCGCAGAGATCGAATGAAGGGTAGAGCCACGGGTCGTAACACATCTGAAATGTAACGTCCACTGTTCAAAGTGCCGTCAATGCGAACAAGAGGTGACCGAGACGTGTAACCAATGGCACCCCATACCATCAAGCCGGGTGATACGCCAGTATGGTGGTGACGAATACACGCTTCCAATGTGCGTTCACCGCTATGTCGCCAAACACGGATGCGACCATCATGATGCTGTAAACAGAACCTCGATTCATCCGAAAAAGAGACGTTTTGCCATTCGTGTACCCAGGTTCGTCGTTGAGTACACCATCGCAGACGCTCCTGTCTGTGATGCAGCGTCAAGGGTAACTGCAGCCACGTCGTCGAACTGTTCGTGCAGATGGTTGTTCTCTTGCAAACGTCCCCATCTGTTGACGCAGGGATCGAGACGTGGCTTCACGATTCGTTACAGCCATGCGGATAAGATGCCTGTCATCTCGACTGCTAGTGATACGAGGCCGTTGGGATCCAGCACGGCGTTCCGTATTACCCTCCTGAACCCACCGATTCCATATTCTGCTATCGCTCGTTGGATCTCTGAATCCACGGATTCCATATTGTCATAACAGTCATTGGATCTCGACCAACGCGAGCAGCAATGTCGCGATACGATAAACTGCAATCGCGATAGGCTACAATTCGACCTTTACCATAGTCAGAAACGTGCTGGAACGCATTTCTCCTCCTTACACGAGGCATCACAACAACGTTTCACCAGGCAACGCCGGTCAACTGCTGTTTGTGTATGAGAAATCGGTTGGAAACTTTCCTCATGTCAGCACGTTGTAGGTGTCGCCACTGGCGCCAACCTTGTGTGAATGCTCTGAAAAGCTAATCATTTGCATATCAGAGCATCTTCTTCCTGTCGGTTAAATTTAGCGTCTGTAGCACGTCATCTTCGTGGTGGAGCAATTTTAATGGCCAAAAGTGTATTTATGATTAGTGTTAATTTGATCCCTGTTTCCGTTATGTCATAAGTAAAGCAATTACTTTAAATGTCTGTAATGTTTGTAATGTTTTTAGTAAAGAGAGAATTTTGTAACTGTTAGAGTCGTGTTACGTTGCACAGTCTTTTTGGCAATAGAATTTTATTTTTCAAGAACAGTTGTAAGTAAAACCCTCCTCCATCAGTCTTAATAAAGTTTTGAAAGTTTTGTTATGTGTGCATTGCACCTTAAGTCACACGCAGCCACAGATTGTTTCTGACAAGCATAAAGAATTTTTGTATTGAGTAGATTGTTTTCCTTTACCTATCGTATTTGTGGATTTCAATTTACTTTCGAGAACATCATTACACCAGACACCAAAACAGCATGATGATCATGAGGTAGGTTACTTTTATCGCAGGGCAGATCTCACTTTGCATTCTTGTAAGCAAACAGTACACAGTCAGATTTTTCAGGTGTTGCGCCTGTTACGCAGACTGATTTACAGTGAACAGTGCAGGTAATATTAAACAGTTATTTTCAACCGAATTGAGGAATATTTTACTTCCTGGATTTTTCAAGTCAAACTTTCCGCTTCCCGTTACGCACCTTCCATAGCATGGAGGAGGAGATTAGTGTTTAACGTTCCATCGACAACGAGGTCATTAGCGACGGAGCACAAGCTGGGTTTAAGGAAGAATAGGGAAGTAAAACGGCCGTGCCCTTTTAAAGAACCATCCCGGTATTTGCCTTAACCGATTTAGGGAAATCACGGAAAACCTTAATCAGGATGGCTGGACGCGGGACTAATCCGTCGTCCTCAGGAATGCAAGTGCAATGTGCAAACCACAGCGCTACCACGCTCGGTTTCATAATGCTTTTCGGTACTGAGTTACAGCTAAACATTTCTCACTGTTATCTACTTTTGGCATTTAATTAGGTTAGTTTTCATTATTTCAAATTAAGGTTTGTTTCACGGCACTGTTCACATGCTCAACACAGAGCCAACTAACAGACAGTATTGCTCGGGAGTTGAAAACTATATCTAAAGCACGCGTTACACATAAGAGATCTTCTTGAAAAACAAAGGATATTCAGTATTTTCATTTATAAATGAATTTTTATAGAAAGCTTACACAGTGAAATCGGTGTATTTCTTGATACGAGCTTCTTTCACTCGTTGATGTTAATAAAAAGGCGTTTTGAAATACTTTTTGTCCTCCAGTACATCCTCAGCCCGGAAGTTCGTTTCTCAGAAGCGGTCCGCAGTGCGTTTATTTCACTCGGGAACAAGAGCGAACTGTGCATTCACGGTAAACACAAAAGGAAAAGCAGAGGAATGCTGCGTGCGCCTCACGGGTGCCCTTGAGATAAGCGCGCGGTTGCTGATAATCAGTCAGCTCTGGCGACGGCCACTCCTTCTCGAGCTTACGTGTGGCGTTCACGACAGGAAAGGCGGAAAGATTGCAGTCAGGCACTTTGTATTCCGACAACGTCGGCAGTCTTCTGCCACAGGTTTCATTAGCCGACTACTGTGTTAGTCTACACACACAATTCAACAAAACCCGACGTTTTAATTTGACAGAACGGGCATATGATTGGTGAAACTGAACAGTTCAAATTTCTAGGTGTTCAGATAGGTAGTAAGCTGTCGTGGACAGCCCACGTTCAGGATCTTGTTCAAAGACTAAATACTACCATTTTTACTATTCGAACGGTATCAGAAGTGAGTGATCGTTCTACACGAAAATTAGTCTACTTTGCTTATTTCCATTCGCTTATGTCGTATGGGGGTAACTCTTCCCATTCTAAAAGGATATTTTTGGCTCAGAAACGCGCGGTTCGGGCAATAAGTTGTGTGAGTTCACGAACCTCTTGTCGACCTCTGTTCACGAGTCTGGGTATTTTGACATTGGCCTCTCAATATGTATATTCCTTATTGTCGTTTGTTGTTACCAGTATTAGTTTATTCCTAAGAATAAGCAGATTTCACTCGGTTAATACTCGGCAGAAATCAAACGTGCATTTGGATCGGACTTTCTTAACTCTAGTGCAAAAAGGTGTGCAGTATACTGCTGCATCCATTTTCAATAAGCTGCCACTCGAATTCAATAGCAGTAATCCACGCGCTTTCAAATCGAAACTTAAGAGTTTCCTCATGCGTCACTCCTTCTATTCTGCCGAGGAGTTCCTTGAAAAATTAAGCTGATTCTTATTGTATTGCTGATAACGTTTACTTAAACTTATGGAGTGACTTTTTTCAGGTTCATGAACATTTATTTTTATCTTTTATTACTTTTATGTTGTAATTTCATGTACTGACACGCTCCATGACCTTGGAGATTTGCTCCTCAATTTGGTCCTACGGAACTTGACGTGTAAATAAAAAATAAAATACAAAATATATTCTCTGTTTTTTTTTTCAAGCTATCTCAAGAGAACCTTCTCTTCGGTTATCTTCTTACTTGTAGCATTTGAAAGACGCTGCCCAGACACCTGTTTCTTAAAGAAGTAGAACGCACTACACAAAATCTGTCGAAAAAATCAATTTTTACATTCTTGTTACTAAGAACAAAATTTTTCCTAACGATTAGCATTCGTCTGTCACCGTATGTGTAACATTCTAGTCTCGTAACAGTGACTTTGATGTTTCTCACTAGACACGACTTTCTTTTACTTTTATTTGCACTCTATATTTAACAGCCGGCCGCGGTGGTCTCGCGGTTCTAGGCGCTCAGTCCGGAGCCGCGCGACTGCTACGGTCGCAGGTTCGAATCCTGCCTCGGGCATGGATGTGTGTGATGTCCTTAGGTTAGTTAGGTTTAAGTAGTTCTAAGTTCTAGGGGACTGATGACCACAGATGTTAAGTCCCATAGTGCTCAGAGCCATTTGAACCATTTCTATATTTAACAATAAACACACCTCAAAAAAAGTTTTGCATACCCCGGTTCCCAGAACTCCTGGAGACAGACAGTGACTGTGAATATTGTATCACAGACACGATACGTGAATGCCATCCTCCGGCCGATAGTGCAACCATATCGGCAGCATACTGGCGAGGTATTCGGCTTCATGGACGACAATTCGCGCCCCCATTGTGCACACCTTGTCAATGATTTCCATCATGATAACGACATCGCTCGACTAGAGTGGCCAGCATTTTCTCCAGGCGTGAACCCTATCGAACATGCTTGGAATAGATTGAAAAGGGCTGTTTATGTACGACGTGACCCACCAACCACTCTGAGGGATCTACGCCGAATCGCCGTTGAGGAGTGGGACAATCTGGACCAACAGTGCCTTGATGAACTTGTGGATAGTATGCCACGGCGAATACAGGCATGCATCAATGCAAGAGGACGTGCTACTGGGTATCAGTGTGAGCGGGCTTCCTATAAACAACATATCCCCACGTACCATCCACCTTCCTCCTGACCAACACATCTAGGAAGGGAAGACAGCCATCCTTTTTCATGTCCAAAGTAAAACGAATATTCGGTAAATTGAAATCAGATGTTCTAAAAATTCGTTCAAATTATCACTCCAGCCACTTTATCCAAATGTTATGGTCTGAACTTCTTTCTGCCATAATGGAAACTTTATGTTTTACTGAAACAAAACAAGAAAATAAGTAAAAGAGAGATAGAAATACGATTAAAATATTTAATATAATGTAATGTGCGCTAAAATGTGTTAAGTAAGTCAAATACTGAAGGAATACATCAGTCAAGAATACTTACACGAAAGGTCGCTTGGATTGCAATTGCTCTTAGCAAAGGACAAATTTCAACTGACACATGTGGGTACAATGCGTCTCAACCCCTCCCCTGCAGACTCCTGGCGGCTGGGCCACATTGTTGCCAAAACAAATTAACGGTGGCAATTCAAAGAGAAGTGGATGGCTATTATCATCCAAGCGACCACTTGAGAGTTAACAAGAAAGTAGCAGCACACGTCAAGAGGATAAAAGTATGGCACAGGCAGTTTCTGGTCACTGGGAGCATTCTGAAGCGGCATATGTGTGTTTCTGAAGAACAAGTTGAGATGTTCGCCAGGCGTTTCAGCGATGTGCATGGAAATCAATTTGTTTCAGGCTTCACAGCAGACCTAACCAAACAGCGTTCAGCAAGCTGTCCGACCGCATTCCTGCCTGTAGTTTAATCAGTGTAAGTTGATTCCTGACAGCTGTAGTGGACTGGGTGCAGCATGTTCCCGGACCTACCTCAACCAATAACGGGACGCGACTTCGTAAACGTCTGTATGGCAACGCCTCTGTGTTGTCACAGCTCTGTAGGTGGCTACTGTTCCCTCCTGCAGCTGTTGGCGCTTTGCAGTTGAAACCTGTCAGCAGCGCACTGAGCTGTCAGAGAGCTTCTTACGCCATCTCAACTACAGCGCTGCCAAGCGCAGTGCTGGGAGGGTTTAAAGGCAAAAAGGGAAAAGGGGAAGGCTGAAGCCCAACACCGCTAGAGCGAGGCAGTCGGCTAGTCATACTTTGCTAACAATGCCTACTGTGTTACAATACATTTACGTTATGCGTTAGGAATACCATGCCGCCTACACACTTCTCCAAAAAAATAAGAACTGGAGGAACCACATCATTCAGTGCTGAACTGGAGCTGCTTTACTTTCCATATAGTTTCAAGGCCATACATGGTGCTTCATACACCATCTCACCGAGATACGTTCACTGAAACATCATTCTAACACCAGCCCTAAAGACGATATGATGCACTTATCTTCTGGAATAAGAGTGAATGCAGACTGTACTTCTACATCTACATCCATACTCTGCAAACCACCGTGAAAGGCATGGTAGAGATCACGTCCCATTGTACAAGTTATTAAGGTTTCTTTCTGTTCAATTCACATACGGAGTGCGAGAAGAATGATTGTCTGAACGCCTCTTTGTGTGTCATATTACACTAATCTTGTCATCATGATCCATATGTGCCGGCCGTGGTGGCCAAGCGGTTAAAGGCGCTACAATCTGGAACCGCGCGACCGCTACGGTCGCAGGTTCGAATCCTGCCTCGGGCATGGATGTGTGTGATGTCCTTAGGTTAGTTAGGTTTAAGTAGTTCTAAGTTCTAAGGGACTGATGACCTTAGAAGTTAAGTCCCATAGTGCTCAGAACCATTTGAACCATTTTTTTTTATCCATATGTGAGCGAAGTGTAAGGGTTGTAGTATACTCCTGGAACCGTCATTTAAATCTCGTTCTTGAAACTTTGTTAGTAGACTTTTTCTGGAAGGTTTACATCCATCTTCAAAAGCCTGCCAGTTCAGTTTCTCAGTAACACTCTCGTACAGGTCAAACTAACCTGTGACTATTTGTACTACAATTCTCTGCACACATTTCAATATCCACTGTTAGTCCTGTTTTGTACAGATCCCACAAATTTGAGCAGTATTCTAGAATGGGTCAGACAAGTGTTTTGTAAGCAATCTCCTTTGTAGACTGATTGAACTTACCAATATATCGAAGTCCACCACATACATTACCTACAATGAGCCTGTGTGATTGTTCCATTTCATGTCCCTACAAAGTGCTACACCCAAGTATTTGTATAAGTTGGCTGATTCCAACTGTGACTCTTGATATTATACTCATAAGATACATTTTTTTTGTTTCGTGAAGTAGACAATTTTACATTTCTAAACATTTAAAGCAAGTAGTCAGTATTTGCACCACTTTGAAATCTTATCAAGAGCTGACTGAATATTTATTCAGGCCTCTTTCTAACAGTACTTCATTATATATAACTGCATCATTTGTAAAATGTCTGAAGTTAATATTAATATTGTCTGAAAGGTCATTAATACACAGTGTGAACAGTAATTGCCCGAACACACTTCCCTGCAGGAAACCTGAAGTTACTTCTACATGTGATGATGATTCTCCATCCAAGATAATTTGCTGTGTTCTTTCGACCAATAAGTCCTCAAACAAGTCACAAATATCACTTGCGTCTATATTTGATCGAAGTTTTGACAATAAGCGTAAATCAAGAAATACTGCATCTACCTGAGTGCCTTGATCCAAATCTTTCAGTATGTCAACTGAAAAAAGAGCCAGTTGGGTTTGACATGATCGATGTTTTCGGAATCCTGCTGGTTGGCATGGAGGAGGCCATTCAGGTCAAGATACCTCATTATGTTTGAGCATAAAATATGTTCTACGATTCTACAGCAAGTCGATGTCATCGATATTGGAAAGTTGTTTCGTGGATAACTTCTTGCAGACAGGTGTGACCTGTGCTTTCTTCCAACCATTGAGCACGGTTTTTTGTTCGAGGGATATACGATAGAGTATAGTCAGAAGTGGAGCTAACTCAGTCTCAAATTCACTATAGGATGTGATAGGGATTCCATTGGAACGTGGAGCTTTGTTCAGTTTTAATGATTTCAGTTGTTTATCACCACCACTGACACTAATACTGATTTCATTTATCTTTTCAGTGGTACGAGGGTTAAATTGGGGTAATACTCCTGAGTTTTCCTTTGTAAAGTGACATTTGAAAACAGAGTTGAGCATTTCAACTTTTGCTTTGATACCCTCAGTATCAGTCCCAGTCTCAATCGCTAGGGCCTGGACACTAATTTTGTTGCCACTAGCACTCTTTGATACGACGAGAATTTCTTTGTATTTTGTGAAAGATCATTTGACAATATCCTGCTATGGAAGTAACTGAAGCCTTCATGCATTGCTGGCTTGTCAGTCAAATGTGTTTCATTCAGCATCTCCCTACCTACAGTCACCTGCTTTATTTTACACCTATGATGCAGCAGTCTCTGTTTCTCTAGAAGTTTCTTTACAGTGACTGTATACCATGGAGGATCCCTCCCATTATGAACTATTCTCCTGGATAGATATCTGTTCAGTATGTGGTCAACTGTTCTTTTAAATTTGAGCTATACTTCCTCTACATGTTCCCGCCCTGTGCTGAAAGTTTCTAGTTCCACATTGCGATATTGAATGAGGATGAGTTACTTTCTCACCTATTTCCTGCATATGGAAAATTATTGAGGATTTTGTTACAACCTGATGCACCTTGAGCAAGACTCTAGAAAGTTAATGGCCTGAGCAGACATTGATGGAGCCTGGTAGGGCACTAAAACCATGAGGAATTTTTATGGTTCTTAGTTCATAGAAAAGGCATGTTGGGAGTTGAAAGCAGTTGGCGACGAGCCCATCCCCAAGTAAATCCTGCTGGCAGGCCCACAGCCATTCAGGGCAGACAGGACAGCCTCTCCTCGAGACAGGTCTCCAACAGAACAATGCTGAGCTACCTGCAGCAGCGCTAGAAGAAGGCTGGGCTGGGGGTGACGGTCTGAAGGAATGCTTCTACATATGGAGTTGTAAACCAGGCACTGTGTGCAGAGCCACGCGCAATAAAAATTCACGAGTTTTTGTGTTTGCTGATATTGCAAATAGGCCTGTGAACCACTTCCATCGGTCGCCTCAGTTGTATAAGAAACTGCGGTGCCTAAGAAACATTTAGAGATAGCATCTTTATTACATCTCACAACTAGGATAAACAAGCTCCAAGGCACAGGCGATGTAGATAAAGATTTTTAAGATTATATCTGTTCGCTTGTTGGTGGCATGGGAAGTGACATGACTTCTGAGAAAATCATCTCCCCCCCTCTGTGAAAACTTAAAAAAAACAGTAATTGCCAGTTTCCTTTTTTTTTTTTTTAATGGACACAGGTTTCTTAACTCTTGCTTTGGTTCGACATGAGTTTGTGCTGTCGCGTGGGAGGGGAAATTTAGCGCCCCTAGATCCCTGTGATGGCTCAAGACGGCGTGAAGGTGGTGTCGTTCGTGCACTTTGTGGGAAAACGGACTTTTTTTTCTGGAGAGGTGTGAGGCACTCGGGTGCTGGACTTTGGTCTTCGAAGAGACTTCCGGTCGATGCTCTGGCATGTGTGGTTGGTGCTTGGGACCTGTCCTAAGACTGACTTCACTTGCGAGAGTAGTACTAACCACGCTGGCACAGCATGCTAATACAAGAAACAGATACTACTCTAGTACTGTTAGCAGAACGAAACTGTCTTTGCACCTTAAAAATCGATTTAAACTCTGTGTGTCTAAACTGACGCCATTTTCGCTTGGACAGACAACAATGAAAAAGTGCCGAATGTTGACAGAAATTTGACAATAACTTTAGGCCCTTCAGCACACCACGAACAAGATAGGCCCAAAACAAAGAAAGATTTCCTATTTTTAAACCGGCTCAAAGAATAGGGCATTTCTATGCGTTATAATTAATGTCCTAAATGCATACAGCTGAAAGTACACGATACTAGAAGCGAAAAAGTCTCAGTAAACATGGACAAAAAATGGTTCAAATGGCTCTGAGCACTATGGGACTTAACTTCTGAGGTCATTAGTCCCCTAGAACTAAGAACTACTTAAACCTAATTAACCTAAGGACATCACACTCATCCATGCCCGAGGCAGGATTCGAACCTGAGACCATAGCGGTTGCGCGGTTCCAGACTGAAGCGCCTAGAACCTCTCGGCCACTGCGGCCGGCCCGAAAGTATGTGGCCGACAGAAATGTCGGCCAATAAACGCGCACGTCAGTCAGATTTTTGGGAATGAGCAAACTGCCTACAGTTTGTGAATAATTATGACTGAAGATGATTACACAACTGCGATGCCAAGCGATATATCTGAGATACAGACGAAAAAGGCAAAATCGACAATTCTGGGCCCATCCAGTTGTCAGCAAATGATTATTTACGGGGTAATTTCATACTTTGGACTAGGATTTATGTATCGTGAAAAGATCTTCAACTATTATCGTATGTCTAAAAGCTCATTCGAGAGCTGTATTAGGAACAGCAGCTGGTCGCCATTGATGTACTTTCGCCTTTTCTTTTGCTTTTCGCCTTTTCTTTTGCTTTCTTCTACAGAGCTAGTTCTCGCCTGAATCAGTCATGGAGGGAACCCCACTTTTTCTGAATTTCAGTACGTGTAACACAAGATATACGTCCATGCCTATTTGTTTCACTTTCTTTTTTTATATAGGTATTTCGCAACAGCTCCTCCATATCTCTACATTTTAAATGTTTGCTTGCTGCATCAGCTATTGATAAAATTGTTTTCGAAGTATGGCAAGCTCTTTGGGAAATTTTTTAAGGAATCGTACGTACCATTTGCAACAGAGGAATTGTGGTGGCAAATTTCAAAGTATTTTTATGGAAAGACCAATTTTCCAGATTGTTTAGGACCTATTGATCGTAAGCGTATAGCCATACAAAGTCCCCAACACCGGTTCAAACTACTTCAGTTATAAACAATATTTCTCTGTGATACTCCAAGCTGTGGAGAACTCGGGTTACTGCTTCACATATATTGATATAGAAGCTTATGACAAATGTAGCGACTCTGACGCGTTTCACAGTTCATCCATTGGGAAACGTTTAGTTGATAGTAGCTTGAATGCATTGGGCGGCTAACAGTTCTCCAGCCGCTGTGGCCGAGTGTTTCTAGGCGCTTCAGTCCGGAACCGTGCTGCTGCAACGGTTCGAATCCTGCCTCGGGCATGGATGTGTGTGATGTCCTTAGGTTAGTTAGGTTTAAGTAGGTTCAAAATGGTTCAAATGGCTCTGAGCACTATGGGACCCAACTGCTGAGGTCATTAGTCCCCTAGAACTTAGAACTAGTTAAACCTAATTAACCTAAGGACATCACAAACATCCATGCCCGAGACAGGATCCGAACCTGCGACCGTAGCGGTCTTGCGGTTCCAGACTGCAGCGCCTTTAACCGCACGGCCACTTCGGCCGGCAGGTTTAAGTAGTTCTAAGTTCTAGGCGACTGATGGCCTCAGATGTTAAGTCCTATAGTGCTCAGAGCCATTTGAACCATTTTTTGGCTAGCAGTTATGTCATGATGAACCTGGTAAACTCATACCATATCTTTTCATAGGAGATGAGGCATTTATAGCATCAACCCACATTTTGAGACCTAATCCTAATCGATATTTGAGTACGGAGGAAAGGATTTTTAACTATAGATCATGTAAGGCAAGGCATATTGTGGACTGAACATTTGGAATTTTAGCTAGTAAATGGAGGATATTTCATAGAAGTGTAGACATAAGACTGGAACATTCTGTTCATATAATAAAACCAGGATGTGTTCTACACAGCATTGCAAGGAAGAAAGACGATATTATCTTTGAAGATATATTACATGGACCACCCTTTGGAAGTATATCATTGCAATGTACAAGAGGTACAAATAACAGAATGCAGATTAGGGATTGTTTCGCTAATTGCTTTACATCACCACAAGGGTCAGTTCAGTGGCAATATGATAAATTGTAGCAAAGTAATAAATAAATGAAATTACAAATTTCTTAGCCGCGCGGGGTAGCCGCGTGGTCTAAGGCGCGTTGTCACAGTCCGTGCGGCTCCCTTTGTCAGAGGTTCGAATCTTCCCTCGGGAATGGGTGTGTGTGTTGTCCATAGCGTGAGTTAGTTTATGTTAGATTAAGTAGTGTGTAGGCTTAGGGACCGATGACCTCAGCAGTTTTGTCCCATAAGACCTTACCACAAATTTCAAATTCTTTTTTACAAATTTCTTACCTCGCTTTTCTTTCTCCTTCAATTCTAAACGATTCGAGTTATCGATCGCTTCCACACATACCTCCTCCCATAGTTCCTTCTGTTATTTTTCTATCACGATATCCTGCAGTGAAAACATAATGCAAAGGACGACGTTTCTGCACTTCAACAATCACCCTCTCTGTATCAATATCCGTTGTTAACACAACACGTCGACATAGCATGACTACTAAACTGCCTGTTGTATGCTTAGGGCCATTTAAATGCGTATGTTTCTTAGTCATCACCGACAGTCGCATCGGGTTAAGTCGGTGAGAAAGTAGATCATGTCTTATCCTTTTTGCCAGCGCAACTAATTCGAAGGTCGTGTGTTTCCCTGTATTTAGAATATTTGATGTCAACTAAAATCTATAAAGTAGTCAGTGAACAACAGTCAGTCGTGTGTGCTCTCTCTTGCAGGCAGTGGTTGGAGCATATAATCCACCTTCTTCTATGTGGATGCACAATTACGTCCGACCTCCTGCGGGAATCTCAGAGTAGCGAGCATTTATACTCCGCAACCCACCCAAAGGTGTGTGGCGGAGGGCACTTTACGTGCCATTGTCATCACCTCCCTTTCCTGTTCAACTCGCGTATGGTTCGCGGGAAGAACGACTGCCGGAAAGCCTCCGTGCGCGCTCGAATCTCTCTAATTTCACGTTCGTGATCTCAAAATGGTTCAAATGGCTCTGAGCACTATGGGACTCAACTGCTGTGGTCATAAGTCCCCTAGAACTTAGAACTACTTAAACCTAACTAACCTAAGGACATCACACACATCCATGCCCGAGGCAGGATTCGAACCTGCGACCGTAGCGGTCGTGCGGTTCCAGACTGTAGCGCCTTTAACCGCTCGGCCACTCTGGCCGGCTCCGTGATCTCCTCGGGAGGTATAAGTAGGGGGAAGCAATATATTCGATACCTCATCCAGAAACACACTCTGTCGAAAGCTGGACAGCAAGCTAAACCGCGATGCAGAGCGCCTCTCTTGAAGAGTCTGCCACCTGAGTTTGCTAAACATCTCCGCAACGCTATCACGCTTACCATATAACCCTGTGACGAAACGCGCCACTCTTCTTTGGATCTTCTCCATCTCCTCTGTCAACCCGATCTAGTACGGATCCCACACTGATGATCAATACTCAAGTATAGGCCGAACGAGCGTTTTGTAAGCCACCTCCTTTGTTGATGGACTACATTTTCTAAGGACTCTCCCAATGAATCTCAGCCTGGCGCCCGCCTTACCAACAATTAATTTTATATGATCCTTCCACTTCAAATCGTTCCGCACGCATACTCCCAGATATTTTACAGAAGAAACTGCTACCAGTGTTTGTTCCGCTATCATATAATCATACAATAAAGGATCCTTCTTGCTATGTATTAGCAATACATTACATTTGTCTATGTTAAGGCTCAGTTGCCACTCCCTGCACCAAGTGCCTATCCGCTGCAGTTCTTCCTGCATTTCGCTGCAATTTTCTAATGCTGCAACTTCTCTGTATACTACAGTATCATCCGCGAAAAGCCGCATGGAACTTCCGACACTATCTACTACGTCATTTATATACATTGTGAAAAACAATGGTCCCATTACACTCCCCTGTGGTACGCCAGAGGTTACTTTAACGTCTGTAGACGTCTCTCCGTTGAGAACAACATGCTGTGTTCTGTTTGCTAAAAACTCTTCAATCCAGCCACACAGCTAGTCTAATATTCCGTAGGCTCTTACTTTGTTTATCAGGCGACAGTGCGGAACTGTATCGGAAGTCAAGGAAAATGGCATCTACCTGGGAGCCTGTATCTAATATTTTCTGGATCTCATGAACAAATAAAGCGAGTTGGGTCTCACACGATCGCTGTTTCCGGAATCCATGTTGATTCCTACAGAGTAGATTCTGGGTTTCCATAAATGACGTGATACGCCAGCAAAAAAGATGTTCTAAAATTCTACAACAGATCGATGTCAGAGATGTAGGCCTATAGTTTTGCGCGTCTGCTCGACGACCCTTCTTGAAGACTGGGACTACCTGTGCTCTTTTCCAATCGTTTTGAACCTTCCATTCCTCTAGAGACTTGCGGTACACGGCTGTTAGAAGGGGGGGGAGTTCTTTCGCGTACTCGGTGTAGAATCGAATTGGTATCCCGTCAGGTCCAGTGGACTTTCCTCTGTTGAGTGATTCCAGGGACTGCGGATAGGGGGCGCTAAGTGGGAGTGGGGCTCGGCCGAGACAGTCCGCGGAGTGGCGGTGAACACTGAGTCCAGGTGGTGCAGTGGTTAACACAGCTGCCTAGTAAGCAGGGTTCGAATCCCGGTCTGCCACTGGCACATTTTCACACGTCGCCGTTGATTTCGTGTACGGTTCAGCCCGCCCCCCTCCCCCCCCCCTTCCCCCCGCCACTCCCCATTCAATTTACTTGTAAGGGAGCATATTAGCCGACAGAAACTAGCGGCGACACTGATCCACTAGTTGCCGGGCTCGGCAACACTTCCGCCCACTTAGAGTTTCCCGAGACCGTCACGGGGCATTGCGATATACGGAGCCTATTAGCCGTACGCGACTTGTGTCACTCTCCGCTGCATAGACGTGCGGGCACACGGTAAGTCAGTGGAGCACATGCTATCGGCCAGTCAGTCTTTCAATAACTAGTTGCAACAATACACTGAACGTCGTGCTTGTTGCAGTGCATTACAACATCTTCATTTTTTAATAAGTTAGTAAATACAGAGATACCAAATAAGGCACTCTGAGATGTGAGCGTAACGAATGAAAGCAGAATAAAATCAGAAGATATATTATCCCTTCCTTTCTGTGGTTATTAATTATTATTATTACTATTAAGTGAAACACAAGAACACAAGAAAAGGATAGTATATATCGATTTGCAGGTGGCCAAAGATAAATACTAAATTATGTTTCAAGTGAGTGCCAGGCTCCCTACAAATTATTTCAAATGCTTTCGGTGAAATGTAATGCAGGCTAAGTTCACTGGCATGGAATGAACTGTATCATTGAAAGTATGCATTTTTTGACGAAATAAAGTTAGTGAAGCTTTGCACTTTAGTTACTTGAATTACTTGAAATGATTCTTTCTGCTCCGGCTGTGGTGATATGTTACACAAAAAAATAAATTTAAATACGCCGCGTAATTGCGGCCAATTGCTGCCAGTCAAAGATCACCGCTGCTCGCTTCGCAGAGACTGAAAAAACACAATTATTAATGCAGGAAGAATTGTTTGCATGGGTTCTTTAAGTAACACAATGCACTCACTTTTTGTAAATATATTTCCACTAAGCACAGAATACACACTTGAATTATTCGTTACGTACGAGAACAAATAGAACAAAAGGTACCGCTTTATAATAGCAATCGTACCTTACATACAGCAGAAGAAATGATCTGACTCGAAGTGAATTTAAATATCTTTTTTCTCTTATATATAATGACAAAGATAATAATGTTAGTTTCGTGAACGTTATGCATTACCATCTCATCTAATATAAATAATGTATTTTTATTACATTGCAATCGATATAGTCTTTCTTTGAAGCTAATTTAATACATTTTCATAATTAATTTGTCGTTTATGTCCATATAACATTATTCAGAGTCCTTTTATTATTTACTTCAAATATATCGGCTTGAATATTTGAAAAGGGACGAACTAATTTCTGAGATTGAAAGGAAACCTGCAATATGATTTGACCGATAGAAGGGTAGTCTGGGAAAACTCAAAATTGAGTTCTTGATACACTAGTGTACAGAATCTCATTCAAGAATTCGACAAGAAACCTCTGAGCGAAAATAATGTTTTAGATGACATTTATACTAATTTCATTACCTCAGTTCACTGTCAAACAGAGTGTAATACAATTCTCTGGTCACTCGAATAATTTTTTCCTATATTTTCGGAATTTGTTTTTAAACAGAAAAGTAAGAATAAGAAGTTCTTCGTCTGACGTCATTCTCTCAGCTGACTGTTTTCCGATGAGAAGTGAGCTGTTATTAAAAATACAGGCGTCGCTAGTTGCCTGGTTCATAAAACGTATGGTAGCTAGCAGCACCACTCGTGACGTCACGAAGAATAGCACTTACTCTCGATTCAGTTACACGTCCTATCCGAATGGTCAGATTGAAAACAAGCTTGCTGCTCGTTTATATGGAGCAAGTCTCAGTCAGTTAAGTTTATAAGTTGACAAGTAAATAAATCGCTGTAGATTGCTCTGAATTACGGGGTTATTGCTTGTTCAAATTCAGAACAAAACTTACGCATTAACACCAAATACAACATCAAAAATTTAAATAATGAAATCAGATGGCTCTGAGAGAGCCATGCTAAAAGGTTGGGTAGATGCACAAGTAGCATTACGGACACAATTTAGAAACCATTTCACATTTATTCACTAATCATTTCCTATACCAGGGGTTTTCAAACATTTTCCGTCGCGCCTACCTTCTGAAACATAAATTATTTTGTTCCGCACCCTGGTCCCCTCCCCCTATTTTTCTATCCATCCTCAGCACTTCTCATACGTCGCGCAAAAACGGCCCATACATCTATTTACTTCTGTGTAATTATTACAACTGTCAGTTATAACAGCAACAATAATTAGAGAGTGTCCTTGGAGCACATTCGAGTTAAACATTTTACTATATTATTATACATTTCTATCAGTCAGAGATGGTAAAATAAGTTTATAAATAACTATTGCTACGGGTGCAGATACTGGAGCTGTGCAAACATGTATATTTCACTACATATATTTTTACAAAGTAGTTAGTTGAAGTTTAACTGTTTCCATGTGTATTCCTTTTAAATCATTCAGAATGTTTTAATATCTGAAAGATCTCGATGTACAAATGACAACAGAACAAATTTCGATATTTAAATATCAGTTGAAAAACTGTTATATCGAAACTGATCATTCAAAAAGGAAATAAAAAGACTGAAAATGGACACGGTTCAAATTTGGAATTTTTATGACATTTGCAGATTGGCTGCGGCATGTGAACTTGAGTTTGTGAAGATAGCAGTCCAGTCTTAGTTGGATCTTTGAAACAGTAACTCACAGATCCTATTTCAGCTGCAGCCCAGAGCGATGTCTCGTCTTGATTAATGCTGTTGCGAGAAAAGTTTGTCTCATACAACTAAGTTGATTCGAACGGCAGTAACACGTCTGATGACCTTCTTGTTAAAGTGGGATATTCATTCAAAGTCTGAACCCAAATATTTTCAAGAGATTTCGATTTAAATTCATTCGAAATGTTGTAGCAATTGAGGGTCCTATTAGCTCCTCCTGTTCTACTGTGGGAAGAAGTAATTTCTCCCCCAATAATATGTAGCGATTTATATTTTGCTTTTAAGTAGGATATCTGCTGGGATGCTCTTAGGGTTTTCTTAGGTACTGATATCTGTTTTTTGAGGAATCTGATATCGCTTTTAGTTGCTCATGGCGCTTGAAAAATTCGATGGGTTTACTTACAAGGTCTGGATATTTTGTCTGCAGATGTTTGTTTAGTTTCACAGGCTTCACGCTATCGTTGACCAAAATCTCCAAACAAAGAACACATTGCGGTTATTCTTCATTATTCAAAAGAATGCTAGTAAGGCCCAATGTCAGATAATCAGCTTGATATTACCCACTTCGGTACGCGTTTAAAACTAACGTTGCTGATAGGAACAGAGGAAGAGGCGAAAAAAGAATGTATTTTGATTAAATCTGTATGTTTTCCTTATTAGTACTGCATACTTTCAAGGAAGAGGCACTCATTGAGTCATTTCCATGAAATCTCCTGTTACAGGAACAGAGGAAAATGCAAAAGAAGAATGTACTTTGAGTTCGAATCTTTTTCCGTATTAAAACTGCACGCTTCCAAAGGAGAAAAGGCACTCAGTGAATCACTTCCATGGATTCTCCTGTTACAACTGAGAAATCAACCACTTGCCCATGGCAGTGGCGGAACTTATATAACTTTTTTTTTTAATCTGGTTAGTTATTTTCACTGAAAATGGATTAGAATTCAACGTCTAGCTAATTCATTATCTTTGAACTGATTCCGGAAGCTTGGTTGAAATAGAGTGATCAGTCACAATGGTTGTGATTAACAATATACACTCCTGGAAATTGAAATAAGAACACCGTGAATTCATTGTCCCAGGAAGGGGAAACTTCATTGACACATTCCTGGGGTCAGATGCATCACATGATCACACTGACAGAACCACAGGCACATAGACACAGGCAACAGAGCATGCACAATGTCGGCACTAGTACAGTGTATATCCACCTTTCGCAGCAATGCAGGCTGCTATTCTCCCATGGAGACGATCGTAGAGATGCTGGATGTAGTCCTGTGGAACGGCTTGCCATGCCATTTCCACCTGGCGCCTCAGTTGGACCAGCGTTCGTGCTGGACGTGCAGACCGCGTGAGACGACGCTTCATCCAGTCCCAAACATGCTCAATGGGGGACAGATCCGGAGATCTTGCTGGCCAGGGTAGTTGACTTACACCTTCTAGAGCACGTTGGGTGGCACGGGATACATGCGGACGTGCATTGTCCTGTTGGAACAGCAAGTTCCCTTGCCGGTCTAGGAATGGTAGAACGATGGGTTCGATGACGGTTTGGATGTACCGTGCACTATTCAGTGTCCCCTCGACGATCACCAGTGGTGTACGGCCAGTGTAGGAGATCGCTCCCCACACCATGATGCCGGGTGTTGGCCCTGTGTGCCTCGGTCGTATGCAGTCCTGATTGTGGCGCACACCTGCACGGCGCCAAACACGCATACGACCATCATTGGCACCAAGGCAGAAACGACTCTCATCGCTGAAGACGACACGTCTCCATTCGTCCCTCCATTCACGCCTGTCGCGACACCACTGGAGGCGAACTGCACGATGTTGGGGCGTGAGCGGAAGACGGCCTAACGGTGTGCGGGACCGTAGCCCAGCTTCATGGAGACGGTTGCGAATGGTACTCGCCGATACCCCAGGAGCAACAGTGTCCCTAATTTGCTGGGAAGTGGCGGTGCGGTCCCCTACGGCACTGCGTGGGATCCTACGGTCTTGGCGTGCATCCGTGCGTCGCTGCGGTCCGGTCCCAGGTCGACGGGCACGTGCGCCTTCCGCCGACCACTGGCGACAACATCGATGTACTGTGGAGACCTCACGCCCCACGTGTTGACCAATTCGGCGGTACGTCCACCCGGCCTCCCGCATGCCCACTATACGCCCTCGCTCAAAGTCCGTCAACTGCACATACGGTTCACGTCCACGCTGTCGCGGCATGCTACCAGTGTTAAAGACTGCGATGGAGCTCCGTATGCCACGGCAAACTGGCTGACACTGACGGCGGCGGTGCACAAATGCTGCGCAGCTAGCGCCATTCGACGGCCAACGCCGCGGTTCCTGGTGTGTCCGCTGTGCCGTGCGTGTGATCATTGCTTGTACAGCCCTCTCGCAGTGTCCGGAGCAAGTATGGTGGGTCTGACACACCGGTGTCAATGTGTTCTTTTTTCCATTTCCAGGAGTGTATTTTTGTAGTCAAGGCTGCAAGGCAGTGGCTGTCACATTGTCAAGCGGCTTATTGTCATCAGTGGTTGTTAAATGTCTGGTAAGTAGGTAGACCTGAGGGGCAGCGTAATAGAACATTAATCGCTACTTCTTTTCTCATTACTTCTGCTAACAGGATCTATTGGTCAGTTCTTGTGAAATAAGACAGGAAATTAATGATAGGGACGCTTCCTAACATTGTTCATGGAAATATGAATCTGACGTTAGCAATATATTTTCACCAAAAGTTTTTCCCTTACATAATGTGAAATTTTAATACAGGGTGACACACGGGAGACGGGCGGTTTTGAACTGCGTAGTACTGCGGGCGCGGTGGTGATCGTGGTGGGGATAGTTCTGATCCACACAAGACGCTATTTCATTTACTCAGTCACTGTGAAGCAGTGGGACTTGCAACGTCGAGTGTTTGTCTATGACAGTTTCGTGAAAAGTGGTGAGTCTGTTATTGCTACGCAGCGATTGTTTCGTGCGCTGTTTAATGTCGGTGGACATGGAGCCGTACCGAGCCGTAACGCAATCCTCAGATGGGTGGAAAACTTCAGATCAACTGGAAACATACTGGATAAGAAGCATCCTGGCCCGAGATGCAGAGTAACGACACCAGAAAATGTTGAAAGCGTAAGGCAAGCGGCAGACAGAAGCCCAGGGCGGTCAGCTAGACGTCATGCTAGTGAGTTACGAATCAATCGTGAATCGGTTATACGAATTTTGCATAAAGAATTAAAATTCCATCCCTACAAAATGCTCATTGTCCAACAACTTAAGAAAACTGATTTTGCTGTACGAGAAGACTTCGCTTACAGAATGCAAGTGATTTTGGGATCGAATGAAAATGAAATTGTATTGATGAGCGATGAAGCTCATTTTCATTTAAACGGGACCGTGAATAAGCAAAACCTACGTTACTGGGCTCCAGAGCATCCACACCTTATCCACCAGCGTCCTCTAGACTCAGAAAAAGTAACAGTCTGGTGTGCTCTTGGCTCTGTAGGCATTATTGAACCTTTTTTTTTAAAAAAAAAAAAAGAGAACGGGGCCACAGTCACTGTTAATTCGAAACTTCCTGGCAGATTAAAACTGTGTGCCCGACCGAGACTCGAACTCGGGACCTTTGCCTTTCGCGGGCAAGTGCACTTGCAAGAGCACTTGCCCGCGAAAGGCAAAGGTCCCGAGTTCGAGTCTCGGTCGGGCACACAGTTTTAATCTGCCAGGAAGTTTCATATCAGCGCTCACTCCGCTGCTGAGTGAAAATCTCATTCTGGATACTGTTAATTCGGTTCGTTACATTCGTATGCTTGAGACACTCTAGAAACCAGAAGTAAGAAGACGACGAATCCCTTTAAAACGCGTTTGGTTCCAGCAGGATGGGGCAACATCGCACACCGCAAACACTTCAATGACGGTTCTTAGACGCATGTTTCCTGGCTGGATTATCTCACGTTTTGGCAATGTTCCTTGGCCTCCCAGATCTCCCGACTTATCAGTATGCGACTTTTTTCTGTGGGGGTACCTTAAGAACTGTGTCTATAACCACAAACCACGAAATTTGTACGAGTTGAAGAACGCAAACATTCAGGAAATTGCTGCCATCCTGCAGTGATTATAGTCCGTGTGATGGAGGATTTTGAGAAGAGACTTGAGTCCTGCATTCGAAATGATGGACATAATCTTGACGACATTATTTTTCACAAATAACTTTGTTAACTAAAATGGCAAATAATGAGCTTTGATTTTGTGTCAATAAACATGCATTAATTCTGAAGTTGGCTGAGTGTTATTTCATTAAAAACCGTCCGTCTCCCGTGTGTCACCCTGTATTTCAACCAAAGTCGGCGTCCTCCTCAATTACGTCTGCTCCCCCTCCCATGGGGGCGTCCCCCCCCCCCCCCCCCTTTGAGGGGTGATGCTTGGTACATTCTTTGTAGGTGCAGTAGGTATTTCATAAACTATATTTTAACAAGTGGGAGATTCCTCAATTTGGTATAAGGAAGGATTCGTTTCATCTACATACACTTACACGTTCATCCCACAATACACACACAGAAAGAAGAGAACATGAGCATAAATTTACACAGCAGATTAAAAAAGGATGAGCCACAGAAACGTAGCTTCGCCGATTAACTGTGTGGTCGGTAGTTGGCGTAAAAATTTTCCATCTCGGAGGGAAAAAAAAGCAAATTCTATATAATTCGAAATTCAAGTCAGCATGCTTCAATGAATAATAACGTTGAGCAGAAGGTTCTCCACGTGGCGGAGGGGCACTTGGTCTAGTTTCACTAATCAATACCAAGAAAGACCGAACTCACGAAATGAATTTAAACAAAATAAAATAATACAAACGGAACGTTATAAAAAGAAATCAGAGAAGACTAGATTCGTAGAACGGAAGGCTGTAGTGCACCACATTAGAAGCACGTGGTCTATTACCAAGAAACTCACGAAAAGAATTTAAAACTAAAGCATGGAAAATGAATTCTAACACGACAGCCATAAGAAAAACACACACACATTTACACATAAACGGTTCACACTAAATACAGCAAGTTATAATTTGGACTAAGCACTCTTCATTGCTTAGTAAAGGAGGACAAAGAATCGCTTTAAATAACCGAAATGTTAACAAGCATCACTGCACTCCGTAAATGAAGTAGATAATCCGGTAAGATTTTCAATGGCTATACTTCTAAGAAACATATTACCATCTCAACCTCAACCAAATCTTGCACATCCCAACATTCCAACTACCTAAGAAGAGATGGCCAAAGAAGACTACCTCATTTTTAGACGACCCAGCGAATAGTGATGTCGCACGTTGCCGGACAGAGGCCCACAGGTAGCAGTAGAAGTGGGCTGAGAAAATACACTCCTGGAAATTGAAATAAGAACACCGTGAATTCATTGTCCCAGGAAGGGGAAACTTTATTGACACATTCCTGGGGTCAGATGCATCACATGATCACACTGACAGAACCACAGGCACATAGACACAGGCAACAGAGCATGCACAATGTCGGCACTAGTACAGTGTATATCCACCTTTCGCAGCAATGCAGGCTGCTATTCTCCCATGGAGACGATCGTAGAGATGCTGGATGTAGTCCTGTGGAACGGCTTGCCATGCCATTTCCACCTGGCGCCTCAGTTGGACCAGCGTTCGTGCTGGACATGCAGACCGCGTGAGACGACGCTTCATCCAGTCCCAAACATGCTCAATGGGGGACAGATCCGGAGATCTTGCTGGCCAGGGTAGTTGACTTACACCTTCTAGAGCACGTTGGGTGGCACGGGATACATGCGGACGTGCATTGTCCTGTTGGAACAGCAAGTTCCCTTGCCGGTCTAGGAATGGTAGAGCGATGGGTTCGATGACGGTTTGGATGTACCGTGCACTATTCAGTGTCCCCTCGACGATCACCAGTGGTGTACGGCCAGTGTAGGAGATCGCTACCCACACCATGATGCCGGGTGTTGGCCTTGTGTGCCTCGGTCGTATGCAGTCCTGATTGTGGCGCTCACCTGCACGGCGCCAAACACGCATACGACCATCATTGGCACCAAGGCAGAAGCGACTCTCATCGCTGAAGACGACACGTCTCCGTTCGTCCCTCCATTCACGCCTGTCGCGACACCACTGGAGGCGGGCTGCACGATGTTGGGGCGTGAGCGGAAGACGGCCTAACGGTGTGCGGGACCGTAGCCCAGCTTCATGGAGACGGTTGCGAATGGTCCTCGCCGATACCCCAGGAGCAACAGTGTCCCTAATTTGCTGGGAAGTGGCGGTGCGGTCCCCTACGGCACTGCGTAGGATCCTACGGTCTTGGCGTGCATCCGTGCGTCGCTGCGGTCCGGTCCCAGGTCGACGGGCACGTGCACCTTCCGCCGACCACTGGCGACAACATCGGTGTACTGTGGAGACCTCACGCCCCACGTGTTGAGCAATTCGGCAGTACGTCCACCCGGCCTCCCGCATGCCCACTATACGCCCTCGCTCAAAGTCCGTCAACTGCACATACGGTTCACGTCCACGCTGTCGCGGCATGCTACCAGTGTTAAAGACTGCGATGGAGCTCCGTATGCCACGGCAAACTGGCTGACACTGACGGCGGCGGTGCACAAATGCTGCGCAGCTAGCGCCATTCGACGGCCAACACCGCGGTTCCTGGTGTGTCCGCTGTGCCGTGCGTGTGATCATTGCTTGTACAGCCCTCTCGCAGTGTCCGGAGCAAGTATGGTGGGTCTGACACACCGGTGTCAATGTGTTCTTTTTTCCATTTCGAGGAGTGTACGTTCCGGCTACCTGTACCAATAGCACCAACCTATACAACAGGATCCTTCGAGATACAGTTGCATCCGTTGCAACCATGCGAATGCCTTCGACGCAGGCATTCTCCCAGTTGCCATAGTTTGTTACCGTGTTAAAGCTGTTCGAGTTGCGGTCAATGGACAGTAGCTACTAGTTTCGACTCCAAATCTTTTAAAGGAGCTGTATATCTCAAACGTGAAAATTTAATACAGCCTAGTGTAAAGTTAATACAGCGTAGTGTAAGTTTATCCCTTTGAGCGACTTATCCGTAGAAATGTGTTGCATATATAAAGCCTGTGGAATCAAAAGCAAAAGGATCTCACTATGCTATCTTACGCCACTTTCAAAATGAATAAATTTTCTGTTTTGCATACAAGGATCCGATTACAAGAACCGATAATTGGGGGTCACATATTATACTCGTTGCTATACATGACACGCAGATGTTAAGTTGGCTCACTTTAGAAAGGATGTGGCACAGGTAAAAACAAGCGCGATATGCTGTTACACGTATATTATTTAAATTAAGCTGCATACCAGATTCTTAATCAGTGGACACATTGCGGCCACCCCCTACCAACTAAACCAAAGATAATTTTTCTTCAAATTACATAATTTCCGGCATTTGTAATGTTTGTGCATTTACTATGTACTAATTATCTGCAATGTATTGTCAGTCAGCAACAAAATTTGTGTTCGACACCAAAATCAATGAGAAAAGCTGATCAAATTTTTTCATCATGTGCATATAATCGAAATACGTAAAATAAAACAGGATGTTGGTAAAGGGAGCGGAGTTAGGAATAATTAAAAACGTTTAAAGTTAACATTTGTATCACTTGTTCTTCAAGAAGTGCCGACAACAAGTGGGGAGCAGAAATATTTGATCCAGTGTCATTGTTCATAATCGATGTTTTCGAAAGGCCTGCAGCTGTCATTCATTCTTTTTAAATACGGTAATGGAACACTGCACCACTTACGTATTTTCTCATGCTTCGCACACGACGCATTTCGAGAATTTCTCATTGTCATGATCAAATATTAGTATCAGTATTTCTGTGTTGTTCTGCCTGTCTTGCACTGCAGCCGTCTTTTTGTGGTTATAAGATACTGTGCCTGCTCCATTATGCAGAAAACCAGACACACGCAAATTATCACTCATACTGTTCGTGAAATTTCACAGTGTGTGTGTATGTGTGTGTGTGTGTGTGTGTGTGTGTGTGTTTCTGTATAATGTAGGAGGCACATTACGGTATGGTGAGGTCTAAAAAGTTGATGGAGTCTCCTCCCAACTCCATTGTAAACTTGATTTTACTGTGATGTGAATTCAAATGTCAAAAAAATTTTATTAATTGTCTGCTAGTACTTATCCACAAGCACAGTCCCTTATTAGCTGAAACGTTTGTGGACTGACATCTTTATTTAAAAATGTTCGCACAAAATTATTCATAAACATTTCAGCTAATAAGGGACTGATTACGTTATTAGCTGAAATGTTTATGGATAATTTTGACCAAAGATTTTTACAGACAGGGCCTCTAAGTCCTAAAATACAATATTGGACTAGGTATGTGATGATGTGCTGTGCTTGTCGACAGGTACCACGAGACAATCAAAATTTTTTTTCAAAATTTGAATTCACACCACAGTAAAATCAATTTTACAATGGAGTTGGGAGGAGACTCCATCAACCTCTTAGATCTCACCATTGACATTAGTAACCAACAGCATTTATTTGAGATATACAGCCAAGTATCGTCAACAGTACAGTAACACCAGCCAGTTCCCAGCATCACACAACACATTAAACATGCAACCTTCCACTCCATCTGTACTTCATACCAAACCGGATTTTGAAAATGGCTTGAAAATAATTAAAGAAACAGCATACAATAATACATACTGATTGGCAATATACTCAGCAAAAAGAAGAGACAGAGGACAACAGCTTGTCTTTGTCCACCTCGGACAGCACAAAACGACTCTAATAGCAAATGGGTCCCCATGCTATATGTGGGTAGGACTTCATAGGTTCTTGCCAGGAAACTAAAGTCCAGGAAATATGCTCCATCTGTTTACACTAGGAATACTGTTGACCACCTTCCACTCAATAGCAAAAGACAGGATTCCACCTTTACAACAGAGTGAAATTTATAGAATTTCCTGCGAATTGTGTGGCAAATTATATGTAGGTCAATCAGATAGTTCTATAAGCACTAGACTGACTGAGCATGAAATGAGTTGGAGACTGAGAAAGAAAGACTTTGCTGAACATGTTCGGAATGAATGACATTCATATATTGTGAAATGTGATGTGCTCTATAAAGGAAATAAAGGGAGAAAACTAACATTACTTGAAATACTGGCCATTAGTAAACACCAATAAAAAAATCCTGACCGGGTCCTTAACGACCAAACATGGTTCCACCACTCACCCGTATTAAAGTAGCAGCCAGACAGTATTCCTCTCACCATTAGCTAATAAGCTTGACATAACTGTTCCACATTCACAGTCCATTGACGTCTTTCTTCCTCCCCCTTTATTCAGTCCATTCATCACATTCACCAGTTTGTCCATACAACTTAGTAGCCTGTGCCATTACATACTTGTAGGAAATTTCTGTTTTACACACTGACATAGTTTTAATATTTGAATATACTGTAATGTAAGATTTGTTTGTTCAGTATCTCTTTAGGTATTACAACATGCTTGTGTTTTGTATCGATACAGTCACAAAATATCACATGTCTTTGTAAGTGAGGCGGTCCGTTCCAAAACTGGTCTTATCCAATTTTTTTTTACGATATGAGTGAAGCCTACTCCGATTTTCTTCAGTACCCGGGGCATTGACTGATTAGTCTATATTCACTCAAAAGTTGTTCTTTACCGTAGAAGTCATTAGCTAAAAATCGGTCATCGTTCCAAAACTTGTCTTATTTACTCCAAGTGTCGTTCCAATAGTCGCCTTATCCTACCAGCCAATGAAATTCTTCATATTCCAGTCAAAGGAAACGCGCGATATTTTTCCCGCGTTTTTACAGCTGTCGTCAGTAAAGTCTGAAGACGTGTGCAATTTTGTGAGAATGGGATTACGATGGAAGAAAGAATTACTCCAGCTCCAAAGGGCAAAGCAAGATGCCGTAAAAGTGATCCTGCTTTATGGAAGAATACCAAGGAGAAATATAAAAGGTAAGAAAGACGTCAAATTTGTGCAGTGTGTTTACATGACTGGTTTAGGCTCTGGTGCCAATGATCAGTGAACGTATAAAGGTTAACAAAACGGCAGTGGTGGCTGCTGAAAATAAATTTTAGGTGTTCACAAATTTTTAGTAATACAATAGATTGTTTGCGCAGATAATTTTTTTTTTATTTTGTTTATGGCGACGAGCAGTTTCAAAACTCTCAGGGCCTATCATCTGTAGTAGATCGCCCCAACATTTACTCCATACAAATTTTTTGATTCAGATCAACCTCAAAGTGAGAAATAGCATTTTCTGTAATAGTTATGATGACGGTCTGAACGAATTTATACAGCTACAACCACTGAGAATAATAATAGTAGTAATAATGGTAGTAAAAATAATTATTGGCATATTTGAGGGGTGTGCTACCATCTAGCGGGATTTATTTCAATCAAATGGGGACATACATCTTGAAAACGTCTGTCGTAATGTGCTGCCACCTAGTGGCATTGACATAAACTCTGTGCTACGTTTAACAGTATTCAAAGAATTTAATAACTACTACATCCACAAGGTGTCAAAACTTTGGGTGTTCACATGCTCTTCTGCTCTTACACAGCAGCTACCACTGCAAAACGGAAATGTAACAATATTATATTCCTCTGATTTAATCAAACACCACGTTGGGCTTTTATTATTAGTGTCCTCTTCATGTCCCATTTACATCACGAGCTATTTTCAGGCCACTATTTTTATCGTTACAGGCATGGGCCAATGGAACCACCACAATATCCACAATGCACTCATAATGGACCAAAGCACAAATGCAGGATATTAAGGATGTTAGACATTCAACAGTTGAAAAGCCTAAAAGAGACAGACGCGCAAAAGAAGGTAGCAGTAGAAAGAGTGTTGCTATTGAGTATTGTGTTAAACTTGCTAATACCGATAAATTTCAAGTAAAAGTGTGCCAAAAAACATTTCTCAATATTTTACATGTCAGTAAAGATAGAATTCAGAGAATTGTCAGAAATCACTACCAAACCGGTGAAATACCTAAAGAGAAAAGAGGTGGTGCCAGAGACAGGCAACAGTTCAACATTAAGTTACCTGACGGTGGCCTAAGAAACCGAAAGCCCGTTGAAAACGAACTAATAAATATTATTGTGAAACATTAATATATTGTATTCAAGTTATTAATATGTCTATGTTCCCCCAAGAACCGACGGAATATTCCATAAATAATCTCTCTTTATTCTTCCTTGTACTAATTGCTCGCACTTACCTCATTAGCTTGGAACGGGCCTTAGTTGTGTGTTCTCTACTTAATCGCAAAAAGCGCAACAAAAGCCACACAGCCCAGATTTGTGTGTATTTATCAGGACACGACCGTTAAAAAAACGGTCATGTCCGGCTGCAGCTGAGCACCTGGCAACCATACCAACAGTGAACTGGAAAGTGATTTGTTGTCACAATATCCGCTACTGTAATCCGGATAGTCTACGGCGATAGTCGTTATCAAAGCATTGTCCTCGCAGCAGTTGATCGTAGCGGTGATGGTTTGGTCCGCTCATGATTACAGGCATAAAAGTAATGACTAAATTTTGCACTATGTGTATTCGGTGTTTTACTGACACATAGCTACTACAGAAGTTTTGTCACTTGTTACTTTTTTGTTGCTGAAAGTCATTACTGATGCAGGCATAATGTAAAATTTATGTCAAATTGGGTACCTGCTATTTCGTAATGTTGTGCAATACGTTGCCAGCCTAGTGTAAGAGAGAGACGGAAGATGGCGTTGGGCGACGTGGCACTTCCAGCGTGACCCCTCGGTGACGTGGCTTGTCAGCCACGTAATAGAAAGCTACACTCCTGGAAATGGAAAAAAGAACACATTGACACCGGTGTGTCAGACCCACCATACTTGCTCCAGACACTGCAAGAGGGCTGTACAAGCAATGATCACACGCACGGCACAGCGGACACACCAGGAACCGCGGTGTTGGCCGTCGAATGGCGCTAGCTGCGCAGCATTTGTGCACCGCCGCCGGCAGTGTCAGCCAGTTTGCCGTGGCATACGGAGCTCCATCGCAGTCTTTAACACTGGTAGCATGCCGCGACAGCGTGGACGTGAACCGTATGTGCAGTTGACGGACTTTGAGCGAGGGCGTATAGTGGGCATGCGGGAGGCCGGGTGGACGTACCGCCGAATTGCTCAACACGTGCGGCGTGAGGTCTCCACAGTACATCGATGTTGTCGCCAGTGGTCGGCGGAAGGTGCACGTGCCCGTCGACCTGGGACCGGACCGCAGCGACGCACGGATGCACGCCAAGACCGTAGGATCCTACGCAGTGCCGTAGGGGACCTCACCGCCACTTCCCAGCAAATTAGGGACACTGTTGCTCCTGGGGTATCGGCGAGGACCATCCGCAACCGTCTCCATGAAGCTGGGCTACGGTCCCGCACACCGTTAGGCCGTCTTCCGCTCACGCCCCAACATCGTGCAGCCCGCCTCCAGTGGTGTCGCGACAGGCGTGAATGGAGGGACGAATGGAGACGTGTCGTCTGCAGCGATGAGAGTCGCTTCTGCCTTGGTGCCAATGATGGTCGTATGCGTGTTTGGCGCCGTGCAGGTGAGCGCCACAATCAGGACTGCATACGACCGAGGCACACAGGGCCAACACCCGACATCATGGTGTGGGGAGCGATCTCCTACACTGGCCGTACACCACTGGTGATCGTCGAGGGGACACTGAATAGTGCACGGTACATCCAAACCGTCATCGAACCCATCGTTCTACCATTCCTAGACCGGCAACGGAACTTGCTGTTCCAACAGGACAATGCACGTCCGCATGTATCCCGTGCCACCCAACGTGCTCTAGAAGGTGTAAGTCAACTACCCTGGCCAGCAAGATCTCCAGATCAGTCCCCCATTGAGCATGTTTGGGACTGGATGAAGCGTCGTCTCACGCGGTCTGCACGTCCAGCACGAACGCTGGTCCAACCGAGGCGCCAGGTGGAAATGGCATGGCAAGCCGTTCCACAGGACTACATGCAGCATCTCTACGATCGTCTCCATGGGAGAATAGCAGCCTGCATTGCTGCGAAAGGTGGATATACACTGTACTAGTGCCGACATTGTGCATGCTCTGTTGCCTGTGTCTATATGCCTGTGGTTCTGTCAGTGTGATCATGTGTTGTATCTGACCCCAGGAATGTGTCAATAAAGTTTCCCCTTCCTGGGACAATGAATTCACGGTGTTCTTATTTCAATTTCCAGGAGTGTATTTCGATTACAGGTAGATAGGCAGAAATGCTTTGTACATGTAAACCACGCAGAACACAGACACAAAATGAATATATTACAACATAACACAAAAACAGTAGTACCGTTAGTGATGAAATCCCGGAAATAGCACCTGTAGGCAGACATCGTATGCTTAGAAGAGCCTTATAATAGAAATGGGTAACTAGTGTCAACCAGCACATGCTGCCGTAATAACAGGCTGAAATTACTGTAAGACTGCTATAGTAATTTTAAATAGAACTTACAATGTAACTAAGATAACGCAGTTATGCAATCAGTATTTCGTTACTGTAGCGATAACCAATGAGAACGTGTAAGGGTGATTGCATCCATGTATGCCGAATAGAATCATCAAATACAGCGTTACGCAGACCGCAACAGAAACCTACTACCAATGCACGCCAGAGTCAAAACATTAATGATAAGGGCTGAGAGTAATTCAAGATCCAGCCTCTGGGACTCAGAACATACGACAGAGGACGCAAAATCACCGGCCTAATACAACAGGGCTCTACTCTTATACCATCAAAGGCAGGGTTCCACGGTACGACCAATAACATCGACTTTGCGCTAGCAAATAATGCAGCAATGGCATACATAACGAAGTGGAGTGTACACGACAATATAAACAGTAGTGACCACAGTGCCACAACGTACACCGTAACACACTCAGAACACAACTACAAAGCCGGCCGCGGTGGCCGCGCGGTTCTAGGCGCTTCAGTCTGGAACCGTGCTGCTGCTACGGTCGCAGGTTCGAATCCTGCCTCGGGCATGGCTGTGTGTGATATCCTTAGGATGGTTAGGTTTAAGTAGTTCTAAGTCTAGGGGACTGATGACCTCTGATGTTAAGTCCCATAGTGTTCAGAGCCATTTGAGCCATTTGAACAACTACAAAACACACGCCAGACACTTATTGTTCCACAATGCAGCCTGGAACAGATTAACGGACGTTATCCATCAACCGACCAAGAAAACGTCAATAGAGGTAACAATTACAGAGCACACAAACTAGCGCAGATAAAAATACAACATGCACAAAACACATCAATGACGACGGCAAAGAATACAAAATGCTCACCAATAGCATGGACCAACGAACACAAGAGGCTCAAGCAAAATGCCAGAAGCACATGAAAAATGTATCAAAGGGCGATTCTAGACAAAGACAGACGCATAAGTCTTGGTGGCTTATACACACGCATAAGACTTATACAAACAGACCCTGTCAACACGCGCTAACAAAACTGGAAACGATTTGTAATAACACAAAGAAAAATATATGTAGGGAACCATACAAAATACTGACAAAGAAGATAAAAACCCAGTAGCTCTAGGAACGTTAGGACAAGATGACGGCACGGTGACGAAGGGATGGAGGAATGCAGCCGAGTCAATGCTGTGTAAACTGCTCCCTGACGTCATCGATACAGACTCACAATATCACACAACACTAAGAGACGTCCTTCACACGCCAAACAACACTGCAAATGTCACCGTTCCTTTCACGCAAAAAGAGACTGCGCTAGCAATCTCAGAGCTCAAAGATAAAAAACCGCCTGGATCACACGGTATCCACTCGAACAAACAGAATAAACTAGCACCGCCGATCACCCCGTTCCTAACAACGTTACTGAACGATGCCTTACCGCTGGTCGGGATGCCTACACTACAATAAGCCTTCAAAGCAGTCATTTTTAAGAAATCAGTAGGCAGAGACACTTCAGACTGAAAGGCCTATGAACCAATACGCCCAATAAACACGCTAGCAAAGACTCGGGAGAAGCTACTGTGTAAGAGCTCTCAGGGGCCTGAGCCACCACCAATTCGGCTTCAGAATCGGTAAATCCGTAGATAGTGCCGTCAGTCATGCCCTGCACACAGTTAACACTACAACACGGAAATACGCCATGGCAATAATGATTGGCACTGCCGCGGCATTCGATAACCTTTGGTGGCCCGCAGTGTTTCAAAGGTTAAGACATCTGGAGGAACCGCAATCGCTGTACAGCAGTTCCCTAGCCTACTGTAAAGACCTAATATTTGAATGGTAGATGGATGGCCGTTAAGTAATTAAAAGAAATATCAAAGGCTGTCCTCAACGGTCGTTCTGCGATCCCATCTTCTGGAAAATAACAATCGAACAACTTCTAGATGGGAATGACATGTCAGACGGAATTGTCGCCTGCGCAGATGACCTATTAGTTGTAATCCCTGCAATAAAATAGAGCCCAGCTAAAAGAGAAAGAAGTGGAATACTACAAACAATCACACAATGGTGCCAGAACAACAAACTCAGGATAGCCTCAAACAAAACAACATACACATTATTGATATTATCGCTCTGTAGGGATCCTTCTGCTAAAACAGTGGACACAAACAACCAATGAGCACATGTTACACGCTGTGTTGGGGTACACATAGATGAGGAATTGAATTTCCATGAACACATAAGGCTAAGAACAGACAAAGCAGAAAAAATACTGTTACACTTGTGAGGCTAAATTCAGATCAGTACAAACTACCTCTACCACTCACATAAACATACCGCTGTGCGCTCTCCGAATCAGTACTCAGCTTCACAGCTGTCACTTGGGCACACAGACTGAACATGGTGAACTAGAATGCGTCAGTCAGACAAGGGCAGATAAATGTTCTGCCTAGTCTATCTGGAGCCTTCGGCACCGCTTCAGGGAATGCACTATGTGTGGTATTTGGAATATGCCCCACAGATATCACGATCAAATACAGAGCCACAAGGTAATGGTTAAAGGTCGGTAGACTGGACATGGTAAACACAAAAACTGGTGTACCGATGCAGATGACACGTCACCTTAAAAGTTGGCGTTTGGGTACATCGCAGTGTGAGTTGGATGGAAGTGATAAGGGACGTAGACTGCACGACTTGCTCCCTGACATAACGGAGCGGTTGAGAATGAAACATATCGATCCCAGCTGCGGTATGGTACATTTCTTAACCGGACACGCATTTAAACCGCGTGAGTTTGAGACAGGCACCTACATGCAGAGGTGAAGAAGGAGGTTACCCAGAACACATTGTTTTCTTCTGTGGCCAGTACACGAACAATAGACATACTCTACACTTAGACTATAAATATTCAGGCATGCATATATGCACAGCAATAAGAGACGAAGGACAATGGGCACAACTAAATGCATTAACAAATGGTACTTCGAAAGCAACACGTGAAGAGTACCTGGAGACATGACATAACAGGCATGCCTACATGCAACGTAACAACAATCTCCAAATAGTGGACAGTGAAACCCACAGTGACAGCGGAAACAGTGATTCTAAAGAGGAGCAGGCGGAGGAGGAAGATGAAATGAAACAGTAAACAGGACACCTAGAATTAAGAATCAGACACACAAATGCCAAAATGCTCTGACAAATTGTACATATCAGCCAAATAATACTTAACTACAGCGAATACTAGAGTAGATGTAGTGTGAGGAGCTGGCGATCTAACCAAGAAAGCACCCAATGTTGTACTTGGATGACTATCTAATCAGAATGAGAATGCAGAGTGAAAATCTCATTCTGGAAACATCCCGCAGGCTGTGGCTAAGCCATGTCTCCGCAATATCCTTTCTTTCAGGAGTGCTAGTTCTGCAAGGTTCGCAGGAGAGCTTCTGTAAAGTTTGGAAAGTAGTATACGAGGTACTGGCAGAAGTAAAGCTGTGAGGACGGGGCGTGAGTCGTTCTTGGGTAGCTCAGATGGTAGAGCACTTCCCCGCGAAAGGCAAAGGTCCCGAGTTCCAGTCTCGGTCCGGCATACAGTTTTAATCTTCCAGGAAGTTTCATATCAGCGTTGACTACCTAGTGTTAATGCATAGGATTAGCAATACCATTTCTCTACTACTAACTGTAAACTATTGTGTTGCGACTGGCGGTCAACAGCTCTAAGAAACCATTCCGAGGTATTCACTGGCAGTCACAATCGGTGATGGCACTAACAGGTCTCTCTTCCATCGCATCATCTTCTTGAAACAACAAAATTTTGTTAATATCTCAACCTCAAGTTACAGTTATTTTTAAAGTACAGGGTGATTCAAAAAGAATACCACACTTTAAAAACGTGTATTTAATGAAAGAAACATAATATAACCTTCTGTTATACATCATTACAAAGAGTATTTAAAAAGGTTTTTTTTCACTCAAAAACAAGTTCAGAGATGTTCAATATGGCCCCCTCCAGACACTCGAGCAATATCAACCCGATACTCCAACTCGTTCCACACTCTCTGTAGCATATCAGGCGTAACAGTTTGGATAGCTGCTGTTATTTCTCGTTTCAAATCATCAATGGTGGCTGGGAGAGGTGGCCGAAACACCATATCCTTAACATACCCCCATAAGAAAAAATCGCAGGGGGTAAGATCAGGGCGTCTTGGAGGCCAGTGATGAAGTGCTCTGTCACGGGCTGCCTGGCGGCCGATCCATCGCCTCGGGTAGTTGACGTTTAATACACCACCTATCAGGAGGTTTAACACCATACTTCGTTCGAAATGCACGCTGAACAACTGTCGTCGATTCACTTCTGCCGTACTCAATAACACAAAAAGCTTTCTGTTGAGTGGTCGCCATCTTAGCATCAACTGACGCTGACGCCTAGTCAACAGCGCCTCAAGCGAACAAATGTACAACTAAATGAAACTTTATAGCTCCCTTAATTCGCCGACAGATAGTGCTTAGCTCTGCCTTTTGTCGTTGTAGAGTTTTAAATTCCTAAAGTTGTGGTATTCTTTTTGAATCACCCCGTATTATTCTTTGTCATATTTTGCAGATAAAAACAAAATAAACAACTACAAAAAGGTGGAAAATGAAAACTGTAATACGAGGGCTATGTAGAAAGTAGGGAACGTTTCCGTCTGACGCCATTAGGCGCGCGCCGATCGCGTATATTTTGGTACGTGCGTGCTCAGCAGCTCAGTCGGCATCCATCCGCGATGGCAGGAACGTCTCTGCGCGTCTGGTTTTTTCGATATTCCAATTTCAAATGTGCGCTGCAATCGAAAATCCCGCCAGTTGTGAGTTTCAGTCTGCAATACGCTTTTGTTGGCAAAAAACCTAAAACCTATAGAAATATGTCGTGAACTGTGCGAAGTGTACGGAAACAACGTAATGAGTGAATGTTCCGTTCAGAAATGGTGCATTCAGTTTAAACATGGCAGAACCAACGTTCATGATGAAGAGTGGACGCCCGAGCATTGTGATTGACGATCTTGACGCTAAAGTTGATGAAAAGATTCGTGAAAACCGTCGCTTCACAATAACGGAGCTATCGCTTTCTTTTCCGCAAGTTTCACGGACTTTGTTGTTTAAATTTGCCACTCAAAAGCTAGGCTACCACAAATTTTGTGCATGATGGGGGCCCAAAATGCTTTCAGAGTGTTATAAATAACAGCCAATGGGGGCAATGTTAACATTTCCGGGGGCCCACCAAAAACATGGTGATTCATTGCTGTATCGAATCGTAACCGGTGACGAAATTTGAGTGAAACACCTCAATTGTGAGACAAAATTACAGTCCATGGAGTGGGGGCACACAAGGTCCCCCCAAAAACCAAGAAAATGTTTGCAAACCTTGTCAGGAAGGAAATTGATGGCGACATTGTTTTGGGACAGGCAAGTGGGCTTCTTATTGATTTTCTCGAACGTGGAGCAACCATAAATTTTTCCCGGTGCTGTCAAACTTTGAACAGCCTTAGAAGGGCAGTTCAAAACCAACGCCGAGGAAAGCTGACGTCCAAAATTTTGTTTTTGCATGACAATGTCCGACATCACACGAAAAACCTCACTAAGGAACTCCTTAATTCATCCAGATGGGAAATTTCCTCATCCACCCTACAGCCCTGATCTGGCGACTTCCACTTGTTTCCCAAGTGAAGAACTGGCTTGCAACGCAGCGCTTTGATGCCGACGAGGAATTCCAAGCGGGCGTGACTCACTTGATGAAGTCTCAGGCGGCAGAATTTTACGACGGAGGTCTTTCAAAGCTTGTCGACCGCTATGATAAGTGCCTCAATGTGTTTGGTGACTATGTGGAAAAGTAGTACGTCAGTCGCTCTTTCAGATGTATAAAATAAAATGTATTTCTTGTACTTAGTCTTTTTAATGCCAAAACGTTCACTACTTTCTGAATAGCCCTCGTATGTAGACCCGTTTTAAGATATCCAGTAACAGGGCTTTAATTTGCAATAAATGAATAAAATGCTCAGTAATGAATACATTCGATATGCAACAGACTGTGATATCGGTGCCACGCTGATCACATAGTATAGCACCTCATGTCGGTCACCCATGGTCTGAACACCAGCAAAGGAGCCGAAATCGCAATTCCTGCCCAACATGTGTTCGCCTATCACGCTACCACGATAGCCAGTACAAGGTGTCGCAACATACGAGCTGGGCAACACATGGAGCGGTGACAGGATCGCTGCCACACCGATACAGCAGCTACTCTAATTCGATTCCTCTTACGTGTATAGTGAGTACCATTAACACACCACCCACCCATTGTAGTATCTCAATATAAAACTTATTAAATACTATATTTTATGAAAGAGAATAAATAACGTCTCCGGTCCCGTAGTATATATCTGTGACGCCAGAGATGTAACGGAATTAATTTGAGTCTCTTGCAATTTATGAAGTAGAAAGAATGGCATTCTAATTTGCTATTCTTTTCTAAACTATTCATAAATATTGCTAATAGAATTTTAGTAGCTTTCATCTCTGTGGACGTAGCTATTTGTTTCTCTCACGTTGAGCAAAGAAAGAATTTCATGTGTGAACTTGTATAGTATATATAAGAGATAGTAGGAGAAGAGATATCAACATTAGAAATGGCGATCGTGACAGAACTGATAAATGTACCCTGCAATGTTCTGTAAATGTTTATCTTTGTAAAATAATGATAATTGTGAAAAATAATTATTTTCTCTGTATTTACAAATTACTTTTTTCTGTTTCATTGGAAAAAATTCTGCTATGCTTGAGAATCAAAATTTCTGTGAGCTTACTGTCTTGCAAAACCCAGGAGCAAAGTCGAGAAATAAATTTCTACGTCGAGCTCAGCGCTGGTGGAGCAAGAAAAACCGTGTTTGAAAGAAAAAATTTATCCCTACTCTGTCTTGTGCTTGTACCTAAGTTTGCTCTAGTATTCCAAATTCAGCTAGTAGAATTAATAGCTTTCACTAGTAGTGCAGATGTAGTTATTCCTCAAAGCATTCTGCGGGGACAAGATGGCTGTCTGTGACTGCAAAATGTTCTAGAATGAACAACACTGCTAGATTGTTTCACTGTATTAGATGCCGTTATGTGTGCAAGTTTGGAAATTAAAATTAGTTTGATTGTGTGGAAACAAAGGAAAAAAAGGAAATCCCATGATCGAGGTCTGAAGATCATGTGATAGTTGACCGACCACTGTGTCGTCCTCAGTCATTCATCACAGGACGTGGTAAGGAATGGCGTGGGGTCTGGACATTGCACTCCCGGCCGCTGTCAACGTGCCAACCTTGAAGCTGCTACCTGTCAGTCAGGAACCTCCTCAGTGGGCATTAGAAGGCTGAGTGCACCCTGGGTCAAGCCTCGCACCAAGGAAAATTACCTGGTAATACTAGGAATTTAACTCATGATGGTCTATCACGTTGACCACTGAGCTATGGAAATGGACATAGCTGTGAGACAATAATTAAATAATTAAAAAATGGACAAGATTTTGATGTTATTTATTGCTAATGTATAAGATGGAAACTGCCAAACAACGAAAGATGGACTCGAAGCAATTTAGATAATGTTGAGCATGACACCAAATTGTAAGAATTGTTTGTTCATACTGCCAAACTGGTCGACTAAATGGTATAAATGTTTTAAAAAATAGATCTTTTGACCCAAGCAATGACTGCTGTCTTAATGCGCATAGGTAGAATTTGGTTAGTGCAGATTACGTTGACAGAAGCACTGACAGGAGTAGCCAAAACTGTCTGAAAATTATCCGGCCCAGTAAATAATGTTGCAGTTGTGAAGAAACGAATTTTAAATGAGCAGTCTGGCGCACATACACATCAAATGCCTGAGGAATGTTATAAATGGACTCCCTAGAAAAAAAATGGTGAAATAAGGGACACAACATTTCATGTATGGGAAGAACAGACTAACAAACAACTTAAAATATATAAAACAGAACCTGAAAATACATTTAGAAAAGCAGTGACTAGCTTCCTGACGGAAGTTCAGTCTGAAAATAGCCATGTGTAGGGCAATTTCAGATGAAACTTAGAAGTTTAACAGAAAGTGTAGGTTCAGATTTTGCCAAATGACACAGTGTCATTTTGGAAGACAGAAATAAGTTCAAAATGAAATTTCTGACGTTCAGGAAAACAAATGGGATTTGGAATCATTCATACATACCACTGACATGCTGTGTCACAACATTACGAGTTACAAAAGAGTTGCAGTACAGCAGAATAGCTGTGACACAAGTCGGCAGCTAAGGGTTTCCATCAAATATATGGGATGGGGTTCACGCAGCACTAACCAGCACTAATGTCAGCACTGACATAAGAAAATCTAATATGAACTATGCAAGTCCACATATTTTTACCTGATCAGTGAAGCACGCATCCAGTTCTATTCACAAAATCGTTTCTAAGTGTACTGGCAAACTCGTGGAATGATGTAGGATCAGATTTGTTAGAAGGTATATGCAGGGAGATGCTCCTCTTCAATCACTGAGGCAGCAGAATCTTGTGATAATCGTAAAAATTTTGACAGTACTTCCCATGTGAAATACTAGTCAAGGGTATTCAGAAGAGACTTCACGAGGAAGTATGTAATCCACAGCCATACAACCTAAAGCAATGTAATCTAAGGAAATACTAGAATGAGCCCTTCTCAAACAGAGATGTTTTATGAATATTTGAGGTGAATTTGCCTGTTGAATTAAGGAAAAACTGATAAATGTCCCAGAAACCAATCTGGATAATTCTATGTTAGTGTTGGATTTCACTAATATTATACAAGATGAGGTGAACGTGGGAATCAGTAGTGTGCATCATGATAACAATGACCTGGCATATTCAGCGCCAGCAAATGATTGGAATGGAAATATTAACAGATCAGCTGACAGTGGTGACAGTGGAACTAAGGTTTCAGTGGAAACATACAGACAAACTTATTAGCCTAGCCTTGCCACTGCAGTCTGCCTAGATCGCCCCACTCTGCCAACAGCAAGTTGCAACAACAATGAGATAACTAGTACAAGTCCAGTCATCAGAATTCAAGTGGATGGGAGATCACAGGCAAGAACAGGCACAAAATCAGAATTGAAACATAGTAATTTGGAAGCAAAGGTACAGGTTGTTAATAATTTCCTACCAGTTCTGAATGGAAAACTATGGGCGTCCACTTTAAGCCCCAGAAAACTGGCCACATAGAGAAATGCGGCAATGACCGTAATGTGAACATGCTGTGTTATAATGGTGCGACTGAAAAATGTGATGAATTACATCAGAAACTAATTGAATGTACCAGCCAATCTGTGAAATCATCTATACAAGCATATATGGGGTGTATCCCTGTTGTGATTGTTTCAGTGCTGCCATGAATGTTGTGTCTACTATTTTTTATAAAAGAGTATCTGAATCTGTCAAAGTACCTACTTTATCACTACCAATTGCAAAATCCTTGGAAAAATTGGCTACAGATCAAAATATGTTATGATATAAACCCAGTTAGATATAAACTCAGTTAGAACATGTTCCTAGTAGTTGATAACTGAGAAGTGGATAGTATTTTAGGGATTGACTTTCAGCTAGAGACGCAAGAACTGACCTCTCATGAGGAAAGTGGCAAGGTGTTAAGGTGAAAATGATCAGTAATGGCAATGAATGTTACCACAATTTACATTCTGAGTTTAGCTCTACTCAAGATGTCACGGATCGAGTAATAAGCAAAGTTAATGACTCCTATTGCTTAGAAGCTTGCAGGAATCTCGACTAAAAGGCACTCTGCTAAAGTTCAAAATATTTAAAGAGATTCCTAGAATAATTCATAGCTGTGAATGTCAATTTATATTTCTCTATAAAACATGATGTCACATCTCTTACTTCATACCTTGGGAAAAGAAACTAGCTGCCACTAAAGAAACAAAATTGTAACTATTGTGTACTGGGCCATTTATGATAGTGAGAATATCTGATTCTAGTTTCTATTTATTATGCTCTCCTGGATCTAAAACACTTCACTAGGATCTAAGAAAACTATTTCCAATGATTATTTACTTTAGATTGTTGTATTTAATTAGCTATATATGGATAAAGACATTTCCACTTTTCCAAAGTACAAGGAGTCATAAACTCTGAAATACAGTATGTGAAATTATGTGGACTGTGAATGTAGATTCCCACAGTGACTGTCATTCAGAATTTAAGTATTAGGATGTACTTACATAACTGAAATTACGATATATAAAAGTGTAAGTGGTTAGCAGAGCAAAAGTGTGGCAAGCTTTGTAAGATATAATTAGGGATGGTTCAAAATGGTTCAAATGGTTCAGAGCACTATGGGACTTAACATCTGAGGTCATCAGTCTCCTAGAACTTAAACCTAACTAACCTAAGGACATCACACACATCCATGCCCGAGGCAGGATTGGAACCGCACGACCACACCGGCCGGCCATTTAGGGATGACTACCTTTTACAGAGTATTACTGAAATGTATATAGATATTAAGGTACACATTAAAAGAGGGCCAAAATTATCAGAACATATAAATGTCACAAAAAGGCTGAGAAAAGGTTGCAGTATGTCACCCGTCATGTTGAATTTATATGTAGAAGTTGCTCTCTGATACTGGAAGAACAGCTGTGGAGAAACAGGAATCATTGTAAGTGGTGTAAATGTGTTTTCACTTAGTTTTGATTATGATCAAGCAATTCTGGCTCAAAACGAAAACGATCTTGAATTCGTGATATGAAGTTTA